>NC_133543.1:64368603-64993603 GCF_048773025.1 Camelus bactrianus
ATGGATAAGGACAAAGAAGTAGGCAAGGTCTTGTTGCTGAAAAGGTGGCCTCTGCATCCCGGGAGCAGAGTTGAGACTCAGAGGCAGATTTTGGGGGAGAATTAGAAAAGAACAGCTTTATTGCTTTGCCAGGCAGAGGGGAGTCACAGCTGGCTAATGTCTTAGAGACTATGATTCCATCTTAGGGTTGGGGTCCTAAGTTTTATGGAAGAGCTGGATGGAACAGAAAGGTGACAACAAACAGGGCATTTTCTGGGGTCCTGTATTTTTCTTAATCTTGATGAATCCACCTAGTGTCACAGAGAAACTCCAGAGGGTCTGTTTATTCTCCTGAGGCTCTCAGTCCATGACCCAGAGCACAGCTTCTGGGTTAAAGGCTAAGCTCTTCTGGGTAAAGAATGTAGAGGGAGTGGGGAGTGTAATGGAGGGAGGGGAGCTGTTTAGCACAAAAGCAGTTGAGCAAGTGAAGCAAGGATGGCGGTTTGTCAGAAAAAAGAGAAAAGCAAGTTGCAAGAATTTTAAGTCAGAATAAATTAGCAAACAGCTTTAACATCAGGGAAGCCATTTTGTTGGTTAGCTTCCTACTCTTTCAGTCTGACCACTAGCAGCCTTGTATTTCAAGATGAGAAATTTCAGTTTTACCCTGATGGACGTGGGGATCATATACGCATTTGGAAAAAATGACTCTGGAAGAATTTGCAGAGGAAAAAGACAGGATGCAGGTGACCATGTCAGAAGGATATTATAATAATCTATGCCAGGAAGACCTGAAATACAGCCCTTTCAGAAAGAAGAGAGGCATACTGAAAACAATTTAGGAGGTGACAGTTAATCAGTAGCAGAAGGTAAAGCAGAGGGAAGTGTCTAGAAAAACTCCTAAGATACTGGCTTAGAAATGTCAGTTAATAGTGACACCATTTACTGGGAATTTAAGAGGAAATACACAAGAAAGGGGAGAAGATAACACACTAAATTTTAGACATGTTAAGTTTCAAATATTTGTGTAATATCTAAGAGTGTTCACTTAGCTTGCTGTACGAAAAACAGATATGAAACCAAAGGGGACAGATTCTACTGAACATAAAAACTTGGAAACATCATTTTCACATAGCAGTTGAAATTGTGGGCATTAGGGAGATCACCTAGGAAGAGTCTAGAGAGATGAGGGCAGAGAATGAGACTCCAAGAAATATCATACATTAAAAAAGGAAAAGCTAATGAAAAAGCAGAGTATGCTGAGGCCAAAGAGGAGTGTGAGAAGACCCCAGAAAAGTAAGTGTTATGGAAAGGAAAGGAAAAGTTTAAAAAAAAAAAATCATCAATAATGCCCAGTTCAGGGGGCGCGCAAGCCCGGAGGCCAATGAGGAACGGCGTAGGGGCAATGGGGGCAGAGAAAAGGGCCAAGCCCCCATGACCCGGGCACCAGGTCTTTTTAACTCCCACCTGGAGAAGATAGGGACCACTGGGACTCCGGGTTGCAGCGACAGCACTTCGCTGGGGCATCGTGTCAGTCGGCCTTATCTCCAGGGACTTCACAACAGGGCTGCGGTCTCTGCCTCGCTCTGAGTACCAGGCCATCTGCACCCGCTTCTTTCCTGCCGGAGAGACTCTGAGATCTGTTTTGGCCCAGGGAACCCTGGGGGACCTTCGAGTGATTCGGGCAGAATTTGGGAAGAATCTCACCAGTGTGCCCTGAACCACAGACTGGGCCCAGGCTGGAGCTGGTCGGTAGACCTTGGCATCTACTGCCTCCAGTTCATCTCCATGGCCTTTGGTGGGCAGAAGCCGAAGAAGATTTCAGCTGTGGGAAGTCACTATGAAACAGGCATGGACGACACTGTCACTGTGCTACTCCAGTACCCAGGAGGGGTCCACGGCAGCTTCACCTGCAGCATCACTGTCCTGCTCTCCAATACCGTCTCTGTGAGCGGTACCAAGGGCTTGGCCCAGATCCTCAGCCCCTGCTGGTGCCTGACAAGAGCTAGTGGTGAAGGGGGAGTATAAGGAGTTTCCATTGCCCCCAGCCCCAGGCAAGGAGTTCAGTTTTACAAATGGAATGGGCATGAATTATGAAGCCAAGCATGTCCAGGAAAGCCTACAAAGGGGCCTGAAGGAAAGTCCTATGATTCCTCTGGCGCAAAGTGAGCTCCTGGCTGACATCCTTGAGGAGGTGAGGAAGGTCATTGGAATCACCTTCCCCCAAGACAAACACTGATGTATGCCCTGAATGAAGAAAGACATGGTATCCACAGGAAAAAAAATTAATAGTAATAATAATAATGCCCAGTTCTATGAACAATTAAGATGAGAAGGAAAGCCAATCATTCACTGATCACCCATATGAAAAGCCAATATTCTAAGTATTTTACACAACTTATCTCACTTATGATTCTCAAAAGCCTTGAATTATGCCTTATTTCACTCATCTCACTGTTAGGAAATTGAGATTCAAAAATTTTTTATTTTCCTAATAAGGGCGAGAGAAGGAAATCATACACAATTCTGACTGGCTCTAAAACCCTTGCTCTACCAGGAAAACCAAGATTCCCAGAAGAGTAACATTTTCATGTACTAATGCAAAATGGAAAACGAGGAAGGTAAATTTCGTGGCTTCGACAATAAAGGACTAAAAACCAGCGAAGGCAGTGTTGGCTTGCCATCAACAAGAAGTTAAAAATGCACAGAGAAACTGATTTGTCTATGAAGGGCCCCACAGAGAAAATGTGGCACGTAGTTGAATTCACAGAGGAGTCACACAGGAAACATGAGGCTTGGTGGAATCTGGAACCTGGAACCATTCAAGACAGAGTATTGTAGGAGTGCATTAGGTAGATGTGACTGCCAGTTAACCCGCAAGCTGGACCCGAGCAATTGGAGCCTCACCACTGCCTTCCTGTCTTCAGAATGTGCATTCTGCTTGCCTGCCCCACTCCATGAAGCTGCTCCAAGGACAGAGCCTTGAAATAGAAATGTGACATTGAGACTCTCTGGACTGGGTATGTGACGAAACCCAGTTAAATCCTCTATATGAACTTTTCTAGCAGGTGGGTAAGAAAATGTATAGGCATACCTCAAATGATTGCACTTTGCCTTACTGTACTTCACAGATATTGCATTTTTTATAAATTGAAAGTTTGTGGCAACTCTGAGTTGAGCAAGTCTATTGGCACCATTTTTCCAACAGCATTTGCTCACTTCATGTCTCTGTATCACATTTTGGTAATTCTCTCACTATTTCAAGCTTTTTCATCATTATTAAATTTGTTATGGTGATCTGCGAACAATGACTTTAATTTTACTACCAAGATTTACTGAAGTCTCAAACGATGGTTAGCATTTTTTAGTAATAATTTTAAATTAAGGTATGTACATTACTTTTTAGACAATGCTATTGTGTACTTAATAGATTACAGAATAGTGTAAACATAACTTTTATATGAACTAGGAAACCAAAAAACTCATACGACTTGCTTTTTTTTTTTGGCAATAGTCACTTTATTGCAGTGGTCTGGAATGTTTAACCGCAGTATCTTTGAGGTATGTCTATACTCATTTTGGAGCCCCCAAAGGCAAGCCTCATGAGTAAGTTCCCTTACTATTTAAACCTGTCACTTACCAATCTAAGATGGTCTGCCTTTTTCTTTGTCCTCTCCTTGCCCTCAGTGTATGGGGGCTGGTCTCAGATTACACGTGGGAAGCTCAGAGAGGCTGGGAACACAGAGCATTCCTGAAAATGTAGTCCCCAGCCTCAGAAGAAGTGATGATGGTGCTGAGTTGACAACAGACAATCCAGCACAAGTTGTAATAGCAGTATTTATTAGATGATTTTCAAGCACAATGGTAAGCTTAAATTTTTCCCCAAGTTCCCACTCCAATTTATGACTCACTTGAATTTCATTTAGGGGTGTAAGCAAAATTAGGACTTTGTCCTGTGTTAAAATACAAATTTATAGTTTAGTAAAATGTCTGTTAATCTGAATGATCAATGAGATACTTTCTTGAGATGGAGTTTTAAAGAGAAAACAAAAGAACAGAAAACATAAGAACTTTAAGTTCCTGAGAGGGATCAATACCACAAAGTAAGAACAAGGGGAGAGAAGAGAAAAACAAGATATTGAGAGAGATTAGCTACAGTTTTGCCTAAGGGTAGCCTAAATAAAGTGAGGGGAAAATTGTGTTCGGTTACCATGGCAATACAAATAATATAATTTAAAGTTTCCTTATTAAATTGTCATAATAAAGTTATTAGTTAAAAAACAGGTCATTTTACAGAGAAATAAATATTTCATTTTATCTTATAATTAAACTTTTCATCATTGAAGCATAAAAATAAAAAGTTTATCATGACACTCATATTGTAAAAGATAATTATGTCTTTATCAGTCAAATTGAGCTTCACTTTGCTCCTTTTAATAGTTGGTAGGATATTTTTTCCCCTAGTGTTTTATTTAGAAAATTCTCCAATGGTAGGATTGTTTTTGTGGCTCCCTCCTACCAAAAGAAAGCAAACCTGATTTTTTTTTTTCCTCAGTAAAGTCATTTACCAGCTGTTGACTGGTAGAATTCAGTCATCTGAGAGGTGACCACAACTGGGAAAACAGAACCTTTTGATGTGTTTGTTAGGAATATAAAAGAACTGCTGCAAGACTGGACTAGAGCACACACGGAAATCAACAAAGTTGGAGTCCCTAATTCCTTTCGGCTAGGTATTAAAAGAGACCCCAGGAGATACAAAAGAAACTGTAATCCCCAAAGAAAATGCCGAGGCAAAATTGCCTGAATGATATGAAAAAGATTTGGTATCTTGGTAAGGGAAAAGAGAGAGGATTAAGATAAATACCCGAGTTTTCAGAACACAATCAGAAGAGCTAGTAATCCCCTGTTGACATATGATGGGAAGCACTGATGTAAAGTGCCTTTCAAGATACTGGCACTATGAACTGAATTCATTGAAGAATATTATTTACCTGTGCTCCATCTGTGAATGTACTACGTAGAAAATAATGATGGAGATCAAAACTTTCAATCTTACTGACAGTACCTGGGGATGATGCTCTAAGATTGTGCTGGCAACTTCATCTTGAAGTTCTGCTTTCAGTTGTTATAAATTTTCTCAAAAAAAATGATACTTCAGTGCTGATATTTTTCAACTGGTCTCTTGGTAGCTATTGTAAGGAAGATTGAGTAAAATCTATTCAACTGTTTTGTGTATTTCATCTAGTAAATATTTATTATTTCCCAGTGTTAATCTATAAACCTGTCATGATATGGCTCCCCATACTGATCAAACTACATCCCCTGAGACCTGGGATTAGATATATTCTATAAGCACAATAAATAGTAAATTAAGAAAATAAAAAATAGAAGAGCAGGCAAGAAATATATAATATAAAATACAATAAAATGTATTAGCCCTAGTCACACTCATAGGTAAAATATATTTATTACCTTAGAAGTGTATTTTCATCCCAATTTAACAATTCCACAGCTAGAAGACCCCTAATCCTGCCTAAAGAATATGTTTACTTGGATGATTTTACCTTCCCTAATTGACATCTTACCTAATATCTAAAATTTCATGATTGAAGTTTTCTCTTTTGAACTAAAACATTAAATTGGTTGTTTAAAATGGTACATTAAGCCTTTTTAGATCTTTCCCCTTTAATGTAAAGCATTTATCTGATGCCTTTCTCAGTACAGAATTCAAAGTGGCAAGAGTGTGACCTCAGGAGCTGTGGAAGTTACCTTTTCCCTCTCTTTCCAAATTTCCCAGGGCCAATTCTGCTCCAAAATCCCAGGGAGAAAAGTCCAGGGAAACTATAACTAATCTGAGCATCAACCCAAAAAGCAGGCAAGTTTCTGAGGGGTAGAGCATAGCTTAAGGGAAACCAAAAAAGATTCAATCAGTTCAATTAGTTCATACAATGGTTTAACGAAGAGGCAAAGATTAGAACAAAAAGAGTCTGAGCAAGTTCATCTATCATCCCTTTCAGAGTCCCCTGAAATAACAGAATGTATACATAATAAATATATATATAATATAGTGGAGCACTATATTCTATACTATATACATACACTAGTTCTAGAAAACATAGTGTAGTATTAATACATTATAGTACTAGAAAATAATAGTGATACTGACAGATCAAATATTTGGAGGATTCCAGGGAGATAAATTGACAGAAATAGGAAAACAAAGACAATCCACTGCCAAATGAATGCAGGACAAAACTACACAAAGGCAGGAGCAATTTCAGAGATACACAAATCTCTGAAGCAGTCATTATAAAGATAAGGGGCCCTGAAGTAAATAAAGGGCTTCATAACACTGCAGCTAAACCAAAGGACTCTGTATTCTCCTCTTTCCCCTTGCTGAGCTAGAATCAGCAATGGCTTTAGCAGAAACAGAAGTCTGTCTAGAGAGAGCATCCAGAGATAGAAAGTAGTTCTTAATACTGGCTACAGGTTAGATCCACCTGGAGAATGTTTTAAAGTCCTTATGTCCAGGCCTTACCTTCCCTAAATAATTAAATCATAATCTTTTGGTGGGGAGGGGAGAGAACCCAGACTTCACTATTTTTAAAACTCCACAGGTGAATCCAATACATAGTCAAGGCTGTGAACCACCATCCTAAAATAAACAGTGGTGCTAGAGAAGGAAGTAGAAAAGAGCCTAAAGAACTTCTAAAACTCTACAAGGAGTACAGAAAAAAAAATTTTTAAAGAAAGATTAATATCAAATACTGTCTGTCTAAAGTAGAGACTTTGACAGGAAGATTCAGAGTTGATTCAGGTGAGACAGGCTGGGACCTGGGACCTGGGACTCATTGCTGCAGTGCTTGCACCTGGAAAAACGTCTCCTCAAGCAACAAAATACAAGGAAACTATAAGGGGCTAAAAATAACTGCATGTGTATGCAGTTGGGCAAATTATAAGCAATAAGATGCAAAAAGAGCAAAACCCAACTGCCACTTCTGAGGTTTCAGGAGCAAAAGTAGGGTACTGCCAATGATGCCTGCACACAGCACCACCAAGGGGGTAGGCAGACCACGTAAACTACCCCTCCAGTCTGACCCACGGGTCCACCCCTACCCTCACCCCATTCAAGTGACCAGCTCACCCCCACCTCAGGAAGCGAGCAAGGGAACCAGTTACTTTTTTTCGCTCACTCATGCTGCAGCAGGAGTCCCAGTAAAGCCTTGCCTGAACTTCTTGTCTGGCCCCTTATCAATTTCTATTGATTAAAGAGTCTAAGAACCTGGGTCGATAACATAGGGACCAGACTGGCAAGGTGACTGCTTCTAGCAGATAGCCTCTCTCAGTAGGTAGAGGTCACAGGCATAAGCCTTGTAACTAAGAATGTCCTGAGGTGCACACTGGCTCAGTAATTGAATCTGTTAGTGTGAGTACCTTTATAGAGCTGGATCACAAAAGAAAGAAAACACAAAATATGCAAACAACACAAATGAAAAGAAACTGGCTGTGGTAATATCAGTATCAGTCTAAGCACAACTTAAGGCAAAAAACAAAACATTAACAGGAATTAAAAAAATATATCCCTAGGGCTTACATAATAATAAAAGGAGAAATTCAAGAAGATAAACAATCATCAGTATGATATATCTAAACATATGTTATACCTAAACATTTAGTCTGGATGTATATATAAAGTGAACTAGACTCAAATACAAGAAGAATTTTAAAAGCTCTCAGTCATCTGGGGGCAAAGATATCACAAAAAAAGAAAATTACAGGTGAATATCAATTATAAACATAGATGCAAAAATCCTCAACAAAAATATAGCAAACCAACTACAACAATATATTAAAAGGATCATACTCCATGATCAAGTGGGATTTATCCCAGGGATGCAAGGATTTTTCAATATCTGGCAAATCAATCAATTTGATGTCATACATCAAACAAACAAATTGAAGGATAAAACCATATGATCATTGCAATAGATGCAGAAAAAGCTTTTGATAAAATTCAACATCCATTTAGGATAATAACTCTCCAGAAAGTGGATATAGATGGAACATACCTCAACATAATAAAGGCCATATGACAAACCCATAGCTAACATCATACTTAATGGTGAAAAGCTGAAAGCATTTCCTCTAAGATCAGGAACAAGGCAAGGATGCTCACTCTCGCCACTTTTATTCAACATTGTTTTGGAAGTCTTAGTCACAGCAATCGGAGAAGAAAAACAAATAAAAGGAATCCATATTGGAAAAGAAGAAAAACTGTCACTGTTTGCAGAAGACATGATACTATACACAGAAAATCCTAAAGATGCTACCAGAAAACTACTAGAGCTCATCAATGAATTCAGTAAAGTTGCAGGACAGAAAATTAATATAGACAAATCTGTTGCATTTCTATACACTAACAATGAAATATCAGAAAGAGAAATTAAGGAAACAACCCCATTTACCATTGCCATCAAAAAGAAAAAATACCTAGAAATAAACTTACCTAAGGAGGCAAAAGACCTGTACTCCAAAAACTATAAAATGCTGATGAAAGAAACTATAGATGACACAAACAGATGGAAAGATATATCACGTTTTTGGATTGGAAGAATCAGTGCTGTTAAAATGACCATACTACCCAAGGCAATCTACAGATTCAATGCAATCCCTATCAAATTGCCAATAACATTTTTCATAGAACTGGAACAGAAAAATTTTTCTCCATTTCTATGGAGAAACAAAAGACCCCAAATAGCCAAAACAATCTTGAGAAAAAAAGAACAGAGCTGGGGGAGTCACACTCCCTAACTTCAGACCACACTACAAAGCTACAGTAATCAAAATTATGCTACTGGCACAAAAACAGACACATAGATCAATGGAACAGGATAGAAAGTCCAGAAATAAACCCACAAACTTATGATCAATTAATCTATGACAAAAGAGGCAAGAATATACAATGGACAGAAGGCAGTCTCTTATATAAGTGGCGCTGGTAAAACTGGACAGCTACCTGTAAAAGAATGAAATTAGAACATTCTCTAACACTATATACAAAAAATAAACTCAAAATGGAGTAAAGACCTAAATGTAACATATCAGATACTATAAAACTCCTGGAGAAAATATAAGCAGAACAGTCTTTGATATAAATTTCAGCAATATTTTTTTCAAACCAGCTCCTAGAGTAATAGAAATAAAAGCAAAAATAAACAAATGGGGCTTAATAAAACTTAAAAGCTTTTGCACATCCAAGGAAACCATAAACAAAACAAAAAGACAACCTACAGAATGGGAGGAAATATTTGCAAATGACACAACCAACAAGGGACTAATTTTCAAAATATACAAATAGCTTATACAACTTAATATCAAAAAAACAAACGACCCATCAGATAATGGGCAGAAGACCTAAATAGATACTTCTACGAAAGTCTACAAATAATAAATACTAGAGAATTTGTGGAGAAAAAGAAACCCTCCTACACCCTTGGTGGGAATGTAAATCGGTACAGCCACTATGGAGGACAGTATGGAGGTTCCTTGAAAAACTAAAAATAGACTTAGCACATGATTCAGCAATCCCATTCTTGGGCATATATCCAGAGAAAACTATAATTAAAAAAAACACATGTATCCCAATGTTCATAGCAGCACTATTTACAATAGCCATGGAAACAACCAAAATATCCATCAACAGATGACTGGAGAAAGAAGATGTGGTATGTGTGTATGCGTGTGTGTGTGTGTGTGTGTGTGTGTGTGTGTGTGTGTGTGTGTAATGGAATATTACTCAGCCATAAAAAGAATAAATTAATGCCATTTGCAGCAACATGGATGGACCTAGAGATTAACATATTGAGCGAAATATAGTCAGCCAGAAAAGACAAATATCATATAATATCACTCATATGTGGAATCTTAAGAAAAATTATACAACTTTTATTTACAAACCAAAAACAGAAAACCAAACTCTGGTTACCAAAGGGGAAAGGGCAGGGAAGGATAAATAAGGGATTGGAGATTAACAGACATACATTACTGTATATAAAATAGATAAAAAACAAGGACCTACTGTATAGCACAGGGAGTTATATTCAATTTCTTGTAATAACATATAATAGAAAAGAATATGAAAAGAAAAAATACATATGCATGTATATGTATAACTGATTCACTCTGCTGTACATCTGGAACTAACACTGTAAATCAACTACATTTCATTAAAAAAAATTTTTTTAATGGGTAGAAGACCTAAATACACATTTCTCTAAAGGAAACATACAAGTGGCCAACATGCACATGAAAAGATGCTCAATATCACTAATTAATAGAGAAATGCAAATCAAAACTACAATCAGGTATCACCTCACACCAGTCAGAATGGCCATCATCAAAAAGTCTACAAAAAATAAATGCTGGAGAGGGTGCGGAGACCTACCTGTCTGGCAGCCACCAAACAAAAGCCTCATATGTAAGTCCCCTTGCTTATTAAATCTGCCACTACCAATCTGGAGTGGTCTGCCTCTTTCTTCATTCTCTCCCTACCCTCTGCATATGGAGGACATTTCAGGTTACATCCAGGAAGCTCCCGAAGAGCAGTTTTCTTTATAAAAAGCTCTTTTCAAAAAATACAGATGTTCCCTGACTTATGACGGACTGACTCACAGTTTTTCAACTTTACAATGATACCAAAGCAATACACGTGCAGCAGAAACTGATTTTGAATTTTGATTTTTCCCCAAGCTAGTAATAGGTGGTATGATACTCCCTCCTGATGCTGGGCAGAGACAAGAGAACCAAGCTCCCAGTCAGTCACACAACCACAAGGGCAAACAACCGATACTCTTACAACCATTCTGCACCCAAACCATAAACTACATAAGATACTCAACACGTTACTATAAAATAGGCTTCGTGTTAGATGGTTTTGCCCAAGTGTAGAGTAATGTAAGTGTTCTGAGCATGTTTAAGGTAGGCTGAGCTAAGCTATGATCTTTGATAGGTTGAAATAAATGTTATTTTAAATTATGTTCAATACTTCTGTGTGTCTACTTTGACTAATAGAAAAATTTTACTTATATTTACAAAGGTTTTTACTTTTGAAAGTGTTTTAACATATATTAACTCACTCTTAATGATTTTTGGCAAATCACAAAAAGTAAAACCAAATGGAAACTTGTCCACTGTATTAGTGAAATAGGCTAATTTCTTTAATAACAACCTCAAGTTTTCAGTGGCTCAACACAATTAAAAATTTATTTTTTACTTAGACAATAGTCAAATGTGGGACAGCAAAAGGAGTTCTGCTCCACGCAGTCATTAAGGGCCCCAGGATTGGCCTGCCATGGGAATCTGCCCTTGTACAGTACCTTATAGTTTTCTCCTTTCAGTAGACAGATAAAGAAAGAGACACCTGTCTGTCGGAAATTTTGTGGTCCAGGACTGGAAATTATATATACACTTATATCAAGTTTCATTGGTCATCATTCAGTCACAATGCACCTCCAAATGCAGAGGAGGCTGTGTGTAGGGAAAGGGAATCTCTCTGTTAAACAACTATCCAGTTTATGCCCCATGAATTATCCAATCTGTATGTCTTATTTTAAATAGAAGGCTTTTGGGGTCCAGGGAAATAAAAGTCACATAGTGAGTGAAAGTCAGCCTGGGACCAGAATTTACATGATCTGACTGCCATATGAGTTCTCTTGACTTTCTATCAAATGGCAACAATCAGCTCTCACGTTTATTCTGTTTTCATCATTGCTTATCTGCCCTTTAATTGAATTCATTTTAAATTCAAATACTAAAATAGAGTCAAAGATGAAAAAATTAAGCTGTTGATAAATTAGACAATTGAAAATTATTTCAAAGTCAAGCTTATTAGGGGTTCAGATGAATACCATGTAAACTATAAGTTCCTAAACATGTAAAGTGTTTTAAACTATCTCCCTTAAATAAAACATGATAGATGAATTGTATTTAACTGTATGTGCAAAGATAACTCAGTTGTGAAAAACTTCACCCTTGGTGCTAACTCTTGTATGCCTCGGCTACACATTTTCTTATTTCCTTATGAACATCAGACTTTCTTAATTAAATATATCTATATCATCTATACCTTGTGATTATAATTCAACAATTAAAATCTTAGAATTAAAAGAAGCATCATTTATTTCAGAGCACGCAGAGTTGTTCATCTTCCCAAATAACTGGAGAAAAGAGGCTCCCCACAGTTCATATGCTGTTTATGAAGGTAATATTGTATAATTCATCACTAGATAAAACAGGACAGGCAAGTTCAAAGAAAGCAATGTCATTTTAACTTTTGAGCCTGATGAAGCATATGCAACATCAAAACATTCTGTCTGTTACTATTTCATGGTATTGGAGCATGAACTCTCTCTCACCTCAGGCCCAAGTTAACTTTACTATTAATAACTTCAGTATTATCCTTGAACTGTTTTAGTTCCTCTTCCCATAGCATCTATATAAATAAATCTACTTTACATTTTCTTATACTACATTTCCTTAAATATTTACCATTATTTACCATGATTTTCTTGCCTTTTGCAATTTATTTTCCAATTTTTAGACCTCATAACACATGGTAGACATGGTGTATGCTCTGCTTAAGGAGGACTAGGCCCTCTGTTACACTGAAAACTTGTCTCAACCTCATTAAATAGGTAGATTTCTACCTCAAATGAAGTTAAATGCTCATAATTCAAAGACAAATTATCTACGCTGTGCTCAAAATTTATCCTCTACACAAAGTGTGCTTATTCACAACTCAGACCATCCAGATAAGTAACTAAAGATGAAGTAACCCTCATCTGCAGGAAGTTATGATTTGACAGAAAAATGTCACCCCAATCCACCCTCCTGGAGAATCTGACAAGGATTTGTAACATGAAAATCTCACATTTCCTCATTACTTCCCAATATTTGGAGCCCAACCCAGTATAATATGTGGTTTTGTTTCACCAACACCTCATACATCAAAAGGGGCATAAATAGTTGAAATGACCTTGAATTCAAGAGAAGTCCAGAAACATAAATTACAAGACAAAGACTACTTAAAAAACTCAGAAGTAATATCATAATTGTAAAAATGTATAGATAAGTTCAAGTTCAAATAACATTTTAGAGATAAGTAGGTTTAATCATCCAAGGAAGAACTGCTTTGTACTAAAACAAAACCAAAAGACAAGGACACTAGAGTAAAATAGACAGGTCAATTTAATGCTTACTGATGTTTGCAAGATAAATAGCTTGGGCTTTGTTTGTTTGTTTTGCACAGTTAAGATTACAGAAGCATAACACTGTTTCAAGGATTTGGAAGTAAACCAACCAGGACTAGAGAGTGCTGCACAGTTACCAAACAAGGTAGCCTAGGACCCTCTTCCTATGGTATACTGACGTGACAGTAGTAGTATAATAAACTAGATGCCCAAACCTAATAATGTATAAAACAAGCAGCACTTTGAGGACTATCTAGGAAGTGGCACATATTGATCCAAGGGTAGAAATGGGGGGAAATTTTGTGGAGACAAAGGAAGGAACAATGAAGGGCAGGGTGGGGAAGCAGTGGATTTGTATCTATAAGGGTATGCAAATCCAGGCATGCTTCTTTAGAACATCTCAGGGCTGCCGCCACTGACCCAGTAGCCAGCCAGTGTGAATGAATCAGTGTCATCTGACTCCCTGTTGCTTCCTCTCTTCCTCTGTTCCTCTGCGTACAGGCACCTCTGGAAATTTGTGGACTAAGAATCAGAGGGAGTAACTCTCTGAGTACTTGGGAATTGGATTGGCTTTGTAGAAATCCTGACAGTCAGCTAACTTTTCTTGTGTCTCTTATAGATGCCAAAGAAAGGTGAGATTGCTGAGATTAAGACAAGGAGACAGGGCAGTCAATAAAGAGAATAAGGATAGGACACAGAGTCATAATGACATTGAGTGTTAGCTAAGAATTAGAGGAGACATTGGGAGAAAGTAATAGCCAGCAGAAACCTCACCAGGAAGACTGTAAATTGGATAAATTGTAAATTAGTTAATCTCAAATATTATGCATGATTATTATGCCTATTAATTACAGTCAAGTGAAAATCAGGAAAACAATCAAACTTTCAGTGTCTGAATTAACAGTAAGTACATGCACTGGGAGTCTGGAGACCTGCTTTTCCACCAAGAATTTGTCACCAAATAGCTAAGTTATCTCAAGAAAAATAGTCATTCTGGATCTCAATTTAAGTCCTTATCTTGAAATTTATTTTTTATTAGATTATGTCTTCTAACATGAAAATTCTGTAAGTACACTAAAATTAAGTGTATCAAACTTTCAGCAGCAAAAGAAATTCAGGGTTAAGTTCAAAAGACCTCATTTGTTAGCCCTTGACTTTGGCTATGACACTAGGCACTCTAGTATCACAAACCATTATGGCATTATATACTGCTTTTTTTTTTCTTTGGCCTTCCTTTCCCATGTTTCTTCCTTCTTAATTGTTTTCTTGCCAAGGTGTCCAACATCACACATTGATTTAACACTTGCAGTCACTGAAGTTGGATGTACTGATCAGCATATGGATTGCTAGGTAGCCTATGAATCTTTTTTGAATCTGGTATGAATCCCATATTTTTGGAAATGGCAGAGGGCCAAAAGTCGAACATATTACAAGCTATAGAATACAGAAAAGGTGATCTTTTCTCAGAGATTAAAAGGAGAAAACCCATAAATCTTAGACAGCAATTTCAGGAAGTTATATGTATTCCTACATCAAATAATTTTACATGCTTGCCCTTTTCCATGCAGACAAACACACACACATCCACTCACGTTCACACTCACCCACAGACTTCTGCCTATTCTAGATTCTCTGGCAGATCCAAGCACAATCTTCCCTCCAGAATCTTTTCAATCTGAGAAAAGACAAAAACATTATGTGGAGGAAAAAGCCTAAAAAGACAATTAACAAAAAGTAATTTTTAATCCCCATGCAACCTCTTATAGGTTCCTCAGAAATAAATCCATATGAATACACCCAATAATTCTAGAAAACAGCATTCATCTCCACCCTTAATTTTCCTACCCTTTAGTAATAAGGCTCTGAAGGTAAAGAAAAAGTTTAAACCACAACTTAAAATAAAAAGACAGACAAATGAAAGAGCAAGATCTAGTAGACCAATTTCCTATGTCTCTGCTGTCAGGTACAACACCACCTTCACTCTCCTGAAAGTATACAGAAAAAATTTCCATTAAAAACACACGAAAAAGGAACTTAATGTCAGAAGACAAAAGTGATTTCAGTCCGTATACTTGGAGCAGCTTGTTCAATAGACGACCACATCTTTTATTATAATCGTACAAAACTGCTCAGATCAATGCATATTCAAGTACAACATGGCTAAGGTACTGACTTCCAAAACATCTTGTTTGGAGAATAAACAGGTAATATTGAAATGGAAACAAGTTACATGACTATATTTCTGGATCCTCTGTTTTAGAAAATTTCAGAGAATCAAACATTCTGGCTGAAGGATTGTGACTGATTTCTTTCTATTTCTTCCAAAGCAAATTTCCCTTGCTCCAACCCTGATCCCACTGGGGTGAGATCCTTCAGTGATGCTTAAATACACACTTTTATATATATAACACACACACAACCAAATGCAAAGCTTCAGAACAAATATTTACTCAATTGAATACCTTTAGTTATTCTCTACACAGGAATTTATTTCTCAGTAAAAAATTGAATTTATATATACATATATATCTATATCTATATCTATATATCTTATATGTCTATGGGGAGCTGGATGTTCCACAAAGATAGTGAGCCAGATGTTGGCCTTCCAACAAATTAGGTACTTATCAAGCATAATATAAACTCAACTGGACTTCTGCTAGTAATGACGGAATAAGATACCACCAGACTAACTCACACAGAGAAGAAAATATATATAAAATCTGAATATAACACAGAAACAGCTACCTGAAGATATTTGTGTATTTATCATCCCCAATGTAAGATGGTAAGCTTCTTGAAGGCATAATATTTAATCATCTTCTTATAATCTGAATTAATTTATTTATTAGTGTGTACCCCATAGTTGTTACACAATATATATCTGTTGAGCTGAAAGCTCTGTGCTCAGTAAATACAAGAGTGATTAATTGTAACTGATATTAGCAGAGCTACAGAAATGCCCATTCTCTATTCAGATCCCATACACTGATTATGATGTACAGGTTCACTTCAAGACACACAGGACTGCAGGCGGGGTCTGACACCTTACACTGGTCAAAAGCATAACAGAAGCATGTTTTTCAGAATTTTCCCTTTCATCACAAATACGGCAGCACTTAGTACAAAGAGGGCTATCTTCTTATAGTGTTTAGCATTCTTCCTGGCTAACCCTCCTGGATTTGAGTGGGAATAAGGAAAATGTTCCCAGCATAGACAAAAAAAAAAAAAACCCTGAAAATTATCCTAGAATCATCTCAATTCTTAAGAACAATGAAATTCTGATGAATAGAAGAAATTAAAGATTCACATATCCTCTTATCCTTTATTTATCCTCTTACTTATCCTCTTAGGTCAGATAAATTGTAGCAATGTTTTTCCTAGGTCAGTCTACCAAGGCAATAGAAATAAAAGCAAAAATAAACAAATAGGACCTAATTAAACTTATAAGCTTTTGCAAAGCAAAGAAAACCATAAGCAAAACAAAATGACAACCTATGGAAGGGAAAAAATATTTGCAAATGATGTGACTGACAAGGGCTTAATTTCCAGAATAACAAACAACTCATACAACACAATAACAAAACTACCCAATTTAAAAATGGGCAGAAGACCTAAACATACATTTCTCCAATGAAAATATATAGATGGCCAATAGACACATGAAAGAATACTCAATATCACTAGTTATCAGAGAAATCCAGATCAAAACTACAATGAAGTCTCACCTCATACCAGTCAGAATGGCCATCATTAAAAAGTCTACAAATAAGAAATGCTGGAGAAGGTGTGGAAAAAAGGGAACCCTCCTACATCATTGATGGGAATTTAATTTGGTACAGCCACTATGGAAAAAGTGTGTAGGTTCCTTAAAAAACTAAACACAGAGTTATCTTTTGATCCAGTAATCCCACTTCTGGGCATATATCTGGAGAAAACTCTAATACAAAAAGATACATGCACCCCAATGTTCAAAGCATCACTATTTACAATAGCCAAAACATGGAAGCAACATAAATGTCCATCAACAGATGATTGGATAAAGTTGTGGTACATACTTCAGTGGAATAATATTTAGCCATAAAAAATAATTAAATAACGCCATTTGCAGCAACATGGATGGACCTAGAGATTATTATACTAAGTGAAGTAAGTCAGACAGAGGCAACTATCATATGATATCACCTATATGTGGAATCCAAGAAAATGATACAAATGAACTTACTCACAAAACAGAAACAGACTCACAGACATAACAAACAAATTTATGGTTACCAAAGGGGAAAGGGGTGGGGGAGGGATAAATTAGCAGTTTGGGATTAGCAGGTACAAACTATTATATATAAAATAGAAAAACAACAAGATCCTACACAGGGAACTACATTCAATATCTTGTGATAACCTACAGTGAAAAAGTATACACATATATATATATATGTGTGTGTGTGTGTGTATATATATACACATACATATATAATCACTATGCTGTATACCAGAAACTAACACAACATTGTAAATCAACTATACTTCAATAAAAAAAGTAAAAGTTACTCTCAACACAATAGCCAGGACAATCTATTTTATAAGTTATATAATATTACTTCTTTGCTCAAAACCCTCCCATGACTCCCCACCTCATTTACAGTCTAAAGCCCTTACAATGGCCTAGACGTCCTACATGACCTGCATCATCTTTCCATTCTCCCCTCCCAAAGACCTCTGTATTTCCCTCTCCCACCACTCTTCCCTCTGCCCAGCCCCATGAAGCCACGCTGGCCCCTTTGCTTGTTTATAGTCATGCCAACCACTGCCCTACGTTCTCTGCATCCCACGTTCCCTCTTCAGCGAGGACTTTCCTGACCACCCTATGTGAAATAAAAATACAATCCCCATCCCAGAAGCCCCAGCCCCCTCATGCATTTATCTTTCTTTATAATACTTACCATCTGTTACATGACATACTTGTTTTTTTCCTATTGTGTCACTCCTCACTAAATGTAGGCTCTGTGAGTATAAGAATGTTTGTTTGCTTGTTTGTTCATTCACTTCTCTACCTCTAGTACCTAAACAACCCCTGTTATAGCAGTAGCTCAATAAGTATTTGTTGAGATCATTTACATAATTTCAAAATCGAAATCTGATCCAAAGAGAGTCCATCATTACTAACAAGCAGAAAATCTCAGGGCATTAGAGCTAGAAGGAACTTTAGAAACTATCTACCAAAAATAAAATATTTCCATTGTCTTCCATGGAAATCCCTCATGGGCAAAGGGAGCATAAGTTAGGACCAGGGAAATGTAAGTGCTCAGTTACCCCTCTGCAGCAAACACAAAGCAGCCCTACTTTTTAATCTGTGTTCTGTCTTAGGCTTAAACATAATGTTTTAAATAATATTTTGAAGAAATATCTGACATCTAAAAACTTGAACTATAGATCTGGTGTAAATCCTCATTCAGGACTCAGAAGGAGATAGAGTCATGAAAAATGAAGTGAGTTAACCCAGGTTAAATCACGAGAGTTTGAGAAAACCAGGGCTGGAATTCAGGGCTCCTCAATCTTTCACTCATGTCCTCCCCACTCCAGGCCAAAGCTACTCCACGTAGTGCTCTTCACTGGTGGCATAAATGAGTAAGATTTGCATTGCCTTCCCAAAAGATCTTACTATTATTTCACATTTAAGTAATTACCATATTATCAATTTCTTGCACAATTTTTTAAATTTCAAATTCAATACTTACTCTTTCAGATTGTTGAAAATAATACACATGTAGTCAAAGTTTTCAAAACCTTTCACAAAGAAAACTAATTTATATTCACATTACTAGAGCAATGTAGAGGGCTTGATTACAAATTGCTATATTTAAGTATTTCCCTAAATAGATAATATAATCTAAGTTTTCTACACAGTATTTCTCAATTTCTCTTTGGTACACAGCCCACAAAGCTGAATTGGTTTGTGATTGGTACAAATGAGAAAGAAAATACATGACCCATGTGCATTCTACTAAGCTAACACGATGCATGTGTTTCTCTGCTAGGTTTAGATTAACCACTGATTTGATGCACCAACTGGCCCATTTCTTGTAAATGAGTTTTCTTCTATTCAGTGTTTAGTAAGCTCCTTGTCAACAGGATAACTCCCTAGGCTGAATAAAAGTCCCCTTAGACCCTGACAGTCTTGGAGGATTATTTGCTCACTAGTGATTTTTAGAGACCTCTGACAACTTCACTTCAATATATTCTCCCAGAAGGTATATAACTAAGTATCCTAAACACTTGAGCATTTGCACTTTTAAAGTCCTAATGCTCAGAGAATAATGGAAACCCTACCAGGATTTCTGATGGCTATTTAGAAGATGGGATAGCTAACTCATTTCTTCATTTATTACAAAGAAGGTAAATTCAAGGCAGCAGTAATTCACTTGATCAAAAGACGTTTTTAGCCCCAAAGGGCTGTTTGTGGTTCCTATAACTGGTCCTGTGAGAAAAAAAAAAAAAATAGACTAAGGGCAAAGAGTTTTCCCAGCATGGGCTCCCTGTACTATCTACATTTCCAAAATTCTGTTTGTTGGTAGTTGAATGTCAAAAACTGAAAAAAAAATGCCATGTTTACAGCTTGCAATTATAGTCCATAAAATAGTATTTAAAACACTATATAATGTATTGATTCCTTACTTTCATCAGTGGTCTTTGTATATTCAAAATTATTTGATACATAAATTCAGTATTCTCAGACATTGAACTCTATTTCTATCACTAATTAGCAGTATGACTTTGATCTCGACCCCATAGGTATATGAAGATTACATGGGATAATATATTCAAGGTTCCCAGTATAGAACATGGCATATAATAGTTTGTCAATCAATGTTAATTTCCTTCCTTCCTCTTTTCTCCCTTTCCAAGCACATACAACCCTATTACATATAGCACCATAATTTCATTCACTCATTTATTTTTAAAAGCATTAAGTATGTACTACGTATCAGTTCCTTTGCATTGCATTGGCCAATAGGGCTGTGTAGAAACCCAGCAAAGTCCCTGTCCCATGCAATTTACACTTTGGTGGGAGATACAGAACAGTAGTGTTTTCCCTTAAATGGGTCAGTCAAGAAAGACTTTCCTAGACAGGTGAAGCAGAAAGTCATGTGAAATTCTAGAAGGGAGTTTTCCAAACAAAGAGAATGGCTAGGGCATAAGCCTGAAGAGCACATGGGTGCATCAGAACTTAGCATGAAGTGGTGTTACACTTAACGTACAGCCAAAATTCCCGACAGAAGACACAGGCTTGGATGAGACTCCCTTATTCATAAAATGAAGCTGAGAAAGGCTGCTTCCAAACTCTGGCTAGACCTATGGCTTCTGTGACACCATGATATTAGGAGGAAGAGGACGAGGAGTGCCTGGTGAGTACTGATGAGTCAAGCCACTCAGAGGCTGGGTGACTAATCTGCAATATCCTCAGTGTGTCAAAAAAAAAAAAAAAAAAAAAAAGAGCTCCAACCTGCTAATGTAATAATCTTTGGGATCTAGGAGCCAGGGAGAAGCATTCGCAAACTGCTCTGCATAAAAGGAGAAAACACAAAGGAAAAAAGACAGAAAGTGTCTTTTAAAACCTTCCATCACCCCTGTCTCACCTGCTTACTTGCTTGCTCTGGGGGAGGTCTGTTACCATGTTGGGAGAAGCCCTTGCAAAAGCCACATGATGAGGAACTAAGGTCTCCTGACAACAGCCGTATGAGGGACCCCTCTTAGAAGCAGATCCACCAACCCCAGCCAAGCCTTCAGAGACCGCCGTCCCTGCCTCATGAAAAGCCCTGAGCAAGAACCACCCAGCTAAGCTGTTCCAGGACCGCTGATCCTGAGAAACTGTGAACAAAAGGTCCCCCAGTCTTTCCAGCTGTGACAGGATATCTTTTTCTGCTAAACATGTTTCCTCAGAGTTATAAAAGCTGACAAGTGAAGTGTGTTTATCATTTAGTGCAAAGGCCAGAGAAGGAAACTGCCAGTGCATGGGGGACAGTGAGCTTCTGGGAGACAACAGTGTAGACCCTGAAGCACAAGAAGATGCCAGCACAATTTCCTCACCCGCTAGAATCACATCCTTACCAGGGACACATAGTGTTGGCTGAATTATAAACACTTCCATTCAGCCTCAAAAATCTTCAATGGCCCGGATTAATGAGATTAAGCTTCAGCATCCTAGATGACCTGCCTCAAGGCCCACTTCCAGCATCACCTGACATCTCCTTCTTTCCCTCATGTTAGTTCCACTGAAACATTTCCAAGCCTGGCCCAAAAGGTTCCGTGATGAAAAGGTCAAGAACCATAGTCACCGCAACACAAGGGTCGATGGAGTCCTTTTGAGAAATGATCATGAAAGTCAAACCAGGCATTTCTCCCCTATCAGTAACTGCATTGCCCCCTCCCCCTTGCCTGCCTCCTTTAGGGGCTTCCAGTTCAGAAACACATATTCAGCTTAAATTTCTCACATCTATGTCACAGCTATAAGCTTTGTAAGAAAGTAGTCTGAGCAAGTTACTGTCTCTCTGAGTTGCAAAGTTTCCTCTGCAAAATGAGAACTTCATTTGAATAGCTAAACAACTCTTTCTCTTCTGACTGATAGTCACTCAAATTAAATACAACTTTTCTTGGAAGCTATGATTTATCGAGAGCCATGTGCCACAGAACACTTTCTTTTCATCTCATTACAACTCTCTAACGTAGCCTCATTATCTCCATTTTTAAATATAACCCTTTTAAATTGATCCTCAGAGAGGTTAAGTAACTGTCCCCAGATCACACAGCTACTAAAGGACAGAGGTAGTATTTGAATCCACAGCTCTCTGTCCCTGTGACATCATCAAGATGGAGACATAAATGTTCCAATTTCCGACTCCCTCACAAGAAGACTAACGAGTAACCGTTCATAGACAAGACACAAGGTTGTGAAAATCTCAGAAGGGTCTGGGGAGACTGAAGCACTCCCATGAACCACAGAGACAGAGGACTGCATTGGAAAGGTAAAAGAAGCGCCTACTCTTTGACAACATTGTAGATTCATAGCCCCGCCCAACTGCAGAGCCCAGTCTCCAGTCCCATCCCTCTGGGAAGTCTGGCCAGACAACTGGCAGCTGTGGAACCTGTCACGCTGCCCCATCAGGGAGCCAAGCCAGCAGCAACGCCCAACTGCTGAACATAGCCTCTGGGCCCACTTTACCAGGGAGCCTGAATAGTGACCCCGACAGCCTCAGAGCCCAGCCGACAACCACACCCAGCAGCGGGGCCCAGCACTGGCCCCTGCCAGATGGCTGACCACACCCTGCGGCCTCGCCCAGACAAGCAGCCTAGCTTGTGACCCCCGCCCAATCGCGGAGCAAGCCTTCGGCCACACGGACACAGAAACCAGAACAACGACCCAAACTGCTGCCGGCGGAGCGCAGCCTCTTGCCCCACCCACCCAGCCACAGACACAGCGGGAGGCCCCGCGGGGCCGAGACCCCGTCCACCGGAGGCGCACAGCCAATGGCCTACCTGACTGTGAAGCCCACCGTGTGACTCTGCACAACTCTGGGCGCCGTCTGCGTCCCCACCTGATCTCACAGCAGGCTTCTGAGTCCGCCACCAACTGCACAGCCGGGCCTGTGAGCCGCCTGACGTCCAGCTTTCCGCTTCATCCAATCACCGAGTACGCCTGATGCCTTGCCCAACCAGCAGTGGTTTTGGAGCACAGGGCACAGCCCTGCCCAAGGGCAGCATCCAACCAGTGGCACAGCCCTGCCGGGGAATACAGCCCGCAACTTGGGTGTTCGCACAGCCCAGCTGGTGGCCCCAACCTGACGGTGGAGCGCAGCCAGCAGCCCCACTTACATACAAAGCCCAGCCAGCAGGACTACCCACTCTGGGGCCCAGCCAGTGGCATCTCCTGGTATAGGAAAATTATGGGGCGAGGATGGCAGTGTCCCAGGGACTCAAGGAGACACGCTCCGCCAAGTGTGGGTCCTTGGCTTCCTACAGGAAATAATTCCAGAGCCAGAGGTTTATTAAGAGAGGTACATACTCCTTAGACAGAGTGCGGGCAGTTTCAGAAGGCAAGAGAAAAGCCATGAAGTGTGGGGGTTGGTTGCTCAGTTTAAAGTTAAAGTAAATACTCCATAGACAGAGTGTGGGGAAAATGGCCACGAGGTTGTGCGGGGAGGGGGGTTGTTAGAGTTTATGGGCTGGGTAACTGTATATGCTAACAAGTGGGAGGAATATTCCAACTGTTTTGGGGAAGGGGCTGGGATTCCTAGGAACTGGGAATCTCCCACGTTTTGACCTTTTGTGGTCAGCTTTGAAAATGTCCTGGCACCTGTGAGAGTGCATTTAGCAACTATTGTATTTCAATGAGCGTATATTGAAGCTCAAGGTGTACTAGGAGTTGAATCTTCCACCATCTTGGTGCAAACTGCTGTGTCAGTTTTTTAATGGTTGTGTTGTCCCAAAAGGTAAAGACTTCGGTTCTTGTTATACCCGGAAAACAAGTTTGCAGTCGGGAGACGGTGCATTGTGTGGCGAAAGATTTTAAAAGATTTATTTAAAAAGAAAGGAAAAGTACACGCCCAAGAATGGGAGGATGGCTGACCCAAGGGAGGAAGAGTGGTGGTTTTCGGCTCCCTTTTCTCTTATACCCTCACTTAGAGGTGGTCTTTTAATTGATTGACAGTTCTTGTCCCTGGAATGCTTAGTCATGTTTGGCCCCTTTGCGCATGTCCTTACCCATGGTGTACACAGAAAAACCCATGGGGGTTGGGGGGTGCCTAAACCACAATGTTAACAATAATACAATAAGCATTGGATTGTGTCCAGTTAAGTCCTTTCTGCTACCACGCAGTCATGGCTGTCAGGTTTTAACCAGTTTCTTGCTGGCACTCATTTGGAAGAAGTAAAGTCCCTTTTTGCTGGAGGCGGGCATAACATCATCTGCCAAACCATCCTCCCTCTCCTCCGCCTATCTGCCCGGTGCCCCCACTTATGTAACTACCTAACAGTTGTGCCCTGCCCCCTTCCCTCCTGTCTCACCCCTACCCTCAACTTCAGAACACAGTGTTTTTGCCCAACAGGAGACCCTGACTGCCCCTAGATGCTACCAACTGATTCATCCAGTACCCTAAACTGAGCTGATTGGAGAAGTCTTCCCCTGCTGAAGTGAACCTGTAAAGTCTGGAAGAAGAGATCAGTTATACAAATGCGCAGATACCAAAGCAAAGATGCAGGATACAAAGATCATGAAGAATCAGGTGATCCAATAACTGACCCTAAAGAAACAGAGATCCATGAGGTTCCTGAGAACTTAACAATAGAACTGTCATATAATCTAAAAGTCCCTCTTTGGAGTATTTATCTGAATGAGATGAAATCACCATCTTGAAAAGAAATCTGTATCCCTGTGTTCATTGCAGCATTATTTACAATAGCCAAGACATGGACACAACTTATGTGTTCATCATTCATATAAATATTCCATTATATGTATAAAATGGATAATGAAATATTACTTAGCCATAAAAAAGACAGAAATACTGCAACTTACATGGCAAATGGGCTTGGAGGACATGTGCTAAGTAAACTAAGCCAGTCACAAAAGAACAAATAGTGAATGATCCTCATTATGAGGAATCTAAAATTGTCACACTCATAGAAGCAGAGAGTAAAATAGTGGTTACCAGAAGCTGAGTAAGGGAAAAATGGAAAAGTGTGAGTAAAAAGGTACAAAATTTCAGTTATACAGGGTAAATAAATTCTGGTTGTTCAACTAAGAGCAAACCTGTCATCAGCAATTATAGACACCAGATGTTTGTGAAGTAGTATCAGCAAAATGCTGCAGAAAAATAACAATGCTATACCTGGCTATCATTCAAAGGTAAAAGGCAAACAAAAGACATTTTCAGACTCAAAAGAGTCTAATGAAGCTTACTATCTACAGACCTTCATCTAAAAAAAGTTATGAAAAGAGTGAATGTACCTCATCAAGATGAATGGTGAAACCAAAGGGAAAAGCCTCTTGAATAAAGGTCTTGAATAGAAATAGTGCTGAATACAGAAAGTGATTTTTTTTTAATCAGCTAACAAAATCGTATGGGATACTGACTATAATATTAATTGATAACTAATAGTCTTTAAATGGAAATTAAAATGCTTTATAATAATAAAATCATAGAAATAAGTCTAAATCCATTAGTAATCCCAATAATATAAGTAGATTAAATTACCTAAAAGAGAATTATTAGATCTGATTTTAAAATATACCCAGCTGCCACCTACTTACAAGAGACATGCCTTAAATAAAATAAAAGATTGAAAATAATAGGATGATCAAAATTACAGAGAAACACACTAATCAAAAGTAAGTTGGTATAAAAAAAGTAAATTGATATAGAAATATCAATATCACATAGAGTGTAAGACAAAGAGTTTTAATAAAGATAAATTATAAAAGGAACACGACATGAGAATAAATTAACACAAACTTGTATAGCTTCTGTATCAGGCAGGATAATTTAGGCTACGTAAGCTACAATAATAAATTATACACGCTTTACACAGTAAAGATTTATTTCTTACTCACAAAAAGTCCTGTGCAAATTTCGTAAGTTACAGACCAGCAGTCATCCATGTGGTGACTGAGAAATCCAGGTCGTTTGCATCCTGGGCTCAGTTATCTCAACAGGCAACTTCCTTGGTTGCCAAGACCAGGAACAGATAAGCTGGGTGTCCTGCAGAAGTTCTTCAGTACTTTAGCCCAGCAGAGACACACTCGATGTCCACTAATAGGCAGCTGGCCAGAATTTGTCACATGGCATGACCCCACTGCTAAGGCCTGGCAGGTGTGATGGAGTACATGCTTGCTCAGTGAGCATTAAATGTTTCTATCATAGCAACCAATGAAATATTTGTTGTTTTGTCCACAGTGTAAAATTGGACAATATTCCAAAGGAAAACTAACCCCAAAAATCATAATGAAAAAATTTTAATTCACTTCTTTTAGAGGAGATATCAAGCAGAAAAAAACAGTAGTATGTTATTTTCAGACATATCTTCAGGCATATATGTAGTGAAATAAAGTTTTTAAAGATGTACAGTAATGATGAACACTATCTTCAGGACACTGTGAGTTCTCAAGAGGAAGTGATGGAACCAGAATTAGGCTACACTGAAGATGTCAACATTATTTGTAATTTTATGCTGATATTTGTTCAAGCTTCATACTGCATACATGATCCTGGTTACATTATTCTAAATATTTTTGTATATTGAAATATTTCATAATAATTTTTAAAATAATACATACATGTGTGTAATAGTTTTCTATGCTGTGTAACAAAATATCACAAACTTAATGGCTTAAAACAACATTCATCTATTATCTCACAGTTTCCATGGGTCAGGAGGCAGGGTATGGCTTAGCTGGGTAATCAGATTCTCACAAGGCTGTAGTCAAGGTGTTGGTCAGGGTTGGCGTCTCATCTAAGGCTGAGGGTCCTCTCCCAAAGTTGCTTGATTCTTAGCAGAATTCATTTCCTTGCATCTGTATGACTCATGGTGACTTACTTCTTCAAGATTCAGCAGGGGAATATCTGACTGCTGTTGGCTAAGACACAGCTAAGACACAGTAACCTGTACATGTATACATGTAACATAATTATCATCTTGCCATATAATGTAATCTAACCAAAGGAGTGACTATCTCCTTTTCACAGGTCCTGCCCACACTCAAAATGAGGAGGATTATTCAGAGCAAGTACACCAGGAGGCAGGAATCCTGGGAGCTGCCTCAGAATGCTGCCTACCATGGTATCTCAAGGTTTCCATAATCTAGTAGAGGACACAGAGATAAGGACAATGATTTAAAGCAATGCGAGATGAGCTTTATTAGATGTGCATCTTTTTTTGTTGTTTTTTTTTTTTTTCTTTTTGTTTAGATGTGTGTCTGTCTTTGGGTCCCCCAAAAGGTGACCCAGACAGAAGACCTTGGGTGCAGTCTATTTTGAACCAGTAAGCCTACGTGAGACAGGGAAAGGAGAAAGGCCAATATAAAAGGTGCATTAAAGAGCAGGTTATCACTATGGGCACTGGGGCTAAATCCCACTGTGGACCCTCTGAGAACCATATGAAACATAATTCACAATTGTCCCACGAATAGATGGAAAAGCTGAAGCATTTTCTCCACTGACTTCTGTCTCCAGTTGGCCAAGGTTCTCTCCCACTCCTCTGAGTTGCCACTATGCATGGTGAGCTTCTGGGGTGCCAGAGAAATCCCCCATCTGCAGAAAAATGCAGATGCTTAAGATGCAAAGTGGTGGGGGAAGGCATAGCTCAAGTGGTAGAGCGCATACTTAGCATGCCTGAGGTCTTGGGTTCAATCCCCATTACCTCCTCTAAAAATAAATAAGTAAACCCAATTACCTCCTTCCCTGCCCCCAAAATGCAAAGAGCCCAGTGTGCCAGAAACTCCCTACTCCGGGTGCAGGTAGCTCAAAGCTGAGGATGTAGCAATAGGGGAAGGGACATTAAGAACATGTTACAATGTGTGTATTAGATAAGGTAAGTCTTGCTGTTGTAACAGATAAACCCCCAAATCTCAGTGGCTTAATACAATAAAATTTTATTTCTCACACAAAATTCAATCAACAGGACAGTGGAGCTGGAAAAGGGTGGAAAAGTGACAGAAGTACTTCCTCAGGTACTCAGGAACCCAGTGGACAGGCTCTGGCATTTCAACACATGGCTTTTAAAGATAACTTGTCTGTGTAAGCAAACAACTAACAAGATAGGAGAAGAAAGAAGAGCAGATTGTGTGGGAGAAATTTAAGAGTAAGGCTACATGGCCACACCAAAGTGCAAGGGAGTTTGGGTAATGCAGTCTAGTTGTGTGCCCTGCAGGAAAAGAACATGGGTTGAACAGCTGATGAGCTCTGCCACAGGTGCGATGGAAAGTGATTAAATCAGCCTACAATGCTCAAAAAAGTCTTGAAAGCATAGGGCACCTTTGGGGTAAATGTTAAAGGAAGCTGTGATGTTTAATTTTATGTGTAAACTTGATTGGGCCAGGGGAGCCCAGATATTTGGTTAAACATTATTCTAGGTGTGTCTGTCTGAATGCTTCTGGATGAGATTTAATGTTCGAATCAGTAGACTAATGAAAGTAGATGACCCTCCCCGATGTCGGTGGACCACATCCAATCCACTGACAGCCTGACTAGAACAAAAAGATGAAGAGAGAATTCTTTCTCTGCCTCATGGTCTTCCAGCTGGGATGTCAGTTTTCTCCTGCGTCTGGACCCAGACTGGAACACACACCATTAGTTCTTCTGGCTCCCAGGTCTTCAGACTCAGACTAGAAGAACCATACGACCAGCTCTCCTTGTTCTTCAGTTTCACGACAGCAGGTCCTGGGACTTCTCAGCCTCAGCAACCATGTAAGCCAGTGCCTTACAAGAAATCTCTTTACATCTCATTTGGTTTTGTTTCTCTGGAGAACCCAGACTGTAATGCAGAGGATAGAAATTCGTCATGGGATTAAGAAGGAATAATAGCATTCCAGGCACAGCAAACAACATGGACAGGGGGCCAGAAAAGAACTTGGGCAGACTCAGAAAACAAGTAGATGTGTTTCGACAGGGCCCAAAGTGGGTGTGGGTGTGTAGAAGAAGAATCTGCAAATGCTGGCAGGCATCTGACAGTACGACTCCTCCCGACTTTACACCAAGAAGGCAATGAAGTCTAGACAATTATAAACAAAAGTATACACTTCTACAAGGGGTTTGATGATACTGCTCTGATGCTTTGTAAGAGCAAAAGGATTTTCTGCTAAATATTGTTAAATATCAACTGTCTTGAGGTCTGTGACATTTAACAAGGAAGAATGATGAGGTTAGTCAAGAGTGCAGGGGCTGGAAGTCAGGCAGACCTGAGTTCAATGCTAGCTGGTAAATCTGTTCTGAGAATTAGATAGTTTGTATATAAAGCTTCCAGCACAATGTATGACAAAATAGTATGTGTTCAAAGGAAAAAATAGCTCTTTTCTTTCTTCGCTGAACAACAAAATAAATAGAAAGCATGAGTTTATTTGAGAACCAGAGGAGGGGAAAAATGAATTGGCTGAAGCTCTGAAGCTTGAAAACTACTTAATATTGCTAATACCCTTTGTGAACAATTGTGCCCTGTGAGAGTAATAGCCAACGAATTCTAAATTTGTAGCCTACATACATAAACTCTGAGTAATGATAACCTAAGTGCTTGCTGATATGTACTAATTGGGTTTGAGAAATGTGCAGCAGAATATTTAAAGAAGATAATACTGAGCCCCAATATTAATACTGAGAAACACTGACAATTTATAATAAATCCATAATAAAGAGTGAGCAAGAAATTACTTTTATATTAAAATTATGACTCTGCATAAACCAGCTACCTAAGTATATTCTTACAACCTATTCACTGTTTAATGAAATGTTTGTCCCTTAATGAGAAATTTGAACTTCATAATTAGATACATAATAGTCATGCCTTGTGATTCCCCACAGGAAACAATTTATTCTGTATATTTAGTTTTTTGAAAATCAGGCAACATACTTAAGAAAATTAATTTAAGGCATGATAAGCTTAAAACATGAGCAAAAATTCCATACAATGAAAATCTGAAGGCAAATTTTGTTTGATAATTCAAGACCCAAATGAATAAGAACTATTTGTTTAAAAAAATAATAAAATAAAAGCTAAATCAAAGGTTTTTAATGATATAGGGTTTTTTATGTATAATTAAGAAGCTAATTTACTTTTGTGTTACTATCATGTCACATCCTTATTTACTTTTACCCTGCTTATTTTAAAGCTTCCAATCACAGAGCAATGGTTAGCAACCTTGGCTGTACATTTAGAATCATCAGGGGAGATTTTAAAAATACTTACACTTAGGCTTCACCTCAGATCCACTGAAAAAGGATTTGAGAGTGGACACTGCATGAGAATTATTTTTTAAATCTCCCCAGATTGTGGAGAAATTCGTAGCTTTCATTCGTCCCTTTTCACACCATCACTATGCTGTTCAGACCTTCAGTATCATTTACCTAGATTGTTACAGTAGCCACCGAAGGTGTCTCATCACCATCCTCCTCCCTGTTGCCAAATTAAATGTCCGAAATGCTACTTGTCTAACTTGACCATGCATATAAATCATGTGACAGTCTTGTTAACAAGATCATATGATAAAGGCTCGAATTCAATAGATCTCAGGTGAAGCTTGAGATTTTATATTGCTTTCAGGTCCTGGCCAAGTTACTGTGATCCACTAACCACACTTGGAAAATCAGGTCCTAACTGTTACTATATTAACAAATTGATTAATAGTTAAAATAAAGTGTGTTTTGATTATTTACCTCCTTAGTGTGAACATAACATTTTTAAATGAAGTGGAGAAAAGTAACAGCACATTCTTACAAGCATAGGAAGTTACACACACATAAATATATACACATATACACATGCATATACACAAAGCAGTATAGCATTCTTTACATATTTCAATTACTGATCATTCTTTAGAAATTTCACTCTAGTCTTTTTTTCCCTCAGATTTCATCCATATCTCTAAGCTCTTTATTTCCATTGGAACTATACAATTATTTTCAAACAATTAACAAATAAAGATGTACTGACTGCCATACTATATATCAAGACTTCCAGAGTCATGAAGAAACTACTGGTACCACTTCCTAATTCTTGGGGCCTTTTTCATTTTTTTTCCTTAAATTTCTCTTAATTTCATTTGATACTTTACATTTAAAGAGTAGAATTTTTCTCCTGATGTTTAGTGAATATCCATGCTAGTTAATATATTTGAGTAAAGACAGAGATTCTTTGAGGACTTGAAGCTCTGGGACAGTTCACAGGACAAGCTGATGTACAGTGGAGAGTGCTGTCTTCTTACAGATAGGCACCATAAGAAATAATATTTCTCCCCTGAGCAAGTTCAGCGTCATATAAACTAAATGTACCAAGGGTTCACAAAAATACTTTTTTGTTAAAAAATTATAATTTATGGGTTGCATGGGGGAAAAAGGAAGAAGTATAGTTGGAAGATAAGAGAAATCTAACTTAAATTTGATTCCATAATTTTCCTAGCCATCCATTATTGGATTTTTAAAAAATACATTCTTATTATGATAGTCTAGAAATGTTATCTAGAAACTAATACATAACTCGTATTATATATTCATTTTAAGTAACAATAACTGGAAACATGCAGACAAAAAATTATCCAGGAATTGTTATCAAATATTATTTAATCTTAGTGTAATCAGATATTTTCTGCCTTTGTGGTTACCTAAAATCTATAACAAGAAAATATTAGTGATTGAGGTGCTCAAACCTTCAGACCTGGACTACATATCTGCCTCCCTGAGTTTCCAGCTTGCCAACTGCAAATCTTGAGCTTTCTCAGCCTCTGCAGTCTCCTGAGCCAGTTCTTTACTTAAATTTCCTGTGTGTTATATTGCTTGTTTCCTTGGAGAACCCTAATTAATACACTGTATAATGGGTATAAATTTTTATTCATGCAAGATGAAAAATTTCTAGAGATCTGCTATATGACATTGTGCTTATAATGAACAATACTCTACACTTAAAAAGTCAAAAGGGTAGGTTTCGCATTATGTATTTTATACCACAATGAAAAAAAGAAGGTTTCTTTAGTTGGGGCTAATATATTTGGAACAATAGCAGAGTCACTGAAGTAAGTATACAAATTGCTAAGAGAACACCCCTGAAGAAAATAACACTCACTTGAATATAGTTCTGATGTTTCTAAATTCTCTCATTACATCGTCAGTATTTAAACTAAATTATATTTTACTATTTGTGGGTTTCATCACTAGAAAGTAAAGAGCTTTGCATAGGCACTAAGATGTTTTAAGATTGGATTTTTAAAATAGGTATCAACCACTAAATTATAGGAAGTGTTTTTATAAGCAGGCAACTGTTATTCTCCATGTAGGTATTAGTGCCAGATCCAATGTAAATACCATGAAAGTTGCAGTTTTAATATTTAAAGTCATCACCAGAATCACAAATACATGACAAGCTATTAAACCTATGAAATCTTGAAAGTGTAACCTGAGAGTCTTTCCAGCCTAAAATGAATTACAAGAAATGAAGTAAATTACGAATATATCCCCAGCCTGAGGTTAGAAAGCTGATGAACTACAATAACAAAAGAGCCCCCAAGCCCTAGATATTAGTGTAAACCTCATCTACTTTGTTGTTATGCATAGAACTATTTATAATATCAAAATAATATTATTTTGTGATTTTCCCCTGTAATTCCAGTATGCATAATAGTTATAGTTTGCTTCTCAAACTACCCTTGAGAAAAAAACACAAATTAACATGATCATAATGAAGTCACTGGAGGACTACTGTTGCTTAGGAACATAACATTTTAGCATGGATTGAGGATTTATTATCATATGAGCCACTGAAATCAGCAATTGGGTGCTTTTCATTTGATTAGATGCTATATATCAATGTGGCATTTCTAATACTTCCTAGTTAAGCTGATGAATTAAATCAATTTTGTATTGCATTACTCTGTGTCTGCTGTTTAATTTGGAAATAAAATTATACCCTCATACATTTGAAAATACAAACTAGAAATGTAAGCACAACATAAGTCATTTTTCTGTTATAAATACTTTACTATTTTCTGTTTTACTCACTTTCATGCTTTTAGTTCCCCTTGTCACCTTTCCTCTTTATCAGGGAAAATACAGACTTAACACATTTCTCAAAGGCTACTGATGCATGAGTACTTACTCAAACGGCCATTTCTGATTACTAACATACTGTTTGCCATGGCGATTTATGTTTACAATTGTAGAAATAAATGGCTCAGGTTTCAGATTTTCATGAGAAAGATAAACCTCCAAACTCAGAATCTTATTATGTATAACATTAATTTTAAAAGTGACATCTTAATGTGAAAAATTAAAAAACCATTTCAACCATCTGCTTTGTCAGCTAACCTTTACAGTGTGTGCCAAATCATTTTTCTCGGATTAGCTCAACATATTAGTCAGTTTTAGAGGAATAAAGCTCATTTTGTGTTCCATCCATTTAAAACCCATCCACTGATGTAGAACATGGAAGGTATCACTGGAGTCTAACTAATTGCTCCTACCTTCTTCTTTGTATTTCATGTGGCATTATTATGATGAAGAGGGTGGTAGGAAAAAAAAGGAGGAGGAGGAAAACTGTTGGGTATATTACAAAGTCAAACTCTGAAGAAAAAAGGAAAAGGAAAATTTATGCTTCCTATTTTATTTCAAATACCAGATTAATTATTAGAATAAGACTAAGAACAATTTGCCACAATGCTTGGAAATTCACTTAAGAAGCCATATCAAGAAAAGCCTAGGTACAAACCTAAAAATAATGACTTTCTTATATCATAGTTTTAAAGTTTTCTAATAATCAAGAAACTGTATCAGATTATTCTGATGCAAGATGATTAATTCTTATCTCAGGAGAATCTAATTTTATTAACAGCTGGTTCATTCACCGGATCAGTCAGTTAAATATTTACTGAGATCCTTACTTTGTGCTATTCTAGATGTTAAAAATAAAGATGGAAACAATACAGACAAAAATCCCTGCCCTCTTAGAGCTTTCCTTCTAGGAAAAGGCAGGCAAAAAACAGACAACACAAAGTCAGACAGTGATAAGTTCTTCAAAGAAAAATAAGAAAGAATTGAGAATTATGTAGGAAAGCTTTCATTTTTAGGGTGAACAAGAAAAGCTCTGCTGAAGAGATGATGTTTGAGCACAGACCTGAATGAAGTAAGAGCATAAGCCTCATGTATATCTGGGGGAAACACATTCCAGGGAGTGGAGCAGCAAGTGCAAAGACCCTGAGGTGAGAGTGTGCCTGGCATGCTTAAAAACATTTCAGTACTGCAGAACAGTAAGTCAAAAGGAAGAGTGGCAAAAAGTGCAGGTCAAAGAACTAGCTGAGAGAAAATCAGGCTTTTATCAATGACAAGAACTGTAATTCAACTATTGAGGTAGGAGAACACTGGGGAAGAAATGGTTTTGAATGAAGGATTTCTGTAAGATATCAATCTGAAATCCAAGTGGAGATTTTGAAAAAGACAGTTTGATAATCAAGTCTAGAACTCATAGGAAAGGCTGGGGATCTAAATATGAGTCAGTGCATGGATGGAAATCAAAGCTGTGGCACTGGATGAGATGACCTGGGGATGCATGTGACTCAAGGAGGAATGAGGAGCAATAGAAAAGTTAAGAAGAGGAAATAAAAGTAAGGGAGACTGAGAAGGTGTGACCAGTGAGATGTGGGTAAAACCAGAAGGGAATAGTATCCTAAGTCAGAGTAAGACGGTGGTTAAAGTATTGGGAACTAATTGTTGCCAAATGATGCAAATAAAGTCAGGTATGATGAGAACTCAGATTTGGCCACTGAATTTGGCAAACTGAAAGCCATTAATGACCTTAACAAAAATGATTCTAAAGGAATGGAGAAAATGAAAATCCTGTTGAAGTGTGTTCAGGAAAAAGTTGAAGTAAGGAAATAGCGTGAACAGAGATAATCCTTCTGAAAGGGCTAAGAAAAATGGAGATAATAAATAGGTTAAGATAAAGAGGGTAAGAAAAATAAGAGTGGTACCTAGAAAGGAAAGTGAGGTCAGGCAGGGTTATTTTAAAGACGGCAAATATGCTGGTGTGTTGTTGGCAATGGTCCAGCAGGAAAAAGGAAACTGCTAATAAAGAAGAAAAGGAGATAATTGGAGAACCAAAATCTTTTAACAAGTGTACAGATGGAAATGTAGTCCCTAGTAAGTGCAGAGAGTGGATCCTTTGTAACAAGTGGTAAGACAGGGTTTGTGGTTACAGATACAGGAAGGTCCTATATTTCCTGGTACAACCAGAAATTTTCAACCCCTGGATAGTAATGGAATAAGTATTAAGTAGCAACCTTGCTGTCTGCTCTTCAGCCCAGATCTCTGATTCTCCATGCCTGAAATAGCTGAGTCTTGATCCCTCCACCCAGGTAACAGAGAACATGGACCACCTCACCTAGTTCTTTCTACCCCCCTTCCCAGGCACTAGCCCCCGTGATCCACACCATGAAAATCCACAAGAGGTAACAATTGCCTAGAAATGTTAATTCTAAGTCTTGTTTCAACACTGAGTATCAAACCTGACTGACATTAATCAAAAAATTTTCTTTCCCCATGACTCTACCAGCCCCTCTGCCTTAGACCAGTTGAGTGACTGGCTCCTTCCAGAGGGTGCTAGCCTTTCCATTCTGGTTTATGCCTTTCTTCTGCATAGCCATCCTCTCCTAGTCTTCCGTCTATTCTTCTACTGAATTCTAAGCCACTCCTCCTTTCCTATGCCAGTTTGTCATTGACTATGAATATTATTTGAAATAAGTAGGTCAAGGATTTTTATGATTGGTTCTACTTCTCCCTCAAACTTTAGAACGTTCCATTCACTATCTTTCCTTCTGCTGTACTAAATAACTTGTAAGTTGCCCAAATCTTCATGTTATTTCATAATCCTTTGCCTCTTCAAAAGATGTCCTTTCTTCCTATGATGACATCCCCCCTCTGCTTTCTTCATATATCTAAATAAAATATCAGTTCAAATCCCAAATTCTCTGGGACCCCATCTGCAAATCTCTAGACCTGTGGTTCTCAAAGTTTGCTGCCTATTAGATTCCCTTGGAAACCTTAAAAATAAAACTGAGTCCTGGGACCCAGCCTCAGACATTTCGATTTAATTGGTCTGGGCTGCCACCAGAGCATAAGGATTTTTAGCACCTATTTAGGTGATTCTAATGTGCAGCTAAAGAGCTACTGCCCTAGGTGATATTCATGCCATTCTCCATGTGGCTTTACTGATCGCTATCAGAACTTCTCATCTTGTATATTTAATTGTCTGTGGACCAAATTTTATTAGACTTTGCATCCCCAGTGCCTGTTTCAGAAAATAGAGGAATGTTTCACACACAGGTTTTGGATGAAGGGATAAAATTATTTCGTGTTTATATATGAATGTTATGACTACTTAATGAGATAAGAAAACCTTAACTATCTTGGGGGAAATCACATAAATGGAGAATAAAGGAAATCGTATAGTTGTAGGCAGTTGCATGATGTGACAGGGATGTTTGGAGCCAGGAAAAATATAGAATAATTCCTGAGCTGCACACAAAATAATCAGCAGCTTTTTTTTTTTTACAAAAGTAACAAAATGAGATAGCTGACAGTCACACTTTCTCCCCAGTGTCCTAGAAGTGTCAACATAAATGAATCTCCAGAGCTGCTCTGGTACCTGCTGTTTCATAACTCTGATGATTAGATAACATGTCAGCGCTTTTAAACTTTGTCCTACCTATTCGATCCCCAATCATGAAGTTGTTTTTAAGTTAGTGGAATCTAACACCCTTTAGATTACTGAAGCACCTGGATTCCCTTACTTTATTATCCACACTCCATCTACTTACTTATTTGAAGGCAAAGTAGATAAAAAGAAGATAAAAAGGCAAAAACAAAACAAAAACAAAAACACCAAGTACAGGAAAATAAGAATGAAAATAAATCCTGGTGAGCACTAGGAGACTACACATAGTGGCTAGCATTATTTTATTGTAATATCTTTCAACTATGGTATATTTAACCTTGGATAAATATTAACTATAAATTCAATGATCAAGTTGTAAGGTAATATAAGACAATTTTGCAAAACAAATAAGCAAAACCTGAATTTCAGGTCATACTTAGGCATATATTATGATAACATTTACTTTTTGTTGAATGGGTCATGGCAATTGTGATAAGAAATCAAAGCACTTGGAGCACATATTTTCAAATTAAATGGAAAGACAAAAAATTTAAGAAAAGCTAGCCCTGCCATTGAAGGTACAATCTCCAAAGCTAACTTTGAAAATAGTAGATGAACACAAGTATCTCAGTTTGTATAACTGTTGCTAACTCTGTAGTAGACAATCTCCACATCCCAATGCTTGAATTCATGGACAGCAAACAAACATTTACAGGAGCCATTCAGGTAATGTAAAGGCGGGAAGCTGGCCACTAAGACAACAGGGACTGTTAAGAGCTAAAGAGAATTGCAAATCTCATGTCCCATATAAGGGCAATGAGATTTATTATAATGATGATAATTATTCTTATTATGCTGTCTACCATTTGGTCCCGATATTAAATGCAATATTTTATATGACAGTTTTCCCTTATAATAAAATTGGTCAAGATGTCACATAAAATAAAATTTTGTTTACAGACTCTCCTTAGTCCTAAACCAACTACCTCCATCAGCACAACTGCATAGCTTAACTTGGCACACAATTACACAAAAATTTTTTCCTGTTGCAAAATATTTTCTTATATTTACCCATTACCTAATATACTTTGCAACTAGGAGGGAAAAATAAGAAAATTTAGAAATAGAGATGCATATTTACTAAGTACCTAATATTTCTAGGCCCTATACCAGAATTATTTCATACATTAGCTTATTTAATCCTCATAATAAGATTATAAAGTAGGTTTTATTAACCCCAAGGTCCACATGATGAAACTGAAAATAAAGATACTAGGTGATTTACACAAGATCACACCAATGAAAAATACATTTAGGACAGGGTTTCATGTTTTTCTGTCTTAATCCACCCTCTTTTCCACAACATCATAAAAAATCTATACTATAAACCACTGGGATTATCATGATGACATTATGTTTATTGAAAAGGTATATAGATATATTCAGAACTTCATTGCCCAAAATAGATTTCACTGACATTGCTTTATTTGGTAATTTCTCTGTGAAAACAATGAACAATTGAGATAACTTGAAAACATATCAATAACATTGAATTTTCACCTGCACTGATAGAAAGCAAACCAACTTTTACCAAAAATGTAAAATAATTTCACTGATGGAAATATCATAATTTTGCTCTCTTGTGGAAAATAACTAAGAGCAACATTTGGCATCACAGAACACTCTATCATGTGAAATTTTCATTAAAATATTACTCTGGACAAGAGGTATTTATTAGTCTCATCCAAATATCAAACATAGGAATAATCCTCAAATCAGTTAAAGTAATTGCATCACACTGTCAATTGAGAACAAGATTCCAACGTCATCACGATTATGCCTAAAAGCCTCTGGACAACGCACATTTCAGTGTGGCTAAAAGCCTGTTAATACTTTTATTGCAGGATGGCATGGCCTCAGTCACTCAGTTAGAGTGAGGATTATTGAGGGGTGCCTCTAGAACATGGGTTCTATTCCACACTGGAAAATAAGTATTTTATCATTTCTCTTTCAGAATGATTTAGTGTCTAAGAAGTATTTCCAAGTGAGAATTTAAGAGCATGCAGAGAGAGAATACATATATGTATATGTAACTGGTAAATGTAGGAGTGGAAAATAATCTCCAAATAAATTTAAACAGGTGATATATGCATGTTATGAGGGCAAGAGGAAAGAGTGAACTTTATAGCACTTGTTTCCTAGATTTTCACCACTATCGTAATGAGAGGAAGTATCTTAAATACTTGTAACACGTGCATAAACACACACATACACATCCTAAGAGCCCAGAATGACACCTTCACCCTCCCCTTTGCTGTAGGAAGTTGGCCTTTTATCAATCCGGATTTTAGCTCCAGATATGGAGAAGTATCTCATCAAAAGATCAGAGCAGCAAGTATTTTCCCCTATAGACACTCCTGTTATTTGGATAATACTCAAAATGATCCTCTTTCCCACTTTCTCTGTTCTCTAGGGTAATGATAGCAGCAGCCAATCTTTCTCCCTGCTGCTTGAAGTCCATACAAGAGCTACCTTCACTGCACCTTTCTCACTTGCTAGAGGCTACAGAGGATTTATTATGCATGTGTGAATAGGCAATGCAGTGAAGGGCTGTTGCTACTGTGAGCAGCAACCCTTGCCTTTACGCAAGAACTACTATAAAACTGACCCACACAAAGAAACAGGTTGGCATCTCCATGATAAATATGTGGGAGCCAGGCTCCAGGATGCTCCCCAATGAGCTTCACCCTGGGAATTCACACCCCTGTGTATTCCCTTGCCACAGTGAGTGGGGAGGAACTGTGATACTGATAGAATGTTGAAGAAATCACAGTGTGACTTCTGAGGCCTGGTCACAAAAGCCTACTTTTCCTTGGATCACTCACTCTAAGGAAAGTAGGCATCATGCATTGGGGAAATTCAAATAACCCTATGGAGGTCCTTGGGGTAAAGAACTAAAGCTTTCCACCAACTTCCAGCACCACTGTCAGCCATGTGTGCGAACCACCTTGTAAGAGGCTCCTCCAGCCCCAGTCAAGCCTTCAGATGACTAACTGCAGCCCTGGCTGTCATGGAACTGCAACCTCATGAGAAAACCCAAGCCAGAACCAAACAAGCTGCTCTAGAATCCCTGTCCCATAAGAAGTATATGAGATAATAAAGGTGTGTTGTTGTTTTAAGCTAATGTACTTGAAGTAATTACTTATGCAACAATAGGTAACTGATAACAAAGTACCCCAGATTCTTAGGTCACAGCCTCAACAGCACACCTTTAGCATCTGGTTTTTCTCTCTAGACTGCACTGTGAGGATGAACCATCATTAGACAATGAGCAAGCAGAACAGAAGGCTGCGTTTGCAGAGTCCCTATTAGATACAGTATTGCCATTGTATAAAGTGTTTTGTCTTATTTTCTTAAGCAATAAATCCCTTCTTGATTAGGGACAAGTGGTTTCCATTGTTTTTTTGACTTTCTGCAAACTTATAACATATGAAATCCATTCCACATGGATTGGAGGTGGAGCAGTGTGCAAGAAGAGAAGAAAAATTTCATTTTAAAGATTTTACTTACCAAATGTTCTATACTTAATAAATAATAATGTTTTCCCTATATATAAGCAGTATGTATGCTAGGTTGAAATTTCATCTTTAAAAATATTTTTCACATTTTATTTTTTAATATTTTATTTATTGTATTATTTTAATTATTTTATTTTGGGGGGAGGAGGTAATTAGGTTTATTTATTTTTAGAGGAGGTACTGGGATTGAACCCAGGATCTCGTGCATGCTAAGCATGCGCTCTACTACTTGAGCTATACCCTATACCCCCTTAATTTTGACATTTTAATTACCAAGTTAATTTCAGATAAACAAATGATTTGGTGTAACCCTGATGTTGAAAAATAACTTAAGATATTTTCTCTTTTTTTTAATGGCAGTACTGGGGATTGAACCCAAGACTTCATGCAGGCTTAGCATGCACTCTATCACTGAGCTGTATATCCTCCCCTCTAACTTCGATATTTTCATAACTACCTGGGTGACTTTTGAGAGTCCAGGAGCTGCAGCTGGCATAGATCTTTGTGTAAACCCTTATTTCACTGATTTATTTTTTCAGTAAAGCAATTAAGAATAAAACTTAGAATTTCTATAGTGTGTTTTTACAGAAGACTGTAACAGTTTTCTTCTTCTGGCCTCTCTCCTAAATGTCCCTTAAGCTATTGTCCGATTTCCCTCCTGCCTCATTTTCTCACCTCCCACCCACCTACTCAACCTACTGTAGTCTGGTTTGTATCAGTCACGTTATAGATATCATCCTGAAAAAGTCACCAAAATCTGCTAACTCCCACGTCTAATAGTGTCTCTTTGTAGCCCCCTTTTAAAATCTCTGAAGCATGTTGATACTGCTGAGTACTCCTCTACGAATTCTCATGACGTTAATCTTCTGTTATTCACTGCCTCTCTTGGATGATGTTCCATCTCTTCTGCTGACCCTTCTTCTTCTAACCTCTTAAATATTTGAGTTTTCTGAAGATGTCACTTCTCAGCCCTCTTCTTTTTTGTATATTATAACTTCTCCGAGCAACTTGATTTTCCTCCTGACTTTCATTAACACCAGTATCAATATAATTTTCAAGCTTCTATCTTCAGCCCAAATCCTACTTTTAAGCTTCAGAACTATGTTTCCTCTAGTCCACTAAAAATCCCCACCCAAATGCCTTGCAAACAAAGTCAGACTCAATATGACCACAACTTTTCCTCCAAACCTGCTCCTCTTCCACATATTCCCCTACTGAAGTATGACACTCCATTCAATATCACTCTCTCCTCTGCCCTCCCCCTTCCTCTGAGCCATGGAATTAGTCACCAGGTCCTATTGACTCTGTTTTCAAATTGTCTCTTAAATCTATTTCCTGCCTCCCCCACGTCCCCATCATTTCTAGCTCCCATCATCTTACCTTATACTCCTCCCCAATCTATCCCACCTTGAGTTATCTAACAAAAATATAAATTGTTCCTATCATTACCTTTTAAAAATCTCCAATGATTGTCAGCAGCCTATAAGAGCAAATTTGAAAAGTTTGACTTACAAAACTCATTGCAGCCCAGTCACAATTTAGCTTTTAAAACTCGGCCCAACTATTCCCCTAACATATTCCTTAAATTCACTTATACCAAACTATTTCCTCTTTTCTAACCATGACTTGCATTCTACACCTTTTACCTTTGTTTACTCCGTTTCTCTGCTTAAACCCTCTTTGCTACTTATCTTTCCCTGGAAAGATAATTTTTTAATATTAAGGACAATCACTGTCTCCTCTCTGCAGTCTTCACGGATGCTTTCCCTGGCATAATTAGTTGTTCACTCATCTGTCTTCCCTCAGTACATTAAATATACCAATAGTAGAGTATTAAAACATAATACATTACATTGTGTTGTAGTTCATTGGATGTGTTTTTACATCATCTATTAGACTGACCTTCCTAGGGAAAGATATCTTGTCTTAGTCATCTTTTATTCCCAGCATTTGGGCATGCTAAATGAGGCATATTAGGAATTCAGTCAATGTTTATTAAATAATTGAATTAATTAATTAATGAAAGTTTGAATGCATTCTCTCTTCTTTCTCTCTTTCTCATTTCTCATTCTCATTATTCCTTCAACAATAAATTGGTCACAGGTACTATTTATTTTACTTTCAAAATGTCTCCTCAACCTTTCTTTCAAGAATTCTTTCTTCTTTCCCTCCTTATCATTGTCTTGCAGGAACTCTTGCATGTGATGGAATACAAAATTGTATAAGCAAGTCATGTAAAAAAAAGACTTTCAATTTTTTTTTGATACCTATAGGAGTTAGGACAGGGAAGAAAAGGGTTAACACTGATACCTGGGTGGATTCTGTATTTGACTATCAAAATTAAATGAACAATAAAATGATCATTAGAATCTCAAGATACTATTTGTGGGGCCTAAGGAAGTTCTAGGTTATCTGGTAACTGAATATACAATTATATTTTATGCTTAGCTAGTCTAAGTTTCATCATTTCCTTAAATTGACTACACTACCATGTCTTTAGGAACCATTGAAAGACCTCTTTTTGACCATACTTCAAATTAAATCAGTTGCCACTTCAACCGACTCCTTAATATTTGATAGTTCATTATAGCTCTTTGTGTTTGTGTGTTTGTAAATTTGTGTGTATGCCTAACACCATTAAATATATTCAATGTGCTGACAAAAATGATGTTATGAAAACTTAAGTAGGGATAAATTCCAGAGTACCCTATATACGTCTTTTTAAAATTACAGAATTTTAAATGGTGTATAGGAGCATTTAATTTCATAGCTTCAAATAATGAAATTAAATTTCTGTCCCAAGTGGGAGACTTTCCCCCATGTTTACATCAGTAAAGTACAAACTGTAAACCAGCTGGCCCATCCACTACATATGCAAACTGGTGAATTCATCAAACTATTGCCTGTTGTCACTGGGGTTAAACACAAGAAAAAACAGAGCATTTATCTAAAGCAAATTCAAGATAGACTTTTTGCCAAATTGCCACACCCATTTCCAAAGTTTTACAAAAAAGGAAACTTACTTTTAATTAATTAATCAAATCAAAGAGAAATGACTTAACTACCTCAACTATTCAAATAGTCAGCAAAAAATAAAATTTTGAGCACACAAAACAGTATTAGTTTATTCAACCAAAAAGTTCACTTGATATTTTTACATTTCTATTTATATAGTATTTACCTATTTACATAGTATTATATCCTGCTTTCCGATCAACATTTCTGCACTTTTGTAATTAGAAAATAAGAAAGGTCACATTTCCTATAAAATATTCTCCTATATTTTCTGTAGAATTCTATCTAAGATTTATGCTTCAAACCATCACAAAATAACTGGCACTAAATTAGCTATCTTGCTTTAAACAACTATAAAACTAAGCAAAATACATGAAGCATCAGATGTTACATTTTTCTTGACAGCTAGCACAAAACTATAATCCAAGAGAGAAAGGAAACTCATGAGGTGAGTCCCACAATCTCTTACTCTTTGGTCTGGAAGCATGTTCCAAACCACTGCACAAAAATGTGGCTCCAGGCAGAGCACAGTCTCCTTTTTGTAAAAACTGACAAAGCTGTTTGTAAAATGTATGTAAGTGAAAAGGATGCAGAATATCCAAAATAATCTTGAAATATAAGAACAAAGTTGGTGGGTTCACAACACCTGATTTCAAATCTTACTATAAAAGCAAAGTAATCAAGACCCTGTGGTGTTAGCTTAAGGGTAGACAAATAGATCAATGGAATAGAGTCCAGAAATAGACGCACAGTTAGATGGTCAATTGATTTTTACAAAGGCATCAAAGTAATTCAGTGGAAAGAAAAGACATTTCAACAAAAGGTATTGTAACAACTGAATATCCACATTAAAAAAAAAAAAAACTAACTTCAAATATGTCTCTCATAATACTCAAAAATTAATTTCAGAAGGAGAATGGATTGAAACATAAAAGCTATTATTATTATTGGGCTTTAGGGATTCTTTATATATTCTGATAAAAACTATTTCTAAAGTCTTACATGTATTTTCTCAAATCTATGAATGCGTCTTCCTTTTCTTATGGTATCTTTTTGATAAGCAGTTTTCCATTTCTGTGAAGTCTAATTATCATCTTAGCCTTTTATAATGTGTGCTTTCTGTGTCTTGTCTAAGAAATCTTTAACCCTCAAATTACAAAGATATTCTCTATGTTTTCTTTACCGTGTAGAGTTCCAAATACAAAAGGTTGTGTGTAATGACTACTCAGGTGTCCTCTTCACTGGGTATTTAAAAAAAATAAAGGATTCATCAAAGGCTTCTGAAAACATTAACTCCCACTTCTAGACTAGGCCATCTGTAGGGAGGGAGCACAAAGGGTAGCTACAAATGTTCATTTTTTCTTACTTTAAGTACTATGTCCTAAAGTTTGATGCAGAAGGAAAAATAAACTACCTGACATCTTGTTCAATTTTATGCATACCATAACAAAAGGCAGTATAGAGCATTTAAAATAAAACTAAAAAAACCCCCAAAATCAAAAACAAAAACTATTTTTGACCCACACAATATCCTACTGGCAAAGAAAAATTGTGTTAAGGCTCAGTAGAACAGTCCCATCAATATTGTATTTTCAATCCAGTACCATGCTGAAATTATGACAGGTTTCTTCTTGTCTGTTTCTAAAGTGCCCTTTACATAATTATTTAAATTACACAAAAAAACTGCCCAAATCTATTCAATCATATATATTATGCCTTGTATGAATTTTCGGGCAAGCATGATATGCTACAGCCTGGCCTGACAGAAAGAGACATAAAACTTGGGTGTGCAGCAAGGTATTGCCTTATAAAGCAGTGGGTAGACCACTGAGTGCTGGTTGGCCACTTCCCTGACTAACATGGCCTCTGCCCTATAGTTCATTAGCTACATTCATACACTTTGGGTATGATATTGATCATCAAACTAAGGGCTCATCTCCATGAAAAACCGGAAATTTAGAGGAACTGTATCCATCTATATATATCCAACTGGTGATGTGTAAACTTTGCAACCTCGATTGCTGATTTAGCAGAAAGTCTCAGAGAAAGCTCCACGTTAGATAGATAATGTGTACCAATCTATGAACTTCAACCAGCCTTTGAAACATCTGACATAGTCAGTAAATGCCCAGACTTTTGCTAGGCTTTGGGAATACAAAGATGAAAGAGACAACCTGAACCTTCAAACTGAAATGGTTCCAAAATACTCTGAATTCAAATTTTCTGAATTTTGAATGTAACTGGTACATGACCCATATGTATTAACCTTACTTAGCAAGAGAGGTAAACATGAGTTATCTTAAACTAGAATTCATCTATGCCTTAAAGTCTATAATATTGTAGCATTCTTGTTGATGCACATATGTATGTTGGATTAAGTGAGCAACTCAAAATTGATAAATCATTGATAAGATGACATCAAAATATTGTGATTTTTTATTTCAAATCAAGAATAACAGCAGTTTAGAAATCACAGCTATGATGACCTCGTAAAAGTATCCTTCCTGAAATTACTGAAAATGACAACTAATAAGCATTGCTTAGGAAAAACAGAATTCTAAGATGAATATAATATGTAATAATAACATGATAGCACTTATGAGGCAAATTTCAGTAATTTTTATCACTCATTTCATCAGTAATTTTTGTTTTCATTCTTAAAAAACTATTTTGAGGGTCTTATCTGTGCTAGGTGCTGGGAGTGTAAATGGTGAGCAAAAAAATAGCAAAAATAAATGATCATGCCATCATGGCACAAACACTTTAACTGGGGAAACACGTCAATCAATCAATCAATCAATTACAAACAAACAGGAAATAGAAACTATGAAATCGAACACACGCTTTATGTGTACACACATACACACAAACAAAAGGATTTTGGCTTCATCACAGGGTCAGAGGAGGTCTCCTGAGGAAATGACCCTTGAGTTAAAATCTGAAAGATGAGTATGAGTTAATTGGAAGAAGAAGAAGATGGTTACATTCAATCAAAACATCAGGAAGACCATATATAATGGAGGTGGTGGGAGCAAGCTTACGGAATACGATGGAGTCAACAAAGTGGCTGTGTGGCTGGAGTAGGCAGCAGGAGGGAAAGCACAGTGTGCAGTGCATTGGAAAACTGGGCTAGGAAGAGAAGATGTAAAACACTGTAGGCCCTTATAAGGCTTAATGTCTTAACAAAATGGAGTGTTACAATTTAGTACTTGGTTTACAGGATATCCTGATGAGACTGTAGGCTAGAAGAGAAATTGTCATCTATAAGAAATACTTGCAGATTTCTTATGGTGTAACATACTTACAGTGTCTTCCCTTTAAGCAGAGATATTGAGTACACTTTTATATACAAGAGATATTTGCATTATGCTCCATGATACAGTTGCTATTATCTAAATATGCATAGTTCAAATCTGGATGATGTGGGCTGTGCAAGATAATAATAAGCTCAAGTGTCATATGAATATGTTACATATTATATTTTTAAATAGACATTAGTAGTATCATGAATATGTGATCAAAGATGTTCAACATCTTTAAATAATCTTCACAGGAAAGCTCATCCAGCTTCAAATATTGCTGGAACTCATAGGAGCTTTCCTATGAAGATTATTTAAATTAGATACAAATATTGAAGATGCAAATAGAGAGAACCTGGAAGGAAAATTGAGGACAAACCAATAAAATGTAGAAGGAAAACTAGAAAAGAATGATGTCAAAGAAGCCAAGAAAGAAGAAAATTTCAAGACTGACTGAACAGATTTGGCAAGAAAGATAAGGTCCTAAAGTGTCCTTTGAAATGGGTGATGATGAAATCATTGGTTAACTGAAGTAAAAGCATTTTCAGTGGTATAACTGGGACAGAGCTTAACTGAGACAGGTTGAAATTTAGAAATTTAGCTGTGAAAGTGAGAAGAGAGTAAGGGAGGCCACTAGCAAAAAATATATATAAATGTAAATGTCTGTATTATGAATTCTATAATAGATTCTCATATTATTCACTTACCTATGTATAGTCAGGCTCATAAAAACACTATGAATAAAAATAAAAATACTTTTTTAATATTTATTCAATATTTCATTAGGATTTTTAAGACGGTATTATTCATTTTTGAAAAAGGATAATTTTCTCTTGATTTATTAGTTTATCTCTGGGTAGTCATTTTAAATGTACAACTTTTCCTACACTTAAGCAATATTAAACAAAAATTTGAGCTCCCTTACTCTAATCATTTAGCTTCTATGCTCCTTTCATGTCGAAAGTGATAAAGCTTTTAATACACTAGAGCTGCCTGCTAGAAGCTCAGAAATGCTTGTATTAATTGAGAATTTGTCAGTTTGCTTCCCCTGGATGCACGTGGCTAGGTCACACTGGTATAAGCAGAATCACGAAAACAATGCAGAAAGGCTTTACAGCTTTTTATTCTTAACACAATTCATGGCTCGTGGCATATGCTTACCTCTTAAAATGTGAATTTAGAAAATCCTACGCTGAGCACAGAGGAAGCAGTGTTTTTTTTTTTTTTTTTTCCCTTTATTAGAATTTACACAGCGGTGCGATCCAAAAAAATTCTATACTCAACCAATACTGCCGGGTCCTATGCTAAACACCAGAGATACGAGCATCAGGAAGACATGCCTTGGAGTAATTTTTTTCAAACCACAGCCTGAGACCAGTTAGAGATTTGTTAAATCAACATTTTGGGTTGTACCAATGTTTTTCAAAAATTGAAATGGAAAATATCAGAGTACGGTTCTCATAGTAAACATAAATATTGTTTGTGAAATTTAATTTCAGTTTTATGCATAACTCACATAAAATGTATTTCTTACTATGGCTGAAGGCAAAAAGATTTGAAAGCTACTATTATAAACTATCTAATAGTCTGGGGAGATGATTGGGGTCAGAGGGGGATGTTTGGTGACAGACATGTAAAGAGTGCATTTCAACATAATCATATAAGTGCTATGATGAAATGATATTCAGGGCTGTATATAAACTGGAGAAAAGGCATTTATTTATCCAAGCCTATCAGGAAACAGGAAACTTTAAACAGGAAATTAATGCAAGTATGTACCAGTTATACTATTTAACAACATGAACTTATTTGTTATATAAAATTCTAAATATATTATGTAAAAAAAATTAAAGTGTTGCTCTTGGAAATATTTTTACAATATGTACATATTTTTATATAGTGCTTAGATATTAAGACTTCACAAAGCTATACTACCATGCCCTTTAATCAAATTAAGAAAAAGTTATATAATTTTCATCCACAGATGTTTTTTGTTTTGGAGTTTATTTTTCAATTTAAAGTTATAAAATATGTCTTAAAGCAAAGATTATATTATTCACATTTGGATACTTTTTCAAATTCGCTTTCTTACTATGTAAAATAGGTAGCTAGCTCCACATTAAAGATAAAGAGGCACAGATCCAAAATGCAGCACACATAATTAAAACATTTATATTAGAGTTTAGAATAGTATCACCAGACAAATGGACACACTCACCTTGATTCTGACTTTGGTTCTACGGGGCCTCCAGGGAGCACAGTGTTTCAGGTGTCAATATCCACTTAAACCGTGATGATCCTCAAGTCTATATTCAGCTCCAAACCTATATTTTCCTGTATTGAACAGCTCCTTCTGAATTTCCCACACCGATCTCAATTCAACATTTTCAAAATAAATCTATTATTTTATTCCAAACATAGGATTCTCTTTTATGAACCCTCCCTGGTTAGTGGCATGACCATCTAAATCATTACTTAAGCCAGGAAAATAGTAGTTGTCTTAGACTCTTTCCTCTCCATCGTATACCATTTCCAATTAGTTAAAAAAACTAGTGCTTTTTCCAAACTGAATTCCCCCCTCCTTCTTCACCTTCCACTGCTTTAATTTAACTCATCTCTTATAAAAGTTCAGTGTCTCCTTATCTCCCTTGGCCTCCTCTAATCCAATCTCTTCTGCTGTCAGAGCGATGTTTCTGTAAAAGAAGTCAAATGATGTTTTCCCTCTACTTAAAATGCTTCAACAGAGAGGGGGGTTATACAGCTCAAGCGGTAGAGCACATGCTTAGAGTGCACAGGGTCCTGGGTTCAATCCCCAGTACCTCCTCCAAAAATAAACATAACTGCCCCACCAGAATGCTTTAATAGCTCCTTATTTCTTATAAAATAAGATTCTTAGTATAAAAGGCCTTTCCACTAGCTTGCTCTCAAAGACAGTAATCCTATCTTACCATCATTATTTCTTCAGTTCAGCAACTCATTATCATGCTTAATGTCAGATGTTCCTTATTGGTTGGTACCTACTTTCCTACCGCAACTCCCATCACCCTCCCCCTTCACATGCACATTATTTTCCAGCAATACTAAGCCACTTGTAGGTGCCTGAGGACACAATTCTGTCTTAAGCTGTGACTTTTCACAGCCTAGTCCTTTTTCCTGCAATTACGGTTTTCCTTCTACCATTTATACTCCATGACTCATTTATATTGAGTCATGCAGTATACATGGCTTTATGACTATCTTTTTTTCTAAACCTTTTGAAATTTTCTTTTCTAAAATTCCCAAATTATCAAGGCAAAGTTAATTATTGCCTATTCTGTATTCTCATGATTTCTTATATGTTTATTATAATACTTTTTATATAAGCATCTTATTAATGTACTATATTAACTATATTATTATAGACTTACAATATTGCCATAACTATGTTTTTATCCCCAGCACTAGATATTGAACCTTTAAGGTTTGTGGCTCTATTCACCTTTGTATTCTGAGCATGTCGCACAGTCTGGCACTTAGGAAGTGAATTTAATAAAGGTCTGTTGAATAAATCAACATAAGACAAAAACAGAAATATCATTAACTGATTATTAAATACTTGCTCTCCTCTGAAAAGAAGCCATGGTAAGAAACTGTGATCATTAGGCTACATCCAAATCAAACTTGAAGGTGATTACTGTTGCCGTATGTTTATACACAATAAAACGCTTGCACTTATTGCTACTTCTGTTTTTTCAGTATCAGAGAGACCAGTCTCAACATTGTCAGGATTCTTTTGTACACCTCACTATGCACTTTGCATCACGGAGTATCTTTTTTCAACATGGTAAAACAAGTGGCAGGGGGCCAAAGAAAGATGAATTTGGCTTGAATTGATCTTGGCACAAATATGCTTTCTCTTCATGATCTGGTTAACACTTCCTTCAACATTTTTCTCAGAATTCATCTATCAGATTGTAATTTCTAGCATTCACTTTTTCTGAACTTCCTGAAAATCAAAACTGTTTATCTTAAATATCAAAGGTGCTTATATCTAGGCTTTTTTAATTCTCACATTTTCAGCATTCCTCAAAAGTTTCTGACAGTTCTTTGATCACATACATTAACGGTACTATTTACTTATTTTTTAAAAATATAATTCGACCAGCCTGGGAAGATAAATTCATTGAAGTAACTATACTTTTAATTTTTTATCACCTGATATGGGACTTCAATTATTCTTAAATATGTTTGTATCATATAATGGAATGAAATCCATCCCCTCTTAATAGGTAAAATAGGAGTAAGATACATATTGGATAGTTGGGTTTCTTCCCAACATCTGTTAATACTATACCAGCTGCTCCAAACAGCAAACCTGTCTCTGCTTCATTTTCCTGTTCTTACTTATCTCAAAATAGGTTTTAATTCCATTTTTTAAATTATTTGTAGCATATTTCAAAAAGTGAACTCATTATGAACTGTAGTCATCCAATTTACCACCGCTTTTATAGGCCCACCCATTCATTGTATTTCTTTTCTTCCCATCTTCTGTATGTGGCCTTTAAAGTCTCCCTTCAGCATTTTATTCACATTGATTTCTTCCACTGCAGCTCCCTATACATTATCAGTAGAGTACAAGGTACATTCGGCATTTAATTTCCAACTTGCCCAACCGTCTAGAACCACATTTCCACTTCAGTCTCCAACCATGGTTTCATGCCTATCTTTTTGGTGAAGTTTTTGAAATTTTCTTTTCTAAAATCCACTGTTGACACTTGACTCTGCTCAGTGTCGCACAGACTTTTCTCTCAAGCTGCACATCAGTTCCACATCACCAATCGATACTTCCTGATTTAGAATTAGCCACAGACTAGCAATTCCCCTTAGTCTCTTTTGACCTTTTGAGAGGTGAGATTGTGAGTGTGGCAAGAATTTATCAGAAGATCTACTTTTACAGAGTTTGACTTCTTGTAGATGCAGAGATGGTTGTGAAAAAAGAATGATATTTTCAAAATAACTCTCATATTAGGCTCAGGGGGTTCAGACCAGACCAGCCTACCTACATATTCATGAATAAAAAACAAGTGTACTTTTCACACCACTGAGGTGCTGTGGTTGCTTACTTCTTAGCAGTATTGTGGTCATAGAGAGCTAATACAGGATTCTAGTTCAGAAAGTCTCCAATCAAAATGCACAAAGATAGGTAGTCATGACCATTGGCCGGCCCTTCAGTATCTATTTTTAGCAATATTTCAAGAGTTAGAGTTGCTGTTTTCTTTTTCTTGCCCCACAGATGGAAGACCAGGCACGGAAGGCAGTGTGAGAGGAATTAGATACGAACATCTGGAAAGCAAAGTCTCAGCTGTGGTTGTGCCACTACGTAACAGGCGTCTTGAATAAAATAAATCATTTCTCTAGAATAGTTACTCCCAGATCTGACTGTGGAGCAGAAGTACTAGGGAAGGTTTTTGTTTGGGGGGAGGGAGGCGATGGATTTTAAATAAATTCCCAGTAGTTCAGAAGTGGTACCAAAAAATAAAGCTGGTTTTCTGAAAGATTTATGATCTCAAAGCCTCATCTTTTCTATTTTTATACATTATTTCTAAAGGTTGTCCCAGATCACTTTCTTTGTTATCAGTTCTTTCTTTGATGAGTTATTTGTATGAATAAATTTAAGAAATAAGTGGTGCTTCATAGCAGTGCTATTTACAATAGCCAAGACATGGAAACAACATAAATGTCCATCAACAGATAACTGGATAAAGAAAATGTAGTATGTTTATATAATGGAATACTACTCAGCCATAAAAAATAATAAAATAATGTCGTTTGCAGCAACATGGATGGACCTAGAGATTATCATTCTAAGTAAGCTAAAAAGAGAAAGAAAAATATATGGTATCACTTATATGTGGAACCTAAAAAAAAGACAAATAAACTTATTTACAAAACAGAAACATACTCACAGACATAGAAAACAAATTTATAGTTATGGAGGGGAAAGAGGCAGGAAGGGATAAATTGGGAGTTCAAGATTTGTAGATACTAACTAATACATATAAAATAGATAAACAAGTTCATACTGTATAGAACAGGGAACTATATTCAATATCTTGTAGTAACTTATGGTGAAAAAGAATATGAAAATGAATATATGTATGTTCCTGTATGACTGAAGCATTATGCTGTACATCAGAAATTGACACAACATTGTAAACCGACTATACTTCAATAAAAATATATATACACAGAAAAAAAAATAAGTGGTGCATTAGCACCAACAAATAAAGACCCTCTCAAGCAGCGAATTAATACTCCACTGTGAAAAGTTCCATGTGTTTCCCACGTAAGATGGTGTTTATAAGAACAACAAACACAGTTTGTTCTGGTAGGCAGAACTCTAAAATGGCCATCAAGATTCCTGTCCCACATATACTATCTCAATTATTTAATCAAAAATGAACCTAGATGCCTGTGTGAAGGCATTTTGTAGATAAAGTTCCAAGTCAGTTGACCTAAAGGAAATATCCTCAGTGAGTCTGGCCTAAGTAAGTGAGCCTTTAAAAGAATCAAGGTTCTTTCTGGCAGAAGACAGCCAAAGGATTAGAGGGGCTTGTGGGAGGGAGACGCTCTGTTGCTGGCTTTCAGTGTAGGGGGGACCAAGTGGCAAAGAACGTGGGTGAGCTCTAAGAGCAGGGAGCAGCCCCTAGGTGACTATCAGCAAAGATATGGGGATCTCAGTCTTAAAACCACAAGAGACTAAATCTCAACCACATGAGCTCTGGAGGAGAACACAGCCAGCCGAGCCAACATTTTGAGCTGAGAACTGAATTGAGCTATGCTCAGACATCTGATCTATAGACCTGTGAGCTAATAAATGGGTATTTTTTAAGTCACTAAGTTTATGGTAATTTGTTGCATAGCATTAAAAATCTAACACATTGATGGAAAGAGTCCCTTATTTGAATTTGGGAATTCAGAGAAGCTGAGTTTCCTAGACCCACCACTGTAATTGATTTGTGACTGAAAACAAAGCAATGACTTTCCTTACCCTGTAGGACCTCAGAACAAAACAGCTTAATATTACAAAAAGTAATGTATTTATAACGTCAAAATAGCCCCTTAAAACAAATGCAAAAGCAAAATCTTCACTGTATTGGTCTTCTAGCTTTGTGAATTATGAATTTAACACAAAAATAAGCATGGTATTCAAAAAAACACTCAGTTATTGGTTCTGACATACTTTCTAAATATTATTAGCATTTTATGCGTTTAATTTTTAATACCTCTGAAATATTCATTCACATTATAATTTATTCTTTAATCCTACTGCTCTATAGGTAATTCTAGGTCAATATTCTGGCATAAACCAATGCTCTGAAGGCAGGGGGAGAAAGGAAAATCAATCCAGTTTGCCTTGTAAAATACTCTGAGGAATCTCTTTAAAGCTCACTTACACAGTGAGATACCCACACTTAGAATTTCAGCAGTTTTATTCTTTTAGTGATTGCTTCAATGCTGATGTTATTAACATAAAGAAATCACATTAAAATTACCATGATAAAGGATCAACATAATTCATTAATTTTACAAAAGGTGTCGGCTGCCATCTGCTGGACTATGTGAGCATTGTGCTTTCAAAAGGAACAAAGCAGGACTTTAGCCTTTACATTGCTAAAACTTCTTCAAGAAGGAAATAAGCAAGTTGTAAAGAACTGAGCAGCAAAAAATATTATTTGCATATTCTTGATTATTTCAATAAAAATCTGGCTTATAAAACATTTATGTATATGGTTAAATTTTCCTAGATGTGTTTAAAGAGGTTTGTCCAAACAGGAGGCAAAAAAAAAAAAAAAAAAAAAAAAGTATATATTATCGTAACTTTAAACCTACAATTTTTAAAAAAATATTATTTGCACACTTCTACTTGGTGATCCTTCTGTCTTCTAATACAGTTATGACTACAACACTGGTCATTTCTCTCCTTAGTATATAAGATGCCAAGGTGGATTCATTTCCTCTGAAGCTAGATGACAATGTGAATCCTAAAGAGATAAACAATTATTGTTTCTCATTATAAACAAGTTAATATTTACTTTATGGACACCATATGGTTGAGGCTAATAGGACAAAAAGAAGGCTTAATTATTGGTATAAAACAAGAGTACATGTAAATCACATTTATTTTTTGGACGTTAGTGGTGACTCACATTTTAATCTTCTCCCTACTCATGCTTCTGTATGGCATCTGTTTATGTTTTTTAAAATAGTTCATAGATTACTGATTTTCTAAAAGTTAAGGAGAAAGTATTTGAGATGCCTCAAAACTAAATAAATATATCTCTTTATATATTTAATTTATATATATATATATATATATATAGTTTATCCTAGGAAATACTTAAAGCACAAGACTATGAAAATTAAAACCACAGAATATTAAAACAAAAGCAGTATATCCCTCATTTTAATAGGTATCCTAAAACAACCTGCCAATAAGCAAATGAACATTTGTAAATGATTCTGCTTTTCAAAATACTGTGTTAATAAGCTCAAACATCATTATCCCATTGAGGCTCACTATATATGAGAAGTAGACACTGTTATTGGCAATTAGTAAATTGCAGTAATGGTATGAAACTTAAAGAGCAGTTTGTCACTTTTAAAAACACTTGTTTTCTATTTTTAATGTGTTCTACTAAATAATCTGAGAAGGTAAGAAGAACACCATTTAATTGTGTCTGAGTCTATGAAAACTGCCCGGGTGCTTGAAATGATCTAACTTTAAAATTGTTATCATGTTGTTAAGTATTGCACATACATGTAATTCATAATCATTTGCCCTCTCACCAGGCAGATCATCAAAGGATGAGATTATAGGAAAAGTAAGGAATGATGTGTCTAACATACATTTCACTTCTAATTCTAACTCATTTGTTTAGGTAGTAAAGTCCACATTGTTTTATTTCTTTGTTATCTAGGCAAAAGATGCAAGGGAAGTTCTGAATCCATGGAAAGTCAAAAATATGCAAATACAAGTAGAATTCTAACAATTGTTACAGAGAGGGAATTTGTTGGGCTAAGCACTGTAAACTTGTGACACCTGGTGGATACTGTTGAAAAGACATGTAATAGCATTATGCTTCCAATCTAGCAGCCACTAGCCACCTGTGGCTACTGAGCACTTGAAATGTGGCTAGCCCAAATGGAGATACGGTGTTCAAAGACAATATTTTTATTGCACAATATCACCAATAATGTTCTATATTGATTACCTGTTGAAATAATACTCCAGATATGTTGATTAAATAAAACATATCATTAATTTTACTTCTATTTACTTTTCTTTATGTGGCTACTAAAATTTTTTAAGTTACATATGTGGCTCACATTTCTGGCCTGCATTGTATTTCTATTAAATGGTGTTGTGATAGCATATAAGCCTTAGACCTTATAAAGGTATACAGAATTTCTCAGCTTATTTGTGAAAACAGGAAATTTATTTGCTATTTAAATTGATGTATGTGGTAGGCAGAATTTTAAGATGACTCCCAATGATCCCCTCCCCTTGAGTGTAGGCAGGACCAGCAAATATGATGGGATATCCTTCCCTTGATTAGGATACACTGTATGGCAAGGATGAAGGGATTTTTCAGATATGATGTAGGTCCCTAATTAACTGAATGAGTTAATCAAAAGGGAGATTGTGCTGGGGGCAGGGGCTGCCCTAATCAGATGAGCCCTTAAAAGAGGCTCAAAGCAGCAGCAGACACAATCCTGTTGGCTTGACGCAAACTGCCATGCTGTGGAGTCACATGGCAGGGGAGGCAGACCGTCTCTAGTTGCTGAGGGCCTTAGCCTTGCCACTCTAAGAAACCAAATTTTGTCAACAACCTTGGCCAGCTTGAAAGAGAAAGCCTCAGATGAGTGGCAGCTGCATCTGACAGCTTTATTGCAGCCTTCTGAGACCCTGAGACAGAGGACCCAGCTAAGCTATGCCTGGGCTCCTCACCCACCCACGGAAACTGCAAGATAACAACTGTGTTGGTTTAAACTACAAAGTTTGTGATAATTTGTTATGCAACGGTAGAAAACAAATACACTATGCCTTTGCGTTTTTACTTGTTTGTGTTATATTACTACAGTTCATTTTTTTTCTTTTTTCACTTGACATATTCATAAGAAGTCAAAATCAGCAATGAAAATCATAACCTTTTTTATTGACGTATAGTCGATTTACAATGCTGTGTTCATTTCTGGTATACAGAACTGTGATGCATTTATACATTCCTTTTCATATTCTTTTTCATTATAAGCCATTACAAGGTATTGACTATAGTTCCTTGTGCTAGACAGTAGGACCTTGTTTACTTTATATAGAGTTAGTACCTACAAATCCTGAACTCCCAATTTATCCCTCCCCATCCCTTTTCCCCCCAGTAACCATAGGTTTGTTTTCTAAGTCTGTGAGTCTGTCTCTGTTTTGTAAATAAGTTCATTTGTGTCTCTCTTTTTTTTTTTTTTTTAGATTCCACATACAAATGATATCATATGATATTTTCCTTTCTCTTTCTGGTTTACTTCCCTTAGTATGACAATCTCCAGTTTCATCCACATTGCTGCAAATGGCATTATTTTATTCTTTTTTATGGCCAAGTAGTATTCCATTGTATTAATATACCACAACTCCTCTATCTAGTTATCTATTGATGGACATTTAGGTTGCTTCCATGTCTTGGCTTTTGTGTATAGTGCTGCTATGAACACTGAGGTGCATGTATCTTTTTGAATTAGAGTTTCCTCTAGATAAATGCCCAGGAGTGGGATTTCTGGATCATAGGGTAAGTCTCTTTTCAGTTTTTCAAGAAATCTCCATACTGTTTCCCATAATGGCCACCAAACTACATTCCCACCAACAGCATAGAAGGGTTCCCTTTTCTCCACATCCTCTCCAGCAAGCCATACGTTTATAAAACATAAGGAAATCATATAAAGGCTAATATAAGTTCTCTTTAGAGCTGTGCTATGTAAATTGTGGTTGCTTCAGCCCAGAGCTCTTTTAAATTTAAAGCAGGGATGCATTCTTTTTTCTTCATCATTTAGTGCTGTTTTGGCACTTAAGGTCACTAGACTTCTACTAGTTAAGAAACAAATTGGTGCCAGCAAAGGGAAATCTGGGTATGTGGAGAGGTGAAACCAGTTCTAAAGAGCTCATACCTAAGCTGAGATCTCTAAACAGAACTAACCATTTAGAAGTTCATCTAGTCAACAGACCTTTCATTCTGCTGCCTTGAATTCCCAAAACTTACAGCATAGTCTTGACCAAAGTTCCTCAAGTTGAAGATTAGCTCAAAGAACAGTGGCTCTCGAAGAGCTATGCCATGTGGCCTTGCCCATAACTCTAAAGGTGGTGGCTGTCACTCTAGCTTTCCCAATCAACTCATTATTCATCAAACTCACCATAATTTTTCTATGCTCTTGAGCCTTTGCACATACATTATGCTTTTCCTGGAATAAGTTTTCCATTACTTCCATGCCTGGAAAAGGTCACTTCTCTTGAGAACCTGTCCCATTACCTTCTGTTGACTTCCTGGGTAGCTTTTGCTTCCCCCCCCCCCCCCCCAAGCTTTCTTCTATTCAGTGAGGCCAACTGGGAGAACAAGTGTGGCAACCTTGTGTGGCCATTTTGATTTGTTACTACACATTGATTTCATCAGAGTCAGTGAGTGAAGCTACTGTAGGTTTGTAGCAGCCAAAGTTCTCAGGTACACAGGCTTGGATATACATATTTACACAAAAACAAAAACAACTCCTCCCTTTGCTTCCTCTCCTGACCACTCCCCCTGGGATTGCATTAGACCTGTGCCTTTGTTCTTCCTATTTGCATATTATAATAATACAGGGAACCACCTATCCCCTTGTTATTCCTCCCTAATGTCTGCTGGCATTAGGCCAATGGATCTGTTTTCTCACTATCCTTGTATTTTCACTTCTGATTTTTGGAAGATATCTTTGCTTCTTAAATTAATTTCTACTATGGTTAACATTTCCAAAATACTACAAGACCTACTTTTACATCGTATTACATTTCTTGTCACCCTAAGATAGAGTTCATTGTTCTTGGCACTCTAGTTTCAGAACACTTTGCAGACTTCTGTTACAGAATTTACCATGTTGTATAATAACTACTTCATGTCTACATCCACCATTAAATTAAGAACAGGGGCTATGCCTTATCCAACCTGGCATCCTTAATCTCTAAAAGGCAACAAAATAGAACAAAATACCCTATCTACATACAAAATAGATGAACAACAGGGTCCTATTGTGTAGCACCGGGAATTCAATATCTATATTCAATATCTTGTAAGAAACTATAATGAAAAAGAATATGAAAAAGATTATATATATATGTATAACTGAATCATTATGTTGTACACCAGAAAATAACACACTATAAATCAACTATACTTCAATAAAAAATAAAAAACAAAACAAAATGAAACACACTAACCTAGCTCAAATGAAACATTGAAGACAAACTTGTCTTACCGCTAATAGTAAACTTCCCATCCCTCTGTAATAAGCTGATGTCTCAGTTGACTGAACCAGTGGGGGAAGGGGAAGGAGAGGAACAGGCATGAGATTTCAACTTTCGTGTCTCCTCCTCCTCCAGCTCCCACAGTAACTAGATGATTGTCATTATCCAAGATTTCAGAGCCAGAACTTCTTTTCTTTGACGAGTATTTTTGAAATTGCTTCAAATGTGAGTTGCCTGTAGAAGAAGCTGATGTTGTGGGTTGTAGAAGAAAGTGAGAAAAAGTGAAAAGAAGGATATAGTTCCTAAGGGGGAAAAATAAAAGATGAAAAACTATGCTCCAATTCTCCTGAAGGTCATGAGTACCCCTGAGGTGTTTTGGTTAGCTTCACTTCTCATTACTGGTGATATTTATTTTGATAATTACAGTGTAGAAAGGTTTTTTCTAAATGAACATTTTGTGACTCCTAAGTTTATCTCAATTATTATCTCTGTATGAACTTAGCTATTGTTTAAGCTTGTCTCAGCCAAGTTTACTGGCAATTGCAGTCTATTTGCCACCAACTTAAGCAGCACTCATTTTAAACTAAAGTACACCCCAATCCTTAAATGTGATCCTGCCTCAGGTTCATAAAGCCTAATCAATAGAATCACTCAAATCCAAGGTTAACTCTTGTCTTGGAACCAAGCTCATTTCTATTGATTAAACTTTTATTTTTGCCTTATTACAAAGACCAAAAGGACCTTGGGAGGGCTGTAGAAAGAAAGGCACCATAAACAATCTATTTCTCTCCCTTTGTAATACCAATTAATTCATGTAATTTTTACTTCCAACTTCACTTCAAATATAATTGTCCATCTTCTCGTATATAAGAATTATTTTTCCTGTTTGATGGAAGGCTTTTCAAATAACAACTATTATTAGTATTTTCTAAAAACATTAGGGGAACAGAGGAATGGGAATAAATCAGATGTATTGCACGTGAAACAATCACACGGATTTCTATAAAATCAGAGAAGAAAAAATGTGTTTGTGGAGGCTTATTTCCAAGAATTAATCTGTTTTAGGGTATCTGAATTTACACTAGAATTGTAATTGGCACTAAAAAAAGTACTTGATTTTTTTTTCTATTTTTTCCTTATGGACATTTTGATACCCCTTTCACTTTGTCTATGATGACAAAGAAAGAATACAGGTAATTTGTAAAGATGATTTATGGAACAAAACTAGTTTCCCAGAGAAGAAGGAATTCTACCTCAGTGTGGTAACAAGATTGCAACATCGACCCTTGCCTGAGTTTCCAGGCTGCCTGATGCCCTACAAATTTTAGATGTGCTGGCTCCCAAAATCACAGGAGCTAATTCCTTATAATATATAAACACACACGTATGCATACACACACACACACACACACACACACACACACACACACACACACACACAAAGTTCTTTTGAGAATTCGAACTGATATAGTAGGTATAGACTGTATTTTCAGCTACAAACATGTGTGCAAGAAATGCCAAACTCCGTTATTTCTTTTAAATCAAATTAATTCCAACTTCAAGTTCCCATTCCACAGTCCAGCAGGAAATCCAGCCTAGATCCTTCATAGCTCACAAGCATCCTCTCACCTTTCTTTATCATACTCCCCTTTGATATTTTATTTTTCAAGGCCACTTGAAAGTTCCTGAAGGCAGACAGCTCTGTTCATTCCATGTCAAACCTGAGCACTGGAAACGTTGTCAGAGCTGAGAGCCCCATTTTCCAGGGCCCAGTCTCTCAAGGGGAACCACGCAGTACATTTACTCAGAGATCGTGCCAATCCCTAAAGGTACCGCCAGGGAATGAATTACTATTCTTGAGATTCACAAACCGCCAGTCGCAGTCTAGGGGAATTCCTCTTCCCTCATTCACTTCCCTCAAAGGAATTCAACTCTCTTCTCTGCCCTAAATATTCTTCAGAAGCTCAGGTCTCTTCATAAAATAAAAACTAAGAAAACAAGCTCTTTTGCAAGCAATATTTACTTTCTACCAGGTAATACAAATTCCTTTTGAGATGTGAAATCTGAAATAATACCAATAAATTTTCATATTCTGTTACATTAAAATGACCCATCTTGCACTTTGAATGGACCTTTTACCCATAAATAATTTTGTTAACACATGCATCAGTCTTTTGAAAAATATCAGTTCAATGAGTTATGAAGATTTTTCAAATGTTTATTATAAAATGATTTCTTTAAATCACATCTGTTAATATTACCACATCTGTTAATATTTTTCATCGGAAAAATCTTTGGATATTATGAAGCTGTCAAGCCCACAGTGACAAATACATTTTTCAAAATTCTAAATTTTGCTTGAAAGATTGAATTTTGTCATTGGCAACAAACAGTACCATTTTTTTTTTTGAAGTGACGGTATCAGTTGTTCTTCAAGAAAATATTTGCCAAATACCCAACTCTGAATAACCATAGTTCATCAGTCACTCTTTCAAGCAAAAATTCTGTTCCATAAGAAAAGCAACTAATTCAGCTTCCAACCTAAACAACTGCACACATGCTTTTCTTTGAGGCAGCCAGTGTATTTCAGTATGCATCAGAAGAGCTTTATAAATCATTCTGATTTTTGTCATGCAGAATGCTACAAAAATGTACTTAAGGGTCAAATTTTAATAAAATTAATAGTCTATATAACTTTATCAAGGACATTCTTAAGTGAAACTTCCTTTTTTCCAGTGTGTATGTGCCAATGAAGAATACAGTGACTGCTAGTTTGTTGGGTGCCACTGCTTTGATATGTGCAAAGGTTCCAGTAGTGTTACCTACAATTGCTATTACTCTATCAGTGCAAATATTAACACGTGTAAAAGGCAAATAAAGTATCAGCTTTATGATGAAAATAATTTTGACCTCATGGACACCGTGAAAATGATTGGAGACTCCCTCCCCCACCCCAGTGTTTTATGTGCTTGGATTTGAGATCCTCTAATCTCTAGCAGTGGAGTACTGGAAAACAAGGAATTCACAAGTTCTTCCACTTATCTCCTGGCAGAAATAGGCAACTCAGTACCAAATAGCAGCAACTTTGTGTACTAGTCCTAACCTAGAAACAGACTTCCAGACTAAGCAGGATGCAAAGATCAACTTTGGGTAGAAAAGATTAGAAGGGGAAAACCAGTAGGAAGGCATCTGCAATCATTCAAAGATAATGTAATAAGAACTTAAATGTACGGTAGTAAAAGTCACAGTAGAAAAAGGAAAGATAAGCAATTTTAGAGGCATAGGAAAAGTAACTATGCCAGTAATGCCTTAGCTTTGGGGAAACATGGCAGAAGTGGAGTAAAAGACGAGTCCAAGATTGGGAGTACTAATGGGAGAAAAGCAGAATCAGGAGAAATCACTGGAAAAGAAAAATAGAAATAATGATAAAAATAATTTAAATAACATTTATGGAGATTTTACATTGTACTAAGTACTATTCTAAAGCACTTTGGTTTTAGACACCTTTTTTTGTTTTTAGATTTGGGCTTTGTTTTTGTTTTTTTAAAAATGAGAGGATGCTAACAAAACTGACAAATTATAATATATCTGTCCCATCTTGTTGCTACTGTCTCTTCTTTCTCCATTGCCATATATTACCACTGCAGTATCTGGTAACTGTGTTAAAAGAATACAAGGTACAAGTCAAAGGGTAACACTAAAATCTTAGCATTATTAATCTTGGTTAATGTGTAAAAACAAAAGTACATGCTCATTAAGTAGAGGGGAATATAAGTCAGTCCACACATTAGTCTGTGAAAGGACTGCTGTTAAATTAATCAATACAGATTGTGTGGTAGGTGCTTTCTAAGATGACCCTTGATGATCTCAGGACCCCTGTCTTGGTATTCATACCTTTATATAATCCACACAATGCCACCACCACCCAACCTGTTAGTGGTTTTCATTACAAATAGAATACAGCAAAAATGACAGACTGTCACTTCCAAGATTAGGTTACAACAGGAGTTCGGCATCCAACTTGTTTGCTCTTTCTTCCTCTCTCACTTCCTCACTCTGATCAATGCCAGCTTTCATGTTGTGACTGTCCAATGGAGAGACCCACCTTGTAAGGATCTGAGGGGTGTCTCCAGCCCACAGTCTATGTGAGAAACTCAGGTACTCAGTTAAACAGCCTAGAAGGATATGAACCACTTGAGTGAGCAGGTAGTAGATCTTTCCCTATTTGAGCCTTCAGCTAAGATCACAGCCCTGGCCACCCCTTGATTGCAGCCTGAGGACCCAGTAAGCCAAGCTCAGATTTCTGACAAAGTGTGAGATGATAGATGTTTACTGGGTTAAGCCACTGAATTTGGGGGTAACTCATTATGCTGCCATTGAGAACTAATACAAATGGGAACAGTTGCTCAACATTAATTTATTCACTCAGTGAATATATATTGAATGTCTTAATGTCAGTTACTGTACCAAGGAGAGAAGCAGCAGATGTGGCTATGACAAGGGCCTACCCTGGAGAAAATCAGTTTGGGGAAGGAGATAATGAGGTAAACAGCTAGTTTATAATATCTAGAATGGAGATATAAGAAAAATCACGTGGGACTATAGAAAATAAAATAACTCTATTTGAGAAGGCTTTCCTGAGTAGCTGCCATTTGAACTAGATCATAAGGTTTGTGCACATTAAGGCTCTCTGGCACATGGTGCGGATTTAGTTCAAGCTACTACTTTCAGAAACCAAACCAAGGTTTCTGCATGCCATCATTTTTGACCTACATGCAATAATTACATAAAGCCACGAGAGAGAATAAGATTTCTTCAGGAAAAAAAAAGCATGTGGAGAAAAGCAAAGACTCAAGGCACACATAGGTAAAATAAGGGAAGACAATGACTGATAAGAGGAAAGAATACAGGGTCAAAAGTGCTTACCTGTAACATTTGACACGACTCCTCCTAAAAACTTTATCAACGCTACTCTTTCTCCTTGTTTCCCTTCTACCTGATTAACTCCTTGTCCTTTGTTCTTCAATGTCTTTGTATTAATTATGTATCACTATGTAACAAATTACCCTAAAACTTAGTGCATCGAAACAACAACAAACATAAATATCTCAAAGTATCTGTTGGTCAGGAATTCAGGAGCAGCTTGGGGCAGGGAGGCTGGGACATGCTAGCTCAGGGTCTCTGATGAGGTTGCAGTCAACGTATTGACTGGGGCTACAAGGCTTGTATGGGGCTGGAGGGTCCATTTCCCTGAAGGGTCACTCACTGCTGTTGGCAGAAACTCTCAGTTCCTCACTTTTTACATATGTTCCTCATTGGCTGTTGGCTAGCAGCTCCATTTACTATAGGGGTCTCACCACGGGGTGCCTGAGGGTCTTCAGAGAGTGGAAGATAACTTCCCCCAGACCAAGCAAAGGGAGACAGACAGACAGACAGAAAAGATGCAGTACCTTTTATGCCCTCATCTCTGAACCTGTGCATCGTTGGAAGTAAGCCACTAAGTTCATCCCAGCACTGAAGAGAGGAATTACGCTCTTCTTCTTAAAGAGTATCAGTTGGTTTGTGGACATATGTCTTTATTACCACGGACCACTACATTTCATTCCTTGATGTTACTGTTACTTAGAGGTCTTACCTCCATCCTTTTACCATCTCACTTTATTCACTCACGCTGGGTGATCTTAACTACTCCCCTGGTTCCAAGTGCTGTCTATGTTATTGAATATATTCATCCATATTGAATCTCAAATCATTATTTGCAGTCCTCATCTCTCTTCCAAAACCCGTATTTGAGGGGGTGGGAAGGGATAAATTGGGAGTTTGAAGTTTGTACCTCTTGGGGACTGATGGAAATGTTATGTACCTTGATTGTGGTGACAGTTCCATAGGTGTATGTATCTATCAAAATTCATCAAATTGTACACCTGAAGTATGTGTAGTTTGCTGTACAGAAATCATACCACAATAAAGTTGTTGTGTATTTTCAACTGCCTATCAGTTATTACCTAGAAAGCCAGCTCAGCCTAAGCAAAACCAAATATCTGTCTTTCTCCTTGCCCTCAATTTGGCTTTCTTCTATATCTTCAACCCAGTTACCCAAGACAGAAAACATGAAACCATCCTCAATTCCCACCTCTCCTCACCGCTTGTAACTCTGATACAGATTTATCCTTATTGTTTATGCCGCCTAAATAACTCAATTTACTTCCTCTCTCCATCATCACTATCTTTGTACAAGTTGTCATCATCTCTCTAATACTGCTGCAGTAGCCTAGTAATTGATCTCTATGTCTAGTCTCTCCTTTTTCTAATGTATCTCTTGTCAGATTTATCTCAGTTAAAATATATATCTGAGATCATATATTTTTATAAAAGCCTTGGATGGCTCACTAATAACTTCAGTTGAAAGCCTGAGTCATTTAAAATGACATATAAGGTCCTTTAAAATATGATCCTAATATGTTTTTAGCTTCATTTCTTGTCACTGTCTTGCCACATCTTCCCCAAATCATTGTCACTGCCCAAAAATGTCATGTACTTTCACACATTCATATATTTGCATATGCTCTTTTCTCTGCCTGTAATATCCATTATCTTCACTCTGGTTGGTAAATTCCTATATTTAGAGTTCAAACAGCACCTTTAAGCTCCTCTCTGACTTCTCTAGGTGAGAAGTCATTTTCATCTACTATGGTTTCACATCATCTTGCATATCCTGATGGCATATCTTCGTCACCTATATGTTGTGAATGTTTTTAGAATTATTTCAATTTCAAACATTCTGTCTTTATGTTCTCATAAGGACATGAATAAATTTGTCAGACTGTTTCCTACTCTTTAATGCAGAAAATATGATTGCTAGTGACACCACTTATCCCCTCCAAGAATCCCAGAATAACCTATTACAGGAAGAGACTTATATGTCCCTTGCAGAATTTTTGGAATCTTTTCTGATTTTATGTTGCAAACACGCACCATCGAAGAAGGCAAAATGTCATTTCAAGCCCTGAGCACAAGTAAATATTTTACCAACATTTATACCCTTCTCTCCACATTGCCCATTCCCCATTTGCCACAACCCAACACACCGTTACAAACCCACATTCCATAATAAGCAGCAGACGTATCATTAGGAAGACTGCAAGAAAGGGGGCTACAAATGTGTCCATACATCTAAATAAAGATGTTCATCCTCAGAAGTCTCCTCTATTAACTTTTTCCTGTTCTTGTGAAATCTTGGCATTTAGAGACATATAGCACAGTCCCATTATTACTGGAAAATGCCCCCAGGTGGATCTGGATGCTCATAACATCTTGGCACAGATGCTTTTATTAATTTAAGCTCCAAAATACAAGATAAATACCAAAACTAAATACACTCTTACAGAGCAAATGGGAAAGAACTCTCAACTCTCACCCTTAATCCTTGGCCATCACTCACTTCTTCACACGTTTATTGAATTCCTTCTAAGAGACAGGTTGTGTTAGGTGCTATCAGTGGAGCAGTACACAGGAGAGCCAGGATTCTTACTCCCATGAAGCTTACATGCTGAGGCAAGAGATACCCAATTCAGAAATAAAGAAACCAAATCACAAAGTAATTACAGATTGTGATAATGCTATTAAAGAAATGAAGAGAGTGATGAGATAGAGATTAACTGGGAGTGGGGGATGGAGGCCCTTTAGATACAATGCTCAGGGATAGCCATTCAGAGGAAATGGCATTTGAGCTGAGACCACTGGGATGAAAACAAGCTAGCCATGTGGAGATCTGAGAGAAGAATATACCTCAAAGAGGGAACAAGAGTAACCATACCCTAAATAGAGTATCCTAATCTCACACACACACACACACACAAACACACAACCTCACAAAAATGCAGGTTATTAGCATTGTCCATAAATGTAAGAAAAACACAGACCAAGACAATTTGAAATATCTAATTTCAAACCTGTCTTAAATTGGATGCCCAGTACGAGTCACCCTAATTCTGAATGAGTAGCCACATTTTTAAGCCAACTCCAGAGTGAAAACTACCCTGCTGACAGCCTCCTACCTCGAAAGTTCTTCTTCCTAAGCGGCCCTGTCATAGCTGCTTCTTCTCTGCTTCCTGAGCTTTTTCTATATCTTTTAAATGTTGTTCCCTTGCATGCCTAGTCTTTTTTTTTTTTTTTTTGCTCTAAACAATCCCCCTCAAAGTTGTCCATTCCCGTTGACATCCGTATGTTCCAAAGTCTCTCCTGAGTTTACAAGTCACATATCCACTTGTCATTGGATTTCTCCATATGCCAATGAATGTCCTGCGAGCACCCTAAGTTCAACAGAGCTAAAACTGGATAGTCACTCCCTGCCCTCCCACACGCTCCATGCGTTGCCTGCCCAGCACCATCAGTGATCATGTGCCTATGCTTGACACCTGGAAGTCCTCTCCTAGTTTCTGTCTTCTTCCCCCTCAGCTCCCACATATAGTCACCCAATCTCCTGATTTTGCATTCTTAACATTTATTGGAGTGAGTTCCCTCAGAAATTGAGTTAACACTGAATTCTTCTTTACACCATGACCTGGAGTTATAGTAATATAAACTAATTACGTGCTTACTATGTGCTGGGTCCTCTTACTGATTCACATGCATTATATCATTTTATCTTTCCAATAGCCCTGTGAACTACAAACATTCTTTTGTATTTCTTTTGTATAGATAAAGACACCGAAGCTTAGAGGTGTTCAGCAATTTGCCTAAAGATACCTATGGAAGTGGAAGGGATATTTAACCCACATATTTCTGACTCTAAAATCTGATATTTTAAACACTGTCTCATAGAAAAGAAGTCAAAAATTAGCTTTTGTAACAGAAAATTTAAGCATTTAACTTGACAGCTCTTTCTAGGAAAAAACCACTTCAAAGATTTTAAGATTCTGAGATAACTGGCACTAAATCAAACTACAAAGGTGACATGGTGTTTGATTAATTACATCAGTTATTCTGAAATATGTTCAGGAAGCAGACATCTGGAGTTGTGGTGTTATCTGGGTAATAACCAAAAAAAAAAAAAAAATTCATTTAATTCACCAAAAACCTAAATGTAATGCTTCTAACAGAAAATAAGATTATATTTTACGTAATAGCCCAACATTATTTGGAATGTCTATAAAACACTTTGTCACATGACATGTCTTATCCATCCATTATGGCTTGTTTCTTCTTTGTTCATTTGTTTTACGATCAGCTAACTAAAAATAGCTAGCAGCCTACTAATTTCTTAAGAATAAATATGAAGCAGAAATTTTGAAATTGAGAATAAGAGGTTCTCACAATTGGCCAAGCAAGAGATGTGACCCTGAAATAAAGTAGTGAGGCATAATTTGAAAGACATATAAGAGGTAGAGTCAATTGGACTTGACTGGATTTAGAGGTTGAAGAAGGGATCAAAAATGACTCACCAAAGTTTCTATTTATGGTTCCTATCCAATGGAAGGCAGATGGTAGTTTTTGTTTTGGGTTAGATACATATTACTACAGTGCCCCTCCTCCCATCCAGGGCTTTTTGCTTTCTGTGGTTGCAGTTACCTATGGTCAACTTTGGTCTCAAAATATTAAATGGGAAAATTCCACAAATAAACAATTTTTAAGTTTTAAATTTCACACCATTCTGAGTAGCTGTTCTGAGTAGCATGATGAAATCTTGTGCCATCCCGCTCAGAACGTGAATCATCCCTTGGTCCAGCATGCCCGTACTATATGAGCTGCCCATCCATTAGTATTGCATAGAAAAAACATCGTGTATACACAAACATAGTGTATATTCAGGCATCCACTGGGGGTCTTGGAATGCACATCTACCTACCCCATGGATAAGGGAGGACCACGGTATTTTGAAAAGCTCTAGGGCAGCAGAAAGTATTAGGTGGGGTGTGCAGGTGAGGGATAGGAAGATTTGGCCTAAAATGGGGAGTATAAACTGAAATAACAGAAGATAAAGAGCAGACATTGAGCTGAGGACACTGTGGAATCCCTTGTATTAAATTCAAAGGGACATGGGAAACCATCAGAAAGCTATTTCTTGGGAAATGACATGACTGATGGGAATCATGGGAAATGGTTTTAGCATCAATGAAGCAAACAATATTTGGAAATGGTACATCTTGATTTCTTGACAAATGCCATAATAACTATTATCATAATGGCACCAAGAAATAGTTCAAATAGAAACAGGCAAGTCACCCATATAAGTCACCTATTTAAGAAAATTTTATGTCAGTGTAGGCTGAAGTGAAGGTTTATAGAATTGAAAGTCAAACTGACAAGTTAAAAGAGATTTTACATGCTCTACTGAAACATTGGCAAATCTTTTGTAATAGTTTATTATTTTTGGAGAGAAAAAAAAAATCTCTTAAAGGAAGGTGCCTACATGTCAGAAGTATTTTGAAGCATTCAATATTTAAGTGAAAATACTTCCTAATATGTACTGCCTCAGCCCACAAAATAGATCAGCAACTTACATGGCCAAATTACTCTTGTCTTAATAACAAGAATTTATTTAGATAAACCAGTAATCTTGCCTCTGCTCACTATAATAGCAACACCCACAGCCTAGTTTGGTCCTTTTATCAGTTAGGATGTGTATTAGTTTTCTGTGGTAACAAAATATCACAAACTTGCTGGCTTAAGCAACTAAATTTATATTCTTATAGTTCTGGAGGCTAGAAGTCCAAGATCAAGGTGTCAGTAGGTTTAGGGTCTTCTGAGGCCTCTCACCGTGGCTTGCAGATAGCTACTCTCTTGCAGTGTCTTCATGTGGTATTTTCTCTGTGCACATACGCAAGTCTCTTTGTGTATCCAAATTTCCTCTTCTTACAAGGACACCAGTTAGATAATATTAGAGTCTACTCTAAGAGTCTCATTTCAACTTAATTACCTCTTTAAAGGCTTAATCTGCAAATATAGCCATATTCTGAGGTACTAGAGATTAGTGCTTCAACATATGAATTTAGATGGAGGCAGCAGGCACAATTAATCCCTTAACAGAGTCCTTCATTGCAAGCAATTAAAATCAACCCAAATTTAAGTAAAAAGAAATTTATTGGAAATATTGCTTACAGAATCTAAAGAATCTTGGAAACCTTAGGAAATCCAGAATCTTGGGAAGCCTGGAGAATTAGGTTAGGAAAACAAAACAAAACAAAACAAAAAAAAAAAAAACAAGATAACAGCAAAGAATAGAATTAAAGTCTAGAGCAGATACTGCCACTGGCCTACCTACCACCACTGGATTTGTAATAAAATGTATTCATCCAATGCTGTGAAGAACTCCTGAACTATTCCCGAGTCTTGTCTCATTCCTTTTAGATTGAAATCTTAGGCCTAAGGGGGAGATGGTGGAAAGAATCTGCTTGCCCAACCTAAAATATGTAACTAGAATCTGGCTCTGTGGGATGAGGGAAAGGGAGAAACTTACCCCTTTAGCTTCAAAAGTGGTAAAATTTTAACATAACCAGTAATCTCTCTCTCTCTCTCTCTCTCACAGAAGAAGGAACTTCGGTTTTGTTCGTTTTGGATCTTGGATCTCTACCCTTTTCTCTACTTTCCCTCCAGCTTTACTGAGGTATAATTAACAGATAACATTGTGTAAGCTTAAAGGTATACAATGTGGTTACCTGACATACATACATATTACAAAATGGTTACCACAGTAAGTTAGTTAACACATCCATCACTTCACATAGTTATTCTGTGTGTGTGTGAAAGAGAGAAGACTTTTAAAATCTACTCTTAGCAATTTTCAAGTATACAATACAGTATTGAGCTTTTTTATTATTCATTCTAATATTCTGCATAAATTAATTTAATTGAAGTATAGTTAATTTATAATGTTGTATTACAATATTGTTAACTCTACTAAGGAAGCACCTTTGGACACTGGGTAGCAAAAGAATAATTTTTACTTCAGTACCAAACATCCTACTGCCTAGAGACCCAGGTCCAAGAAATATACTCTGATGTCTTCTAAAGATTAAAGTTATGGGAATGGACCACATTCAAGGCAGTAAATCCACAGCCTATCTACCAAATCAACCAGCCAGGATTGACACTTTTTTTGAGCTCTTTTATGGTGGGCATTTACCTCAGGTTTAACCCTGGTTGACTATTCCCTAATGTATTTCATTCATCCCAATACCCATGTTTATACCCCTGCTTTCTGGGGAATTTGAATTTGTAACTCCTGGACTGCACGTTCAACTTTGTTTTATGGAAGTTTAGCTTGAATTATAAAGAAGTAGAGTAGAAGGTATTGAATTCTTAATCTTACTTTCATTTGCTACTGGAACAAGCAACTACCTTATTTCAGAAAACTGAATCCCATGAGTTAATTTTTTTCTTACCTATGAAATGAATTAAAAAGGACTATGAGGAAGGAGGGCCATCAGAGCAGGTACTATATTTAGAAATGTGTATTTTCCTCTTAAGGCAGGGCAGGATCTTTTTCCTCTACCTAGATCACAACTTCAGGGCAGAAACAAAAGCACAGGTCAGAAGTAGAAGGAATTAAGAACTATGAACCTGGGGCCACTCCTATTTTATGAATTTCTAGATTCTTTGTAATATTCCCGTATTTCTTCAGTTTCATAAGAATGACTACCAATAAAATTCTTAAAAAAAAAAAAAAAAAAAGGAAAGGAAAAAAGGACCCAAAGTGTATCCTTGGGAGCACTAAAAAGAGAAACTTAGGGCAAATCTGTCCACTCCTACAGGAAGTCTTAAAGAAGATCCCCAATGAATCAAAAAGATTATCATACTGAATAGAGAATCAGGCAGGGCCCCTCTTATCGTCTGACAAGAACAACTATAGAAATAACAAAAGATAAACAAGTAAGTAAATAAAGAAGGAAAGACAGGGGAGTCCATCAACCTGGGACAGAATCCCAGGTGAAGTTCATGTCTGTGTATACACACTCTCACACACTCACCCCCCCCCCCCAGGATTCTTTGACACTATCTTATGTGGACAACTACTAATCAAATAATCAATCGCACTAATTTAAGGGACTTGCAGTTTTCTACTTACGCAAGTTAATGAAAAATTTAAAACTCTTCTGTAGAAAAATGATCCTTGGCGCCACAAAGCTTCCTAACAGAAACAATTTAAACAGTAATCATGGAACAAAAGTAACATCCAAGCATTGTATGTTATTAAAAGATAGTATTTTTGATTTGTACAAATATTAATGGGTCCCCTTCATTTATCAAGTGTTTTTTCAAACAAGACCTACTTTTGTATTATCAGTCACAGGAATCCCTGGCTCGGCCTTTAACATAACCTTGAACATGATTTTTCTTTTCTTGTGCTTCACCTTAAAATGAAAACAGTAACAGCTCCTTCCTCAATGCTGTTGTAACCAAATAAAATAATGTGTCTAATGTGCCAAGTCGTTCCTGGATTATCAAGAGCTTAATGAAAATGGTTGAGCGATGCACTCTCCACCCTCAAACGAGGTTTGGTAAACTTCACATTATAAAGGGGTTTTTAGGAATCATCTAGACACGTTCCTAAATCTGATATTAACTTGATAAACATAATACGCCAAGGGAGTTCAAGTGCCCCCTTCTCTGGGAGGCCACTACAGACACTCTTCAAATAAAACAAAACGTTGTCCATTTCTTCATAAACTTTCCCAGTAACCTGAAGCACGTCGCACTAGCTGGCCAGGAGGCCTTGCCCGACCTGGACATGAGAAGAAGGGAATGGGTACGCTGGCCTTCCAAACAGCCCTGAGTTGGGGTGGCTGCTCGGTGGGCACCCACTATGGTACAGACGGACACTAACCAGATGACAGGAGAAGCTTCCGCCCGAGGCCAAGGTGGACAAGAGCTGCCCATCCTCGGCCAAACAGAATGCGTAGAGAGAACACAAGCGCAGTGGGCTCCAACCCACTTGCCCCCACCATACCAGGCCTGCCGCAACCAAGAAAACGCCAGGTGAGTGAGCGACATCACGTGTGACGCGTAGTCATTTTCCCACGTCCCGTCCCTGCCCGCTCCTGGCCGGCCGCGGTAGGAGCGCACGCGCAGCTCGGCTTCCGGGCGCCAGTCCTCGCTACCCACAATGCACTGCAGCAGCGACCTGTCGCAAAGGCCGCGTTTAGGCGGCGAGTAAGCGACTAGCTTTCCGTGCGGTGCGGCGGCGACGGCGGCGCGCGTCTTCCTCCTCCTCCTACCGCGGGGCTAGAGTCCCTGACGGTGTCCAGCTGCGCTTAAGTCCGGCCGGTGCCACCTATCTCCGCAATGCCCCCCAAGAAACAGGCTCAGGCCGGGGGCAGCAAAAAGGCGGAGCAGAAAAAGAAGGAGAAGATTATCGAAGTGAGTACCCACCCCCTCCCCCACTCACGCCGCAAGCCCTCAGGAAACCAGCCTCCCAGTTCCTCAACTCTCCGGCTCCTTTCCGCGGCTTCCCGGGCCACGTGCCCCTCCCTTTGGCTCTGTGTGCCCCACTGCCCCTTCTCCAGCCCCCGATGACGCTTGCTATCCCTCCCCGCTTTAGTGACGCTGCTGGTGCCCCCGCACCCAGCCCTTGCTTCTCCGCCCACACGGCCGCCTTCCCGTACTCCAGTGCGAAACGACCCCCCACCCAGTGCCCACCATGGGGTTGTGTTCTTGGCTAGTCAGAACTGAAGACCGTTCTACGCTTGTGTTTTAAAAAATACGCTGAACTGGCTCGGACCAGACTCTTTCTGGAAGGCCGATTCATTACGAGCCTATGTGTTTCTTTTTTCTTTACCCATCATCTAGGAGTAGTAGTTCTTTCAAGCCAACAAATTACTTCTTTTTCGTGGCTTTTTCGATCAATCTCTAAACTGTTTGAAGTTACATAAAAAGAGGAGGTTTTTCTCATGTCGCAGCCTCCCGTCCTGTACATGTCACATAGATTCTGAATTAAATTGAATGACGTTTTAAGAGATTAAGGTTTCATGTCACTAGCTGTGTTGAGTACCGTGCCTGGATTTGTTTGATTGTGTGTGTGTGTGTGTGTTCATTTAGTACATTGAGGCTATAGCCCTTTAATAAAAGCAGGGGAACGCTATTGACATTCTCAAATGTTTTATGTTTGTTCTCCGACGACTGTATGAGTTTCCACGTGAACTGTATTTGCGATTCCGTAAACGTATCATACATCCCCCAATAAGATATTTCTTCCCTCGATTCCTGCTATTAATCCTTCTCATGATTAAATAGGTCCTCGTGTGCTTTAGATTGGGAAAGCCATGACCATTTTCCTGCATAAGGTAATATCTGAATAATTAATGGACAGTCTTTTGTGGAATAGTTAACTTTTTATTAGAACACCACCAAAATGCATGCTGGTGTTTCGAAATGAGATGTTGATTTATAAATGATTATTGTCTTTAATATTCAGTATCTACAGTCTTGGAAAATATCATTGAAAGCCCTCAGGGTTTCATTGTATAAACCTGATCAGAACTTACATTTGTCAGATTTCACAAAATTTTTAAAGTTTGCTGATGGGGTTTAACTCACATGCTTATTTATAATTCTAGTAGCTTTGGTCAAGTTCCAGCTCTGAAGCAGAACCTGTATTCTTATTGCCAATTTGCGATTCAGAGCTATCTTGAAGTGACATAACTAGAGATTTGAAAACAGAATGATTGTCACCTTCACACCTGTGTCTGCTATCACCTTTTTGAACAATCTGGACTCTTGGCACTTAAGTAGATCTCTGGCTATGGTGATCTAATGGCATTAAGTGCTGTGTAAACCAAGTGTATTTTAGGGATGACATTTTACTTGTCAGCTTCTTTTACTAAGGTTGAGTTAACATGTTAGACCATGAGACAAAGTAAAACTTCTATATAGACGTGAAATTAAATGTTATGTGGCAATTTAAAGTATATTTTTGCATTACCGAGTTTTAACTGTATACAGTTTTTATTTTTAAATAAATGTTTATTTTTATTTTAAGGAACTGTACATAAACGTTATTTATTGTATCCCATCAAGTAAAAATGATAGGTATATTATGGCTCCACTCATCTTGTAACAAGGTTATTTTTAAGGTGAAGAGATCGAGACTTTAATTTCATTAATGAAGACTTCGCCAAAAAAAAAAAAAAAAAAAGAAAGCAGAATAGACAACTATATTCTCTAACTGACCAAAAATATTCTAAGAGAACAGTGAAAATAAGCCTTTCTTTCCCCACATTTAACATATGAGCGATTTTTTTTAAAGGTAGTAAATTTTTTTTTTAATGGTAGTGTGCTGCGTGAATGTTTGCTACCACCTGAGAGGCATGACAATATTGTAAGTTGTAGGTTAAGTTATATCATTTTTTGTGAAACCAGATTTATAGAGAATACTGTGTTATCTAAGCTGGTTAGGAAGCAGTATATTCCATTTTATTGAATACTATAGGTGACTTTTTTTTTTTAACTTTCCTAAAGCCCTAGCATATCTCAATGACTATTATAAGGGGTTGAGGAGAGTTACAGCAGGCTTAGCTCCCAGCTCCTCAATCAGATTTCATCCAGAACCGCACTTTATCAATTTTTGTATAGATTTGTACAATTCTGAATACTAGAAAGGGTTCTTATTACCAAAGCCTTTAACAGTTAAAATGAAGTAGAATATGTATTTTTAAAATTCTGCATGCTTTTTAATTTTTAGTACAGTTTTTAAAGGTTACCTTCTACTTACAGTTATTTCAAAATATTGGCTGTATTCTCTGTGTTCATCCTTGAGCCTGTCTTACACCCAATAGTTTGTATTTCTCTCTCCCCCCCAACCATATATTGTGTTCTCTCTCTGCCCCACCACTGGTAACCACTAGTTTGTTCTCGATTATCTGTGAGTCTGCCTCTTTTTGGTTATATTCACTAGGTTTTTGTATTTTTTGGATTCCGCATATAAGTGATATACAGTGTGTTTTTCTCTGTCTGATTTATTTCGCTTAGTATAATGCCCTCCAAGTCCATCCATGTTGCTGCAAATGCCAGAATTTCATTCTCTTTTATGGCTGAAAAGTATTCCATTGTATAATACACCATATCTTCTTTATCCATTTATCTGTTGATAGACCCTTAGGTTGTTTCTATATCTTGGCAACTGTAAATATGAACATTGGGGTGTGTGTATCTTTTTGAATTAGTGGGGTTTTTTTTTTCAGATATGTATCCAGGAGTGGAATTGCTGGGTCATATGGTAGTTCTCTTTTTAGTGAAGTAAAAAATATCTTGTGACATACTTAAATGGATGTTCATACTAGTTATTGATCTCTATAACCGTAAGTTTTGTGAAAAAAATGTTTTTTGTAATCTATATTTTGACATGTAAAAAGCTAATACTTATTTCAGAGTTTGGTTAATTTTGGAAGGTTTTATAGGAATATGACCTGAAATTCTAAGTTCATCAAAAATTGTTAGTTAAGTAGAACAAAAGCTTTTAAGCAGCACTTTTGAAGAGACTTTAAAATAAGTGGTTGCCCTACCTGCCTATCCTCACTTCCGTATTTCTGTTGCTTCCACTGCCACCATCATAGGCACTTATCTGTAGAAAAACAGCAACATATAGCATTTGAGAACTCTTAAGTAAAGAAAGTAAAAAGAGGCATGAGAGACAGAATAATTTAATGAAAGAAACACCAGCTTGGGGCCAGATAGACCTGGATTTGACCCGTATTTCACATTAAAATTTCAAACACTATTGTTTTAGGCAAGTTACATGACTTATCTGACCACAGTTTCTCACCAGCAAAATGGAGCTGATCCCTATGTTACAGAGCTGTGGGTTAAATAAGACGACATATGTAATGTATCTGACACATGGTTTTTGTTCAGTAACTGGTAGCTGTTGTTAATTTAGTAATGTTATAAATAAGAACTAGTTAGGAGAAGTAATCAGACTAACCTGCACTATTTATACAGTGCTTCCTATCACTTGAAATTATTCCCCTGTAGTGCCTGCATTTTTTTCTTCCCTGTTTAAACTCTCCAAAATTGAATGAATTCATTTGTATTTGTAAGTATTTTCTGAAATGAGTATATCAAAAAAGATTATAATTCAGTTAAACATTTATACAGTTGTCTCATATGGCATATACCATTTGCTTTCTTTTGGCTAAAATTTAATAAACTGAAATCAGCTTTGGAAAATGGAAGGTTTGGTAATTGAAAGGGAGAAATAATCTGGGTTTAGGGTAAGCAAATAAAGGATGTCGAACTAAGGACGGGTAGCAGCAAGGAAGTAGTAATCGAGACCTATAGGGATAGGATCCAGGTGTATACAGGGTACAGAAAGAGAAATGATTCTTGTTGCCAGTGAAAAACTTCAGCCAAGGTCAACTGCTGATTTCTTGAAGCTGAATTAACCAGTTGCAGAATATCCATTGCATGGATGGACAACAAAAATACATTAGAGTACATCTGAGGGGGAAACTGAAGAGGTAAGACAGTGCTGGCCTTTGCTTACCCCTAGTTTCCAATAAGGAAGACTCCATTTATCTTGGAGCAGTATTTAGTACTGACCTGCCCTCCCACTGCCTTCCTTTTTTCAGATGTCTTATTTAAGGAATGGAGGCTGATCTGTAAAAGAAACAGGATTACTTAAGGGTGGGAAGGGGGAGAACATGTCTGTTTCAAGTAAAGTCTGTAGAGTTCACTGAGTGTTAAGCTTTTGGAGCCTCAGGGAGCCATCCTTTTCTTAGAAATACTGCCTGTTTTCTAAACTCCTTTGTATTTAATTTCCCAAGTCTGAAACAGTTTATACACTGTTCCTTCTGTATCACGTAACTTTTGGGACCTTATTAATCTAATGAGGACCACTATTTCCCTAGTTTTATTTTAACCATCATGTGAGGTTGAGTGTAGCCTCCATTTTTTCTGTCTCATGTCACCTGACCCTTAAATCCATCCAGGTTAATCTTTAGGTACTGTGAGGTTGAGTGTAGCCTCCATTTTTCCTGTCTCATGTCACCTGACCCTTAAATCCATCCAGGTTAATCTTTAGGTACGAATCTGTGCTAAACTCAAGAAAAAGGGACGAAGCCTTTCAGAAGAATTCTGAATTGCAAACTATCCTATTTTCAAGAGATACTATGTGTATCCCAGGTCCACAGTGTAGTATTTCAAAAACTTTCTCTGTACCAACCAACTCTATAACCTAATTAGGCTTCTCTGGTAAGTAATTTTTCATGGTGGAAAGAACAACAACTTTCCTTGCAGTTAAATATACCTTGGTTCAAATATCACTGGGCCAGACACAATTCTCAGTGTTTTGGGGCAAGGAAAGAAGAGAAACAAGCCATCTACTACTAGTGATAAATTTATGTCTCTGAGTTAAGTGTTATTGCCCTTTTTGCAATTGAGGAAAGAGAAACAGGTTAAATAACTTGCCCAAGGTTACTAAGCTGACAGGTGGCAGAGTCAGGATTCAAATCCAGGAAGCCTGGCTCCAGAGTCCTTGCAGTTAACCACTGTGCTCCACCCCTGTAGTGAATCTTTTAACGTTCATGACAATCCTAAGAGGTTAGAGTGAGACCCACTTTGCAAATAATACTGGCAAAAAAGCTAATTTACCCAGTTCTATTTAGGATTAGAACTTGGGTAGTCTGACTCTAGAGCTTATTCTATACTCTTAAATCATTACACTCTACAGCCTGTCCCTTACTAGCAATGTTACTTCAGAATAATTGTTCAGCAGTTTTAAGTTTCAATATCCACATTTACAGAATGAGGTAATAGAATATCATAGGATTGTTAAGAGGATTCAATAAAGTATATATTCAGGAGTTTATGTTTTGTGAGTGCTAGATAAATAAGTATCCCTTATCTCTGGAAAGAATGATGATTTCCAAGTTCTAACCTAATTAGAGACTTTCAAAACACAACTCATTCATTATCTCTTTAGACTGGTTAATTATGTGCTAAAGCAGTGTAATTAAACCTGAAAAACTGTTTTTCTTCTGGGATCTGGAGCTCATACCCTCTACCACAGGCTGTTGTTACAAGTACTTTCTTTTCTAGCTGGCCAGGTCTCCTTAGAGGACTTTTTTCTTTCCTAAGTCTTCATATGTCTAGAATCTACCTTGCTATTTGGCCTTGTTTATTCATAGATTGTCTTCCTCTCTGTAGTTACTTAAAAGGCATGAGTTGAACCCCAGATACGCTCTTTTGAGGCATATGTGGATGGTGTTGCACTTTGATCCTGATAATATTTTTATCTAGACTTTTCCATCCCCCCATTAAGAGCTTACTTTTGGTAAAAGGAAAGGATGGCATTTCTCACCTTGTTGCTGTATGTGATCATCTTTCCATATTGTCACTTTACCCTTGACATCTTCTCTTCTAATTGGATTGAGTGTTAAACACTCTTCTCTGTAAAAACAAGGGAAGCTATTCATTTAAAAAACAAAAACAAAAAAAACTCTGCAGAAAATTTCAACTTCTGTTTACCTCTAGTACCTTTTTTTATATGCATAGGCTATAGAAAATTCATGTAGGATTTTTTAATATGAGGTAGTATTAAAACATAGGCATTTAAGTAGGGGAAACTGAAGTTTTGGGATATAGATGGATATAGATGTGATGAATAAAGAGATATTTCCCAATGAGAAATAACCTTTTAGAACTAAAACATCTTGAATTTTGCAATCTTAAGAACATTGAAAGATATGTTTTATTAGTCTTTTCCATCTCCAGCTTGTCCACATAAGTAAGTATTCTCTATCTGTAATACTTTCTTCCCATTACCCTATCTTTTCCCTTAGAAATAATACCAAAATAAAGGATTTAAATAGCCACTTTATTTCAGACTCCATACCTCTTAGAGAATCTCAGGTAACTTTCAAAAGCTAAGACCTTTTTGCCTCTTCCTTTTTGAAATTCACTTATAAACAAGAGAATGAGAAAAAGAAACCCCATCTTGAAATTAGGAGACATCTATAATTTTGAACCTCAACATAGGAAGATTGATAGTAGATCGATTAGTTGGTTAACTGACTTAGTAGAGAAGAGCAGTCAGGCCTGAGTGCCCAACTAGGAATGTGCCATTGAGAAGCAAGTGGATTTGCTCTGCAAAATTCTGGAAAAGGTCAACAATGGGAGATACTAGGTAATGCAGAAGGCAAGAGGCTGTAAAATGAGGGTTAAAGTGTAGAAGTAGCTGATAGTTCATATCTACCACCATTCAGCCAGATGATTACTCCTGCAAGAAACGGGGCAGGGTGGGGGATAAATCTAGAGGCTTTTCTGCTTCTGGAACTCTAGGCACAAAGGATGTGAGAGGAGTGGTTAAAATGTGAGCCTGAAAATGGCCACTAAAGGGTCTGTGCAGCAAACTAAGAGACACCTTTTCCCACCTGCTGTCTTCTCCAGTCCTTTAGCCGGGCTTATTGCTCTTCTAGCTAGAGGATCCTTCTCCAGAGAGGAAAGACAGGAAAAAGGGACTTCAGATACCAGTATTTGGTGGTTTCCTGACAGCCTTGCCACCCATTCACCACAGAGTGTAGCCCGCTCAGTCAGGCCTCTTGTGTCTCCTGTGACTGCCATAACAAATTACCATAAACCGGGTGACTTGAAACAACAGAAATTTATTCTCTCACAGATTGGAGGCTAGAAATCTGAAATCAGATGCAGACAGGACCATGTTCCCTCGCAAGGCTTTAGGGAAGAATCCTTCTTTGCCTCTTCCTGGTTTCTGGTGGCTTCTGGCAGTCCTTGCCTGGTACCTGTGTCAGTCCTATCTCTGCTGCTTTTTTCGCATTGCCTTCTCTCTATGTCTGTGTGTCCTTTCATCTTACAATGATACCAATCATTGGATTTAGGGCCCGCTGTAATCCAGCGTGACTTCATCTTAATTTATTACAGCTACAAAGACCTCTTTCCAAATAAAGTCACATTCTGAGGTCTGGGTAGACGGGGATTTTGGGAGGACACTATTCAACCCACTGCTGCCCTCAAACGCACACTAGTTCAGTGGTTTCTAAATGTTTTTGTACTGCGGACTTAGTAAGAGACCACCATTAGTGCCTTGCACATAAGTGAAAGCTGCTTTTGTATTAATAGCTTTCCCAAATTATAATTTAGTAATATTTCAAATTTAAATAAAATTGCTTTTTAGTTGGGTGTATTTCAATTTTAATATTTTCATTTTAGCAACAGCTAATAATGTATACATTTTAGTAGTTTGAGTTCTTTAAATTTAATTGTTTTGAGAGGATAACCCTATTACCCAAAAAAATCAATCCAGAGCTTAATGTATCTTCTTTAGTATTCCCCCAAATGTGTTCCGTAGTACACAGAATAATCCCTCAGGATATTCTGAGAATAATGCTTTCTGAGGTAAAATAAGATTTGGGATTGCTGTCTACTGTATCTCTCTGGTAAAGGTTCTCAGATATCTTGTGTTTAAGAATTTAAAACCCTGTTAAGCAAGTATTTTCCTAAATTCACTTGACTGCTGGACTTACTATCCTGGTGAGACAACTTTGCACATCCTGTTGTACTGATACACTAAAGCACAATTCAGAAAATGCATCACACAGTAACAAGTTTGATGATAGCAGTTTTAAGTATGTATTGAATCTGGGTGGTGTTTTGAGGTCATATGTTGCCTTGCCTTGATGTTCTAGCTTTTTACATGTCTGTGTATAGCATAAAGGAAAGAATAATTTTCTTACCAATAGGTAAATGAAAGAATGATTTTTAGATATGACTGAAAGCAGACAAGAAACTAATGTAAATTGCTAAGATATTTCAATACTTTTCCTCATGTAGGACAAAACTTTCGGTCTAAAGAATAAAAAAGGAGCAAAGCAACAGAAGTTTATCAAGGCTGTCACTCATCAAGTTAAATTTGGTCAACAAAATCCACGTCAGGTAAATAACTTAAATGTCTGCATTTTCTGCATATGGATGTAATACAGCATTGTTGCAGATAAAAATGTTTGACATTGTAATTGAATTTCAAAATGGAATCCACTATAAACTTTCCTGCATTTTGCCTTTGTTACTCAGCAATATCTCCTAGATATTCCTCCAAACCATTTTCATATAGCTCTAATTTATTCTAATGGCTGCATACTATTCTAGGATGTGGATGTATTACATCCATTTCACTGTTTACAAGTGATCACTTTGTTCTCTGACATTAGGACAATTCTACAAGAAATATCCTTTTACATGTACTTTAACATGCAATTGTGCTTTTATTTCTGTAGCATAAAGTACCTGTGACACATTTCTAAATAAAGGGAAATGGATTTCTAATTTTAATAAATTTGCCTGATCACTTTCCGTAGAGATTGTAATGCTTCACATTTTCATTTGCAGTGCATGAATTATAGGTACTACAGTTCTTTAATGTTTCCCAGTCTGATTAAGTATAAAGTGATACCTCATTTTTACTTTGTTTCCCTTACTGGGAAGTGAGTTTGAATATCTTTTCATATGCTTGTTGGCTATTTGGGTTTGAATTTCTCTGACTTGCCTATTCAGATCTTTTGCTTTTTTAGTTATTTGTCTTTTTCTTATCAGTTTATGAGAGACACCTTTTGTTTACTTGTAGGTAATTTGTGATGTTTCTGTTACATTTTGATGTACAACAGTTTTTAGTTTTTGTATTGTCAGATATGTTTAGCATTTGTTTTATATGGTTAAAACGTCTCTTCTGCTGCTAGATTATGTGTGCTTTTCCTAGATTTTTTTCCTAATTATTTTATTTGCAGTCTATAATTTATCATATAAATTTATTTTATATGATACTCAGATGAATAGCCACTTATACCAGCATCGTTTATCCCATTCAATTGAAATACCCTTATTACATATATTAATAAGTCTCATATATGTTAGGATCTATTATGGATTCTCTATTCTATTTATATAGAAAGATATTCTGTATCTTTCCCTAAACCAGTATCACACTGATTTTTTATTAACAGTGGCATAGTAATATTAGCTATTAAGGCAAGTCCTTCCCCTCCACTGCCCAGTATTACTCCTTTTCTTTTGTTCTTTCTTTTTTTTTTAATTTTCTTAGGCATTTCTTTTTTCATGTAAATTTTGAAATTATTTATCAATTGGCAACTCATTCAAAAAATTTTCGCTCCATTTTCTTCAAATCTCTATTCTTGTTTCTTAATTTTCTTTATCTCTTTCACATTCTTGAGTTTAAGATTTTATAGCCATGGACCTTTATTTTAAAAAGTAGTTTTTTCACCACTCTATCTCTTTTTCCTTAACTTTTAGGGGCACCTTTTTTTTTCATCTGGGAATATCAGAATATACATTTGTGAGGTGGTTAACCTTTGTCGCTGATGCTGTCTACAAATTGGGTTCCTCCAGCACTTTTCTTTCTTTTACACACAATTTGACTCTAGAGCCAAAAACCTGATCTTCCACATTGCTGACTTAGTAGCCTGGTCTAGTAAAAATGTATGCTCAAGCCTTGGAATCAAATCAACTTGGTTATGCATCCCCCTATTACTTGTTACATGATCTTAAATTATTTAATGACACTGGTCTTTAATCTGTAGTATAGTGAAATAGCAGTTACCTTTCTAGGTTCATATAATGGTTAAATGAGAAGATAATGTAAATCTTCTGGCATAATATAAGCATTCATTTCAAACCTGATTCCCCTCCTTTTTCTTCCAGTGGAAAGTATATTGACTGGTAATTTCAGATTTCATAGACCTGAGAGAGCCATAAGATTTGTTGTGGTTGTTAGGCTTGAGTGTACATTCAGTAACATATTTTTGGTATTTCTTGAGTACTAGGCCCTTTATCTGTGAACATGAGGTACCTAACCACCATACTTAACACTGGAAATGAGCAACAGTCTTGCTATTAGAGCTGGGCAAGAGATGCCCCACCCTAGGCCCCATGCTGCAGAAGATGACTGTACTTTACATCTCCTCCAGGTATAGCTCTCCCCACAACAGCTCAGGGCCTACAAAGGTCAGTTACTCTAGGTCCGTCTTAGGGTATACTGTACTGCCAGTATGCCTGAAGTAGTCAAAGGAAGGATTTGTGCTAGGATTGTGGACAGAGCCTGGATCCACACCATGTCCTCTTCTACACCTTCCACTTCCCTGCACACACATGGTGGGATGAAACTCAAGATGGTAAGAGGAGGAGCCAGGGGTTGATTCTTGCTTTACTGTCGTGCTTGAGTGGAACTCCATGAAACCTGAGCGTTTTAAATTTGAACTTTTCCTTCTAGGTCACAAGATATGTTTGTCAAGTAGGAGTACAAACCATATTTTATTTCACATTAGTTTGATTTCTAACTTACAGTATTTTAAAAAATGGTTTGCAAGCATCCATTGAACTCTTGGTTTGAGCCCCGCAAATGTGTGAAATGTGGCTAATGAGCAAAGAGTACTTTATTTTTAAAATAAAATGACATAATTTTTTCTTTTAAAAAATTTTTTTCCCATTTTTCTATTTAAATACCTCCATTCACATGGTCAAAATCAGGATTTAGAATGTCTTTAACCCTGTTGTGTTTGGCCCTTCCCTTCCTAAAATTTCTTCTTCCTTTAATACTTTTTTGACTTGGACTTGTACCTGTTTCTTTGATGTTTCTTTGTCCCTTTAATGGGCTTTTTGGGTTCTGTTGGCTTAATATTGGTATTCTTCAGGGAACTGTCCTCTGCTCTTAATACTTTTTTATGCTGTCCTTGTGTAATCTCACACACACCTAAAGTTTAGTTATCTGTAGGCAGCTATTTCTCAGATCTTTATCGCAGAGTTAGACCCTCTCTCCAGGAATCTAGATCTATGTTCAGCTGCCTTCTACGTAGCTCCACCTAGATGCCCTGTAAAGCATCTCATATCCGGTATGTCTAAAACTGAGCTCATCTCCATATCCTGCTCTGAAACCTGTTTCTCCTGTATTCCCTGTCTCACTTAACAGCACTAACGATATATATGATAATCCTAGACTCCTCCCTCTCCCTTAAACTTCATGTCCGGTCAGTCATTTAGTCCTAACATTTCTACCTCCTTAAGAGCTCTCTTTCCCCCTTTCTCCATCCCTGCTACTAATGCCTGTTTGAAGCTCTTGTGCTTTCTTGCTTACAGCAATTGCATTAGCCTCATAATTTTCCTTACCTTCATTCTTGGGCTCCTTCTAGTCCACCTTTCACAAAGTTGCCATTGTGATCTTTATAAAATATAATCTGATTGTGTCACTAGCTTATTTTAAACTCTTGAGTCTTACCCTGTCACCTACTGATACAGTCCAAATTTCTCATCGATGTTTTTCATACTTTGTACTTTCTGGTCCCTATCTTTGCATTGGTTGGCTCTCTGTATTTCTTGCCCATCAAAATAATTCATCCATAAAGTATTAGATCTGTCTAATTTTCTTCAGCATATAGGCATTCTTTGTTCCCAGACACCATGTATTGTATTATAGTTGTTGACATGTCTGTCTTCCCTCTACATTCTGAGCTTCTTTAAATAAGCATCTTTGTCTTTTCATCTTTGTATTCCCTGTCATCTAACATAGGACCTGACATATAAATGTTTGGATGAATCCTCTAATCATATTAGGTATGTAAATTGTATGCCTGGAGCAATGTCGTATGTCATGTTTGTTTTGTTTAATCTCCCACATTGACCTAGTCCAGTATTTTTCCACAAGATTACTTATAGGTATTTGGGTTGGTACAATTCTTTATTGTGTGGGACTGTGCATTTTAGGATGTTTGTATCTCTGATCTTCATAATGCACCTACTTGTTTCTGGGGAGTGGGTTGTTGTCACAAGAAGAAAATCCCAGGTGAGAACTGTTTGCTAAAAATGCTGGGCATGTAGCATATGCTTAATGCTTATTGCTGTAAGCTTTTGAATATGCTTTTAACTTGGCATGGTACAAGTTATAAATTTTTTTTATAAAAGTCAATTGCTATAAGATTTAGCAATTTCATTTAATAGTTTAACCACACCATTTAATATATACTGAAGGCCGTTTTAACACTGATATTAAGAAGTAAGAACTGCATACATAAAATATGCAATTGTCTTTGTTATGTCAGTGATATTATATATATATATTACTGTGTAATGAAAACAATTTTATTATATGAAATCAAACTTACATATTATACCTGGGAATATTATAGGTAGCACAAAGTGAAGCTGAAAAGAAATTGAAGAAAGATGACAAGAAGAAAGAATTGCAAGAGCTAAATGAGCTGTTCAAACCTGTAGTTGCTGCTCAAAAAATAAGTAAAGGTAAACTTTGAATTTCAGAAGTGTTATTTATATCAAATGTAACTCATGTTTTAAAACTCTTAGTTTCTTCAGATTATAAGCTGATTGTGTCTGCTCTGAAAATGATGCTCCCTTTGTCAAAATTATCTGTATCATTGACATTCTTATGGTTCCTTTATATACGTGCACAGCTGTGTCATTGTACAACTGTAATTCCAGCCATTAACCTTACACTTAAGGCAAGATTAAGGATTTAGGCAATCTACTAGTTGATTTATAGTATCCAGTCTTTGGTAGTAGCCAAAGCAAACCTATGGTTGTAAAAAACTGTAAATCCCAAACTCTTAGCAGTATACCTCCATTTATATTTCTCTAGCCTCCTGCCTTATTGACTCCAACTAGATAAGTGATTATAGAATAACCTATGTGCTTGCTTTGTTTCCCACCTCCTGCTCTCTTTTTTGGTAAGAATGAAAGAAACAAAAATAGATATAAAATGCTATAGAAAGAACTTTAAAGAAATGTCTTATTATTCACCTGTATGTGGTATTTTCCTCTCACAGCAGTGAGTAAAAAATAACTAGTTAACTGAAAGTAATTGTATCTCAGATAGAATCCATATCGATGATCTGGCAGATTATAATGCAAATACCATATGCCATTTGACATAGGTGCAGATCCCAAATCTGTTGTATGTGCATTCTTCAAGCAAGGACAGTGTACTAAAGGAGATAAGTGTAAGTTCTCTCATGACTTGACTCTGGAGAGAAAGTGTGAAAAGCGAAGTGTTTACATTGATGCAAGAGATGAAGAACTTGAAAAAGGTATTTTTAAATAAGACATTTTCTTAAAAGTAAATGTATATTACTTTTTGTTGTTACTAAGAAATTTAGTAGCTTGAAGACTTATAGTATTAGTAGGAATGTGTTTGTCCTAAAGAATAATTGTTGCTTTTCATAAAATCTGAATTAACCATATTATGCCCTTGAACTAAGTAAATGACGATGTTAAAAAAACAGTGGCTTATTTTGAATTTGTCTCTTACCCTGTCTTCCAGTACTACCTTCTTATTTGCCTAATCTACTTAGATTTTGGTGAATAATCTCACAACACTGTTGATGCCTAACTTTGGTGTTTTAAAGGAAATGTGTTAGGTTATGAGTCTTTTAATACTGCTCTCCTGTGTAAGGACATATGCAGTGTGTTTTGGGAACAGTAGATAAAATTACAGTATTTAGTCTTTATATTTCTTTTTATTTAGATACAATGGATAATTGGGATGAGAAAAAACTGGAAGAAGTAGTGAACAAGAAGCACGGTGAGGCGGAAAAGAAAAAACCAAAAACTCAAATAGTATGTCCTTTTCTTGAATTGAGTAGCTGTGGTATTTATCAATAGGGAGAATTATGTGGCAAGGTATTTGCTGCTATTGTCTACTGGGTTATTCTTTAAGTTATTGGGTCTTTTCATAAAGATAAGGTGCATCAAGCTTTGTTTTTGGATTTTACAAGTGAAAGTTATACAAAATTCTTGTTCAAAAGTCTCTTGAAAACCATGTGACTGAAGTCCTTCAAATGCCATTTTCTGAGGTGGTTTTACTTTCTTAAAAATGGATGAACATAATCACATTTTCAGATAAGAATTCTTAATTTTTTTGTGCAAACTGGATGGAGAGAACTGTTTAACCTGCTTAATTCATAACTTACTCTGTTTTAATGATAGGGATACATTCAATCACAAAGGTGAAAATATTGTTACATATGAATTGCAAAATGAACATTTGGTAGATAATAGTTCTGGTGTTCCAGGAAATGAACTTTTAAAAATTGGTGCCTTATTATTTCTCAGATCCTGCATTCATGTCCACATACTTATCTCTAGTACAGTTACAGTGAAAAACCTTGCTGTATTAAAAAAATTCTAAACACTAGTTTTACGTACACCTCTGTTGTATTTTTTCAGGGAAAGAATATTGCTTATTAGTTAATTTTTCCTTCTTATTTGTAAAGTGTATTACTTAAGGCTTCATTCAGTACAGTTGCATCTTGCACCCATTCATATTTTGGAGGTTCATTATCCTTTGTGTTTCTTTTGTACCTTACTCCCTTCTTAGATTTTGCCTAAATTTCATGCAATTCAAATACTGTTTGAATCTTTACTGCATATGATTCGTTTTTAGGAAAGATCAAACAAAACAAAGTTACTGGTTTTATTTTTTGTAACCATTTATATTTTTTCATATTTAAATACCAGACTTTCAGAGTACATTTACAAAGGCTAAATGGCAGCAAATCCTTTTTGTAGAATTTAGTTTAGAACAATGTCGAATATAGACATTTTATACAGATCCACTCTGAAGGGAATTTACCATTGTGTTAAGTATTTTAAGATTTTGTGTACATTACTGCACAAAAGGTGCTCTGTGTGTAAGTGGTTAGCCTAAAGAAGTGACTAAGAATATATGTGTTCCAAATACCTAAGCATTTACCTTGGAAATAGACCACACTGAGCCACTGCTTGTGAATGATACTGTCTCTGTAGGTGTGCAAGCATTTCCTTGAAGCTATTGAGAACAACAAATACGGCTGGTTTTGGGTGTGCCCTGGAGGGGGTGATATTTGCATGTATCGTCATGCGCTTCCTCCTGGATTTGTATTGAAAAAAGATAAAAAGAAAGAAGAGAAAGAAGATGAAATTTCATTAGAAGATCTAATTGAACGAGAGGTAACTAGTATCTTTTTCCTACAATAAAACACTTATTAAACAGTATATTGTGAAATTCTAATATTTACCACTTGGGGGCAATAACATGTTGTTATGACAGGGAAAAAATAATACGATCTTTTCTCAAAATTGCCTTACTTTTTATTTGATTCTTATATGTCTAAAATGTAAACCTAGTAATAATCATTAGCCAATCATGATATTAATTTTAGGATTATGAAATAATTCTTTAAGTACTAGCCAGTGGCTTATCAAATAAATTGTTTCCAGAAGATTGATAAACTGGTATGTCAATTCATTGGTCAGTATTCAGAGTGGTGGAACTTGAAGTTTTAGATGTTTTCCTTGATGTCTTTGTTTTTCCACCATATTACTAATTATTTACTAGTTATTAACATGTATGGAAGGAGACAACTCCACATTTTTTCAGTATGTTTTGTCATCATTCCTGGACTTAAAACACTGACTCTGCTGACAGAAGGTAATGAGTTGCATTGAAGAAAATCTTCAGCTGCTCATCTCTGACTCAGCAAGAGTTTTGTTCTTGAACTAGCAGTTATAGTTACTAAGTTAGCAGATATAGCTCCTGGCAGTGACATGAAAAATGTTGTGATTATTGGAAATAACTAGATTCGGGGTTGTATACTTCAAACTATATCCATTTTGCCTTGTCTTGGGTAATCTAAATACATTGTATAAATGTCTAATGTTGAGATTATGTATCTTTGGTCTTAAGAAGACATGTTTGGTGTCTCACATAGAAGGCAATATACTGTAATAGAAAAATATAGATTTATATATTTGGGATTACTGATTTTTTATACTAGTTCTGCCACATACTAGCTAATACTCTTTGGGAAATTTTCCATCGCCCTCTGTTTGGTTATTTGTGGAGATGGGTGTGTTAGCATATGATGTTCAGCAAATACTATTTTTCTATATATGTATTACTTGATTATTGGCCGTCAGAAGCAGGTGGTAATTTTTGTCTAGTTTTTTTCTCATCTTCTTGAGAAACACAAATGAAACTTGGCTATTGTCATGGTGCTTTTTGTATTCATTATTTTCAGCAATTGACTTATGTTAAAACTATTTCTCATGACAAGTCTTACCTTCAATTTTGAAAAGAAATCTAGCTGAGAATAATATATTTTACAATATTTAGAAATGTTTGTATCTCTGGACACTTATTTTGCTCCTTGCCATGTAAAATGAAAATAAATCAGTTTATTCTAAATTTAATGTCTTCATAACAGTCATAGGGGAGGACTTAATTGAACTAAAAGAAAACTATTAGATATTATCATCGATGACTTTGGAGCAAAAAAATTAACTTTTTTATCTTTGCAGCGTTCTGCCCTAGGTCCAAATGTTACCAAAATCACTCTAGAATCTTTTCTCGCATGGAAGAAAAGAAAAAGACAAGAAAAGATTGATAAACTTGAACAAGATATAGAAAGAAGGAAAGCAGACTTCAAAGCAGGGAAAGCATTAGTGGTATGTTCCATACTCACCCAACAGAAAATAAGATTCTCTGTTCTTTCTTTCATCTTGTAGTTTCTATATCATGCAAAGTTTTATCCTTATTTAATCATATGTATATCAATGACCAAGAAATGTTTGAGTTTTGTCCTGAGTTGATATATGTGTGTATCTGAATAGATCAGTGGTCGTGAGGTGTTTGAATTTCGTCCTGAACTGGTTGATGATGATGATGAAGAAGCAGATGATACCCGTTACACCCAGGGGACAGGTGGTGATGAGGTAAGAGGAAACCTCATTTCCTCATGTTGATTGAGAGTGACAATAGAGCAACATAATTAAGAGTCCCAGCTTTGGGGGCCTTGGTTCAGATCCTGACTCTAACCTGGAAATTACCTAAACTCTAGGCCTCCACCTGTCACTCGTGATAGGGACGTAAAGATAATCCCGATAATCCCTACGTCGCAGGACATTTGTGAGAATTAAATGAGTTAATAAGTTTATATTAAACAAAAACAATCATTCCCTAGTGCTTTTCAAAAAATCTATTTAAACAACAAAAAATAAGAGTTGAAAAGATGTTTTTCTATATTTTTGTACCAAACTTTTATAATTATCATTTCCTTAGATGCTATATATGTGTGTATAAATGGCTTTTAGTGTACTTCAGCAATCACTTCTATAACCCTTTGTTTTATATGGGAAAAATAAGACACAAAATAAAGAAAACACATGGATATTAAAAAAAAAGTTTATATTTATTTATAGTTCTTTATAGAACTTAGGGCAGTGCCTAATATATAGTTAAGCTTATGTATATTAGCTGTATAGTATGTTATATTCTCCCTCTAAAAGGAAAGTTTTTTGTTTAATATTTTATACTGAAAAAATCATGAGACAGAGACACTAAAAAGTACAGAGCAAGAGACAACAATTTTTTGGTTGTAGACAGCGTTAGTATTAGCAAATAGCTTTTCATTTCTTATATGGTTACCATAAAATTCTGACTTCTGTCTTTGAATTGAAAGATTAAAATATACTCTGTATGTAAGTGTGATGTCAGAGGAAGAAACTTCAAATAGGCATTACTGTTCTTTTTTCAGAAGTTTAGAAAAAGAAGTGAATTTTGGCAATAGTCATTGCTTTCACTTGGCATTAGTAATAATTTTATTTCATTAAGATAAATGTCAGAGGTAAAAAGCAGGTAATTTATAAGAGCTATTCTTATTAGTAACAGCTTTCTTTTCTATGTGTTTTTAAAGGTTGATGATTCAGTGAGCGTAAATGACATAGATTTAAGCCTGTATATCCCAAGAGATGTAGATGAGACAGGTATTACTGTAGCCAGTCTTGAAAGATTCAGCACATACACTTCAGAGAAAGATGGTAAGTATGCTAACTTTTGTGTAATTCTAAGAACTAAGAAGCTGTCTAAAGGGAGGTTAGATTAGGTTGGCAAACTTAGACCCCTGCAAATACCAGAGTGATAATGTAAGTGTGTGGTTTGGCCGTATACAAAAGTAGTGAATAGTGGAGGCTGTGGAAATGGGTGGCTGGTTCGATATTAATTAAGTCATTAACTGAAACTTAAGGGACAAAAGTAAGTTTGCAGATGTAGCTAACGAGCTCAGTTAAGGATTTCATGAGTATGAGATGTTTTGGTTGTCAAAAGTGGCATCGTGTAGGATACTGTGTAGACATTCCCAGCAGGAAAAGATTTGAAAGTCATCTGCCTTGGTAGCTGAGAGTAAATGAACTCACCTAGGCACCGTACATAGAATAAGAACATTCTAGAACAGACTGCAAAAATCAGTGTTTTAGAATAGTCAAAAGAAAAAAGGCATGGGAAAAACACTGAGAAGGACAGAAAAATTCAGAAAAATCAAGTAAGATGAGAATTGAAATAATTCTTTCATTGTGATTATGGAAGGAGTTGTAGGACTAGGCTACAGTTTTCCTCGGGACTGCAGTGATAATGAGGAATGAGGAGAAAAAAAAATGAGTATAGACTACTCGCTGTTAAGAACTGAGAGGGAGCCATGATCATGAGAAGGACTTCCTAGGATATGGGAAACCTAAATACATCTGTTAGCCAGAGAAAAAGGATCTGGGATAGAAGGAAAATTTGAATATGAAAGCATATTAGGTATAGAAGCAAGACCTGGAAGTGTGAGCTCAGTTAAGAATGAGAATGGAGGGGAGACTGGCTAGGTGTATTTGGAAATAAGGTTTGCTAATACAGTTTGTATCTAATTGTGCATTGAGTGAGGAGTTTGAAGAGGACAGTAAAAGTTTGGTACAGTTGGTATGAAAGGAAAAGGTAGAATACTAATCAAGACAAAAGTGGAGAGAAAAAAGCTTAACCTTATTTTTACAATAAAGGAATCCATGTTATAACATGAAAAACTGGCCTGCCCTCCTGAAATCTGAAAATGTTGTTAGACTATTGTCTTAATGCCAATCTGCAGGCTGGTTTGCTTCTTTTGAAAGTAGGGCTTTGGTGACAGTAGGCACAACTCCCAAGTATCTTAGAGCTTGTAATCCCCAAGAATTTGTCATCAGAGATGTTTGAAATAACTAAACTTTAAATTAGGCTGTTAAAAATTGTCTTTGTTCAATATTGGTGTCATTGAACAAGGAAAGGCAACATACTTGTTTTCTCAGTCATATAACGTGAAAGGAAAAGTGGCTGCATAGCCCTGGGATTTTTTCTTTTTCTTTTTTTTTTTTTTCCCACAATTTGATGACAAGATGAAATACTTCTGCATTCACACTCATTAACAGCATTACAAATAGTGTGGTTTAACTATTATTTGTAAAACCAGAAGCTAAGTAACTGCTTATATCATCAACATTTTTTGATTCCATAATCATTTATTCAAACAAAATGTTATGTGGAATGTTGACTGTTCAAAAATTGAATTGCTAGATCATGTAGAGAACATAAAGTTGTATAAGATAAATCTTGCCCTCAAAAAAAATCTTGCCCTCAAATGTATGAACCATGAAGCAGTCACAAGTCTACAGTGAAAGCCATATTTTATAATATGTAAACTTAGAAAAAAGAAAAATCAGTTCTTGTTGGAGTAATCTTAGGGAAGGCTTTCATGGGAAAAAATGTAGAATCAGAATGTGACTGTCAGTTGCTAATGGACTAGTGTTTTCTTTTTCTAGACTTTATTGATTTCAATTTTTATTTTTAGAAAACAAATTAAGTGAAGCTTCCGGAGGTAGGGCTGAAAATGGTGAAAGAAGTGATTTGGAAGAGGACAACGAAGGGGAGGGACAGGAAAATGGAGCCATCGATGCTGTTCCTGTTGATGAAAATCTTTTTACTGGGGAAGATTTGGATGAACTAGAAGAAGAATTAAACACACTTGATTTAGAAGAATGACACCAAACAAGTCAATGAAAAATTAAGCTGGCTCAGCATGAGTTGAAATTGACTACATTAATTTTTTTCCACCTAGAATTCTTCAACAGGATGTTTGTTTCCCATGCTGATTCTGGAGGACTTACTCTCCTCCAAAAAAGGAATATTCTCCTTCCATCTTGTCTTCTGACTTTGGCTACATCTCATAGTAAGTTCAGAGTAGTTCATGATAAATTAAAAATATAATGGTCATTGCAGAAAATGATTGTTGTAACTGTCCACTCAAATAGGAATTGTAACTGCTTTTCCAGCTTTTGATTTTCATTGGGCATGTGTTATTACAGGAACAACATAAATTTAAATTACCCTTCATTTAATGCAGTTTTTAATGAGTGATTTTATTTCCTTTGTATTTATATGTTTAAAAGACTGCCTAAGATATGAGCCTGTGCTTCATAAAGGAAACTGCATATGCAGATTCAGTGTTGTTTATCTTTGGACAATTAGGTGAACATTTAAAATGAAACTTCATTTATCTGACAAGATCAGCTGCAGTGCCCTGTGTTAAACTGTTTTAAACTTTTCCCTTTTCTTTTTTGCCAATAAAGTTGTAAATAAAGACCGTGATAACATTAAAATCCAAGTACTGCCCTTTTTTTTAATTAAAGTTTTTTTATGAAAGTTTTTTATAGCATTTCTGGCTTGAGAGTTTTTTTAACTATCAGAGAAGGCACAGAGACTTAAAGGGTCTCTCTTTTATTTTTTTTAAAGGAGTCTCTTAATACTGATTACAGGACTATGTAGGATGCTGCTGTGAGTTTAGTGACACCAACACTTAGCATCAAAAAGAGACCATAGGTCATGTTATGTGAAAGGATAATTCTTAAATTGATAGATCATCAACTTAATTAAGTTATCACCTACAGTTGAACCAAATACTGAAGTATTTGGTTGTGGAGATCCATTGTGTTATATAATAGTACATGCTAAAGTTCGATTACTCTGCTTGAGTGTAAACAAATCTATCAGAAAACTTGGCTGGGGTCTTTGACATTGAGATCCCCTGAAAAATTAGGGTAATACATTTTAAACGGACATAATTTGCCAATGGCATATTTATTACTAGTTATACCTTTTTATCATTTTTATGTATGTATATTTTCAAATATTAATTTAATTAATATTAATATAGTGCTGTTTTTGTTATCTGCAAATATAAATGGATTTTAAGGCAACTAAGATAAATAGCATTAAAATGTCTGGTGACCTGGGCCCTAATCTAATTTCTGCCTCAGATAAATTGTATGATTTACTGAACCTGAACCTTAATTTCTTTGCATAGAGAAGTTAAAGTGCTTCTGAACTGTAAAACCTAGGAAAGCATGATTGTAAATCTTGTCAAATGATAACCTCAGAGTTGTTAAGTTGAGTTCCTGGGAGGGGCGGAGATACAGCTCAGTGGTAGAGCATGTGCTTAGCATGTGTGAGGTCCTGGATTCAATCCCCAGTACCTCCACTTAAAAAAAAAAGAAAAAGAAGAAGAAATTGAGTTCCTGGCTGTTCAGTAGTAGTACTGTAATTGACATTTTAAGAATGTAGAATATCGTGAGCCAAGTTTCCCATCTCTGGTGGAAGTATACTTTCTATGAAAGATTTGTTCTGTTCTTTTTATTAAAAATGTTTAAATGTTACTTATTACAGTGTTTAATAATGAAACATTTTCAATTTAAATTAAGTTTTCTTTAATTAGTTGAGTTAAAGGGAAAATGCAACATTGTGGAAATAATATTTGATACCCACAATCCTTTAAATCTAGAACAGCCTTCCTCTATCTTGCCCTTGAGAGTCTTCAGAGAATGCAAAAAAAAACCATTTTAATCTGAGAAAATGCAAGATTAAATTTGCTTCTAAAGTAACATATACAGGTATACCTTGGAGATGTTGAGGGATCAGTTTGAAACCACTGCAATACAGTGAAATATCACAATAAAGTGAGTCACACAAATTTTTTGGTTTCCTGGTGCATTTAAAAGTTTTATTTGCACTATACTGATGTCTGTTAACTGTGCAATAGCATTATGTCTAAAAAACAATGTACATACCTTAATTTTAAAATATTGCTTAAAGATGCTATCACCTCAGCTTTCAGGAAGTCATTGTATTAATACCAAAGATCACTGATCTCAGATCATTAAAACATTATAGTATTCTATAATAATGAGTTTGAAATATTGCAAGAATTACCAAAATGTCACACAGAGACACAAAATGAGCAAATGCTTTTGGAAAAATGGCACCCATAGACTTTCTTAACAAAGTGCAATAAAGTGCTGATACTGCATGTTTAACAAATTGAAGGTCTCTGGCTGACATCCTTGCAATGAGCAAGTATGTTAGGTGCCATTTTCCCAACAGCCTTATTTTTAAATTATTGCTAGTTTTTTTAATGTTTAATTTTTTTAGATGTAATACTATTTCACACTTAATAGACTACAGTATAGTATAAACATAACTTTTATGTGTATTGGGAAACCAAAAAATTTGACTCACTTTATTGCAATGTGAACTTTATCATGGTGGTCTGATCTGGAACTGAACCTGCAGTATCTCCAAGGTGTACTTATGTTGTTTACAGTGCAGTTACCCTATCTTAGTGCAATCAATCTGAAATTGGCTCTTGTTTTTCAAACCCATTTACACATAACTAATTTAAAATAGTTTTTTCTTATTAACTGCTATTCTGTATAATTCCCATTGTTAACATAATAGATCTCTAATCTAATTTTGATTATGTAACTTAGCCTCAATTTTAAAGGTTTGTGGTTTAGAAATTTAGAAACTTATAATGTAAGCCTTCCACAGGAGGGAAACTATGGCTTTGCACTTATTTCCTTATAGTTTGTATGAGATCATTTTCCCAAATGTAAGAACTTTTTATTTTCTCCTTAATATCTAGGAGATTACATTAGCCTATACTCTTTTTATCCTATACTCAATAATGATTAGAGCCTATAATGATCCCATGTTTGCCAAAATCTTTCTAATGCAAGATAGTTAAATTATAAATTTTGATTTATTTTTGCACAAATGATTTACATAATACTGTAAGCCTACCATGGATGGACTGCTATGAAATTGTGTAATTGTTGTATCATGTATTTTTAATACTTGAATTAGTCAGTTCTGACCATTAAGTGATTTAGAATATAAGAGTGAAGTTGTCAGATCAGACATTTAGGTGTAGCAGATCATTAAGAAAGTATTGCATCCATCCTCAGGTTTTAACACACAAAGTGGACAGAGGGAGCTTGTGGCAGAAGTTGATACAGGTAAATAATAGTATTCTTGTTCTATTCATATTATTAGTGAACTTTGTATAAAGAACTTTCAGGATCACAGACTACTTCTCACTTATTACCTTTCAGGTCTCTGATTCTGATACATATACTATTACATTAACGCTTCCAGGTGCTTCACACTGTATGAACTCATATACATATTGCAATGAATGTTTCTCAAGGAATACCAGATGAGAGGGAGACAACCAAAATCTTGTGTTTTGGGTTTTTATCTTTTTTCAGGTACATATCCCATTGGTAATAATTGGTAATTGGTAAAATAGTGTTTTCTGAGTAAAGATAATACCTTATTTCTTAATTAATAAAAACTACAGAGGTAGAAATTAGTAGAAGACCATAACATTTGAACTCTAAAGTAGAATTTAGCAACATCCACAAAATTTCCTGACATCTTCAGAAATAAACCTGAATGACATTAATACAAAATGCATTTCTAAATACTCCCTCTCTCCATTTTAATGTTGTATGTTTACCCTTTCATTGTTCATTGCTTTTTGTTAATGTGCAAAGAAGGGAGACAGTGACTAGCTTTTATTCTTTCAATTAACAGATATTTTTGTGCCTTTTCACAAATAAGACACTTCCATAAGGCACTATAGATAGCATGAACTATACAACTTAGCTTAAGACTTGGTCTCTGCCTGATTTGAGTATACACTTTGCAAGGGGAAAGTCACAGCTGTGTAAGGCTATGAAATACAAAACTATGAAATAGCAAGTGCCTTACCGGTAAGGAATGCCCTTTTCAGTCATTTTGTATTTAAATTTCATTGAATATTTTGATATTTTAAATAAAAATATTCTTTGTGAAAATACTGTGATTGACATTGTTCAGGCAAAGGTGGTTATTTTATAGTTGGTCCTCAGACATAACATTTCTGTGACAGCTGACCTGTTTTTGAAACATGTATCTAAAATTAACTGGTCCTTAGAGACTTAAGCACTAGGATTTAGTTTCTTTAGCTCTGTCTAGTTAGCCTTATGCAGTAATTCAAAATACAGTGAATACCTTATCACTTCTTTGGCAGTTAATCTTGAGAAGAGAGTATACCAGTGTTTTCAAAGGAGCATATATCAATTTCAATCTACATGTGCTGCTGTGTTTCTATCTATGAATCCTCTGAACTGTATTTTTATCTAAGTCTTAGGGAACTTAAGTTTACCGTTTTTGTGTATTTCAGTGACAGAGGTCATCAGAAACTACTTTTACTACTGTACATATTTTAAGAATTTTGTGATGATGTTACCATATTTAATTGATAGTTATTTTGAGTAATCTTGTTTATAACTTTACAGCAATTATGAAAATGTATCAAAGAATGTATAATTGAAAATATCTTAGTAACTGAAACTTCTCAAGTTAGAAATACAGTGTATAATAATATACTAATTGTATGGATCACCTGATGATTGTGCATTATTGTATATAATTCACTTAAAATTAGAAAAGTGCAACATAGAAGAAGTGGAATCCACTGCATTAGTAAAAATAATCATCCTTGAATTTTTACTAAGTATTGAATCGATAATGGAAGACTTTAATAACTAAATCCTTTTGATAACTTTTCAAATTAACATGTGATTGAGAAGCCCGTTAATTTGCAGAGGTATGCATAGCTAAACCAGCTATCACTCATTCAGTTGTATACAAGCTGATTAACCACATTGGTGGTTAACTCCGTGGACCATTTTCTTCTAATATGCTATTCCTACACCTCTTGCACTGATTACCCACCATAAAAGGAGAAGTAAATGATGAACTTCCTTTATACTCCAGACGTATCTTTCACCCCTTTAAAGGGAGGAGGCGGGGCAGGGAGGGATTAATCACTAGTAGCTTCAGCCTGTTTATCTTCAGTTAAAAAGTAGGGCTAAAAAGAAATATATCTAGCTTGAGCTAATCATTGCCATTTAAAAATTATTTAAGCAAGGGGGGTAGCTCAGGGGTAGAGCATTTGACTGCAGAAATTATGATTGGTCTTTTTAATTTTTTTCTCCAGAATAGTCATCCAGTGGGAAGGGTAAATTCTTGGCTGTATGACAAGAACCATTAGACGTATGGAATGGCTTATATACAGGAGACCCTGTCCATCCCTTGACACCCACCCCATTCCTGTTCTTCCCAGGAAGATTTTTGATAGCAAAGAATTCCTTTAAATTATTTATCATTCAACATTGGAAATAACTGAAAAGATTACTTAATTTGTAGGTTTATTATACAGGTGGTTTCTGATTGTTGACATCTGTAAAAATCAAAACTGTATGAAGGATGAAAGTTGATACCCCTTATTTTAAAAAAGGAGAATTATTACAAGTGACAGAAGTATCAACAGGTGAGTTGTCTGTGAGAAGACAATGTTAGGAGGCTTGAAAGGCATTCACAGGGACAGTAGTCCCATAACGTGCTAATAGACCTCTATATCCATATATATAGAATGCTACTGTACAAAAATGCTTTTTAAAACTACAGGAATGCAAGGACAAGTGAAATGGTTTAGGATCAGTTCTCTTGATAATTCATTTGTACAAAATGAAGAGGTTTCATCTGGGCAAGAACACAAATTTACTTTTCACTCTTTACATGTGAGTGTAATATACCTGTAAAAAGAAGAAAGGAAGAAGTCAAAGAAGAGTTCTGAAAAATGGCTATGAAAAAACTCTTGCTTGATATGAATGAGTGTGTTGAATTACATTTAATAAACTTGCTTTAAATTACATACATTAATGCAAACTAACACTTTACAAAGAAAGCACAGTTCCCTGTCTTCCATTTTCAAGTTTGGGGAATGTCACCAGAGACATTTGGCAATTAATTTCAACCAGCTATCTCTATTGGGGTGTAGTCGGTGAGAAAGCGAATTCTCAAAATTGAAAGAACCAAGTGTACCTTGTTTGGATGTCTTTGTTCCCCCACCATCCGCCAAACACAGTTTGATTATGTACGCATAATTATTCAAAAAAAATACAAGATGAAATAAGATGAACATTTGTCAGAGAATACTAGATAGTACTCTGCTGTTTGAAAATAACTGAGTTTGAGTCTTTAAAGAAATGAAATTCAGGGTAGTAAGATTGCCATACCAAAATGTTTCGTAGTTTTTAGCAAGCACCCTGAAATTTTTTGTGGAAAAGTGAAAGTGGTGTCAAAGTACACTATGTATTTTTTTTTTATTATGTTCAGGAAAATATCTACCTTTTCTCCAAAGCAGTATTTTTGTTTTAATGTTTGCTGAGTATTTAAATCTCCAAAAGATGGTTTCCAGATCATTTCTGGAAATTTTTATAAAAAGAAACTAGTTAGTATGAGAAGGAGATAGAGACAGTGATAAATACCACCACCACCACCACCCCTGCCCCCAACCCCCAAAAATGCCATTCTGGGACTAGAAACAGCAAAATTGGAATTTTAAGTTTTCCTAAGTAGATTTAGTTAGTTAGCATTTTTAAGTTAAGAGGTATAATTAATACAATAAAACCAATATCTTAAACTCCACTAAGTATTTTCTCTACCTTTGCATAGTTCTTGTTAGAAATAGCACCTATTCAAATTTAATAAAAGCTTTATATGTTGCATAGAATTCTACCAGTTTATTTGAAGTCGATAAAAATAAGTAGTTTTTTTAGGTTTTAGTAAACGTGTAATGTGAGGAATCACTGCTCATTCTTACTCAACAGAATTGCATGCTGCTGACAGTTTTCAAAAGCCTGTCCGTCTTTTTGATCTTCTCTTCCTTTTGATAGCTGAAGATCAGAAGACCAAATGCAAAATTGACTGTCAGAACTTATCCAGAGGCAAACAAAAAGCATAGGAAAAAGTTAAATTGAGCCAATCAGATGTCAGAGGTTTTGACAACAAACTTAAGCTGCTAACAGGTTTATTCCTGTACTTATATTTTTATATCTGATTTAAATGCATACATAATAAGAGTCATTTTACTTGCCTGCAGAACTGAGAATGAGACCTTCTGTCAGAAATAGAACAATATTTTAGACAACAGAACAGTTTGTTGTTCAGTAGCTTTCATGTGGAGAGTTTTGCCACAGTTTTAAGTGAAATATTTTATTTTTCAAAATGTGAGCTCATTTAGTGAACTAATTAATATTTAAAGCTGTAAGGTAAGACATTTCAAAGACGTAAATTGATAGAAATATTTGAATTAGTTTCTCTGATAAAGCTAAATGGATTTTCATAGAGCTTTACTGAGCTTTATTGAGTTATAATTAATATAAATTGTATACATTTAAAGTGTACAATTTGATGTTTGATTAATGTATATACCTATGAATCCATAAACACAGTCAAGATACAGTATACGTATTTGTCTCCACCAAAAGATTCTTCGTGACCGTCGTAATCCTTTCCTCCCCAAGCAGAGGATTCCCCCAAATTACTGCTTTATCTTTCCCAAGGCTTTTTATGTAAAACCCACAAAAACTGTAGAATTTTACAGAAGCTAAAATATTTAGTGGATGATCTCACAGAAGATACAAATATATCTTTATGTCTTGTTTTCATTTCCGTATGTTTAAACTAAAAGCTGTTACTTTAAATTGGATCTTATAGCTCAAGAAATATTGGACACATTTGACCACTTTTGTTTTCTTTGTTCATTTACATGCCCAATTTTGGTGATGAAGACTGAAGTTAACAGCACCCTTAAAATAGGGCAAACATTTGAAGTGATAAATAACCTGTTCAAGATGTCAACTTTAAAAATTAGGCTCTAGAAATTCAGGGAACACACAAGATAACAGTTTATTTTGCCTCAACCTCTGAACATACCATCGACGTAATTATTTAGCTGTTTAATCATCCTGGGATGCTCAGCATCTGCATGGGCTATTTACTAAACATACTGGCAAAAACGGTTCACAGAATTTTTTTAATGACGTGAATATTGGAGTCCATTTTCAAAAAAAGAAACAGATGAAACCATTAATGTCAAACAGCATAGTGTTTAGAGAAACTCTAGCCAGTCATTTATTGACTGTCTACAGCTTATTACTGAATGTGCTTTACTATCAGAAATAAGCTTCCCATGGTGACCATATTAAAAATTACCAGTTTTACATTTGAAAGGCCCAATGGCAACCTGGAAAAATGGTTGCATTGATGGGTAATAAACTCTGCATATTGCAGATTCCCATACTGCCTGAATTCATTTCACAATATGGGCAAAGAACCTGAATTTTTAACTGGATAACATATATGTTTCTCTTCCAAGCAGGTATTAAAAACACATTGCCTTCTTTCCAGAGAATCATAGCAGAGTTGCTGCACTGTATCTTTTTGACAGTAGTTTAGGGTTTGGGATGTATTGAAATTGCTTGAAAAGATTCATTATCCTGCTCTATTTTCTCCTCCATAAATTTAATATAACTCCAGTAGGCTGTACCTTTTGTTTTCAGTTATACAGAGAAATATGTGGTCTATTTTAGAACCATTTTTCCTCCAAAAAGTGAATTTTGATAAATAAGGGAAAAGATAATCAAATAATTACAAAGTCACTGTCTTCAGACTTGCAGTAAATTATGTATGTTATTGGTACTTACTGAAACATCAGAGTTTTTTTAAAAAGAGATGAGCTTAAAAAGCATGCCAGTACTCTTGCTATTTAATTTCAACTTCCTGGATAGTTAATGTTTTGCATTTGAAATGTTTTCATATGGCTTTGTTTTAAGGACAAAAGAATATGAATTTGCCATACAAAATGTAAAGTTTTTAAATGCGCTTTTTTTTGCCATTCGTCAAAGCAGCCTTGGAATTAAACTCAAATGTCTTTTTATATGCATTTATCAATTCCACATAGTAATTTTGAAGTATACTTGGTCTTTCATGGATAAAATTTTGCATCTCTCTATAAATGAAACAGTTATGCATGGGCTTTCACATGTGAACACTAAATAGCTTGTCATTATACCATGTAATTCTGAATGCACTAACAATACAGAGATTAATTCTGATCTTTAGTCTTCATGTCATCACTGATAATGGTAGGAAGACCCTCAGCTTGACAATCTATGGCAAGTTATGTAGAAAACATCATTATTATTCTTATACATATATTAGTGTACAGGACAGTGAGTGATAGAATGTAGATATTTGAGAGCCCATATCACTTACAGCTGTGTTTATCTTACATCAATCCCTCTAGTCCTGGGCTAAAAATATCTTTATAACATGACACTCAGAAATTCACATTCACAAGAGAAAAACTGATAAAAATGTTATGAAATGATAACAAGCAGGAAACAGTTTGTGCAGTTGCCTTTTGGTTTCCTGACCAGCTACTTTCAAACTCAGCATTCCACGTAGGCAGTTGGTAATTTTGACTGGGCTGAAGATGATCATGTGATTATAGAACTATCTATTAACCTCATTTAGTATATACAATATGAGAGTTTTCTAAATAGGTATTCCTTGAGGTCCTCCAGGCCTCTTTGTCATCTTTGATTATTCTCTATTCCTTGGCAGTCTCATTCACTTTTGTGATTTCAATTATTTCCGTATGTGCAACTGTATCTCCAGCCTCACCTTTCCAATAAGCTACATGTACAGCTCAACATATCCCACCAGTACATCAGATTCCAAACGTTAAGTCATCGTTTTCTCTCCTAAATCTTTTTTTCTTCTTTTTTCTTTACTTTCTTTTTTAACCCATTATTGAGATTTTGTTATCCAGCCACTTGAATTAAAAAATACCTGTTGATTATGCTACCACACCAAGATTTTTCTCACAGGCATCCTTTCTATTCACACTGCCACTATCCTGTATTACTATTTTTAGATTCAATTTTAAATGAGATTTTAAAAAAATCTCTCTTTCTGATATTTCATTATTGGTGTACAAAAATGCACCAGATTTCTGTATATTAATCTTGTATCTCAGAACCTTGCTGAATTCATTTATTCTAATAGTTTTGGGGTGGAAACTTTAGGATTCTTTATAGAGAGAATTATGTCATCTGCAAATAGTGACAGTTTTACTTCCCTTCCAATTTGGATACCTTTTTTTTTTTTTTTTCTTGTCTGATTCCTATGGCTAGGACTTTCAATATTCTATGTTAAATTAAAAAAGTGAGAGTAAGTATCAATTTCTTGTTCCTGAATTTAGAGGGAAGGCTCTCAGCTTGTCACCATTATGTTGGCTGTGAGTTTGTCATAAATGACCTTTATTATGTTGAGATATGCTCCCTCTATACCCACTTTGATGAGAATTTTTATCATTAATGGATGTTTAATTTTGTCAAATGCTTTTTTGTATCTATTGAAATGATCAAGTGATTTTTATCTTTCCTTTGTTAATGTGGTGATCCCATTGATTGATTTGCATATGTTGAAGCATCCTTGTGACCCTGGAATGAATCCAACTTGATCATGGTGTATAATCCTTTTTATGTATTGTTGGATTTGGTTTGCTAATACTTTGTAGAGGAATTTTGCATCTATACTCATCAAAGATATTGCCTGTGATTTTCTTTTTTTGTAGTGTCTTTGGTTTTGGTATCAGTAATGGTAACTCTGTAGAAGCAGCTTGGGAGTATTCTCTTCAATTTTTAGGAATAGTTTGAGAAGAATAGGTATTAGTTCTTCTTAATATTTGGTAGAATTCCCCTGTGAAGCTGTCCAGTCTTGGACTTCTGTTTGCTGGGAGGTTTTTGGGTTTTTTTTCTTTTCTAATTACAGATTCAATTTCACTTCTAGTAATTAGTCTGTTCAAATTGTCTGTTTCTTCTTGACTCAGTCTCGGTAGACTGTATGTTTCCAGAAATGTGTCCATTTCTTCTAGATTGTCGAGTTTGTTGGCATATGACTGTTCATAATATTCTTTTATGATTTTTTTGTATCTCTGTGTTACTGGTTGTTATTTCTCCTCTTTCATTTCTTATTTTGTTTATTTGGTTCCTCTCTCTTCTTGGGTGAGCCTGGCCAAAAGTTTATCCATTTTGTTTATCTTTTTTAAAAAACCAGCTTTTGGTTTCATTGATCTTTTCTATTTTTGTGTATTTTATTTATTTTCTGTCTGATCTTTATTATTTCCTTCCTTCTACTAACTTTGGGCTTTCTTTGTTCTTCTTTTTCTAGTTCTTTTAGGTGGTAGGTTACGTTGTTTATTTGAAATTTGTCTTGTTTCTTGAGGAAGACCTATATTGCTGTGAACTTCCCTCTTAGATATGCTTTTCCTGCATCCCAAAGATTTTGGAAAGTTGTGTTTTCATTTTCATTTGTGTCGAGGTATTTTCTAATTGCATCTTTGACTTCATTGTTGATCCACTGGATTTTAGTTGTTTAGTCTCCATGTGTTTTTTTCTCATTTTCTTTCTGTAGTTGACTTCTAGTTTCTCATAACTGGAACTTTATACCTTTTGACCACCATCATTCAGTTTTTCCACCTTTCACCTCTGCTAACCACAAATCTAATCTCTTATTCTATGAGTTTGGGGGTTTTGTTTTTGTTTTTAGATTCTATGTGTAAGTGCAGTCATACAGTATTTGTCTTTCTCTTGTCTGACTTACTCCACTTAGCATAGTACCCTGAAGGTCCATCCATGTTGCAACATTATCATTTCTTTGGTCAAGTAACTTACAATATTAACTTCTGACCCTCAGTTACCTCATTAGTAAAATGGGAATTTAAATGTTTATTTCTTAGTTATGAAGCTGAAAGCAGTATTATATGTAAAGAATGTAGCTTAGTACATAGATATTTAGCACTTGCTGCCAAGTGCTTAGTACACAGGCACTGAAGAACTGGTAGGTATTATATTTTTAAATACTGTAGTTTTGTGTATGTCTTATCTGCCTCTTCCTATTTTGTGAACTGTTCTCTTCTCTAGTCTCCCTATCTCCACATTCCTAAATCCTTACTATCCTTGAATATTTTGAAGATGCATTCCCCTGAAACCAATTTTGATTCCCCCCAAACTAGGGGTACAGATTCACATGGCAATCAATATATATGTCTTTCTACCTCATTTAGTTATGTGTGTGTCTTTGCTTCCGTAATAGAGGGTTGTTTGCTTGAGGACAGGAACTCTGTCATTCATTATAGTGTCTTCCCCACCACCCCAGTGCTATGCTTTTAGGCAATGAATATTTGTAAATTATTAAAATGTTATCATTAAAGGGCTCATTATTTTGGAGATATAAAGCCTCTGAGATCTATGCTACATTTGCCAAATATGGTACATTCATATATGAAATACTATGCAGTTGTTTAAAAGAATGAAGTAGATTTTTCCATGTACTGACATGAAAAGATGACCATGATATTCTACTGAGTATTAAAAAAGAAAAAAGTCAAGTATGAGAACTCTATTGAAAAGTATGTATGACTGTCAATGTGTCTGCATCTGTATATTACCTTGAAAAAAACAAGCTACACACCTGTTAATAGTAGTTGTCTTTGTAGTATGATGTTTATGTAGTATGTTTGTAGTTATTTGTAATAGGAAGGGAATGTAATTACAGAGACCTTTGACTTTCAGATTTTTTTCTTTTTTTATGTGTGGCAACGCCCCCCAAAACACATAATATTAAATTACAGTCTTAACCATTTTTAAGTGTCAGTTCAATAATGTTTTAGTATGTTCACATTATTTTGCAACACATCTTGAGTGGCAAAAAATAAAGTCTCCTTTTCATGAGACTATGCTTAAATTCCTAAAACATTAACATAGCATGTATATAAATAAATATTTAGGTTTGTGTTTTATTATAAATACATTATAATTATAAAAATTGAATTTGTTAGAATTAATTACTAGATCCTTGAAATAGAAATACTTTGAAGGAATTTTTCTAACCTAATTGGGTTTGATTAATTATTAAACTTAGATTTTTTTTTCTTTACTTGGGGTTCAAACCCAATAGAGTTGAGGAGGAATAATAGTCACGTAGAAGCAGTAGTAGTAATGTGATGATGGTGGTAGCAATTTGTATATTGGGCACTTACTGTATCCCAGGCATCATGCTAAATACATGGTCATCTTGTATTCCTCATAACAACTGTGTGAGCTCAATGCTAGTTTCCCCATGTTACATAAAAGGTAACTGAGTTGCAGAGGTTAAGAAAATGTCCCAAGGTCAAAAGCCAGTAAGTGTCAGAAGCAGAATCAGATCTCAGTTTTAAGGGCATTATTTTATGAATAGTTCTTTATTCTTAACCTTAGCTAACATACTGTGGGGCTATTGTGATTACCAATATGAAAATGGACATTAATGTAATTTAATTAGAAGAATATCAGTCTATTCAGCTACTCACTTGCGGGCAATGGATCTGCAAGATGAATTAATCAGATCGAGGCACAGCAGAGCCATTCAGAATGAATACTTAACCTGGGACCCAAATGATGATGCAGTGAACTCGTAAAGCAAAAGCTTAGCCATTTAATGAATCTTTTTGTTCCATTCCTGAATCTACTCATTCCTTCTTCATGTGACATTTTCCTCACAACAGTCCTCATAACTAATTTTTAATTAGAATGACCAAACACCCCATTAATAATGTGCTGTCATTATACATAGCATTTACTATGCGAAGCTATTGTATTTGCTTCACATGGACAACTTGTTGCTGCAGAATAATTCACTTGAAATCATTATAGGAGAAGGGATCAGTATAGAAACTGATCACTTGGGTGCTGTGTCTTCTTAGCAATGACTTTCGTTCAAACATAGAGGAAAAAATGTAGTTACATCCCTCTAGTTCTATTCCTTTGTTAAGCATCTCAACTTTGTCATTTATTCAGCAAACATTTGTGCAGCTACTGTGTGCAAACACTATACTAGGTTTGGGGGAAACCAGAAGTAGAAAACAAAGCAAAACTGAAAAACCCACCTGTTTCCATGAGGCCCCGGTCTGATGGAGAAGACGGGAAAGTAAACATGATTTTCATACATTGTAACAGACATGCATGTGCATTATGGAAGCACATGAGAGGAGAGACTAACTCACCAGTGAGGATCAAGAAGGTGTCCCACAGATACCTTCTTAGAATAATACGTTAAGTCTTGAAGTGTGGAGGTACAGAAATGTAAGCAAGTGTGGCTCATAGTTCCGTATAATTGGAACATGAAAAGAGGAGTCGTGGGAGATTTCTGATTCCATGACTGAAAACATTCTAGGCATAAGGAAACCCTAATCTAGATTCAGGATCTTAAAAATCCAAAAGCAAGCTTTACAATCAAATAACAATTTCTCAGAGTAAGGGGATCTCATAGGCTTGGTATTCTTAACAAAACGGTCAAATTCTTGGATTCTTCTAAGGCTTCTAAGTCTGAAGTGAACTAGTACTTCTGGCCTTTAGATTAGGCATGAAAGTGAGATGTGAAGTCCTGAGGCACTGAGGTGGCTTGTGCAGGGGAATGAAGACTATCCTGAGATGGTTAGAGAAAGCCCACACAGAAGAGAGCCAGTCAGCTCCTGCTTTTTAAAATGGTTGAAAAGCCTTTGCTCCCTATTGAGACCTGAATGTTACCAGAAATGATGATCTTCTAAGCAGTCAATTTCATTAAACCCAGGTTAATCCTACTATGTTATGCCATCAAAGAGAGCCAGGTTTTGAATTCTGAAAGGTGGATTTTTCTCCTTATTTGCATATCCCATCCACCCTGGTTTCCTCCAATTCTTAATAAATCACTCAACAATAATTTTCAAGCATAGTTATTATTAATGTCTCAGTTTAATGTTTATAATTCACTAGATACTAACCCATTTATAGAGCATAAATTAGATTTGACTTAATTAAATTGATCACATTCTTACACATACTGGATTAGATAACCCAGAAAAAAGAATAAAATAATACTATCTGATTAACTTGATAAGTGAAAATTTTGCAACAACAGATTAAGTTATCCATGTCCAGTATTAATATACAAAATACATTCTTGAATTATTTCATATGGCCAATATTAAAATGAAAAAATCTTATTTCCAGAGTTTACCACAGTTTCAAGTAAATTTCTATCAATTGTGTAAGTCTTTCAACCATTGCCTTAGGTTTTACTTTCTGAAAAATAACAAAATTACACGTCAGAGCTTAATATTTTCCATAAATTGGAAAGCATTACTAGACATATGCTCTGGTCCCATGTTTGAATATAAAAAGAAGGAATGTCTCTCTCTCCTTACACTCCTTCATCCTTGGCCCCCATACTTATACACAGACTGCAAACTGACAAAAGTTGTATATCCCCAAACTGGGTAAAGAATAAAATTACCTAGTAGTCATGACTCCTTGCTTCTTAGGGTTCCTAAAAATTGCTTCATGTCTGAGCACATTGAAAGCAATCAGCTGCCTCACCCAATCTCCAGAAACCATATAAGCAAGGCATGGGTGCCAGCACTAGTAAGGGTTTCTTGAATCTAGACCCTCAGAAGCCCACAGTGGATTGAAGAGTACAGAAGTGCAGGCACAAGGGCCCTGTTGGCCTCGAAAGTAAAAATTCATAGTCACTGTGTCATCCCTCCTCCTCCCCCAGCTGAATTGGAGTCTTGTTTGCCAAGTGTTTTTCCCATCCCTGTACAGACATTGCTGTATATGTGTATTGAAAGGTGTGGCTGATTTGGACTTGAATAAACTTTTACTTGGAATCTTCTAACTGTATGATATAAGACCATGAACAATTTCCTTATTATATGAAAGGAAAGCATGATAACACACTGGTGGCCCCAGATGGAGATTGGCTGCTATTGCAAATTGTTGAGAGAGCAGAAGCAAATAAACAAATGTTATATAGATTAAAATGTTGGTTTAACTGGCACAGTACAAAATGCTAATGGGGATGAAGACGTCTTTAGCAACAAATGAACTAAACGTGGAATTTAAAAGGAAAAGTGAATATCAAATTAATACAGCTAGAATATCAACAATAAACCTTGGTAGGGCAGCTGTCCCAATAAAAACCTCAAATGTTGACTTTTTAAGCATTATGTATTCACAAGAAGTATTGGGAAATTTTTGTATCCATTTCTCACTATCTTGATGCTGGAAATATGTAACGTATATTGGTATGGATTCAAAGAATAGCAATAAAAGTAATGTACGAGACAGATTGATTTAGAAGACATTTAAAGGAGTAAATGTAGGTTATGCAAAGGATTGAGAAAGAATACCCTGCCCTTGTTTCAGTTCTTCTTGTTCTGCGAAGGAGGTGAGCTGGCCAACCATTTAAATGACTGCTTTGTGCCCAAGATATAGTTCATCCCAAATAGCTTTTGTATTGCCTGGGAACTCACAAAAGAAAAAAAAGAACAGGGGTCCCTCAGGGATTTCTAGAGGCCATGGACTAGTTTGAGTACACCATGCTCTCTTTGTGCATAGTATCCAGCAGAGTTCAAAACACAAAAGGCACTTAATAAATAATGTTGACTTGAATGGATTAGCTAGGTTTTTTTTATTGTAGTTTAATCTCTCTTGGGACAAATATCAAATTACCTTTCTTTAAGTGTGTCTAATGTGATATAATTTAAACCACTGTGAAAATAAATACCATAATTTCTTAGACGTATACTATTCAAAACAATTTGCTCACTGAAAAGCAAGTTCAGCGGCACCCTTAAACCAACCCTTACCCTAGACACTAAATTTCACTGCATCTGGTACAAACAGATGAGTTCGTATATTCTATTTATAGTTGATTCATATCCTTCTCCATCACAGAACGGGTTACAGGAAATAGGTGGGATGTTGTCATTATGTGCGGTAACATTTTATCATTCTCTAATTCCTTAGAAGTGCTGATGGAAAATTTGTTTTCTTCTTCATATTTCTACAGAATCCTGAGTTGCAAGATTTTAAGCTCAATAGTAAGAACACAGATACATATTATCATCCTTGACATTTGCAGACTGAAAAGAGTTCTTTTTTCCACTTGGTTTCTGGCTTCACTCACTGACTCAATAAACAGGACTTATTTATTGGAGAAAGATTTAAAGACCAAACCCAGCATGGTGAAAATGGCAAGAGGATAGATTTTGGAGTCACATAGCCCTAGTCACAAATCCTGATTCTTCCCCTTAATTGCTAGATGACCTTGACCTTCTGACCTTCCTGTAAAATGTGGAGAAAAAGATTTGTCCTGGGGATGCTGAGTTTTGAAGAAGAAAATGCATGTGAAGCACTCAGCACAAAGCCTGCTAGTTTATAACTGTCAGCAACCTTCCCTCTCTTTTCTCTCTTCTCTTCATGCTGTACAACATAATAATGACTCCAGAAGAAAAGATAAAGCAGGGCATTTCTCCATCCTTTATTTATACAAAAGTGTCTCTGCTAATACTAACCATTTGACAATTCTACCACAATAAAATATGAGCAACAGTAAATTATGATTAAAATATACTAATGATTATTTTTTTTTTATGTACAACATCTTCCAAGTTGTTTGCCAGATGTAATGAACTCTAAAAGGCACAATTGCCTCATATAACAGCCCAGGGTTAGGGCTATCATTAGACTCGGCTTGATCTAGATGCTCAAAGAATGTCATCAAGAACCTGGTTTTGAAGTTTTTACATAATATATACAGGCTAGTTCCTTCCCTAGTGGCCCTGATGATGCAGGAGAGAGGGAAATTCCTTGAGAGAGATACTGGAGAAAGCAAGAGGGGACCCACTGAGCAGATTATCTGGCAGAAGGGCATTCCAGGCAGAGAAAAATCACTGCAAAAATAATGGAGAAAGGAGTAAGTTTGGTATATTTGAGAAACAGCAAGGAGGCTAGTGTGCTGAAGCAGAGTGAACCACACAAAGAGTGGTAACAGATGAAATCAGAGAAGCCACAAGCACCCAGTTAACCTAGGGTCCCCTAGGCCATTGCAGGAATGTGGGCTTTTGCTCTGAATAAGATGCACAGCCATTGGAGGATTTAGAATAAAGGAATGACAGGGTCTGACTTACAGTTTAAAAGGATCACTGATTGCTGTATTGAACTAGACCAAAGGGAAGTAAGAGAAAGCAGGAAGACTGATCAGTACATTTTTAGTAGAGCAGGTGGGAAATAATTGTACCTTGGACAAGGAAATAGTGATAGGAATATTGGGAAGATTTGGATTCTGAATATATTTTGGAGGGAGGACCCCCAGGATTTTCTCATAAACTAGATGGGGAATATGATAGAAAGTGGTGAGTTAAGGATGTTAGGAAAGTCTGCAAGAGTGGGAAACTAAGGGAGAAAAACTAGAAATTTAGTTTTGAACATGTGATGTTTGCGATGCCTGGTAGACAGCCAGCATGTTTATAGCTGCTTATGTAATGAACTTACTCTGTTCCAGACAGTTTTAAGTGCCTGTGTGCCTTAACTCATTGAATCCTTGCTACAACCCCATGAATTGGTTTTTTTGGTTTGTTTTTATTTTCTTTTGTTTTGTTTTTAGGCATCCTCGGTTATCAATAGTATTTAAAGCCATGAGTCTGGGTGAGATCACCAAGAAAGTGAGTGTAGGTGCAGGAAAGAAGACCAAAGACTGAGCTCAGCATGCTCCAATGATTAGCATTTAGGAACATGAGTGGAACCCAGCAAAGGAGATTAAGAAAGGGCAGCCCACAAGGAAGGAGGGAAACATTAAAAGTAGGCATCCCAGGAAGCAAGTAAGTCAATTGAAAAAGATGAAATGATCACTGTGTCAACAGCTGCTCATATTTCAAGTAAGATGAGGACTGACCACATTTTAGTGAAATAGTGAGGGCAAAAGCTTGGTGGGAATAGATCCAAGAGAGATGGGAAGAGGGGAAATAGAGACAGCTAGTGAGCAGAGGCAACTCTTTTGAGGAGTTTTTCTCTAAAAGGGAGCAGAGAGGTGGCAGCTGGAAGGAAATGTGAGGTCCAGGGAGATTCTTTGTTTTGTTTTTGTTTTTTGTTTGTTTTGTTTTGCTTTAAAATTGACTTTATTTTTTAGAGCAGTTTTACTGCACAGCAAAATTGAGCAGTTGCGCAGAAGGTAGAGATTTCCCACATACCTGCTGAGCTCTTATGTATATAGCCTCCCCTGCTGTCAAATCCCACACTAGAGTGGCACATTCATCACAGTGAGCCTCTGTTGATACATCATTATCACCCAAAGTCCATAGTTTACATTAGGATTCACTCTTGGTGTTGTACCTTCTGTGGGTTTTGCAAATGTATAGTATGTATCCACCATTACAGTATCTTACCTAGTAAGTTTCACTGCCCTAAAAATCCTGTGTGTTCAGAGGCACCTATTCATGCCGCTCTTCTCCAAACCTTAGCACCACTGATCCTTTTACTTTTTCCATAGTTTTGCCTTTTCCAGAACCAAATTCTCTAAAAATCCTCAGTGTTCTTTCTGCCTATTCATATCCCCACCCCAGTCCCACCCTCACAACAACTAATCTTTGTATGGTCTCTGTAGTTTTGCCTATTCTAAAATGGCATATAGTTAGAATCATACAATATGTAGCCTTTTCATATTGGCTTCACTTAAGGGTCCTCCATGTCTTTTCATGGCTTGATAATTCATTTCTTTTTGGCACTGAATAATATCCTGTTGTCAATGTACCAGTTTATTTATCAATTTACCTACTGAAGGACATCTTGGTTTCTTCCATGTCTTGGCAATTATGAATCAAGCTACTAAAACATCTTTATATGTAAGTTTTTGTGTGGACATAACTTTTCAACTCATTTGAGTAAATGCAAATAGTAAAACTGCTGGATTTTCAGTGAGATATGTTTAGTTTTGTAAGAAATTGCCAAACTGTCTTCCAAAGTTGCTGTACTATTTTGCATTCCCACGAGCAATGACAGTTTCTGTTGTTCACATCCTCACAAGCATTTGATGGTGTTTGTGTTTTGGATTTTGGCCAAAATTAGTTGTTGTCTAGTGGTATCTCATTGTTATTTTAATTTGCAATTCCCTAATGATGTATGATGTTTAACATCTTTTTTTATGCTCATTTCTGATCTGTATCTATTCTTTGATAGAGTGTCTGTTCAGGTTTTTGGGTCATTTTTCAATGTATTTTTTGATCTTATTGTTGAGTTTTAACAGTTCTTTGTATATTTTGGAAAGATGTCCTTTATAGATATGTCTTTGGGAAATATTTTCTCCACTCTGAGGCTTGCTTGTCTTCTCATAGTCTTGACATTGTCTTTTGCAGAGCAAAAGTTCTTAATTTTGGTAAACTCTACCTTATAACTCTTTCTTTTATGAATCATGTCTTTGGTGTTATATCTAAAAAGTATTTGCTATATTAAAGGTCATCTAGGTTTTCTCCTATTGTTATCTTCTAGGAGTTTTACAATTGTGCATTTTACATTTTGATATGATCCATTTTGAGTTAATTTTTGTGAAGGGTGTAATTATCCTTTAAGTGTCCATGGAATCTGTAGTGATGTCCCTTCTTTCAATTATCTCTTTCTTCTCCTCCTAGTACTTCCATTGTGTATATGTTACACCTTTTTATCGTTGTCGCATAGTTGTTGGATATTCTGTTCTGGGATTTTTTGGTCTCTTTTTTTCAGCCTTTTTTTTTTTTTTTTTTTTTTTCTGTTTCCTTTCCAGTTTTGGATATTTCTGTTAAGATATCCTCAATCTCAGAGATTCTTTTCTGAGCTGTGTTCGGTCTACCAAAAAGCCCATCAAAGGCATTCTTCATTTCCATTACAGATGTTTTGATCACTAGTTTTTTTTTTTTTTTTTCCAAACAGAAGGAATATGTGACTTTACCACATACTTGCTGGGTACATGAAAGAACAAAGGGTTAAAAAAAAAGAGTTGGAGGAAAACAAAATAAAACAACTAACAACAAAAATAAAAAAGGAAGAAAGAAAATACCCAGACATCAGCACCTGCAAGTCCTCTCACTTTCATTGTTCATAAAATCTTCTTTTCCACATTTGCTGGAGTTTTCAGAAGTTAACAGTGACTCTGATTCCTTTATAATTATCAGCATTTCCCCTACTACAAGCCAAATGTAGCAATGTTCCTGCTTACTTTACCAGCATTTCCGAGGTAGGGATGGGTACTATTTTTAGTTCTCTATTGCACTAAACTAAATTTCATTGGTTGTATCTAGTATTTTCTTTTTATTCTTTCTTAGAATTTCCACTCTCTACTTACATTGCCCATCTGTTCTTGTGCACTATCTACTTTATCTTTTAGAACTTTTGGCATATTAATCATAGTTGTTTTAAATTCCTGGTCTGATTATTCCAACATCGCTGCAATGTTTGAGTCTAGTTCTAATGCCTTCTGTCTATTCAAACTGCATTTTTGCCTTTTGATATACTTTTTATTTTTTTCTTGATAGCCAGATGTAATATATTGGTTAAAAGGCACTGTGGTAAATAGGCCTTTAATAATATGGCGGTAAGGTGTGGCAGGAGGGAAAGAGTTCTATGATTGGATCTCAGTCTTTTAGAGAGCCCATGCCTCTGAACTGTGAACTTCACACGTGTGTCTCAGTGTTTCCCCCCTGGGTGGGACAGAATCGGTAGAGGAGGCTGGGGTTGGCTACTTCCTTTCCCCCATGTGGAAGGCGAAAAGAGATTGGGTTTGGGCATTTCCCTTCTCCCATGTGGAAAGCTAGAGTGGGCTAGAGTAGGATATTTCCCTTCTGATAAAATCTCAATAGTTTAGGCTCTATAAAATAGTTTTTCTTGTGGAAAGAACTTGTTAAGAAAAAAATGCTCTTACATATTTCAAAATGATTTCTTTTCTCCTCCCACTACCAGAAACACAAGCAAATTTTCCTCTGATAGTCACTGTAAGAACCAGGTCAAGCTCCTGGAGGTAAAACTCCAAAATTGTGGGGACTTCCTGATGACTGGGTCCCCCTGGAGTTTTTAGCTCTCAGACTTGTCCACACTGAGCCTCCAGAAATTCATCCATTACAGTTCAGGTTTTCTTCCCTCAGCACTGGTTCTCATACAGGTTTCTGCTCCAGTAACTTGTGTATTTTCCATATTTGCCTGTCTCTCCAATTTTGGAGACAGTAGTTTGCCTACATCTTTAATTCTCTGATGAATCTAAGAAAAGTTATTGATTTTTTCCCATTTGTTCAGCTTTTTACTTGCTGTTAGGACAGAATGACAATTGCCATGCTCCTCACATGCCAGATCAGAAAGCAGAAGCCTGTTTTTGTTTTTAAGATAGGAATATTACAGAATATCGGTATACTGATGGGAAATGATCTATAGGGGTAGGAAAATTGATGATACAAAAGAAAGGACAAATTTGAAAGCTAGAGACCCTGCAGAAGGTGAGGGGACGGGATCCAGTGCACAATAAGGAGTTACTGGATTTAGACAAGGCATTCATCCATAGTGAAAGGTCAGGGAGAGGACGTGGGGCCTGATGCAAGTAGGTCAGAAGATGGGGAGTATGTGGAAGTTCTCTTCTGATGACTTCCATTTTCTCAACAAAATGGGAAACAAGTCATCAGCAGAGTGAAGATTGGAGAAGTGGCAACAAGAGTCTGAAGAGAGATGTGAAATCAGCAAATATACTGACTTGGAAAGCTTGGAAAGTAGAGTAAGAGTAAGCTTTCAGGGCTATGCCAAGGCATGAATTTGAAGGGAGAGTAAACAGCATGGTCATTCTTCTTCAGTTTTATTCAGCTTCCCAAGTGCAGGCGGGGGAAAGTACAGAGCTGAATTTAACCAGAGAGGAGTTTGGCAGTAGTGCGTGAAGGCTGACTATAGACTCTGGAGTCAGACTGCTCACATTTAAATCATGAGTCTGCCACTTGGCAGCTCTGTGGTCTTAAACAAACTGCTTACTATGTGTTTCAAGTTCTTCTTCTGTAAAATGAGTATAGCTTGTTTCCCTTCTACAGAGACACTAAAAGCATTTAGAAGAGATCTTTTACATGCTTCTATCACCTTGTCTCCCAACCTACCTGCATCTGGGCCCATGAACTCTGCCATATATTCATGTTGTTGAGTGAATAGGTGGACAGTTCTAGGCACTGAAGGTAGAGGAGGGGGGCACATAGAAAACACAACAGAAGTGCTTTATTAACTTCCAAAAGAGTAAGATGGAGGAAGAAAGTAGCAAGAAAGCTGAGGGTATGTACAATGGAATGATTATAGTGATGAGTGATGAGTGAGGAACTGAAATCCTGCTTCTTTAGATCTCAGCAAAAGTGCAGGAAACTCCAGTTAACTTTAGGGAAACCCCTTCATCCAAAAGAACACCGTGGAATTTGATTTGAACCTAAAAGAAAGTGAGGCAAACTTGAAGCATATGATCTCTCATACAGTTCAGTGACGAAAGGAGAAGCCTATGCCAAGAAAATGACAAATACTTAATGCGAGTCAGAGAAATTCTGCAACTTTGTTGAAAATGCTCTTCTTTTCTCCTACTGTAATTGCTTTAGTGGTGTAGGATTGACTATAATCCCTGCTCAAAAGCAGGCTTAGAGCTGATTTTTACTACCAGCTCCAGGAATCTAGAGTTACATGGCGACTTGCTGCATATCTTAAGTAATCCATGTTCACTGGCCACAGAATTACTTCCATATTCTCATTTGTTAAAGAAAAGGCAGCTTCAGTAGTTGTTGTCCATACAGAACTCCACCAGTGTTTCTCTATTTTCTGTTAATTCAGTGCCTATACCATGTTTGTCATGAGGTTCTTCCTTTCCTAGTGCATCATAAGGGAATCTACCAGAGAAGGAAGAAGAAAATAGTTTTAAAAGGTCACAAGGCATTAGGCAGTCATACAAGTGATGTCTATAGCTTAAGGGCGTGGCCTCTGAAGACAGACTGCCCAGGATCAGCACCCACCTCCCTTCACTACTCTTAGCTGTACACCCTTGGAGATTTCTCTTGGTTTTCTCATTTGTAAAATAGGCATCATAATAGGGTTAGGTGTGAAGATTAAACAAGCTAATAAATAAATGTTCACAGTAGTACCTGATGCACTATGCATTCAATAAATATACACTTCACTTAAGTAAATAACACATGAATGGGTTGTAGCTTTCTGTAGTTTTCTAAGTCCCATGCCCTGAGACTGAGCATGATCAAACCACATTTGAATACCCCCATCCTTCTTTTCTCATTTTATTTTTCCTCAAATAACCCTGGGCTTGTCCTTGCAAAAACTATCTGCTGTCTTAAAGATAGCTCAATATATGAGAGGCAGAAAAAGGCAAAGCAGAGATTTTCAGGTAGGATCATGAGTTCATATATTTTGCCACACTCCCATTGGGTTATTGTTGAGTCAGAGTTGAGTTGATATGTGTCACGTGTTTAAAACAATGCCTCGCTGAAGTGCTCGTTTTCTGCTAGGAGAGAAAGAGGGAGGAAGAGGTAGCAAGGAATCTGAGGGAGAACTACCTCCAGTTTTCCAAACCATTTCCAGATCCTATGTGTTGTCTCTTAACTACCCTGGGGAGGCATTCCCTTGCCTCCAACTTTCCTGAACACACTGTGCTCCCCCTGCTGGAGGACCCCTGTGGATGTGAGTTGTTCTGTCTGGGATGCTCAACCCACAGTCAACCCACCCACTCCTGCTTTGTAACCCTTCTTCCTCCTTCAGATCTCAGCTCAGGTGTCGATTTGAACTGAGAGAAGCTTTTTTTGACTCCTCAGTCAGGTCTTCAGTCCTTGGTTATAAAGAAATTTAGCTTCAGCTGTAATCATGCTTATAATCATTTTGGTCAGTCTGTCTACTTGTGGTTGGTCTAAGACATGGGAAGCCATCTGTAAATATTTATTAAACAATGAATGAATATTGTTCCCATTCTCACACTTTGAAAGTTTTCTCCTTCCTAACCCTCACTGCTCATGGCTGGACAGTGACTTAAAGAAGTAGCCAGAGGAGGAAGAGGGCTCAGGACTGTGTCATCTCAAGGCTGCATAACTGGGCAAAGGCAAACAAGGCACAAAGCTCATTAAAAAGTGTAGAGCACAAGAGCGGGGGCGGGATCCTTTGGGATTATCTAGTCCAACTTCTTTGGTAGTGACAACGCAGGAAACCTCACCATTTAGGGTTTTAGCCAAGGACTTGAGCCAGCTACCTTCCAGACCACAGCTTCATATACAAATAAAAAATGTGTTTCAAACTATAAGAGCGTAAATGTGACTCATAAACATCTTCTTTCTCTAAGTATTTTTCTCTCACAAACTAAAAACCACTTACAAGGGTAGAATAATTCACCCAACTTAACACATGGCAAAAGACAAGACTTTTGTGCCACTTTTTTTTAATTCCTCATTTTCCGTCTCAAATGATTTTCTCTATCACAGGACTCTTTTGCGAGGAATGTTTGAAGGGCTCTGTTGAATCATAACTATAGAACTGCTTATTTAAGTTTGCTTTAATTCAGAGAATAATCGAAGTAGCATCTACTTTCAGTGGAAAATTGTCATATTTTGATATTAACCTAGCAAGTAGCCCAAATATTGGAAGATTAAAAGAACTCTAGCCTAAGGAGAGGAAAAAAATCAAAGTTTATTTTGAGAGTATTCCTTTTTTGTCTTTCTCCTTTCTTCCTTCCTGACAAAGAAGAAGTTGCCTTGAAGTTACCTTCCTGCTACCCAAAACCCTCCATAAAAATTCTTCAAGCACATGAGCCATGCATTGGGTTTCAAACATTCTTTACTTTCCCTGTATGCCTTATTCCCTTTGATAAAAATAAAGGGCAAAAACATTAATCAGAGAGCACAATTATTGTGAATGTGTTAATAGGCTAATATCCTGTCTCAGCAAGATAATAACATCCTTCACACAGTTAAAATCCAAGTTTCCAGAAAGTCCCTTAGGAATGACTCATGTGGGGAATTTCAGACATGGCATCAGACTCATGGACTTAAATATATTTGAGCAAGAATAGGAAAATGAATATATGTATGTGGATGTATGACTGAACCATTATGCGGTACACGAGAAATTGACTCATTGTAAACTGAATATACTTCAATTTTAAAAATAATAATTGCAAAAAAGAAGAATATATAAATATATTTGAGTGGTTGTATCTTTCCATATCTGTAAATGATAGTGGGTAGAGGTCTTCCTGTAATTGACTTTGGGCAAGGTTGACCCTGCAGATCAGACAGCTACATAGTTACTGCCAGTGCAACAGCCTGAGAACTTTAGGACAAAAAGTTTTGTCTAAATTAAAAGTTGTTTTGTACAATAGACACCTTCAACAGAGTTAAAAGACAAAAGCTAGACATAAATAACAAAGAATTGCTATCTAGTATCCAGACTACAGAAAGAGTTTCTACAAGTTAAGAAAATATGAATGACCCGGACGGAAAGCAACCAAAAGGTATGAATAGGAAATCCATAGAAAATTAAGTGCAAATGATCCACAAACATTTGAAAAGCTGGTCAACTTTATTTATGAACAGGAAAATGCATATTGAAAGAGCAAGGTGATACGTTTTTCATCTGCAAGATTAGAAGTAATTAAAAGTTTAACTTTATCAAACTTTGAGTAGGAAATATGGAAATCTTTGTTTTTATACACTACTAATGAGAGTATAAAGCGGTCATGGCATCTGTAAGATTCTACAACACTTAAAATGCGTCTTCTGTGGAAGTAACTCAACATCCCCCTCTTCATCCTAGAAAATACTTCACATATGCATGATGAGGCAGAAACAAGGGGGCTCACTGCAGCATCATTTGTGTAACAAAACACTAAATGGTGTTTCTTTGTTGTCTTAGTCCCAAACTGAAATCAGCAAGGGCTAGCTTCCCTACAGTGTAGAGAGATCCACTAAGGATTCCTCAGACTCAGTGCCTCAGGGTACCTGAAACTGCATATTAGGGCCCTGATGAAAAATAGCCCAAGAGGACAAGCCAACAAGCAGAGAAAGAATGTGGGTCTTTCGGGTTATCATTAAGCCACTGGTACTCAACTTTGGAGCAGTTATACCTGGAGATTTCTTGTTTTGAGGTAGTCGACATTGTTGAAGGCATTTTTAATTGGGCTTTCTAACAGTCCTTACCCAATAATCTACTAACCTCTAAAACCTGATATCTTCTTCACTGCCTTTAGCTCTCCATCCACAGTCTTCCCCTCTACCTCAAGCCCTGTCATCCCTCCAAGGAGAGACACTGAAATATAATTCATGAAAATACTGAAAGTTGATACTAAATATTAATAAAAGCTATACTCTGAGTGCTTTTTAGGTGCACAATATAATGCAAAACACACTTTCTCTGCTCTTACTCCCTGGATGTTGCACATTTCTAGGGAAAGTCAGTAGACTGGGTCTACAGCAATTTACTGTGTCTAATTTGAGCTAAGCTCTCATTCCTGCCCAGAAATTATTGTACTCAGCTACAGTCAACTCTCAACATCTGCCCTTCCATACTGCTCTCCTTGTCCAAGCTTCAGTTCCCACCCATTCCTGGCAATCTCTCAGAAGACAGTAGTCAGTTTCTTGTTTACCGGTAAAATCCAAGATATCTGATGGAGGCCTCATGCAATTCCATTTGCTCCATCTCAGTAGCTCTTGATAATTTTAACCTGCCCACTCTTTTGCTTTATTCTTGCCTCCAAGAAAGACGAGTGTCTCTGCCTTTATAAAGTTCAGTCTAGCCCCTATTCCATTCTTCCCTGTTTCCTCTAGGTTCTTATTCCACCAAGGACCTCTCTTGATTGTGTTTTCATTTGCTCTCCCTGTTTGAGTTTCTACAAAGATTCTCTCTCCTTATAAAGATCCTTCTTTTGACCTTACTACTGCCTCAGTTACTGACCTGTTCTTTCTTCTCTTTTCTGGAAAATATCTTGAAAAACAGGCTACTGAATTTTCCTACTCCCCTCAGTTCCTCAAAATCTGGATTCTACTCTTGATTCTCTTTCTAAAACTGTTCTCTTGAGGTCCCCAATTACCCCATAATTGGCAAAGCCTACAATTTTTCTTCAGCTTTTATGCACCGTTTAGCAATGTTGAACATCCCCACCTCCTTCCCTCAGTTTTCTCTTTCCTTGGGATGGTGACTAGTATCATGCTACTTCTGGATCACTCAGCTCTTCTGAGCATCCTTCCCTGGCCTCTCTTCCTCCTCCCATCTGCAGTGAGCAAACACCTGGGAAGTTTCATCAGCCCTCCTTATTCCCTGTACTCCTTCAAGGTTCTCAATTATTACCTCTGTGCATATTATTCCAAAATCCATTCCTTAAGCCCCCAAACCCTAAGTTCCTAATATCCAGAGTGAACTGCCTTCTAGATATCTTCTATTTATATTTTAAAATATCTATCTGTCTGTCTAATTTTCTAAGTAAGATAGGTATTGAGAAAATTCTTTAAAGAACTCACAATTCATAGAGAAGTATCAACCAAATATCTAATGAATGCAATTGTAATAGTAGTAATAGTAATTATAACAATGAGAGCTAATATTTAGAGTCTTGACTGTATATACCCTTTGTCATGCTGAATACATTCAAGAACTTCATAAATCATCACAACAGCTCTGTTTGGGAGCTACTAGTACTATCCTCTTAAGAAATTGTTTGCATAGATCATCTCAAAAGCCTTTACAACAGCCATAATTGTAGTTATCCTTACTACCTCATTTTAAAGATGAGCAAACCAAGGTTTAAAGAGATTAAATAATCACACAGCTAGTAAGTGATAGAGCCAGTATTTGGACCTGACTCCATAAGGGTGATGATGATGGTGACAGCTATCACTTCTCAGCACCTACCACAGGCCAGGACCTGTGCCAGGTAGGTACCTATGTTATCTAATGTCAGAAGTCTATGACATAGGTTTTCCTTTTTGACATATTAGGAAACTAAGGTTGAGAAAGATTAAGGTAAAAGCCCTAGATTACAGAGCTAATAAATTGCAAAACTGATGTAGTACATTACAAGTGACAACAACTTCTTTGCAGAATTGGAGGTGGAGTCTATTTCCCTACCAACTAAAGGATAGAATGAAGTCAAAAGTGACTAGAGTTACTCACTTGAATGTGCCAGTAGCATCCCAAACTCACTAAGTCTGAGCTCATTGTCTTCTCCCTCCGAAACAAATCTTTTTTTATGTGCTTTATTCTGATGAATCAAGGCTTAGAATCACACAAATAGGAAACTGAATCTCGGTTCCCACCCCATTACTCCCATTCCCCAGTCTCTGAATTCAGTGTATCATTGCCTGATTGATCTTCATTAAAGGCAACTCTAAAGAGAGTACCTTGTTCAAAAACTTGCTCTGTGTTTCCACTGTATGGCCCCAGCCTGTCCAGCCTCCTCCCCTACCTCCTTACTTATACTCTAAATTTCAGACAGGACGAATTCTTTGTTGTTTCTCCACAGTCATCTCCTCGCCACCCTCCCTCTCCTGACACACATATTCACCCTTTTCCGCCTTCCTGGCATTGCTGTGTGTTTAAAATGCTCCTCCCTCCCCCACTCCATCTGGCAAAGCAACAACACATTAAACACTATCTCTTCCATGGGTTTTTTTCCCTGATACTTCAGAAGTGATTTCTCCCTCCTCTAAATTTCCCATAAAAGTTGCTTTTCTTATTTTAAGTATTCATTTTGTGTTATAGTCATTTCTGAAAAGTTATCATTCTTTTTACTAGATTTCAAGCTTCCTGAGGAAAAAAATTATCTTAGTCGATAATGTATCCCCTGCAGTAAGCTCCAGGAACCTTACACATAATAGGTTTTGAGAATCTGGGGACCCAATAAATAGAATATTATTCTCCAGTTGGGTCAAAACCAACTGAGAAAAAGACATCCTAGTCTTATGGTGAAGAATATGAGCTTTATTACTGATAAACACTAGATTAGAAAATAGGACCAAATAGCTGATATCAAACCTCTAAAATAGTAGGCTTATCATCTACCCGGTCACGGAGGAGCTGGACAAACTCAAGTCTTCCCCACACGGCCAGGCCTGACTGCTGGTGGAGAGCCAGGCTGGAATGTACCTGGTCAGCACAATGACGGCTCCACTGACCACACAGCCCAGGCCCTTCTCCCAAGCCCTCTGGGGAGAGAAGTGAGTGACAAGGCAGGGACCTGAGGTATTTGTCCAGCTGAAGTCCTGCCCCATGGAAACAAGAGGGCTGGCCTTGATGAAATGAGGAAATCTGAAAGGACTGTTTGTCTTCAACTGACACGCAACCAGATTAACCAGATTTATAGAACAAGGAATAGAAGAAAAATAATTTAATAGGAATTTAGAGAGATACATGAATGTAATAACAGTGATGGGGCTTCTTGTGATAACCTGGGATGGAAAAGAATCTGAAGAAGGATATATAGTTTATATGTATATATATATATTTATGTCTGAATCACTTTGCTATATATCTGAAACAGTGTAAATTAACTATACTTCAATTAAAAAATGTTTAATTAAAAAAAGAAATTACATGTAAAAAATAATGACAGGGCTGGTGGCAATATATGCTGAATCTGACAATGAGTTAAGGCACTGTTCTAAGCTTCTTCATTGTATTAACTCAGTCATCATCCCAGTAACTCTCTGAAGCATGTACTAACATCATCTCCCCTTTGCAGACAGAGAAGCTGACATACAGAGAGGTTTAAAAATTTATCCAAGCTCGCACAGCTAGTAGACGGTAAAGCTGGAATTGAGATAGTCTCCCTCTAGGGCCCAACTATAAGCTGAAAAATATTAAGGACGTTTTTCAATATTAGATTGTGCCACCTAAACCTCCCCAGCTCACACTCTACCTCCCCACCCCCAGAAATTTCAGTAACTCGAAGTTTCTCTTTATCAAAAATAGGCTACCATTGGTTGGGCAGTCTGCCAATGAAGGACGTCTGTTGTTGTATGATCAAACTATTGTATGTGCATCGCTAATAAAGCCCAGATAGCTTCCCAGAATCCAGACGCCCTTCTGCAGGTAGCAAAGGGCATCTTCCAGTTCTGTTTGTTTAATGCCATGTTTTTCCTTTGTAAACTGTATATTTAAGGGATACAGTCTCGTCTAGAGATGCCGCCTCTTCTCCCTCACTCCCTCACTTTCTTCTTTAAGAAGTTCAGTTTACTACTAAGATACTCTGCTTAGCTAAGAAAATGTGATAGAGGCTGTGTTGCTTGAAGGCATTAGCATGGGAATGAAACAGTCCTTGCTGATCAAATGCAGGCCTCACAGACTAAACTGTCTTTTGGGACGTGCCAAGTTAGCAGTACTCCTGAGCAATGTGCTGCGAAAAGAAGTAGGTGTGTACAGCACCCAGTGACGGAGGACGCCGCCAGTGTGAGACTCCAGAAAGACTCCCACACACAAGCCTAACAGCAGACAGCCAGCTCTGCCTGGTGTCACTGCAGGCAGAGATGTGACTGCGTCCACATGAGAGGTCCCAGAATACCCTGAGATGCCTGAGTAGGGCGAGGCGGGGCCGAGAAGCAGGACAGGTGAAGAGAGCCACACACTGGCTGACTTTTTTAGTGCCAGAGTCGTTCTGTGGCCTTCTGATGTCTGCTTTAATGAAAAGCAAGGTTTAAATTATCTTTGGAACATGGACAAAATCTGGGCAGAACATCTGATATGCCCTGACAACCTTAAACAGCCCCAACCAAGGCCTTGCACACCCCTTAGGAAGAGTCACACTTACGTGCTCAGGAAATGTCTCAGTGGCCCTCCCTGCCTTATCCCACTTGCTTCGTTTTGACAAAACAGTGTCATTAGTATTCAACAGTTTGTATTGAGAAAGGAAGGACCCTCCATACCGACTAGAGAAGATGTGTTCCTGTGTAAAGCACTTAGACGGTCTCAGCCTCACAGTCAGTGCTGTGCAGACACTCATTGTCATTATTAGGATTTCCTATTGCCTCTTGACTATTCAAGCTTCAGAGAATTCAGCTTCTCTGCTTATTCCTCTTAGAATCATACCTTGTTTGGACTCTGATTTTGCTTCTTGGCACTTTCTTGTATCACCCTGAACTCCATGTTTCCCAGACAGTTAGTCAGTCTCCCTTAGTCACTGCGTCTCTGTCCGTCTGTCTCAAATACGTGCACACACCCCTGCCCCAGGATCAGTGGTCAGGTTCAGTGCCGCAGATTTAAATGGATACTTCTCAACTTTTCTGTTGATGAATTTACACCTTAGTTCCAACTGAAAAGGGAAAAAAAGTCTCTGTCTTGCTCTGGAAAAACTGCCTGTGCTCAAAGAATAATAGTATGGGCCTATCTGCTAAAAACAGGCTGGTAAACAATTAAAATTAATTACTTGAAATTGTGTTTCTATTTAAAATGTAAGTGTTGGACGAGCAATTGTTCTGTTGAGGGATTCTATGCATCTTTCCAGTCAGCAGGATGTTGTTCAAATGTGTTTCTAAAGAACACGAGTTACAGTGATTTCACACTTGCCAAAAAGAATTGTAATTCCTGTTTCGAAGCCAGCGGAAGCTCAAATGCTTCTGACTGTGCCAGATCTGACTGGAAACAGAGCCCTCACGTGAATGAATCAGGGAATAAATCATTTGTTAATACTGACATTATGTGGGGCACCCAGCTAGACCCTTCTAGCAGTTGGCAGGGTGATAGGGAGACAAACTTGTTGACAATGGACAACAGCATTGACACTAAAAACAGTCCAAATTGTACCCAATGAGTAGGATAGCCCAGGACTGTTAAGACTCTCTAAACCAGAGTGTGGAAAAATTACCGATGATTTAACTTAACTTCTAACTTACCTCTAAGGGAGTTTACCTCTAAAGCCAAAGCAAGGATGTTTCTTAGGGTTCCCATTGTGTGTAATACAGTAGCATTTCAACAGTGCCTACAACACATGACAAGATAAAATAATGGGTAGTGTAGTAAACTTTCTTTTCTGGCTACCCACATCTATTTACCTACTTCTGGTAACAGCCCACAATTTATGTTTGGAGATTGACTGCTTCCCCTACCCACTTGCCCCCCTAACCCCACCTCCCTCTAGTCCCTGTAATTCCTGTGCAGCTGATTCCACTGTCAGTTCTGGAGGGTGTTACGTGGCCCAGATTTGGCCTGAGCCAAGTTACTAATTCACAGTCAAGATAATGTGACTCCGGGGCTTCTGTCAGAGCCATCGAGGTGGAAGACTTCTTCTTTCCTGCTGGACTCTAGCCAGAAATATTGTGAGAAGGGGCTGCTGCAGCTCTCTTGTCACCATGAAGAGCCTTAGAATGAAGCATGAGCATGTCACACATGGATCCTCATATGGAGATTAAAGAGGCAGAAGCCAAGAGCTTCCTACCCCTGGTTTTCCAGTTAGGTGAGCCAGTAAATTCCTTTATTATTTAGTTTGTGTTTGAGAGTTTTGTGTGTTTTGGTTTTCCCTAACACAGTGGTAAGTATAGTTTATTTTATCTTAGGCAAACAGTGGCTGATTCAGGAGCTTGTCCTTAAGGAAACTCCCTCTGTCTCCAATCCATTGAGTCAGTGCTGTTTTTTCTCCAGAACCCATGACTCACATGGCTGCAGCCAAGGTTGTTGCTCCCCCTGAGAGGAAATTTTCAAGTCAGATTTTCTTTACTACCCACTTGGCCTTGGAAGTTCCCCAAGAGCTAGTATGGGTAAGACTCTATCACCCTCTCCCAACTTCCCACCTCATGGTGCTGCCTCTTCCTGGCTGGGGGAGCTTGGAAAACCCTCTCCCTGCCTCCCCACTCCCCTCTCTCACTGCCACCACCCCTGGAATACTTCCTCTCAGCAGTTCTCCTGTGCACCCTTCGTTGACGAAGGGTTTTGCCTCCTCATGGAAAATGTGAGCATCATCTCCCAGCATTCTGTTCTGTGGACAAGTGATAATCATTAATATATATTGAATGCACGTTAGGAGAGCCTTGCTGATTAAAGCTTTACATAGACTATCTCACATAATCCTCTCAAAAACCCCAACCTGTCGGTTTATTATTCCCACTTTACAGATAAGGAAACTGAGGCCTAGATCAGTAAAATAAACTTCCCAAGGTCACACAACCAGTAACTGTAAGATAGGAAGTAATATTACATCCTCTTGTGAATCTGGGCAATGCTTTTCTGGACTCCATTCAGAGACTGATAATTTATATACATCACAGGACAGGGAGCAGGTATGGGAGAAGGAGCCCCGGGTCAGGCAGAGACCAGATGATTCATTTAAGTGGAGCTATCATGGGTGGAAAAGAACAGAGCAATAATGTATAGTTATTTGTCTTCCAGTTTGTAATTGTTCATAGCAATGACTATTCTGGAAAAGTGTGGTGCCTCACTAATTCATGTATCTTTTATCTTTGAAAGGCATCTTTCCAAAAACCTTATCTTGTTTTGTGCACTATCAGGATTCTTTTCCTATCTTTTCCTCCACATATTTATTTCACTAACTCAGCAAATGTTTATTGCTTGTTTATGACATACTGGTTACCACGCCAGGCATGGGGGTACAATTGTTGGCCAAAAAGGTTAGAATGCCTGACTTCGTGGAGCTTACATTATCAGTCTTACCCAAATAAGTGTTAGCTTACAATTGAGGTAAGTGTTTCAGAAGAGAGACAGATGGTCACATCTGTGAGAGCCTAGGATGGAGAAGTGGCCAGTGACGGGGGCAAAGCAAAAGAGAAAGAAAAGGTATATATTTGGAAGACAGTCATTCCAGCCCTTAGTCCCCACATTTGTTTCCTTTGAGACACTCCCCCTCACTATTTTCTCTTCTGTTCCTAACTTCTCAGCACTTTTATGTCCTCTGCACTGAATACCCACCCTCTCCCACAACCCACCCCCCAATAATGCCTGCCTTTCCACACCCTTTCCCAAGCTCTGCGTCTCCAACATTGGTCCCAGTCAAAAGGTATGTCTTCATGTCTTTGTCTCATGCCCCCCAGGGCACATTCTGCTTTAAAGTCCTGTAGTTGCGTTTCAGTCACTGTACGGATTCCAGCCGCCTAGCCGATAGCCACTGGTCTTGCCTTCCGTAGTCTTAGAATCTTGGTTTTACTTGATTTATTATTGTGCCTAGCTGGAAATACGGTATTTCTCAGGCTGCCTTGAAGCTAGGTGTGGCCCTATGATTAAGTCCTGGCAAATGAGATATAAGCAGAAAGGTTGTATGGAAGCTTCCAGAAAGCTTCCTGAAGGCAGCAAGTGTGGGCTGTTTGCCTCTCTTCCCTATCTCTTTCTCTCTTTCACTGGCTAGATTGTAGATACGGTACGTAAAGGGAAAAACACACTCTTCTCACTCTTTTTGTGTGTCTCTCTACTCCCAGTGCTCTACTTAGAGCACTCCACAAAGCTTCTAATGCCAGATGTGTAGGTTTTCCACATACCAAGCATTTCTGTGACATTAGCGGAGTGTCCTAAAATTTAACTCAATTCTGACACTATCCAGCTGGAGACAGTGTCACATCCCACAGGTGAAGGGTTCAGTCCCACAAGACAGCCACTTCCACACCGGCTCTGATGCCAGTCGTAAGCCCAGGTTGTCACCTGTGCTTCTGACAGACAGCTATAAATCAGAGGTTCCCACAACTCCCTCCTGGGGCTCAGTTAATTTGCAATAGTGGCTCGTAGAGCTCAGGAAAACAGTGTACTACTAGATTACCAGTTTGTCATAAAAAGAAACAACTCAGGAACAGCCAGATGGAAGACAGGCACAGGGCAGGTATGTGGGAAGGGGCGCAGAGCTTTCCCTGCCTCCTCTGGAAAGGCCACTCTCCCAGCACCTACCTAGTCGGGGTTGGGTCCCCTGGAAACCAACCCCCACCCTTAGGTGCTTTCCAAAAGTCACCTCATTAACATAAATTCTGATGTGGTTGAAAGGTACTTGTTATAAATAACAAAAGATAACTTTGTCTCTCTGATCACTTAGGAAATTCCAGAGGTTTCAGGAGCTCTGTGCTAAAAACCAGGATGAAGACTAAATATATATTTCTTATTATGAATCACAATGCCACACGGTGGCTGGAGCTAGAGCAGCAATTTTGATCCATGAGGTGATCTGGGAATGGAAGTCACTAAGAGATATCCAACAAGAAAGAAAGAGTTCATTTTGAGGGCGTTCTGGAGCAGAGTTGCCATATGGACCCTTAGGCAGTGTAGCTTCCAGCCTCCCCCCCAAAAAAACTTTGATTACATTTAAGCCACTGTTGTTTTGCACCTCTGTTACTTTTTGCCTCCACTTAATTCTAACTAAAACAGCAACACTTCTAGGAACACCCCTTCAAAAGAGGACATGTCATTCGCATGCACATTTTTTGTTCTTTCCTTCTGCTTCCTGCCTGGAATGTGGACCCGAGAGCCAGAGCATTGGCAACTCTTTTAGTCAACTTTGAAGATGATAAATAGAAAGAGACGGGGTGCCTGATGACTGTGGGACTCCCTGGCCAGCTCTGCGCTTATTTTCTGCGGGAGAAATAAACACTCTCTTGCTCAAGCACTGGTGTTGCAGTTCTCTGGTACCAGCAGCTGAATACAATTTATAACTGATAAAATCTGTAATTCTGTAAAGAATCTGTGCACTCAACAAAGCAAAGCTTTTTATGACTTTATTTTATAACAGCTGTTAGTTCTCAACTACATTGGCTATAGATTTTTGACAGCGGAGACAGGTACATAGGTATCCGACGTGTAAAGCTTGTTTGGTGACTCCTCATCCTCAGTATGTTTTCTGGACAACCACACATGGAAGCAGTACAGGACATTCCTTATCCCTTTGCCCCAGACAGCTTTGCTGAGCCTGGTGTCAAAGCGCACATCTGAGATACCATCTCCTTCGAGGCAAATTTCTGGATCTTGAAGAGTGCCCAAGGGCCAGGTGTCTTGAAGCCCACTTTGCGGATGCACTTGGGAGTGTTGGCGGTGTATTCTCTGGTCTCTGGCTCCTTGATGACAGGCAGAATCACCCTTCTCAGCGCCCTTCTTTGCCTGAGCTGTGCTCCCGGCCCAGATTGGAAAGGAAGAAAGTAAATGGGAGAGGGAAAGCACCGTTGCCCCAAAACATTTTTAAGTTATTGAAAACTCTTTGTGATCCTTGCAAATGCCAGCATTATAGCTCACTGCATAGATGCTGCATGATTTAATCGTACAGGGCCCAATTTTCAGGTGTTCACAACTTTTTCTTTCATTTACTTGCCATTCTAATCTAATCCATTCTATACTTAGAAAAGTCTTCCACATTCAAGTATGATTACTATCTCTGTCATTTCCTACTGAGACTCACAGTTTTCATGTTTCTAGTTTCCTCCCACCAGCCTAATTCATGAAGAAAGTTAAACTGGGTCTGAGTAAACTCAGTGGCCTTGGAGACACCCTCTCCACCTGCTAAGGGATAAGAACTTGGGAACCTAGGAAAAGCAACTCTATTCTACTCCAACAGCCCTCAAAGCATCTTTCCATGGTCCGCCACCTGTGTGCAATTTCGAACCCTCCTCTCTGCCATTCTTGATTCCAGACTTTTGCTTGATGACTAAATTTTGTTTATTTGTCACATTTCTTCTGAATGACACTTCAGTTGCACTGTCTGCCTGGATTTTCATTTTCCTTTAGACTTTGATCTCTGTCTGCTACATTTCCTATAGCCTGGGTGCCAGTCCCCGCCCACTCCTGTGTCCAACCTGGGTCATTCCAGGTATAACATCAAGTAGTCTCCCCGAGAATTCCTGTTGTATGTTTTACCTACTTGGATGAATTTTGCTTGAGTGTCTTAGGTACTTGAATTTTCCAGACTCTCAGGCTTTTAACTCCAGGCATGACCTTTTTGGGAGAGTTTTTTTTACTGTTTTCCTTGTGGCTGGAGATGGATATTCCACTTGTTCTGGTTGATCAAAACTACTTTCCAGAGGCTTTGCCTTTTTTCCAGATGAAGTTTCTGGAATATTTGGACTATGTATCCTATTTGACCATCATTTATACTCTGTACTTTGAAGACTTCTTCCCATTGCCTCAAAATATGACCCTACTTTCATTTTGGACTTTGGATACCTGGCCTTCACTAGACTGAATTTGCAATATCCAAATTTATTTCTGATTATTTGACCCTTTATCCTGGAAACTGAAAACCTGTCCTAGTTTACCACCCATCTTGCTAGCTTTTTCACTAATTCCCCTCCTTCCTTTAGGATTAGCTTTCCTTACTCTCAGTTTTCCATCTTTACAGGGGAGAGGTATACTGGTAGAGCCCAGTCCCCCAGGTCACTCTGGTTTGCTAGGAGTCAACCACGACAACCAAAGCTGCTCGCGCATCTAGTAGGGAGAGACTCACCGGGTTAGTGCGGTGAATTGTGGTAGCCCCATCAAACTTGATCTCACGAAGTGTCCACAGTCGTATCAGAGATCTATCCTGGGTGAATCCTGACAATACCAGTGCTAGCGTTCAGCCAGCAGAAGCTTACATTATTCAAGTTCTGCTACAGTTAGCTCTCTTCTTCTCCCTAACTATTCCACGATCCTGACAAACAAGCAGTTTGTAGATGATTACTCCAAACTGAGGAACAATGGCAACTGAGCATGTGCTCGGGTTTATTGCTCTAAGGACTGTCAATAACCAGATTCCAGAGACACTTACTTTGTGCCGTATTCAGGTCATGGAGCTAGTTTTTTTTATATCAAACTTTTCTCTTTGTTTTCATTGAAGTATATTTGATTTGCAATGTTGTATTAGTTTCAGGTGTACAGCAAAGTGATTCAGATATATATATATAGTTTTTCAGATTCTTTCCATTACAGGTTATTACAAGGTATTGAATATAGTTCCCTGTGCTATACATTAGGACTTATTGTTTATTTTACATATAGTAGTTTGTATCTGCTAATCCAAAATCCTAATTTATCTCTCTCCCCCTTTTCCCTTTGGCAACCACAAGTTTGTTTTCTATGCCTGTGAGTCTGTTTCTGTTTTGTAACTAAGTTCATTTGTGTTGTTTTTTTTTTAGATTCCACATACAAGTGATACATGTCTTTCTCTGACTGACTTACTTCACTTAGTATGATAATCTCTAGGTCCATCCATGATGCTACAAGTGGCATTGTTTCATTCTTTTTATAGCTGAGTAGTTTTTCATTATATATATTATATATATATATATATATACACATCACATCTTTATCCAATCATATGTTGATGGACCTTTAGGTTGCTTCTATGTCCTGCTATTGTAAATGGTGCTGTTATGAACATTGGGGTGCATGTATCTTTTTGAATTAAGAGTTTTCTCGAGTTATATGCTTAGGAGTGGGATTGCTGGGTCATATGATAACTCTATTTTTAGTTTTTTAAGGAATCTCCATACTCCTTTCCATAATGGCTGCACCAAACTATATTCCCACCAACAGTGTAGGAGGGTTCCCTTTTCTCCACAACCTCTCCAACATTTATTGCTTGTGGACTTTTTAATGATGCCCATTCTGACCTGTGTGAGGTGATACCTCACTGTAGTTTTGATTTGCATTTCTCTGATAATTAGTGATATTGAGCATCTTTTCATGGGTCTATTGGCTGTCTGTATGTCTTCTTTGGAGAAATGTCTATTTAGGTCTTTTGCCCATTTTTGCATTAAGTTGTTTGTTCTTTTGTTATTGAGTTGTATGAGATGTTTGTATATTCTGGAGATTAAGCCCTTGTCAGTCGTTTGCAAAAATTTTCTTCCAGTCCATAGGTTTCCTTTGCAGTGCAAATGTTTAGAAGTTTGATCAGGTCCCATTTGTATATCAAACTTTTCTTATGACTTTTTGTATTGGACATTTAACAAATACGTCATTGTTTTCCATTAATATAGTCTCCAGGATAAGAACCTATAAAGGTTATTGTTAATAGGGACTAATTAGGTTTATTTATTTATTTTTAAAGGTGGTACTGGGGATTGAACTCAGGATCTTGCGTATGCTAAGCATGCACTCTACCTCTTGAGCTGTATCCTCCCCTTAAGGTTATTGTTAATGGAAAATTTATTATTTTGCCCTTTTGGTAGATTAGCATGGTTGTGCAGATACTTATCTGTGCATTCTCCGGATCTCAATGCAGTTACACTCATACTGTTCCTTCACCACTTTCATTATGTCTCATGAAAGCCTTAACGCCTTATGTCTCGTAAAGTGCTTAAAACGTTTGCAAACACAAAGAAGAATAGCGTGTGAGAATTATGTGACTGATGCCAGGTGGTAAACTGTAATGAGATGAATGTGCTGTATCCATCTTTCTAACTAATGCCTGATTACAGGGCGGCTGCGTCTCCTCTCCTCCGAATATGCTAGAACCTTCGCAAAGGTGTTCATTAAAGTCTGAATTATGCAACTAGGGGTTTAAGTGATTTCACACATTAACAAGGACTGGTCTTGTCTTCTGCCTTTTGTGTTTTCAGTGTGTGATTTGATTTTAGTTTTTGTCAGGCAACGAGAACCTGGGAGATTTAAGGGCAGTCACTTCAACAGGCCGTCTGTTTACTCCAGGCAGTGCTGGGTGACAGCGCTAAGCTGATCATGCAGATAAACAGCTCTGGAAGAGGGTCTGCAGTTAGTCATCCAACAAGGCAAGGCAGTTTGGTCATCCTTTCAGGCCATAATTACATTCTATTCCAGTAACCAGTGGTAATTAATTGTACTTTGCACCCAATGTAAAAATAGTCACATACAGAGGAAAGTGCAGTGTCTGGTAAAGGCCACGGGCATTCTTGGAATTCAGGCTAGTTTCTTTGAATGGTGTAAAGGAAGTGAAAGCCTCACTTTATCCCAGAATAGTATCAAGTTGTAACAGGCAGCTGACCTGTAATCGTGCCCGCCCCCAACTCCCAAATGAGCCTTTAAGTTGGGTAACTTTTGATAACAAAAGCAAGCTTTACAAAATAAAGCATTCACATGGCTTACATCCTCTCAAAAAATAAATAAATAAATAAATAAGTAAGTGAGTTGTACAGACCTACACAAAGCTTCACCTGGAAAAGCACTTTGGAAGAAAGGCAAATAAATGTGCAGACCACTGAAGATCCATTGAGTGTGGAAAGCTAGATTAAAAAGCTAGAGGGAACAATTTAATTTGATCCTTTATTTCTTGATGGAGAAACTGAATTCAAGGAAGGTAGTAGGACCTGCATAAAGTTAGTTAATGGCAGAGCTTGGATCCAACCTGCAGCTTCTGAGAGTGAATCAAGCGCTCTTTCTACAATATAATACAGCCTCAGAGCAGGGAATGAGGAATAACTGATTTTTCTGTAGTCTAGAACGCTAGAATCTAGAGCCTAGGGGAATTCAAAAGCAGTTAACATTCTGTTTTCCTTAGGGCTAGACTTTTAATTTCTTTCTTAATTCAGACATTTTCATGCAGCTAATGGAAATAAGACTGCAGAGTCTTTTTGGGTTTTTTTTTCTGTTGTTTTGTTTAAAGCTTTCTAAACTTTAGCCACTGAAGTACTAATAGCATGATTTTTGACATATCTGCGTATCAACTCTACTATGTCCTTTTAAAAAAAGGTATTTCAATTTTATTTTAAGAGGATATGTATCCTTGCCATAAATGGAGAACGAGAAAAATAGAATCATTTGCCATAAGTAGAAGGCAACCTTAGAAATGAATATAAAGCAATGTCACTAAATTCTCTAAAGATCCTCAGTCTAAGGCCTGCCCTTCTTTGTTAAAAAGGAAGATTAATACAAATTTACATCAATCTGAGACTTAACTTTTGTTATAATCAGAAATACTGAAAGAAAATTGAGAAGGGAATAAAGTTCTTATTGTGGTTCACTTAGATAACACTTCAAATAACCTCTTTAACCACTAATTCAGTTTGGAGAACGCTACTACAGTGAATGCATTTACTACCATCAATACTTAAAATTAAAGTCCTTTAGGATCTTGTTGTTCCCTGCAAGAGCTACACATAAGAAGCAGTCTTGCTTTGTGGAGGCCCTGGATATATGCAAACACATGGTAGCTAAGCTATATGCAAGGTTTCACCTCTGACTTGATCTGTTTGGATTCACATCCTGGCTTTACTACCAACTATCTGTGTGACCTTCACCAAGTTGTTGTTCTCTAAGCTTCAGTTTCTTCATCTTTAAAATCACAGTAAGAGTGCTTGTTGGGGTGGTTATAAAGATTTAGAGGTCTGATGCATATAAACACAGAGTGAGCGCTTAATAAACATTAACTTAGTTATTTTTTGTTATATTGTACACCGCACTGCTACACTCTGGGCTCTGTAAGGAAATGTATATAAGCCTTTCATGGCAGGAAGAGTAAACTATCATTATGTAGAACAAAAACGTTTTTAGGTAGCTGTGCAGGACAGATCAGGTTAACTTCCTCCTCTTCGTGGGAGACTTCTGCTACCTAAGAGCCACTTTCCACTTTTCCTTCCCCCAGGCAAATTTCTCTGAAAGGGTACACCAAGAACCCACAGTTAAATGTTTGCCCAGCAATTTGCCACCCACCCCTACTGGTCTGTTCTACCTCTTCTGAGCCAACTTTTCATCTTGGCAGCCTTTCAACTTGCTGATGGGGCCACCCAGGGTCAGGGGCATGTGTGGGCTTCTTAAGGTTGTTTCCCAGGGCATGATGACTACTGGAGCTGGAGTTGGTGAGGGAGGCAGGTCAAGTCAAGATCTGGTCACAGATTCTGAAACGTTTGAGCACAAGGTAGGGAACTGAGCAGAGAAGTGATGGAGGGTGTAGGCCAGGCATGACAAGAGAGGAGAATGCATGATGAATTGAAGGGACCAAAAAAAATAAAAAACCCAGCAGGATAAATTTTAAAAAGGCAGAAAAAGTTCTGTTGGTAACACTCCCGAGTAAGGTACAAGAAACCTAATAAGCATTTTTTCCAACTAAATAATATTGCAGAAAAGATTGTGATTTAAGGAAGATAGCATAAAAATGGATGACACTAAAGTGACACAATTAGAAGAAAAAAGAGGAAGGTGTTTGTTTAAGAAGCAAGGCTTTTATAGAAGTTTCCCACAGCTAACTTTATGTCAGCACCTGTCTGTTCTGTGTAAATATGTGTTGTATACATGCTATATTCTTATCAGTAGCTTTGAAGGCCTGCTTTTATTTTTGTTGACGTATCTCTGTGTGAAAAACAACAAGAACTTAAAGATTTGATTTCCTTCCCTAAGTCACATTCCTTGACTCTAGCCAAGCCTCACAAAGAGTAACAGACTATAAATTCCAGTCTTTTCCAAGCCAGACTGACTCTGAGGTGGGGTGGCTGTTTGGTTTCCATTAGAAACATTAAGAGAAATAAATTATTTTGGACTCATGGAAAAATGTGTGTTACAGAGAGAAAACGTCCAAATTTGGAAACTAGTGATCTAACAGTTAAAATAATAAAAAATCGATTGCCTTCTTCCATTACTTAGAAAAGCACAATTGAAAATGGACACACTGAAAAGACTGTGGTGACAATCCTTCACGTGTCCATCTCTCAAGATTACAATTAATGTGTGATAAAACACAGTGTTAATTTTTTTTTTTTAAAAAGGTTTGCCTCCCAGCTAGGTGATAATAAACATCAACCAGCGTCAAAGTGGACTCATCAAAGATGGCAGTTCTCAACACTGGCTGCACACTGAGGAGCTTTAAAAAACTGACACCTGGCCCCCACGCCCTGCAATTTGGATTCAACTTGGATGGGATGCAGTTTGGGCATCCAGCTTTTTCAGAGCTCCCCAGGTGACTCTAATATGCAACGAAGTTTGAGAAACACTGAAAACCTTGCCACTGAAAAGTGGGTCCAGGGCCCGGTAGCATTGCTATCATCTGGGAGTGTGTTAGAAATGCAGAGTGTCAGGCCCCACCTCAGGCTGCTGAAGTAGAATCTGAATTTTGCCAAGATTCCCACATGGCTTATATACACATTAAAGTCTGAGAATCACTGCTGGGAGGAATTCTGGTCTTTGATGATTTTTTCTTTCTCTGATGTTGGATAGTATTGACATGATTAATAAAAGATGAAAGAACAATTGCTCAACTTTTCTTCTCAAAAACTCAGGAAACAGACTTTCATCTCTGACATTCTGCAGATAATAAAAGGTGAATGGTATGAAGTGAGATCCATGTATGTAGGGTTGCCAGATAAAATAGAGGATGCTTGGTTAAATGTGAATTTCAGATAAGTGATGGGGGTCTTTTGGTTTCTTTTTTTCCTTTCTTTTTTTTTCTTTTTGTGAAAGTGTGTCACAAATATTGCATGGAATATACATATACTAAAAAAACTATTCACTGTTTATCTGAAATCCAAATTTAACTGGGCATCCTGTATTTTTATTTGCTAAATCTGGTAACCCTACATATATTCCCAGGAGTGTCTCTTTGCTCTCTAGGCTCTCAGTAATAAAGAGGAAATGATACCATAAATGGCCAAGTGGCTGTCTAGACTGATTCACTGTAATGTTCTCATCCCACCCAGACGGCCAGGACTGTTACTTCCTTAAGCCGGGCTGATGATTCACCCAACTGGGAGAGTAATGGGAAATTTACTTGCTGATTCAGGAAGACATAAACCTCGGCAAACTTTTCCTTCAGACTAAACCAAAAGAAAAAAAAAATGTCCAGAGCAAATGTTCAGTGCAGTACAATATATAAAACACTTTAACTTGAGGCAGCAGGCAAATTCAAGGGCTTATAATAGCATGTTTTCCATTAGTTGATTAAAAGATTTGCACGGTTTGTTCCACCATTACACTCAGAGACTGGTAATTTTCTTGAGAATTACTGCTATTTGAGCCCCTCATAGGCCACTTTCCAAGAATACATTTTAGATCCGTTTTCTCAATACTGCATGTTGTTTGCTAATAAAGTAGCATATTCTTGAGCAGAGATGTGGATGTCGATTGGATGACCACCCTCCCTCTGTCCCTGACTCACAACAGGCTTTGCAACCATAGGCAAATCTGGTATCTGTCCTTCCTCCTGGAATGATTGTTTATTTTTATACTCTGTACCTAACTTCTCAGGTTGTCTTCAATCCTTCTTCATTCTGTCCTACAATTTTGCCATTTTTATTTTTATTTTATTTTTATTATTTTTAATGAAGGTACTGGGGATTGAACCCAGGACCTCATGCATGCTAAGCATGCGCTCTACCACTGAGCTATATTCCTCCCCCAACCATCTTAAAATAAGACCACTTGTTATCAAAATCGCTAAGCTTTGGTAGAAGAGGAATCTAAATTTACATTAGCCAAGTCTGACCTTTTTTTTCATTTGGAAAATTTTTCACCAGAGAAATCTGAATAAAATAGTCACAAAAATATGTAGTCTTGTTACATTAATTATATTTTTAAAAATTCCAGATTTGATTTTGAGTAGGTTGAAAACGGAAATGTAGATATCAGTGCTTTTTTTTTTTTTTTGACAATCCTAGTTCTAGGACCTGAAAGCAAACCAACTTGTTTCTAGCAAATGCAGGCAGAAACTTCCATTCAAAAGCAAAACCCACAAATGCCATATTCTAGAAGTTTCCTAACCACTTAATCTCTGCAGACATGATGATGAAGGCTAAAAGTATTAAGTACCTCGTATATACTTAGCAATACACTAGGTGTGTTGGGGAATACAGGCACAAATGCTTCGAAACTCACTCTATCAAGAAACGGAGTCTATTTCCCATACTTTGAACCTGGCTTGGTCTTGTAACTTGCTTTGACCAATGAAATGTGGCAGACAGAAATGATGTTCCGGTACAGCCTTGGCCTCACGAGAGTTTGCAGCTTCCACCTTTGTGTCCTTGGGACACTGCCTTGAGAAGCCCCCCTGGTTTCAGGGGCCAAGTGGTAGATGAGAAGCCACAAAAAGGAGAATCGAGGCAGCCCCTCCCCCAACAGTGAGCACCCACCCACAAATGCCTGAGTAAGGCCATTTTGGACCTTCTAGTCTAGCAGTGCCTCCACCAGAATGATGCTGCATGGGTGAGCCCAGAAGAGACTGACTGCCTGCTTGTCTACCCAGGCAGAATCATAAGAAATAATAAATCATCATTTTGAGCCACCATGTTTGGGAGTGGGGAAGAGGATAGTTACTTAGCAACAGGTAATGAAAACTCCCCAAAGGAAGTTGTTAAAAAAGCAGATCTCAGGTCCCCATTCCAGAAATTCTGATTTAACAGGCCTGGCCTGGGATCCTGATCACACTTTCCACACAAGGACTCCAGGTGGAGGTGATCCTCAGACCACCCTTGGAGAAAACATGCTAGTGAGATGCCTTCAGCACAGAGCAGAGCTGAGGCAGGCAGCCACATCATTGTGCAGCACACCTGCAAATGCTGCTCCTGCATTTGTGCAGTACACGCTCCCAGCACCACAGGCAATGTCCGGGTACAGACAGAAGCCTTTTTTTTAATATTTGAGTAAAAAGAGCAAATATATATCTAGTTAAGCCATATATATATATAAAATATATATATTTTATGCCTCCCCATTTGCCTAATATGGATTGATTGAGGAGGGGGTTGAATTGGGGAAGCAGTAATAGCAGAGGCCTCCTTGGGAAACAAAAATCTAGTGGAAGCGTTTGAATGAAATTGATATGGGCTAAAGTCTTGAAGTAAGAGTAAGGTATTTTTAAAAAGCAGCTGAGGCAGAAGGAGAGAGTGCAGATTTCTTTGAGCTTCGTGAAGACAGGAGACAGACTAGGGAAGGCAGGTAGATGCTCAGGGAGGTTTATCTGAGGAGGAACAAGACCAAGTGCAGGTGAATATTCTGAAGCTGCTCTAGAAGCACGAAGGTGAATCTGCTGGAGAGAAGCAGCCGAGCCTTTTACTTCGGTGTGCACCCACGATAGGTGCGTCATGGAACTTGGCTGGTTTGCCCGTTTAAAGGCCTGGCTTTCTGTTGTGCTGGATGGTAATACTCGGAACGTCTGGTTCTGCTCTTAACTGTCTTATATATGTGAATTCTGCTAATGTGTCATTGGATGAGAGTGTTCCACTGCCAGGAGACATTTGAAAACCAAGGAGTTAAAGCATGAAGGCAGTGTTATTTAATTGAAGAGAAAGATCATCAGACCAGTGATATTTTAGTTCCAGAGATCACTGCTTCTCAGTGGCAGATGAAGTCAGACTTGGTCTTCTTGTGCGTCTCTTTTGCTCTCAGGAGGTTATAGGAACCCATGAAGCCGTCAATAGCTGCCTTCTCCCCACATCCTTTGGTGAGTTCTACCTGCATTTTCTTTGCCACAGTGAAAGTGAAATAACTTGTGAAAACCCTAATTTTTAGTCTTGTAACAAAACTTCTACTCAGAAATCTCCCTTTCAGGAGCTGTTTGTAAAACATATGTTGCTGAAATAGAGTACAAAAAAAAAAAATAGCTACATACAGATAGCTGGTATAAAAGATCCTTCCTGGCTTTTATGGGTTTGAAGACTCTCTGACACTCACCAAATTATGATTTTTTTTCCCTTTCTCTTGGAAAAAAGGTGGAATTAACTGTCACTTTAGGAAATCACACACATATATGTGTGTGTTTGCCCAGAATATAAATTATACATATTGTAATAAGGGAAAACAATGTTTGCATAATTATAGTAAGAATCTTATTGTCTATAAATCGTGATAACTTGCAACTCAACACATCTGTATTTGTCAGGATTGGCTAGGATATATTTCAGTAACAAATTAACCCACAAATCTCAGTGACTTAAACCAGCAAAAGCTTGTATTTCACTCTATTGTGTATACGACACATTTAGGAAAAATATATGATACAAATATCATGTTTTTTATTTCTATCTATGTACCAAGACAGCATGAGTAGAAAATAACACCAATTAAGCTTTATAGCCAATAAAATTCCTATAAAATAGTAAGTTTTTTTTGTCAAGGCTAAAATAAATTATCGCTAAATATAAATTATCTCTAAATATCTCTAAATATAGCAACTGAAGTGTGGTAAGACCAAGAAACAATTTTCAAACCATCACAGCCACAAAGCTAAGATTAACTGAGGAAATGGCTTATTAAATTGACATAGTTTCCTCAATAATTAAATTGACATAGTTTTCTCAATATCTAAAGACAAATGTATCATTTATCACACAAAGAAAAAGTTTTAAGCCAGCATTGCCTTTTGGCCACCACAAAAATACCATGCCAATGATCAAATAATTTTTACACATAGTTTGAAACTAACAAAACCAGATTTGTATAACAGTAAGATGGACTGGGGGGATTATTTAGATGTTGTGTAATTGAGATAACTGATTAGTTTTGGAATTAAAAATTGGGGGTACATGTGTGGATACTTCCCCCCTATAGAAGTACTGAGATTTAGATGGGACAAACTCCTTGAGGACAAGCTGTGTTACTTATCAATCCACTGTGGGCATATGTTGTATTTGTAGGTGTGGTTGCATCCCTTTCTTTGTAGAACTACCCTCTCTCTGTCTTGAATGGTTAAGAACATCCTATCTACTATAGTGCTGTGCATATCCTGGCCACAGGAGTGATCACCTGACCCAGGCATGGCCAATTCCAATATTTCATGCCTGTAAACACATTCCGTCACGGACGGAAGGATCGTTTCAGGGGTGAGCAGTTGTTCTAAACGGAACCAATAAGAATCATTGCCTGGAGCTGATATACTGATTTGAGAAGAAGGCAGCTTTTCCAGCTAGGATGGGATTGCTGCACTTTGACACATAGCCTGAGATGGTAGGTGACCTTCTTGCCTTGTCAGCTGGGGAGTCTGGAGCAGTAGGGGAAGATAAGATTGAAAAAAAAAAAAAAAAAAAAAAAAGAAGCCAGAGCTGGAAAAGGAAAAGGGCAAAAAGTGGGAGGGTGGGGTGTGGGGGGAAGACTGTATTCCCTGGAAACTGTGTTGCATTTGAAGCGAGAACCAATCCTGAACTTCCTGTTTCTGCGAGCCAGTCCATTTTCTTTTTGCTTTGGTTCATGTGAGTTGGGTTATTGTCACTTGCAGTTGAAAGGGTCCTGACAAACACTTCATTTTTGAAAGCCTTGTAGGATCTGCCACAATGCCATGATATCTTGCACATAATACTGAGTCAGTAAAGGTTTTAACTTAGTGATAGCATAGATAAATCCATCTTCCGGCATCACTGAAATGTGTTGTAGGTGCCATCACCTAATTTTGTGAAAACAATTATTGTTATCTACTTGATTCTTTAACTCAATTCCAATAAAAAATTATCTTTTTTCCTTTAAAGTTCCATTTCCTCTGTGTAACATTAGATCCTCACAGTATGACTGAATTCTTAATTAATGTATCTGTGGGTAACAGCATAAATGTGGTCTCACGCTCTCTCTCCCTATGTATCTATATATCTGTATGTCAAGCTATTTTCACTTTTTAAATTCATACAGCTTTCATTTTTGTATGATTTCTTCCTGAAATGTCTGTCATGCCATTTTCTAGTGCTCATGAAAATTTCCCACTGAAGACAATATTGAGAGTGCTTGTGAGATTCTCAGACATGTTTACAAAATCTTATTTAATCTATATTGTTAATGGCTATAATTTAACGGGAAGATAAATATTCTTCAAGATTTTTCCTTCTAGTCCCCCATAACACCTTTTATTAATTTCATGACCATGACCAAGTCTTCTCTGAAACTACTTTATAGTAATATATAGTTATAAAGCATATGTAGTTATATGAAAAAGAGAAAAATTTACTTCAAAATCTGGAAGCAGAATCCTTTTATAGGGTAAGAAGATTTTTTTATACTTAGTATTTTATTTGAAATTTTGAGTCTGGCAATATAAGTCCCAAACATGATCTGAAAAATGGGACAAAATAGAGAAGCCTGAATTGCTCAGAATTAAAAAATGAGAGAGATTTAGACATGGTGTTGGCCCAGAGTGAAGAAATGGGGGTTTGGAACAAGAAGAAGAGAAAGAAGAGGGCCTGGTGGAGGTGGGTGCAAACACCACGATGGGAGGTTGGGAATCTGAGAAGAGGACACAGGCAGGGAGAAGTTCCCACAGTAGCAATGCTGAGGGTTTTAAAGAACAGGACTATTAAATATTCACCTGCAAAACAGTTCCTTTCACCCTTGCCCTCCAACTTTCCACAGAATTCTGCTACAAGTAACTAGTTTGCATTTAGGCTGCTTTGTGGAATCATTGTAAAAGGGACCATGTTCCATGTGTGGTTGACATAGTATCTGCAGGGCTGAGTGAACAGATCAGATGCAGAAGGGAGGTACAAGTGGGACTGAGACCTCCATATGGGCTGAAGCTCCTTTGAGAATCCTGGGAAACATTGAGAAGGATGCTGGCAATAGCGGGAATTACTTACAGTCCACCAGATACACATCTCTCACATGCAAGTAAAATATCACTTTACTTTAAAATCAGCTTGACTCTAATTCAGAAACCTTGTTGCTCCTGCATGACCCCATCAATTCCTGTGGCTTTGCTCCATCCACAGCCTGCTCCCTAGCCATCGTATTTGAAGATGAGAGAAGTGTCCCAGAAAGGAAGGGCTATTGAAGGCAGTAAGAGGAAAATCAAGAAGATTAGAAATGTTAATGCCAGAGCAGATTCTGTTTTGTTTTGTTTTTTCATGACATTTGGCACATTGTAGTTCTGTGATGACTAAAGTAATTTAATTACTTTAGCCTTAGTTAATTGCAGATATTAGAAACAGAAAATTTGGTGCAGGATGGAGAAGAAAAATGGAGAAGAAATAAAATTTAACCACTCGTTTTTCCTGCTATGGTGCTATAAAGTTGGAAGGGACTTTAGAATTCATCAAATTCAATTATTTCACCTCTGTGGATACCATCTATTAACTATCCTGTCCAGTTTGGGAGCCACTAGCTACATGTGGCTATTTAAATGAAATAAAATTTGAAATTTAACTTCTCAGTCATACTAGCCACATTTCAAGTGTGCAGTAGTCACAAGTGGCTAATGTAAGTATTTGGACAGTATAGACACAGAATATTTCCATCCCTGCAGAAGGTTCTGTTGTGTCCCTATCAAACGATCAACCAGCCTTAGCTTAAATTCTTTTTAATGAATGTCATTCACTATTGTGTTTTGGGTCCAATGTAATTGTTAGGTTGTCCTTGAAGTTTTCTTCCATATATTTATCCTAGATATTTTGCATGTATGAAAATATTTATTCTTTGTAGGGAGCATTTTATTACAATAACTGTTCAAAATTTTTTGTTAATGATAAAGATATTTTGAAGTGAAATAGAATAACTAACCTGAAATAGTTAGAATAAAAAAGTTAACTCAGTTTTTCAGACTCTCATTTATGCCTAAAGAGTAGCATTATCTCCATAATAGTAATTTATTTTTTCAAAACTCAAAAGAAAAAGAAACTAATTATAGAAATGCCTTTATGCCTTACAAAACTGCTGGACATGTACCAAACCTTTTATTTAATTCTTTTATATTTCTATGAGTTAAATCTAATGCAATTATGTGATTAAAAGCTCTATATCTGACTCCTTTTCTGAATGTAATAATTTCCTATTAAATCCTAACATTTAACATTTCATGAAAATCCCCTGGCACATTTCCACAAGGACTGAAAGGTGGAAATCTTTAATTAGTCTTCAAGTTTTTGGAGGAAGTAAGAGTGGAGAGTTTAGAAAACCCCTCAAATGACTCATTTAAATGAATAAAAAAGGTGAAGGCATCAGCCCATCTGAAAGAGTACTGCTCACAAGAACTTAATTCATGCTTGTTTCATTAATACCAACAATTGAACGAGCTTCCATAGGGCATATAAAACTCTATTAGGCACTAAGAAGTAAACTGAATCTACTTTCTGTAAATAATAATAACCTTGTATCATCCAGAAAACTGTCAGTGCTTCTGTTTTAGCTACTTAGAAAAGTAGGAAGAGTGATCAATATATCTAGGACAATTTCTATCAAAGTAGGGTAAGAATACAAATGTTTGGTACTCAAAATTTAAATTTGCTCTTTGAGGAATTAAGGTTAGGATTAGGTTAGTCAAGGTATGACTGAAAATCCTTGTAATATCTACTTAAACAAAGATAGAGGCATATTTTTTCTCTCTCATAATAGGTTTACTTTCCAAGACAGGAAGATGGAATGATGGGTCCATGGTTATCAGAAACCCAGACTTTCTACTCTGTAATTCTTAAATCATCATCTTCATTACCAAGTATAACTCCTCATATTTGCAGTTAGACTGCTGCAGCTCCAACCATCACATCCATATCCCAGGCATCAGCTGTAAATAAATTGCAGAGGAAAAAGGACTCCTGATAGTTAAGCTAGCCCCTGTCTATGAGGTTTCCTAGTAGCTCCACCTGACAACTTCTACTGACATCTTCTGGTCATCTATAATGGAGCTGGGAAATGCAGGATTTTTTTTGTTTGTTTGTTTTTGTCTTTTCCAGCTAGACACATGATTGCTACCACACAATAGAGGAGTATTACCAAAGGGATAATGAATATTGGGGAGGTAGCTAGCAGTCTCTGTCAGAGCAGGTGGATCATCCCTTCCCTGTGTTATACTTTCATTGTTGCATTGGTCACATTGTATCTCCTTATTTATATAGGAGACAGAATTGTGTTGCAGTAAAGAGCATAGGCTGTAATTAGAGTGATCCTATGCCCCAGTTCGTCCTAGATAGTTCCGGTGCATAGCTGTTGTACCAATATAATTACTGTCACCATCGTTATTACTCTGTAAAGTCTTCCAGTTGGACAACAAATTAGATGGTTACTTTAGCCATAAGTGACTGGCTGAAACCGCTAACACATCCTAGCTCTGTGACCTTCACAAATTACAGAAACTCATTGAATTAGTTATCTGCTGCTGAATAACAAATTATCCCCAAAATGTACTGGCTCAAAGCAACAAAAATTTATTATCTCACAGTTTCTGTGGGTTAGTAATTAAAGTGCAGCTTAGATGGATAGTTTCTGGCTCAGAGTCTCTTTTGAGGTTAGATGTTATCAGGGGCTGCTAGCATCTGAAGGTCTGACTGGGGAGAAGGAGCCACTTTGAAGATGACTCACTTACATGGCCTCAGGTTCTCACCATGTGGGCTTCTCCCTAGGGCAGCTTGTAAGTTCCCACCACCAGGCATCTGGCTTTCCATCTGGGAGAGCCTTTTATGAAAGCCTTTTATGGAAGCCTTTTATGACCTACTCAACAAAGTTGCATGGTCACTTATTTTGAAAGCAATTCAAAAGATCCAGCCCACACTCAAGAGGTGGGGAAATGGACTCCACTTCTCAAAGAGAACCTAGTTTAACATTGCCACACTTAGTGTTTTCTTCTGTAAAATGGGACAAAATTACCCATGTGCAGTAATTGTATTATTCTGAAGATGTGTAATCCATATAAAGCATTTTAATGGAGCACTTGGCAAATACTGAAATATGTCCCTTAATAAATGTTAGCTAATTTTATTTACTTAAGTATTTGCCTAATTAAACTGTAGGTTTCTGGCAGGGTTCATGTTTGATTTGCTTTGGTAATTCAAGCTCCAGTTGCATTGTAGGGTATATAGGCGGCACTTAATAATAAATGTTTGATGAGTAAATTAATGGTTAACATATTCCTTAATAAAGTTAGTTAAGTGAAGTGTTTCTGTAAGTGGAAAGAAAATGGAATAGTCATGTGAATAAATTTGTTTTATTTGTGCTAAAATCAGATTTTCATAGCTCTTTATATAATAGAGCATGGAAAAGTGCATACTAATATAGTGTGTACTAAGTTATGTCACTTTAACAATATTTACTAACATATAATGCTATTATAGGATCACCTCGGTTTTTTTTTTACTGACGTAGTCAGTTACAATGCATCAATTTCTGGTGTACAGCATAATGTTTCAATCATACATATATATACATATGTTACCTTCTTATGTTTTTGATATTAAAATATCTCCTGCAAAATTGTGTTTTGGAGACATATGTCTAGCTATGTCTTTTTGGGACATGAGATAACTTACTTAATATGAAAATATTTTAACAATCATTTAGATGACATATCACTAAACAATAGTAAGATGAAAGCATGTATCTAAGGAAAAGAATTTCAGGACCTATATACATACATATGTATTATATGAATGCTGTGTTTTATCATTAATGACACATTTTCAAGGAAAAAATAAATATATGAGTAATTTTGTAGACTTTACTTTTTAAAGATCTTCTGATTATCAGTATTTGCATTTATCATAAATCTGAGGGAAAAAAAGGATTAGAGGTTTTGGTTTATAATCTCTGGTATCAGTAGGGCTACATTTATACTAAATGATTAGTAGGCAGAAAGCATTAGCAATAATCTATCAAGTGCCAAAAACATTTTAAATTATACCACATGATTTCTTTTATGGCTCATGACATTTTAAAAAAATTGATTTAAAAAAATTCTATGTTTTTAATGTATTATTTAAAAAATATGTTTTCTAATTCTGAACATACTGCAAACACTTTGCTTTCTATATCTAAGCTTCTAATTCGCCTTTCCAGCAATAGAAGAATCACTTAGACAATATTACCCTCTTTCAAACATGGATTTTTTTTTTTGTATTATATATGCTGTACTGATAAATGTGATCTATCTCTAGCATACATCAGAGTACACATCAACACTTTAAGGCTTTAAAACAAATTAAATCCCTTTAAGTAGTTATAATTAAGAAGATTCTTTAATATTTAATTAGTTTAAGTGGAATAATACACATGATTTTCCTTTTATATTTTTATAACATGTTGATCACTTGAAGGGAAATTCTGAAACCTGCCAGGCATGTCCTTGAAATAAAGAATGCCTATTGTGAAAGTAAAGTGGTTTTTCACAATGAGATGCAGAGAATTCCAGGAGTGCACAGGACGTTTCTTGCTATTCATGATTAATTTTTATTTCCTTCATAAACCCCAAACCCTAATCCCAAATTGCAACAAGGAATAAAAAACAGCTACAAAAGCTTAGAAACACTATTCTAGATAAAGTTAGTAGTATAATCCTATTTCTTTGCTAATTATAAAAAAATTCTTGAGCTTTTTCTACTTATCGAAAAGTACATATCCATTTATTCACTTATGCAAGAATATTTATTATGTTATTCCATTCATGTGTTCAGTCTAAGATCACAATTCCTTTTTTTATTCATACATTCATTCATCCTTCAACAAATACTTCTTGGTTTCTTGCTATTCAATAAGAACTGTGCTGAGCATTGTGCATTTAATGATGGATAAGATTAACATGGTCATTGCAATTTTATTTGTTAACTATACCTCAATAAAGCTGGGGGCGAAAGACCAACATGTCTCTTCTCCCATGGAATTGTGGATGAAAAATGTTGCCTGCCATGTCAGTAAACAAAGGATGTTGCAGCCGTCAGCCACTACAGCCACCCTCCGCTGTGAGCCCTGAGGAAACTCAGGATGGAAAAGAACAGGATACTAGATAGCTAAGGTGCACATCAAAGGAATGGTTTCAATGAGCCCAGACTCTTGTATCTTCTCATACTTAGGAAAGTACTAAATTCATAAACTGGAGATGTCTGGTTTTCTTTCATTAATCTTTTGATATTTCACTACCTGATTGTTGTTGCAAAAACTCCTATATATCCTGGCTCTTCCCTTACCTCTTTGGGGCAGTCCCTCCGAACATTCTGTCTCCTGGTCTTGAAGTCCTCAGCAAGTCTGCCAAAAAGAACATAATTCTCAACTTTCAGGTTGTGCATTTTTTTCAGTCGACAGAATTTACAGACAAAATTAATCAACAAAGTTCTTTGTGATTTTTTTTTTTGATGTATTAATTCAGCACTGCATTCAATGTTATGGAAGATGATATAAATTAAGAAAACAGCTAGTTTTAAGAAACTGATAATTTCACTCGGAAAAAATCGAAGATGCTTGAAAACATCAAGAATTAATATTAAATAGACTTCTATTCAAATACTGTTAACACCACCAGAAAGTTAACACCAGAATAATTAAATGCTAAGCTATGAATTGATTAGACTTGAAAATACAAGCCGTTTTAAAGAAAAAGGAGACTATGCTCCCATGGAAAGCTCCCTGGAGAAGATGAGTCTTGAGCTGAACACTGAAGTTTGGGTGGAGTTGGGATGGGAGAGCAGATGAAAGAATGATATTCCAGGTTGAGGAAAAAAGAACCTTAGGAACAGAGGCCCAGAGGAAGTGAGGAGTGTGGCATATTTATAAGACTGGAGGAGACTGGCACAGGTCTTACTTTACCGAAGCTTCCTGCCCAAGGTGCTCCGCTCCTTTCAGGCACAGAACGAGAGCCTGTTCTTCTGTTAACAGGTATGAAAATTACTTTGTGTTGTGATTTCAGTTTTGGTGCTTTGAATCTCAGTTTTCGTGCTTTGAATCTCAGTTTTCTAGGGTATCTTCCATCACGTGTTATTCAAACCCTAGAAGATTGTTTGAAAAGGACTCTGAAGGCAATAGAAAAAAAAAAAAAGATGCTCAGTAAATACACATCTCCAGGAGGAAATATGGCTGGATAGTTAAAATGTAAGTTTGAGTCTAATAGAAACAATATGTTTTATGTATAGTTTCTTAATCCACTCACTAACTTTCTCTTCATACTTGAGGTTATGTGGTGATGTCACTATTAATTTTTAATCTTGGCATTCATACATGGACATTCTTAGGATTTTTGTGCAAAAGTAATCAATATGGTCTTTTCAATTTGACCTTTAAGTCCCATGGTATTAAAGAGAAAAGATGAAAATTTTAAAACCAGATTATATAAGTGAGATGAGTACACTAAATGCATGTTGGAGAGAAAAGAAATATTCAGATGGTGAAATGTCATCTGTCAATCAAGCTAGAGATAAAAGACAGTACATATTTTATTTGGCTTACCAACACATTTAGTCCTGAGGGGAAAAATCAAAAGAAGCTTCCTGGAAAGTAAATATTCCTATTAAGCAAAAGTCCATTTAAGTTAAATCCATTAAAAAAAAAAGTTGAGGAAAAAGAGTTGCATTTTTGTTTTTGAAACTTCAAAAGTTTAGTTATCTCTGCTTAGTTCTTTGAACAAGGGAACGAAGATATTTCCACATTTTCCCCAACATTTATCTGAAACTTCTTACGTTTGCAACTAACTTTTCCTGGTATATGGAGAAAGTGTTCTAAATGCCACAAATGATTGATTTCTTACTGTTATGAAAATATAAATATATTACCTGTAGATAAAGATGCGAAACATTTCCCCTCCTTGATAAAAAAGAATGAATAATGCCATTTGCAGCAACACGATAACATTTCACCATCTGAATACTTCTTTTGGTCCCCATTCACTCACATTTCAGTGGGCCCATGAGTGTTGTCAGTGCCTCGCCTTCTTCCTTTTCCTGGTTTTCTCGTTTCTTCCCTCCACTCCTCGAGTCTGTTGGAGCTCTGTCCTGGATCAGAAATTGAGGAGTGAGAGGGCTTACTGGGCCCAGCCAGAGTTTAGAAGAGGGCACTCTTCTGCCCTCCCTATCTGGATGGATTTCCAAGGGAATTAATTGGTTCTCAGGTTTTTAAGGTCTTTTAAAGCACAAATGACCCTTTGGGTATATGTGTACATACCCATGGCCTCTTCCTGTGCCAGAGAACATGATGAGGAGAAAGGTACATTTGTATTTATGTTTCAGTATTTGTGTAGAATTGTATGTCCCATACAGTAATTTCCTTTAGGCAAGTGCTGGACCATAGCTTGTAAAAACATGCCTAATGTTTTGCTGCATGTATTTTCATCACATTTGAAAGTCAAAATATATAATGGAATTAAGTACTATATATTCAGATTAGACATTTCAATTTATATACACATCCCTTCACAGGATTAAAAGCTATTAGATTAGTGTGCATTGTAATTGAGTTTTAATAGTTATGTTGGAATAGTTATGTTCAAAACTACTGTTCTAGTAAGTTTTTAGGATCCACACAATGCATTTATACTCAGTCCTGTTCACCAAGTTCTTTCGCATGTGATAAACAATATGGGGAAACCACTTCCTCTGCGCAAAGTTTACTCATCATTTCATCTCCATTCATTCATCCAGTCACCATTTTATTGATTGCTTACTATATGCCTGGCCAGATGCTAGTACATGCGAATATAAAGGAAAAGGTCAAGGTTCCTTTCTCAGTCCTGCTGTCAGGGGCCTGGGCGGGGTGGAACACACCACAGCAAGCAAGCCCCAAGGGGCCTCAAGGTGCATATTCCTTCTTCTAACTCTAAAAGAATATTTTTACTCAAGTGTCGTAAAGCCACGAGTTAGTTATTCGAAATCACAGGACTTCAGGCAACAAACTAGGAATAAGGTTTTGACTAGTCTGACGTTATTTAAAACGATTACCGCCAATTCTTTGCCCATCCTTCCGTGGACCGCTGAAGTTCAGTTTGAATACAACTCGCCTGGAAGAGGCTGTGCTAGGAATCTGGGAGTTTATAATTAAGTCCAGTGTTTGTGTGTGGGTTAGAGCGGGGAGGAAAACAACCGTTAATTACAGAGTTTCGTTTGTGAGAGCCTGCCAGGCTTTTAAGTAGCAGAAACACAAGAAACGGATAAAGCTTTCCTTATTTTTAAATAAAAGTCGCACAGGAGTTCCCGGCGCAATCCGGCTGCTCTTGGCGCTCGGGTGGACGCGGGCGGGTTGGGATGCTTGACCACTTCCAACCGCCCCCCTCACCCCCTCCAGACCATCCTCCCGGTGCTGGGCCCGAGGCCCTGGTCCAGGAGCACTGCCGCTGGAGCTCTGAAGGTCTGGGGCCCCGGCACAGGAGTCCGGTTCTCGAGAGACGAGGCGACAGCGCGCACGGAAGTGCGCTCGGCTCGCCCCAGTCGGAGGCCGACTCCCCTCCTCCACTTCCTCCTGTGAGATGGCACAGCCTCCCGGGCGGCTCCTCCTCCAGCTCTGTCTCCGCCCACTGGCCGCGGCAGCACTCGGGCCGGGGGTGCGGCGCCCATCCCGGCAGTCCCGAGCCCGAGGCGCGACTCAGCGGGAGGGAGGCGAAGGGCCGCCCGTGCTGCTGTCCCCGCCCCGCGCGCCCTGCGCCCCACTTCCCAGGCGGCCGCTCGGAAGCTCAGCCCTCCTGCCTCTCCCAGGGCTGTCCGGTACTCGCCGGGAAGCGAGCAGCCGGCAAGTTTCGTCGCAGGCAGGCGGCGGGCCGCGGGCACCGTGCGCTCCGGGAAGGGTGGCCGAGGCTCCGGGCTCAGTGCCCCGCGCGCACTTCGGCGATGGCTTCTCCGCCGCGGCGGCGGCTGAGCTTTCGCCCCGGCCGCCTACTGTTCCTTCTCGCTGAATTCCTGCTGCCTCTTTGCGGCGCCTTCAACCTAGACGTGGACAGTCCTGCTGAGTACTCCGGCCCTGAGGGAAGTTACTTCGGCTTCGCGGTTGATTTCTTCGTGCCCACCGCGTCTTCGTAAGTGGCCGCAGTTGGAAGGGGAGTCGGCCCCCTCCCCCATCGCGCTCACCCACCCGTGATTCTCCACAGAGAGAGATCTCTGCAAGAGATCCCCGCGTGTATCTGTCCGTTCCCCCTTACTCCCCCTCCCCCCACGGGGCGATTTAGGTTGTGGGTGGATGAAACATTTGGGGGAAATGAACCCCCGCACCACCCACCACCCAGTTCCCCCTTCTTCTTTCTTCAGAGGGAACACTTTGAAGCAGACCTGTGCTTAAAATAAGGAGAAAGTGGCAAATCAACAAAGGCGGGTCCGGCGGGACGCCGCGCCGCCTCTACCAGCGTCCGGGACTTGGTCAATTTCATCTCCGAACTTCTTTTTCTCCGGTACCAGTTAGCCTTCTCCGTACTTTTCTTTTCTTTTCTTTTTTTGCTTTACAGACTTAAAACACCCGTGGTTTTTGCTCTCCCTTAATAAGCCCTCCCCCATTCTTTACACCTCTCAGTCTAATTCTATTTCTCCTCATTTACTTCTTTTCCAAGACTTTCTGATGACTTAAGTGACCATTCCGTCGTAGTCAATTCATTGTGTCTTATCTCTGAGACTATCAGTTCTCTGCACATTTGAGGGTGAACAGATGAATTGAATGTGTCATCTGTTCTTTTTATAGGATTCATTATTTAGGTCATTGTTCAGAAAGAACAAGGGTGTTTGCTGAGTTTTCACTGACTACAGGTAATTTGAATACTGTAGTATTTAAGAATTCAGTTGTTTCAGATTGCCAACGTTTCGCGTTGCATAGGATTTGGAGCAGAGTTATTGTCATTATTGGATTAGAAGTTGTCTCTGACCTTACCGAACGCTGACATCATTCTTACCACCCCACCCCCTTTTTAGCTTTAGAAATACCGATTAAATAAGTGTTCATTGGATATCTTCCGACGTTTAAAAGGGAGAACTGTTCTTAGGTTCTTTCTAAGCTCTTAGAAATTTTAACAACATAGTTTTGTTTCCAAATTCTCTCTGTATTTTGAAGTGTTTTTTTTTTTTGTTTTGTTTTGTTTTTTTTTTTTTTTTTTTGGAGGGAGAGGGAGGATAATTTTAATGGCCAGTACTTTTTAGGACCATTTTTCCTATTCATACATGCCTAATTTGAGAATGGTCTTAATATTTTCCCGTGACTGTTAGAACATTCAGCAGGATTTATTCTTTCTGAATGTTGCCAAATATCATTCATTTTGGTGACAACCTTTGCAGCAATAAATAGGTTGAAAGGCAGTTAGAGGAAACTAGTAGTGAACTCAGTTTTGTTTGTTGTTTCCAGCTTCAGTGCTTTCTATGAGACCTGAGCACAGATTTTCCAAAATAAAAATAATCGTTAACTTCAGGCAACATTTACTGTCTTCTCATTTGATTTAATTGTTTTGTCAGCCTTTTCTGTTATTTAAACTTTTTCTTTGTTTCCAGATATTTTTAAGTGTATGCCTTTATTGTGCAAAGGATTTTGTTGCTCCAAAGGTGCTCTTTTATATTTAATTTCTATAGAAATTCTAATAATTTTGAAATATATGTTGGGTTTTTTGGTCAAGAGTTAGTATTTAAAGTAGCAAGAGTTAACACTGAATAATAAGTTGATGGAGGGTTTTGCAACTGTTGTTCTTAATTCTGTGGCAACCCTCTGAGTTCAGTAGTGTAAAGACACATGACAGAATGATAATTTTCAAGTGTTTTTACCATGGAAAATGCAGTAATCTTGAACTGTTGGCATGAGATATTTCCTGTTTTTGGTTACAAGGCTCAGTGGCTAATCTGCGACTAGTTATTGTAGTCATTGAATAAACTATGACCTCACAGGTTTACATGACCTCCCACGTGAGCCTTTGGTGGTAAGAACTTGATTTGGTTTCATGTAACGTTCTGAAACGTTCACCAGTGACTTTGTTACCAAGAGACTAGTGAGCTCTAGTTAAAGCTTCACTTAAAAAATATAAATCAATTAGGAGATTTGGGGAAAACTCCCAAAATATGTGTAAACAAAGGTTTCTACTTCTGAGCTTTTCAGATTTAACAAAGATTAATGCAAAATTATGCTAAATTTTGTGAAAAGTTTCTCTTAAATTTTATAAGCATTGAAATGCAATGTGCAGAGGGATGCCATTTATAATATTAGCAGCTGCATTTATTGTTATTTGGTGTGATCATACACTTCTAAAGGGAAGAAAAGTCCACATAGTAAAAAAAGTGTTTGCTGCTTAGAGATTCTGTTCTTCTAAAGGAAGAATACCTGGATTAATGAGGGAGCAAAAAAGGGTAATATGGTCGCCTCCTGCTGCTTCGGGGTTCTATAGGTGTCCAAATGGCTCGGGCAAGCTGGAGAACTGTTTTACCTCTCATTCTGCTTGTGATAGAAAGTTGTTGTTGACTTACTTCTATATTGTTGTGAAAACTAATGAGTCAATGTTTATTAAAAAGAAGGGAAAATAAAGTCCTAAGCAAAAATATTAAGGTGACTCCTCAATAAAATCCCTCCAGAAATGAGTCTTAGGTTTGAGGTGAAAAGTCACAAAAATAGTGATTTGAAAATTATGAAAAATAAAACATTAGCACTCCATATTTTTTTTCCTAATATGCATTGATTTATGGTGACTATATTGCCAAACTTACATAAAATTGAAATTTTATATACAGGCCAAGAAGGAAAGGCGTGTTTTTATTGTGGAGAATTATGGGAGAAATGAAAAATTACACCCTAGGTTTAGTTATAATAATGATATCTTACATTGGTTAACCTATTTTTATAATTTACATAGCACTTTTACATGTGACATCTCACTTTATTCTGCAGCACAAACCACCTGAGGAAGTAGGGAAGGAAGCAGATAAATTCTTCCTTACGGATGAGGCAACTTCTCAGGCCAGAAGAGTTTCCAGCCTTGAGTTGTTTGAGTCGGGTGGTGAGAGGTAGGGCGAAAGATGGGAATAAAAGGCAGAGGATATGAAATTCAAGTTGCATGTAATTTTCATATCCAAATTTAAAACTTTTAAGAAGAAAATGAGCAATTTTCTAATTTATTCTTAAAATATAAGTTACATATGTATTTATTTTTAAATATTGCTATAATGAGCAATACTAGAGTACATTACAGCACTGGATTTTCCCCCCTATTAAATACGAATGAAGCCTTATTTAGAGTTATTTCATCTTCCTATGACTCCAGAGACAAGGTTTGGTCCCAGAAGGTCCTACAGAACATTCCGTGGTTCTCAGTCTTGACTTCCTGTTTGCAGCACCTGGAGGGCTTTTAAAACCACATGCTGCCCTGGCTGCATCTTAGATCTAAAGGTAGAGCTCTAACTTTATATTCCACAGCCTGTGGATCATTTCTCCTTGACTAGCTCGTCTTACCTTAGTTTGACTCAAAATAAACTCTTTCTCACCAAGTGATGTTGGTTGTACCTCTGTTTCTATTAATGGTGCCATCATTTTCTCTGTCGCCTTGGAAATAATTTTATATTCCACCTTCTCATTTTCTATTTTTCTTTGTCTCTCCTACTGCGCACCCCTAATATTAGTCTGTGATTAGTCACCAGGCACAGGGTCCTAGAAGTTCTTCCTTGTTAATGTTTCTTGCACCCGTCTCTGCTTTGCACTTGTACTTCGACCTGTCGTCTCAAGCTTGGTCCGTGGCACTCAGGTCATCTTCCCTGTGCCATCATTTAGCTCTTAGACCTGCAAAACATCTTACATGTTTCTAATAGTCTTATCTTTCTGAAGTGTCTTTTTGACACTTTGCAGAAATTTTCTCGGCGGTGCTCCCATGGCCAGGGAGAAAGTCCAAACTGCTTAACCTGCATGAATCATGAAGGCCCCTTTCAGTCTGTCTCAGTCGGCATCTACTTGTAAATGTTCCTGTCCCCTTTCTCCCTTCACCTTTGTAACCGTCTTCAAACCCTTTACAAAATGACATCAGCTCATTTTCATCAACTTAGTGTGTGGTTCTGGCTACTTTGGTTCTTTTCATTTACAAATAATATACATGCACAGATTGAAGCTTTGTTATTTAGAAAGCATATCCTGTTGATTACTCCTGGTTAAGGCCCAAGGTTTATAGGATATTATAAAAGAGAAGGGAAGATGGATAGAATTTATAATTTATACATCTGTTTTATGTTTTACATCATATAAATGTTGACTCTGTAGCATTTTTTTTAAAATGAAAAGTAAATGAGACTGGAATTACAGCTCTGCAGTAATATTCAGCGCTATTTTACACGCATTTCTTTCTATATGCGTATATGATAATTTTTCAGAAGTTCCTTCTGGTGAAGTCTCATTGGACAGCCAGAATCGGCCAGGATATATTAAACATGCTTTATCTTGGAGAAGTCAGTGCTGAAAGCAGCCAAATAACTTAGTTCATTTGGAGGGTTTAAAAAATGTACTTGTCATTGTTTGGCTGATTGCCTCCCTTTGGTAGTCAAGGTCACATTCCCTGAAGCAACTGCCCTGAAAGTACACTTTGGATTGGAAGCACATCAGAAGGTCATCCTCCTGGTTGGCTTCGGGAATCCTCTCTATCTCTCTCTTTGTCTCTCTCTCTCTCTCTCACATCCATTTTCCCTTCCTCTCCCTCTCCCTCCCTACCTCTTTTTTTCTCTGCCTTCCCTTCCCTAGCCCTTCCTCTTCTACCTCTCCTCCTCTCCATCATACTGTACCTCGCTCTCTCCCTTTGCCCTCCCCCTCCACATTCTACTCTTTATCTTTTAGAGTTTCTTGGCATGATGTTAGTAGCCTGCTCATGTATGTAAACCTTAATTTGGAAGTCATTTCTTGAAAATGGCTCAAGTCATTGAAAAAAAAATGGCAAGGAAAGCCATCCAGCTATTGTTCTTGGGCACACTGTTTGGAGGAAGATGAATTCTGTCAGGAAGAAGTTGCAGGCATATGAAACGAAGTTGTTCAGCTTCAGATTTTGCTGCTTATGAGGGAAATCTCTGTCAGCCTCCACTAACCCCTTGTATCTTCCCCAGTTCTCCACCATTGTCAGGAAATGTGGCAAGCCAACTGTTTCCCACCCTTGTTTTTTTCCCTCTCTCTCTTGAGAACTTGCATTTGAGTTAATTAGTGGTCCTTGGAGAAAACTGAGGAAAGAAAAGCTCTTTTAAAAACAAATTTTAACTTTTATATTTTATACTTTATTAGGGGGTATTTTATTGGTTGTTTTTAGTTCCCATGTCATCATCTAGTCTTTTTATGATGTTTTCACATTTTCTTACTTTGCTTTTATCTATACTATCCCCATTCAGAAAATTTCTTTTTGAAGTAATTATAGTGGGCATTGTTATTTCCATTCAATAGAAAAGGAAACTGAGGCTTAGAGATTTAAAGTGACTTTCTCAGTTGATTTATAGGTGACCGCAATCTTTTGTTCCCGAATGCCCGTTAGACAGTGCTACTTAGCTGAACATTTTTTTCTGGTCTGTCACTTTTGTTACTTTAATTAAGCTGTTGCAGACATTCGTTAGACATTCTTAGACGAACTTCAAGTGATAATTATTTAATGTTTTATAGAGCATTTCATTACCAGGCTGTTTTTTGTTATTATGGCAGAAAGACACGTGACTTAAAATTCACCTCCCAACACATTCACGGACTTTTGTTTTCTGTCATATGTGTTGCTTTTATATTCCTTAATTTTCTCGTATAGCATCTTTTACCGCCAAATTCTTTATTCTCTACAAATGTTTAATTTTTCTCTACACACCTCCCTCTTAGGACTTAACATTTATCTAAAGTAGGCTTACAGTCTCTTTTTCTCTATTAAAAGCTTTCTGTAGCACCTTTAAAAGGAACCTAAATATCATGTTGACACTTTGCACAAAGAATTTTGTTCCTCAGCCTTTCCCTCCCATTAACCTAGCACTTAGAAATTGACAATGCTCACACATTCCTTTTATATTATTCTGACATTTCTGTGGCATTTCACCAATGTGCAAGACTGCACATGAAGGTATACTTAGGAAAACTTGATGAACACCTGTATTAGTACGTCTAATTACCATCATTTCATGCCTATAATGTGCAAATGGTCTGATGAAAAGCAGCAGCCTTGTTTCTGGTCTCATCCAGGGAACCCGAGCTCTGTGCTGTTAATAGAGTGAGTGCAGTTTCCATTCAGAACTCTGCTACGGCGCCCTTTTTTCTGTCTTTGCTGAAGTCCGTGTCCCCTAATAACTTCCCAGCCCTCTCTGTCTTATAGTGCCAAGTATCTGAAATCCAGTTAAAAAGAGATACATTACAGAAAGAAATTATTTTAAGGATAATTTAAATAATTGGATGTTTAATAGAGGATGAGATTTTTGCACTCTACAGGGATTGGTGATGTGGCGATGGCTATTTATACATGGCAATTGAGACTTACAGCTATTGAATTTATTTGCTACTCAGTTTGAAAAGCTTTTCTTGAGTGCTTATTATGTGCTAGCACAAAGATGAGTGCGTCCTCTACATTGGAGGAAGCAATTTATCATAAAGTAGGAAGAAGTGCTTTGACAAAAAAATTATAAAAGATTCTGTAGTGTGCTGTATGATGACAGTCCAGAAATGTGTTTGGGGAGGAAAGGTAATAGCTCAGTTGTAGACTGCGTGCTTAGCATGCATAAAGTCCTGGATTCAATCCCCAGTGTCTCCTTTAAAGATAAATTAAAAAATAAATAATCCTAATTATCGCCCCCCCCCCCAAAAAAACCCCAAACAAACAAAATCTAAAATGGAAATGAGTGTGCTTGTAGATTTCTAGGCAGATTCTAAGAGCCGGCTCTTCTGTCCTAATCTCCTGGAACCTGGCTGTTATCCACAACACAACATCACATGCACACCTGCGCTTGTATTATGCTTATTAGGGCTGCTGCAGGGATGATCCTCCGTATACTTGTCTGAAATGTTCTTTTTTCTCCAATTGTGAACTCAAAAATCATATTAATTCAAATGAGGAGGGGCAGTTTTGTGATTTTTGTGCCAGATTTTTGACCTGATGAAAAGATAAATTTCATGTATACGTACATGTGTATGTACATATATGCGTGTGTGTATGTGTGTGTATAATTTAGCTGTTAACCAGCTCTGCTGTAGAAAAGGAGAGGGTGATAATACTTAGCTGCTGTCTTATTCATGGGGGTTGAGGGCTCTGTTACAACTTTATTTTTTTTTCTTGCTGAATGAAAACTAAGTTGGCTATGAGGAGAAAGAGCCAGCATTGGTGTTTCACTGATGCCAAATATGACTGCATAAAGCTTTATTAAACTGGGTGTGGTTTGGTTGGGAGTTCTGTCTTTCTTTTGAGTATGGAGTTTTAAGATAAGTGTCTGAAAAGACGGTGCCAGCAATTCGTGCAGCAGGCTCTCGACCTGTCTAAACATGATTTGGCAGAAATCACCCAGAAGAAATGAAATTGAAATTGATCGATAAAAGTTAAAAGGAAAACATTTCATATTTAAGATGTAGGTTTGTAACTTCACAAAAATGTGAAAAGCAATTATGAGTATTTCTTTCGCTAGAAGAATGTAAGTGGCTTAGTGCTTGACAAGGAAATGAAATAATAATAGTCATAGCATTTATTGAGGGTCTTCTGTGTCCGTCTGTATCCTGTTTTCTTCTCCTGGATTTCAGTCAGTTTCTTCTCAGTCTCTTTTACCCTCTCCTCTTTCTCTGACTCCTGAATGCCGTTGCTTCCTCTCTTTGGTTCTTTTCTCTGGAAGCTTCACCCTGTGTGGACCATCCATTCCAAGTTGACATTCTCAACACGTTATCTTAGGGCGGAACTCTCCTTAGAGCCACAGACTGCCAATTAGGTGTCTGACAGGTATTTCAGGCTAACATGTTGAGAACTGAATTCTGTTTTCCTATAAATACTTAGTCTGCCTTCTGCTTCCCTACTCTCTAGGCATTTCTAGCACAGAAAATTGCTTCTCCAGAAAGAAACCTAGGTGACATTCTTTCATCTTCCCTTTCTCCCATAGTTAAGCCACCAGCCATTCCTGTTCATTCTACTCCAGGTATTTCCCAAATCTGCCCGTCCATTTCTTTCTCCATGTGCTCCACCCGCCCCAGTCTAGGCTACTGCCACCTTCTCCTTCTGCTGCTAAAAGTCTCATGCTTTCTTCTTCCATTTTTGCTCTCTTCCCCTCCTTAATCCTTTCCCTATAAGGCATCAGATTTCATTTTCTTTAGTAGATTATGTCATTCTCTTGCTTTAAAATGCATTCAAAACTTCACATGGACCTTATGATAAAATCCGTTAAGTTTTACCTGGACTAAACAGCTCTGCGTGATTTAGCTCTTGCCAAGCTCCCCAGTTTTATCTTGGGCTGTTCCAAGTTTGCTCTCCTTCAGCCGAGTCTCTTTCCTTATACCTCTTGGAGACTAAACTCTTTCCTGCCTTGGGTCTTTGTACCTCTGCCTAGGGTGCTCCCAGCCAGCTCTCCATCCCACTCTCTTATCCCCCAACTCCCAACACACACACACACACTCCTTGGCCACCTGCTTCTAATCCTGTGCATCTCAGTTTACTTAGAGATAAGTCCCTTTGCGACTTTATCTGAAAGAAGTTTCTTCTCCCCATTCTTTAAATAGACATCCCTTTTTCGTAAGGAAGTCTCCCCTCTCCATTCCTTCTAGATAACTTTCCTTTATCTACAGGTCTCCCCTCCCTATTCCCAAATAACCTCCCTCGGCCAGTTGTTGGTTTCTTTCATAGCACTTGTAACAGTGACTAATTTTCTTGGCTACTTTCTCAGTGTCCCCCCAGAGGGAAATAAGGCACACAGAGAGCAGGAACCAAGGTTGTTTTATTCATCCTGGTGTATCTAGTGCCCAGATCTGTGCCTTATGTACAGGAGACCTTCAATCCATATGTTTTCTGGATAAATAGAAAACTACTAAAGATCTCTTTTACTTAAAAATTTGGCTCTTGATTATTTTGTCTTCTGCTAATTTTACCCCGATAGGAAATTGAATAGTGTTCCCATTCTTTGACTAGGAATAGATTAGATTAATCCAATGAAAAGAGAAATTTGTTAATTGCTATTTTTAAAAAATGGGAGTACGCTAGTTCTAAAATAAGTTTTCTGATTGGAAAAATGATGATATTTAGAACTACCATACTTTAGAATTATAATTATAATTGTTTTTTTTTTCTTTCAGCATTCAGGATATAGAAAATATATAGTAAATCACAAATAAAAAAATCAAAATAAAATGCCCCTGTTTCTAGCCAGCATACATTTTAAACAAATTGAACTATAATTGACATAATAAACTACCCATTCAAAGTGTGCAATTTGCACAGCGTAAATTATTGAATGACATGTAGCCCTGAAGTTGCTTATAATGTGTTACTAGGATGAATACACTATATTGAATAATGTATGTATGTAAAAGAGCACCAAATGAACAACGAAGACCGATTATGCTCTCTCAGCAAGTGATGTTTAAAAAATATTTGTGGTTATCAAATCAAAAGAACGATTGCTCTTCCTGAATCATCAGATATTGTTTATGCTTTGTGCCACTTAAAGGTTTATCTCCCCTCTTGCATTTTAGCAGAATGTTTCTTCTGGTGGGGGCGCCCAAAGCGAACACTACCCAGCCCGGGATTGTGGAAGGAGGGCAGGTCCTCAAGTGTGACTGGTCTTCTCAGCGGGGGTGCCAGCCAATTGAATTTGATGCAACAGGTAAATGCTGATGCAGCGGCCCCTTTTCTTAACTTCTGTTATTTGATATTTCCCCCCTACCTTTATCTCCCCCTGTTTGATATATTTTAAAATATGATTTAATTTTTAAAAGCACTTGCTTTAGCTTAAATGTAACAATTTAATAAAATAACATATACAAGTACTTCGGATTGCCAGAGAAAATTATCTAAAGACAAGTGACTTTTTATATGATGTTTTTTTTCCTACAATTTTGTAGCATATAAAAAGCCTTAAAAGTACACTGTGTTTCCACTGCTTTCAACTTTAAACTGATAGTGTCAATCTGCGGAAATCTGAGGGAAGTCTATTAAAATGTTTTTGCACCTCTTCTGAGAAGAGAGAGTGATGCTTATTATCCTTTCTTTGTTGGCAAAACTGACTCACTGATAACCGTAGATCAACTCCCTAATCATGAAGGAATTGAAGCCTTGGGTTGTGCTACCAAAACCAATTGAGGAATCTTTTGTATTCAAGTAGATCTGGTTGACTTTAAAAAAAAGTTTTTTCTTATCCATAATTCATAGGGAAAATAATATGTTATGCTTCTGATAACGTTAAAATTTTATCTACAGGGACAAATTCCAGTGTCAGGACTGTGGTAGTAAAGAGAAAAATAGCATAAGGAAGATGAGAAATAAGAAATAACTTAAGTTTTATATTTACATCTGTGAAGTAAAATAGACATAATTCTTTACATATTTGTATTGGTGTATTTGTCTACATTTATGAAAGCTTAGAAAATCCTCAAAGATATAGTGTGGCATCTTTCTGGTACAATAGTTTTACAAAATCTTTTAATGATTCTGATTGCTCGATTTGACAGAATACTTTAAGATAAACCTGAAGAAATTAGTCATTTTTCCCTCCCGTATTGCTATTTCCTGCTACGTCTAGAAGAGATTTCCTGCTGGGAATTATAGTATCAGTGGAACAGAAATCATGCTGTGGACTGTTCCATTTAATCTTGTGATCAGTGCCAACATGAGTAGGCGCCATTAAGCCAACTCTTCATAGGAATAAGATCAGGTGTTTGCTTTTTTTCCATTTGAAACCATCTACATTAAACCCTGCTGTTTTTTCCATATATGACTAGCATTTGGAAAACCCCAAGAGTATGTAAATAGGCTCAGTTTTACCACAACTGGAGAAATATCTGTGATTCAATTATGGGTCAGGGCACTTCTATCTTCTAACAAAATATGAGTAGTAATAAAATAAAACAAATTCACTTTTGATTGGTTGAGCTGTTCAGACATATTTCTGTATTCAACACCACAGGCTTTTTGTGCAGTGCAAGATAATTTATTACTGGCCTGTTTTGAAATTTGGCTTTATGTATTACTTTGTTTACTGAAAAAATAATGTATGCACTGGATAGAAAAAATTTTAAACAGTCCCAAAGAGTATACAATGAAAAATAGGACTCTTTCACATAAGCTTGCTTAGAGATAATCACTCTAAACAATTTCTTTGAGCCTTCTAGAATTTTCTTATTCCTATGTGTATGTGTGTGTACATATACATACATACATATATGTATATATATCTCCTTAAAAAGAACAATTCACAAATAGGAATATACTAAATATTACTACTAGGCACCTGACCAACCCTCCCCCCCAATATAAATCTCTTGTAGATCTTTCCATAGTGACATTTAAAGATTTACCTCCTTCTTTGCAAATCACTGATAGTGTTCTATTCTATAGTATTTGTAGCCTAAATTACCTAACTCATATTCCCTGTTGATGGATATTTAGCTTGTTTCCAGTCTTTTGTAATCATAAAGACTACCATAGTGAAAATCTTACACTGTCGTATTTGTACAAATGTGTATGTCTGTGGTATAAAGTCCTGGCAGAGGATTTTTTTAGGTCAAGTATGTATATTATTTTGATAGATATTGCAAATTACTCTTCACAGAGATTTACAGCCCTCCAATTATGTTTTTTGACACCCATGGCAATACCATTTATCACCACATTTGTAATCTTTGTCAATTTTATATATCATTATTCTATATATTGTGTGTAAAATTTATACATGTTATTATGTTATTTTATATTATTATATCAATTTATATCCTTTTAAGTAACAGTAAGACTAAACATCTTTGCATTTGTTTGTAAGCCAAAGTATTCCTTTTCCTCTGAGCCACTGTTAATATAGTTGCACATACTTTCTTTCTATTGATTTGTGGATTTAAAAAAATAAATCTCAGTTGATGGCACTCCATCTTTTTGGTTGCTTAGGCCAAAAACTGGAGTCATGCTTAACATGAAATCTCAGCAAGTCACAATCTAACTGCTTCCCGTCATTCTGCTGCTAATACCCTACTTCAAGCCACCGTTGTCTTTCATCTGGACTGTTGCCCTAGAGTCCTAGTCAGGTAAAGAGATGGCACACTTAAATTGGGGTAGTTTGGTGAGCTTTTAGTAAAAAGACTTTTTACAAAGGATTATGCAGGGTCTCAGGGATCGGTGGTATTGGAGACACTAGCTAAAATTTGGCTTTTAGGTTTGAGGGGAGAAAGAGAAGGGGGCAGTTACCTGCCTCCAGGCAGAGGAAAGGCCCACTTGAGAGGAGCATGGCTTTTGTCAGAGAGTGTAGCCAGCCCAGGGTGCCCGGGAGAGGGAGCAGGGGAGTAAATCCCTGGCCTTGCCCCTTCCTGCCTTTGATCTCTGTGCACGCTCCCCACTGTCAGAACCCAGCTGGGAGCCAGCGTCGCAGCAGTTCCAGTCCGAGAGGTCACAGTGGTCAGCATCCTGGATGGAGAGCTGGGTGGAGAGCGGTGGAGAGGAGACCTGGGGGGCAGATGGAAGAGGGCCACACACCCCCGCACTGTTCTCCCCACTTCTGCCCCGGGTACCCCTGACAATTTGTTCTCCATGGCAGAGTGATTCTTTTAACATACTCAGATCATAACACTCCCGCTCAGATTCTGCTAATATCTTCCCATCTGTCTCACAGCAGCCACGAGGACTCTGAGTATACCAGCCCCTTACTTCTGTCTTTACCTTCATCTTCTGTTCTCCCCTCCTTCATGCTCTTGCAGCCTCACTGGGTCTTTCTGCAGTGGCTTGTAAACGGTAGGCACATTCCTGCCTCACCTTTTCCTGGGCTGTTTCCTCTGCCTGGAACATTGTTTCCCCAAATGTGTATAGAGTACTCTGCTAGCACCCCCTTGGGAATTCCTCAACTGTCATCTTCTCAGTAATGCTCTGACCATCTTATTTGAAATTCTGGATCCCCCTTTCCCGCTTTGTGCTTCCATCTTCTTCTCTGCTTTATTTTTCCTGTAGTAATCACAATGCTCTAGAAGTTATTTATTTTCAGTTAATGTCTCTGTCTTTCTATTATTATATATGTCCCATGAGGATAATTTTGATCTGTTTTGTTCACTGCTGTAACCCCAAGGCCTAGAACAATGCCCGGTGCCTGGTACAAGTTGGTGCCCAATAAATTGAATAGATGAATGAATGAATGAATCATAAGCCCTTTTTCTATAGTGAAGAAATGTCTAAAGTCTAAAGCATTTTCCTGAACTTTCCTCATGCCTCTGTCCCATCCTAGCCCAAACACATAACGTCTCTGCATTGCTGACGTCTTTGATCTTTGCCATTATCTCAGGGGAGATGGAGCTTGCTTTCTTTCCCTCATCTCAGGCTTATGTCGGGGAGATAGTAGCTGGGTGGATAAGTGTGGTTTCTGGAGGCAGACTGCCTGGGCTCAGAGCCCAGCCCTGTCACTGACAGCTGTGTAACTTGCACAGGTCACTGTCAGGTGACTCCCTTCTCCCTGGTGCAGTGTCCCCATCAGCCCTGCTCCATAGGAATGCGTTCAGCTGAATGAGTTGACTTATGTACATGTTAACATCCGTGTGGTGTTTAGTGCAGGGACTGGCACACTGCAGTGGCTCCTTTAGTATAAGCGGTTCTGTATTGTTCTTACTTCTCCCTCCTCAGGGACCATGCTGTCTTTCATTTATCTCTATGTTCCAGCACATTTCCTTTTTTCTTTTAACTTTCAAACATGCTTAAATTTTTTCTACGTGAAAAACTAATCAAGAGACCTTTGCCTTGAGCACGTGTCTTCTTTTAGTCATTTTCCTTTCTCCTTTTCTTCACATGCAGGATGTTGAACACTGTGCCTCTCTCTTCATCACTTCCCAGGCTCAGCCACTGTAGCCGGGCAGCTGTCTAACCCTTCCCCACCCGGCAATGGCCCCCACTGAAATCGCTGGTGGCAGCCTACGTCAATGGACACTTGATCCCTCATGTTACTGAACCTTTGTTACAGTTCACCCTGCTGACCACTCCTTCCTTACTTAAAATCTCTACTCTTTGTCTGTCTGAAACTATCTTGGCCCCTTCTTCCTCCTAACCTTCTTGATACTCTTGTGGAGTTTGCCCTTTGACCCCTCCTTCTTCACTCCCTCCATCCAGATTTGCTATACATCATGGCATCATGAAAAGGAAATAGGCCTTGGAGGCACACTGAGTTGGGTTCAGATCCAGGCTCTGTCATATTTCCAGTGTTACTTTAGAAGAATTGCCTACCTTTCCACATGCTGTAACACGTTCCTGGGGTGACCATGAAGAGTGTAAATTAGTTTATCTGCTCTGCTTTGTTGTGTTTCTGAGTCCAGAAGAGACTTAAGTGCTTAAAAGGGCTCCATCGTCATGTTTTTAGTATTTGGGAAATAAAATTTATAAAATTATTTAAATTATCTCTGATTTATAGAATGTGGTAGAATTACAACTGTTCATTAGTATCACATTTCTGAAACTTTGGGGAAAACCCTTGGATTTAGGTAAGCCCACATGACTTTTGTCAGCCAATGAAACATGAGCTGAAGGGTGTCATTTGTGAGTGGAAGGGTTTAGGAGTTGGGGCATTATTCTGCCTCTCCTCTTAACCAGTTGCCGTGCTGAGTAGGGATAGTTTGTGGTAGAGCCTCCCTCTTCCTGGGTCCCTGGGTGAGGAAGGCATGAAGCTTAGACTCTTACGGACCCACAGTGTTTAACATAATCCTTTGTTCTTTTTGACTGATAGATTTTGGGGATGCTTGTTCCTGAAGTGCAGTGCAGCCTAACAGAATAGAATGTACAGGGACATTAAAATTGAGTAAAATGATCAAGGGTCAGCTTTTGGAAAATGGTTATTAAACCCTTTCTTATTCTGCATACCATCTCCATTTGTGAACTTTCTTGTTCTATTTTTCTGGGTCCTGAGTGGCTAAGTGACTGGATATCAATTGCTTACGCTAAGAATGGCCCCTGGTTGGTAAATTGCATTTAGACTGGGAGTGACTATAAATAAAATGTAGGTACCTGATGGGGAGGCCAGGCTTTGGTGTTCCCTGAGTACAGTGACTCTCATAACTGGCAGGTCCTTTGTAGGAACTCTGAAGGCTATGGCTATGGGATTATCACAGGCAATGCCATTCCTATGGGGCATGAGGCTTTGAAGCCAGGGTAGCTGCTGTTCCCAGCAGATCCTGTTTCTTCATATCTGGGCTGTCACCTGGTGAGGCAAAGAGAAGAGCTCTGGACAGCTGTGTGTACTGCCGCGCGGGGAGTTCACGTGAGGACTCTCATCGGGGAGGTATGTCTGGGTCTGTCCTACGCCCTCTAAATAGACCGGTGCTGTGTGTGGCCTTGGGTGGTTGTGTGAGTCTGAACGTTTAGCGGAGCCCTGGGAAGCCCTCCTGGTAGTTGTATCAACATCTGAAGTTTGTAACTGATATACGTTAGGTTCTTCTGTTTCTTGGGCTGTTTCTCTTTAGAAAAAACAGAATAGTGACTTTATCCCTTCCTGTAAAAAGAGCAAACCCAAACTAGCTCCAAAATCACAAATGTTTTTACAGTAAGGTGCTTTTTGGAGATACTGTAAATGCTTGGTGTTAAGTAGCATGTTATCAGTGTCCTTTCCCTTTCCCTTCCTCTTCCTTTTAGGTCAGGTTTTGCTATACAGGCCGTCAGTTCACTTAAGTCACAGCTCTTTTTCTTCATTTAGCTGAAATTTACATTTTTTTCTTTTCTTTTTTTTTTCCTGGTTGTCTTATAGATATGTTTGTTTTCATGACTTGACTGTCAACTCTCCAAAGTTGTTTCTGCTCACCCTTGTGTGCTAGTGTGTGGAGAAGTGCCTGGCGTATAGTAGGGTGTCTGTGTGTGTGTATTGCATACAGGTGTTGGGTTCTTGGTGCAAAGCAATAAAAACTGACTTTGGCTAAATTTTGCTGAGTAGGAATTTATTGGCAGAATATTGGTTACTCAACTAGTTTTTTTCTGAAAAACAGGCAAGAGAAGCTAATAGAGGACCCCTTAGTGCAGCATTTTACTGCTTTTGGAATTGCTCTTGCTGACTCTGGGGCAACACCGTGAGAATAATTTCTTACCTATCCCTGGCTCTCTGCACCACTTGCTAGAGAGTCAAAGCTTTTATGGTTTTATCTGATTGGCTGAGTCTAAGCCTCATGCCCATGAATGTCCAGGAAAGTCTGTCTTATCTCGCACAGCTAAGAAATGATAGATTATGAGCTTATTTAGAGAAATAAAACTTAAGGTTCTTCAAAATAAGAAAAAGAATAGTAGTAAGAGAATGCCTTTTTCTCTTTTTTGGTTGGAAAACAGGATAATAGTAAGAAAACATCCTTTATAAATCCAGTGTATATCTGTCACTGATCAATAATTCATGGACCACTTTCACTTTCTGTTTAGCAAAGATACACCTGGATATTAGACACTGTACAATTTATTGGCCATCTTACTGTGGCTTGTCACTTGCATTAAGACACTTAGTAGTAGCTAAGGAGGAAAGTCTGAATTTTGGTATTAGGATAACATAGTAACACTTAGTTTCTTGACTCTTAAAGAGGAAAGATGAATGCTTTCAGTGTGCTTTTTTTTTTTTTTTCTGTGTTCTTTTCTTTCTACTCCAGGCCATGATTTTGGATAATGAGAGAGGAAGGAATATTTCAAAAATATATTTGAAAGATCAGTCTAAACTTATTTCACTTTAACTGAGCAGTAGGCACAAGTAGATTTATACCAAAATAAAGAGGCATACCTGGAAGGTATCTAACTCTGCTTGGGGACTCTGAGGAAGGGTTCCCAGATTGGTTGGTGATATTTACCTAAAATACAAAAAATGTGGTGTAATTCTTCAGATGTGGAAGGGAGGTTCCAGGTAGAGAAAACAGTATGTGCATAGATTAGTAAAAGATGTTTATGAAGGAAGATCAAAGAATTCCATGTGACCTGCATGTATGTATCTATATATGAGTGTAAGATTTATATGTGTAAGGTGAGAGCAGTGAGAAATTGAGGACGTGATGAGAAATGAAACTGGAAGTAAACTGAGGAAGGATCTAAATGAATTTTAAAAAGATACTCTTAGCCAGCAGTCCAGCCAAATAAATTCGCCATTAAGCCTAACACACACACAGCATTGTATTCAAAATAAAAGGATCTAGAGCTCAGTGGGTAGATCTTGGTTCCTTGCCATGCTAAGTAGATTTGATGTGAGCATTACAGAAAAAGTAACACTTTCAGTACCCATTGTGTTAATTCTCCTAGTTATTATTTTTGGTAGACTTTCACAAATTACATGAAATAATATTATCATCTTGGTATCTTCAAAATATTGTAGGCATACCTTTTTAACAATTAAGGGAAAATGTGATGAAAAGTTAAATCTAGTAGAAAATTTAATCCAAGATGGTTGATGATTTTGATTTTTGAATGATATTTATGCATTATTGAGCCTGAAGGAACAAAAAGAAACTTCAGTCTGAAATTTCCTATTTCTTGGATTTGTGAGACCTAGTCACCAAATGTGCTCTCTGTTAATTTTCTTTCAAGCTTTTGACTTTTGCTTGTCTTCTTTGTTTTGTTTTGTTAACTTCTAAACATAAACTGTATTACGTTTCTAGTTGCGTCCTTCTGTGTGGCTTGTCTCCTTTATGGTTCTTTTTCCTGCTGATTTTCTTGATGTGTTATGTAAACTAAGCCACAACTAGGATGTAAAAAGGAAAACCTACTGTTTTATTTTACATGCTTGTATAGTGATTGAAATATTATATCTTACTTTGAAATAGTACTTGCCCACTTGGATTTTTAAACCCTTTCATCTAGTGACTTCACAAAATTTGTAGGTTTTAACCAAGACTGCATAATGGCCAATTTGCAGAATGGCTGAAAATGGATTTTTCTCTAAACTGACAGAAAAACAATGAACTTTGAAACTGTTGAAATAGTGCAAATTAAAAGGTCATTTGGGCGTATGATTTGTTTATTTTACACTGAGATGATTTTTTAAAATTGAGGTATAATTTACAATATTATGTTTCAGGTGTAAAACATAGTGATTTCCAATTTTTAAAGATTATACTCCATTTGTAGTTATTATAATATATTGGGAATGTTCCCTGTATTGTACAGTATATCCTTGTAGCTTATTACACAAATAGTAGTCTGTACCTCTTAATCCTTTACCCTTAAGAAAAAGATGATTGTTATGTAGAAAACACAATTTATCTGAATGTGAAAAAATAGAACTTAGGCAAAGATTAACGTATGCTTTAGTTTAAGGATTAATGCTCTACATATTTTAGGAAGTAAAAATATTCCAAAACTGTATTATGTTGGTATGCAAAACAATATTGAGAATATTTGTGTAGCTGGGGGTAGGCTGTTATCTCAATTTTGTTTTCATGCCTGGATTAGTTTCTTTTTGCTATCACAGCAAGTTACTATAAACTTGGAGTCTTAAAAACAGCATACATTTACTGTCTTCAGTTCTGGAGGTCAGATGTCCAAAATGATTTTCATTGAGCCAAAATTGAGATGTCTGCAGTGCTGTACTCCTTTTGGAGGCTCTAGGAAAGAGTCTGCTTTCATACCTTTTCTAGCTTCTAGAGGCCACCCACCTTCCGCGGCTTGTAGCCCCTTCCTCTGTCTTAAAAGCCAGCAATGGCTGGTTGAGTCTTTCTCAGGCTACATTGCTCTGACCCTGACTCTTCTGCCTTCCCAGAAGACTGATTATATCAGGCTTACTGAGATAATTCTGGAGTCATCTTACATTTCAAGGAACTTAATTTACTCACACTTGCAAGGTCCCTTACTGCCATGTGAGGTCACATATTTAAATGTAAGATTCTAGGGATTAGGATTTGGACGTCTTTGGGTGGCGTGGTGGGGTGAGGGTATTTTTCTGTTACCACAGCGCCCTTTAAAATATTTTGTTTGATATTTGTTATACTGTAAGCTACTTTAGGACACAGCCATGCTTGTGTAAGTAGGCTTTGTGCCCTCTTTTGTTCTTTTCGCTTTGGCCCAGTGGTTATGGAGAGTGCAAATTAGAAGGTCTGTGCTAAGATTCATTGTCTGACACTCACTAGATGTGACCTGGGGCAAGTGACTTCAGTTTGCCAGCCTCAGTTTTTTCAGTTTGTCAAATAAGCGTAATACCTACCTCTCAACATTGTCATTTGTATTAAATGAGATAATGTCCATGAGGGTACTTTAGAGACAGGGAAGCAGGGTACAAGTGATGAAAGAATGGTTTATATCATGCTCATAGTACAGCTGTGGGGAAGTGAATGATTATGCAAAAGGAAAAAAATAAAGATAATTGTGGTATTCTTCAGTGGATTATATCTTGGTTTGCATTTTAACCTCTGTTATGATGTCATTTGGGAAAATCCTCTCCTTGCAACGTTCTTTCCTTTTTTAGGAAGCAGATGTTATTATAACAGACTGGCTATTGCCCGGTTTTCTCAATAGTATGTCTTTTCTGAAAAGATAGATTGATGATGTGCACTGATGGAGGAGAACACGTAGCACCTGGCACCGTCGAAGTCTCTTTGTTTAGAAATATGGGCTTGCCTGCATGATTGTTAAATACATTCCTTAAAAAAGGGAGAAGCTCCTACATTTATGTTCTAATTTCAGTGAATGGATGTTACCTCTTACCAGCAATGCCTGTCCTAGAGGAATGTCAGAAGTCAGATTACTATCCTACCCGTGCACACGGCTTGCTGGAACACGTACCACCTGTTCCCGGAAGGGCTTGGCTGTAGGCTGTGGGCAAACCCTGGCCATGCCAACTTTGCAGTCAAGAGAAGCACTGCGGAGTGTTTTCTGGATATTACTATGCTTTACAATTAATAGAGAATAGAAAACGTTTAGCTGTTCTCTGGCCTCTGTGCCATAGAGTTTCCAACTCCTCACAGTTAAAACAATCAGGCTGACTCAAAAACAGCTTCCTAAGTTTGCCTTTGTCCTCTTGGTGAATTTTCGGTCTTTCAGGGTTATGTCTAGATATCTGTTCAGTTGCAACAGTCCTGCAAATTAGAGAGTTAAAAAGCACAGAAAAGTAGTCTCCCTTCCCTTGTTAATACAAAATAAGTTTATACTAAAGAATTATGTATATGTATGTGTTTTTAAATGAAACTCTTTCTCCTGATGCAATCTGTCATCCCCCAGTAGAGAATTAGACAACTGGAGAGTTGGCAGGCAACCAAGAAATCAGTTAATCCAATTTATTACTAGTTGACTAGCACTCATGCCGTGAGTTGGTATTTGAAACTTTAAATGTTTTACCAAAACTGAGTTCACATATTCCTTTAAAGCTCATCTTCGTTGCCCACTTTGACCTGACTCATACCCATTATTTTAAGACTTAACATGGACTTGGTTCTTTGGTTTTTTTTTTAATCATCAGTAAAGAGTTTTTGTTTTAAAATGTTAGACGCTTTCAGGATCATTTCCTTCTCATCACTAGGAGGAAACAAACCAGCATTGATAGAGCAGCGGGGGTTTTCAAAGGGCCTGTATTCTTTGTGCTGGCTCCTTCAGGGGCATCAGAATTGCTCAGGGAAGGAGAGGGAGATTTTGTTTTTGTGTTCCCCGTGGTGGTAATAACTCAAGAAATAAGTAAGTACCAGTCCCCAGTGAAATGAGCTTCCTCATGTTTCCCTCTGGCTCTCCTTTTCTGACTCTTCTTGTTTGCTCTTGGAAAACAGTTATATTTAATTTTATGTAAAAGATGTTTCTGGATAGCTCTCTGTAAAGTACTAACACTTTCTCTTGTTCATAGATTATGATTTTAGAGCTTTTTTCTTAATATTCACAAATGATTAGTTTTTCAGTGATCTGTGGCCCCAAACACTTCAGATTTAAAGACCTTTATCTCATCATTTTTAAGTCAATGCCGTTATGCTTCTAGAGACATTTAAAGGCACTTTCAAGTTTATAAAGCAAATCATCCTTTCAGTAGTAGTAATAGCTAACCATTACATAGTGTCTTTCAGAGTTTCTTAAGTTAAAAAACTATTTTCTCAGTAAGTCAAAGAAGGCATTAATCTTCACTGTGATCTTTAGTAATATCTGGAATTTTGATATTTTTGATGAATTATATTTTGCAGTATTCTACTCTAGTATTTTATTAGGAAGTATAGTATACTTACTGAGTATAGGAAGAATAATCCTTATAAAAATTGCTAAGCAGAGCTTGGACAATTTAAATGTTCTTCAGTTTCATAAATTAAAAAACTCCTTTATGTGTGGGAGATGAAAATATAAACATTAAGTTAATTAGGAGGGGATGTGGAATCTCCTAACTAAGCTTTTGTATGTGAAGATTATTGGGTACATATCCACACTACTTTTTTTTCACCTTTTAAAACATACAGACAATGCATATTCTTTGATTAAAAATATGAGAAAGATCTGAGGGGCAAAAAGAAAATAAAAACCTCCCAAATCTCATTGCCCAGGAAATCAGTGGCCATAGGATATATTCAGGTGTGTGTGTATAACATGTTTGGGTATGTTCCTTGGGGCCTTTATATATACTCTGTGTGTATGTGTGTGTGTGTCTGTGTGTCTGTGTGTATAAATATGTAAAATCTTAATTTACTCAATTTATCTCCTGTTGTGTTAGAAATAGATATTTTGCTGCTTTTAAACTATTATAACAATGCTTTGATCATATTTATTAAGTCTTTGTTCATATTTTAAATTATTTATTTAGAATTAATTTCTAAAAATGAAATTTAGAAGTCAAAGGGGGATGTATGTTTTTAACACCATCTGATACACACTTGCCAAGTAGGAAAACATTGATACAACTTATCTCTGAAACAAGCTTGATATAATCTTTCTTAGTCTTACAGGTGAAACATTTATCTTGTTTTGATTTGCATTTCTGATTTCTAGCGAGGTTAAGTCTTTTCTCATATGTTTATTAGCTCTTACTGTGTTTTTGGTTTATATTGTTTATTCATATTCTTGGTCTGTTTCTCTATTGACGCATCTGTTTACTTTTTGTTAATTTTGAAAAAGTATTATATACATATATTTCTGTTCAGTGTGGCAGCTACCTTTCTACCTGACAAGTTTGTCATTTGTTTTTTTAAACTGCTTCATTGAGATATAATTTATCATAAAATTTACCTGTTTTCAGGGTACCTATTCATAGAATTTTGCAGATATTAGTATAATCTAATTCCAGAGCATTTCTATCACCCCCTAAAAAGAAACCTCATGTTCATTGTCAGCTACTCCCCACTTGCACCCCCACTGATATTAAAAAGTACCATTTATGTACTGCTAAAAAATGCTGCTAATTATAATGGTCACCATTGACTGTAATATACTTTCAGATTTCAAAGATGTTGATATCTTAATATTTGCAGCTCCAGATCAATGAGACACATTATTTCACAGGAGCATTAGATTATAAATACATGATACTAGCAGCTGTCTGACTACTTCATCATTTTTTCTCATATCCATTTTATAGCATTTGTAACTCTCTGAAAATATCTTATGTAATTATTTATTATTTCTCTCCCTTGAAAGCAGGGACCTTATCGGTCTCATTTAACTGCTGTATTCCTTGCATTTAGACGTAGGAGATACCCATGATTTATTTATTTAAATGAATGATCGAAGAGATTTCTTCCTTTGACCTGTTAATTTTCACATAAATAAGTAAGCCATATTGGGAGGTTTTTCTTCCAGGCAGATTTGTTATAGGGAGTGTGACTGAGCAGAAGTGATGTTTGAGGGAAAAAGCTGCTTAAGGAAGCCTGCAAATTGTCTATTTTGTTAAAGGGTGAATGTTAGAGTGGCACTCTTTTTTTTTTTTAATTGAGGTATAATTGACATTAGTTTCAGGTATATAACATAACAATTCAGAATTTATATTTGCAAAATAATCATCACAGTAAGTCTAACGTCTGTCACCATGCATAGTGAAAATTCTTTTTCTTGTGATGAGAACGTTTGAGATCTACTCTCAGCAACTTTCAAATATGCAGTGCAGTATTATTAACTGTAGTCACCATGCTGTACATTACATTGTTTTAATATCTACTTTTGGGGGCAAAAAATAAGCTATTTAAGGACCTACATCATTTCATTATTCATAAAGTAACAAATGGGAACTGAATGACAGATACACAGTTAACTTCCAAATTGAAGTTTACAGTCTCGCTTTTCTAATGCTTTGGCATTCTTCTTGCCTTTGGCTTTTTGAGAAAAAAAAAAAAAGTAATCTTGTTGCTCCAAAGGGTATTCTTTAGGCATGAAAAGAAGAAACAAAGAATGTAGCTTTAGGGTGATAAGGTAACTTCGTCTTAAAAATAAGCATCCCCTGTAATTCTCCAGCAAGTTGAATGTTTGACAGTGTCTTTTCAGATGCTTGGAGGAAATGAGAAGTAAATGAGATGAGTTGGCTACTAATCAGGGGGCAATGTCTATAGCTATGACAGTTTGCGTTGTTCAGTAGGCTTCTGTTCTGAAGTCTTCATTCATGGAAGTCTGATAAAGTGCAACTGGCAAATTAAAAAGCCGACAAAAATAGACAATAAATTTTCAAGTCTCTGCTGATCCACTTGCTAATTAACTTCAAGTTTCTCTAGCAACATTTTCTTCTATGAATGTTTGAAAGTGATAGTGTAGAGTCTTATGTTAATTTGCATAATGTGGGGCAGTTTCTTCTCATTTTTACCATGGTGTGAGATACTCTTTTCCCTTTTAATTCACTTGGGAGATCAGAGCTAATATTCCAAGGTGTCTTACAGAATTACGGACAGGAATCGTTCTTTCTTGACTGTTGCCTGGGGAAGCATTGCCTCCAGCCCTGGCATTTCTGCAGTTGTCTGTATCTGATTTCCCTCCCAAGGTCCAAGCAGCCTGTGGAGTTTCGGCATCTCTCGAAGTGGTGACTCAGGGCTGTGACTCAAAATATTTACTTCCCTCATGTGCCCCGGATTAGCTGCCAGTTTCAGCCAGGTCATGAATGAACTTCTTGTCAGTGGGTTTGGAGAGCAGGCTTTCCTTTTCTTTCTCCAGCCCACCTCTATTCACACTTCCTCTGAGTGAAATTTCTGCCTGAGGTTGAATTGGGTATTTTAAGACTTGATCTCTGGGGAAAAAAAAAGTTCTGATTGGTAAAGAAGAACTTCCCGTTGAGCAAACTTCTTAAAAAGATAGTAATTTGAGGTTGTGGCTCTGTTGAAGCTGAAGGCATTCAAATCAGTGGGTGATACTTATTTTTTGGAAAACTGTTGACTAGGTTTTGGATGCCTGTGTGTGCCAGCACATTAAAGCCGAACGTATTTGACTTCTTTTGTTTGGTAATATAATTGAAAGCACATTTAATCACATGATGCTTTAAGACATGGCTGTTGTCTTGGGGGCATAGCTAAGTTTTAGTTAAGCTCCAGGTTTTCAGATGTACTTAATCAAAAAGCCACATTATCTGTTGTTTTTCCACCAGGATGTGCTCCTTCATTCTTCTTAAATACTGTGGGAAAATTACTTGCCATATGAAAAGAACTGTGGATTTTTGTGCTCCATAATATTTGATGATAAAAATAAACCAAAATATATGTAACATTTCTACTTATTTTCCATGACATTTTTAGCTTAACTAAGCCTGATGTCCACAGAGGCAGATAACCATAATCATAATGGTAGGGGACATTTTTGATGCTTTTGAAAAAAAAAAGGAAATAGAACATGGTAGCGCTGAGAAGCACATGCTACTTGACAGTGTGTAACAGCGTCCTGTGCCACCACAGACAAATTTAGAGAAAAGTCCATTTGTTTAGGAAAAAAATCTGTGAAGGCAACTTTTTGGAGCAGTAGAAAGAGAATTAGGTAACATTTTACAGAGGAGAAACTTCTCTTCACCCTTTCAGGAGTATAATGAAAGAAAAACTGCTTAGTGTAGAGGGTGACTTAAAAACACCGAGAAGTCCACTACTTAGCATGGCATGAAAGCTCCCGCCCACCACTCCCCTTCAGATCTTTCTCACAGTAAACAACACACAATTCTCTAAAAAAAAAAATTCAAGAATATCCACTCTTTCATTTCTTTGCACAGGATTTTCTCTTGGCCCAGAAAGTATTCCCTCCCCTGAACTTGGCCACCATCTTCCCAATGGTCTTAGCACGTTCCTCTACCATTGCTCTGCCATTAATACTTGTTCCCACGACTGTCTCTTGGGTCAAATATTTCCTTCAGGGGCAGACTACCGCTTCATCATATGTTAGGGTCACGGACAACTGCCACTGAATTTTCAAGTAAGGTTTGAATCAAGAATGTAAGGAATAAGGGAAGGTTTTCCAAGTTAGAGAACCTTGGGCTCAAATGCCTGTGGGTAGAAATGAGTATGGCTTGTTTAAGGAGTTGGGGACTCAGGGTAAGGGAACTCTTACATATAAAAGTAAACATATCTTGGAGCTTTGATTAAACACTTATCCATTAGAATAGTATTCTATATTACACTCTATTTTCTAGAAGGTTATTATCTTAATTTAGCAGTGAGCTCATGCTCAGATGGCTTATGCTGAGCTCCTGTGTCTGTTGGAAGAGGAAGTAGGTGTGACTTTGAGGGAACATGTAGGTCTCTTAAATCAAATTAGAAATATTCCTAAACTTGAAACTGAAGGAGATATAGGGGACTGATTAAGTAAATTGCTGTATGGCTGTAAGTGTTGTACTATACAACAGTGAAAATGATGCCATAGGTCTACCTTTATTAACATATTGTTTCAGGGCAAAGAGGAACATAACACTTATATGTAATAATAACTTGAATGTCTTTTAAATATTGTCTTAAATTATCTATTTTACATATAAAATGATGTATTCATGAAACAGGTCTTTAGGGTAGACAACAAAATGATAGCAGAGGTCATTTCTTTATGGTGGGATTTTGGTATTTAGATTCATCTTTACAAATGGCTTTATTTTAAGTTTTATGCTTTCATTTGCTTTATTTTATATTTTATAAATATAAATTCAAAAAATATTTTATAATCAAAGTAAATAATAATAAAGAATTTGAATGAAGAGAAATAGAAGATACCCTGTTGTTGGCCTTATAGCACATAAATGTGTACTTGCTGATTGCTGTACTTTTATTTTGAAAATTTTTAAACTTCAGAAAATTTGAAAATGTAATATAATGAACAATACTCCCTTCACCTAGATTCAAGTATTGTTGCAGACATGAAACTTTACCCCTACATACTTCAGGGGATGTCTCATAACTAGGACCTTCCCTTACATAAGCACAATACTATCATCACACAGTAGAAATGTGTCATTATTACAGTACGTTATCTAATAAAGCCCTTTGTAACTTGAAAACATTTCTTCAGATAGAAGATTCAACTAAGCATCACATCTTGCATTGGGTTGCTATGTCTCATTGTTCTCTTTTAATCTTGAATCTTACTTTTTTTGTGTTTCATAATATTGACATTTTTGAAGAAACTATCAGATGTCTTGTAGGCAGGAATATTTTCTATTGGAAAGAATATAGAGATGTTGGGTCTGCACCTTTTTTATTTTTTATTTATTTTTTTGGTTGGTGGGGGAAGTAATCGGGTTTGTTTGTTTATTTATTTATGTTAATGGAGGTACTGGGGATTGAACCCAGGACCTCCTGCATGCTAGGCACACATCTACTACTGAGCTATCTCCTCCCCCACCCTTTTTTTTGAATTGAAGTTTTAGACAGTATGAGGAAATATATGGAGCCTTAATTTGAACCTCTCTAATGTGGTACTTCAGAAAAGTTTTGCTTCTTCTTGGACATCTTTAGGGTCTTGCTGAAAAGACTGTTTTAAATGAAAGTGGAAGGAAGAGTTGTGAGAATGTTGTACTTTTTCCTCAGAAATATTAGCTCATAAACTCAGTTCCCTCGGGCTAACTTTACCTAAGTTGAACATGATGCTTATGGTCTCAAAGGACAATGAATTTACATGAATACCTCCAAGCACCAGCTGTTTCACTGTCATACTGTATTTTCCCAGCTTCATTAACGTAAGGGGGGAAAGTCTTCATTTCCTTTGTAGAAAGGAGTAGAATAGAAAGCCAGCAACACAGTGAGAGAACACAGCTTGCAGTGGAATTTTTTAAACATCCTATTAAATAACTTGTAACCATACATTTTATGGCTAAAATCCTTGAAAACACTGTCAATTGAATCCACTTCTAGAGGCTAAGCTTCTTTGAAGTTATAGGTCAGGTCCTTTTGGATATAGCATTTTATTTTTACAATATATATTTCTCAAACTGTGCTAGGCTATACTGTAGTAACATTGTATTTACAAACAAATCCCCAAATCTCATTCACTTAAAAAAAGGCTAATTTCTTGCTCATGTCATCATCTTATGTGGGTCATTTGGCTGTTCTTGGTGGTTTAGAAACTTGGACTGAGGCTGCTTCCATCAAGGGACCCCACACCATCTCTTCTTCCAACCTCTTGGATAGGAGAGAGAAAACATGGAGGATTCATACCCATTGTGTGTGTTTGTTTGCTTTGAGTTGACTATTTGATATTTCACGTACAAGTGGTATGATAAGTGTTTGTCTTTCTGTGTCTGGCTTATTTGAACTTAGCATAATGTCTTCTAAATCCATCCATGTTGTTGCACATGGCAGGATTTCCTCTCTTTTTTCAAGACCGAACAATATTCCATTTTATTTATATACCACATTTTTTTCTTTTTTTATTCATTCGACCATAGACAATTAGGTTGCTTCCATATCTTGACTATTGTGAATAATGCTGCAATGAACATGGGAGTACAGATATCTCTCCAAGATAGTGGTATCATTTCCTTCAGATATATACCTAGAAGTGGGATTGCTGAATCATACCATAGTTCTTATCTTTAGCTTCTTGAGTAACCTCCATACTGTTTTCCATAATTGCTGCACCGATTTACATTGTTAGCCAACAGTGTGTAAAGGCTCCCTTTTCTCCACATCTTCTGATAATAGCCTTCTTAACTGGTGTGAGATAATATCTTACTGTGGTTTTGATTTGCATTTCCTTGATGACTAGTGAACTTATATCTGTTCTTAACTGACTTGAACTGGAAGAGATACTTGCCACTTCTGGTCTTAGCTTATTGACAGGAAGGAGTTACGTGGCTCTAACCTAACTATGGGAGAGTGGGAAATTTAAGGGATCATGTCGACTGTTAGGTGACCTGTAGGTCACTGATGTGTATTGTTTCTAGTGGGGACAGCACGTGAACATAGGCTTCAAGGGCAAGCCAACCACTGTTGGGAAACCTTGGTTTACAAAGTAACAGGCATGTAGTAGCTAGTTTATTTCTCCTTTACTAATAAAAGGTGTCTTTGTGGCCACTGACAAAGAACAGTGGTATTTAGAGTACAGATAGAGAGAGGCCTTTGGAGATTGATACATTAAAAAAATTTTTTTTCAAAACAATGAAGTTCAAAGACGAGTACAATGAAATGTTATCCCCTTCTCCTTTCCTATAAGACCTCTGGTATTATTGAAATGTTCGTTAATTATAACTCTCTAATTGGTCTTAAGTCTTCAGAGTATAATTGAGTAACCCGTAAGCACTACCTTAGATGGGTGAATTTAGGGAGCAGATTTAACCAAACCTTTTGGTGATATTAACATGTTGGCTGGCATTCTTAAATTGACACTAATCTGATGTAGTAGTCCAATATAGTTATTAAAATATGTGTTTATAAAAATATAATTAAAATATAAAATAATAAAAATATGTGTTTATGAATAATATAATATGAAATATGTGTTTGTAAGGAATTATAAATAGATTTAAAGAGGAACAGACTAGACTTTAAAAATAGTCTCTCCTCCCCAAAATACTTTATGCATGTATTTCTGTAATTATTTCATTAACCAGATCAAGAGCTTTTTCATGGAAAAGATTTCTATCTTTTTCTTTTTAAATCAACAGTGCTTTATGTGAGTGCCTGGTGTATCAGGAATGGTTTTCTTAGTAATGTCGGCTGAAAAATAAATGTTTGCATGTAGTGTGCCAAATCTGATTGTTTTTCTTACCAGCCTAATCATGTCCCCTGGATTCTGACTCTTGTGTTATAATGTCATTAGCAAGGTCTTAGTCTTTTACTTAAGTCTTCTATTACTGGTGTTCTGCAAATGTGTTTCATAGCCTTCCATTTTCAGAAATATCTCTGGTCATAGAAGTTTTGGGAGTATGGAAGGTAGTCATAAATACTCATTTAATAGTTAATTATCTTACAATTTAGCAACTAGAAAACTTCACTTAATTTTTCATATCCACATTATGATAACGGATAGGGTTAATAACAAATCTGAGACACTTCTAAGTCATCCTGTATTTTATTTTTCTAATTAGTTGGAAGTCCTTAATGTGTATAAGGTATGTGAGATAAATAGCTAGGGTAGTATTTGATTAGTCAAAGGCACACTATTTGTAAATCTGACTGGATTGAAATAAACTTTGTTATACTAAGAAAGTATATTTTGCTTCTCACCCTTCACATGTTTTTTTTTTTTTTTTCAGGCAATAGAGATTATGCCAAGGATGATCCATTGGAGTTCAAGTCCCATCAGTGGTTTGGAGCATCTGTGAGGTCAAAACAGGATAAAATTTTGGTAAGCGTTTTGGATATTTATTCATAGGTTAGGTTTAGTCAATATATGTGAAAACACAGGACGTTCCATGGTTAAAAGCTGATAGTAACAGTCAGTGTGCTCAGGCAGAGGGTATCATCAGACAGCATAGCTGTGATCGAAGGCCACCCCTTCTGAGGATACCATCTCTCTCACCCTTCACAGGCTTGGCTTTGGCAGCTTTCACCTTCATTCCTACCGTGTCTACTTTTTCTGCCCCACTTGCTAGTTCCCGTCAGTTTGTTTCTCTCGAGCTAGATTTAGGAATAATTTGCCTCTGGTCAATCAAATGCCCTAGTGCCTCCTCTCCTTACAAATAAAGCACCACTGCCTTCGCCCCGTCTTCCCCTTTGCCACAGCCCCCTTCCTTTGCTCCCCCTTTCAAAGATGTGTTGAAAGTGTTTTCTGTAGTAACCACCTGCACTACCTCACTTCACATCCTCTTCCCAGCCCCGCCAGTCAGGCTCGGGTCATGGCCAAGGTCACCTGTGACTTTCAGGTTAAGAATATTTTTCTTGCCCCCTCAGCACCATTCCACACAGTCATTTGACCCATTCTTTCTGAAATACTTTTCTTTCCTTGGCTCCTGGGACACTGTTCCTTTCTGGTTTCCCCCTTCTCCCTGGTTGCTCCTTTGCAGTCTCCTTTAATAGCTCCACTTTGCCCAGTTTCTAAATGCTAGTCATCTCTGGCCTTTGTTGTGGGCCCCTGCCTTCTTAAACTACATCTTTTACCTAGCTGCTCCTATCCTGTCCTGTGACAGTGAATACTATCTTTCTGTCATCATCCCCAAATCTGTATTTCTACCTCTTCACTCTCCTGGGATCTTTAAAGTCATATTTCCCAACTACCTATTTGGCATTTCCATTTGAATAGCTCATATGTTACTCATATAGACTCATGTGGACCAAAATAGAACTGTTCTCCTTCATCATAAAGGAAAAACCACAAAAATAACTGTTTCCATCTAAAACTTCCCCATCTTAGAGGCATTACTCTCTACGCCATCCATCAGCAGGCCCTGTCAATTCTTCCTCCAGCTTCCAGAATATATCCCACAGGCATTGATAAATCATCATCTCCACACTTTCTGTGTGTCCCAAGCCCTCATCGTTACCCACCTGGGCCAGGTGAGTGCGGTGCAGTGCAATGGGTCATCTCTCTGCTTCCTCTCTTGCCCCAGCTACAATCTGCTCTTTATAGAAGGACCAGAGTGAACCAGAGCATTTCATCGTCTTGATTAAAACAGTCAAGCAGCTTTTCATCACCCTCAGAGTAAAATTCACATGCTGATCCTGGTGGCTTTGATAAGCATCTCCATAATCTGGTCACTGGCTGCTGTCTCTCCACCTTACGTGTGTAGCTACACTGGTCTTTTTATTCCTTCCATGCCATGTCATTTCAGGTGGCACCTTAGTGTTTGCCCCTCTGCCCATGTTAATGCTCATCTTGTTGCATTTCATGTGGGCTGGCTCCTTGTCATTCTGATTTCAGCTCTAATTTCATTTCCTCAGAGAGCCCTTCCCTATTTTAATTACCTGCATAGTATTTATTATGGTCTTTCTTTTTCCTTTTGATTGTAGGGCATCAGGGAAGGATTTGTTTAGGAAGTGAAATTTCAGCAGAATTTTAAAGGATGTGTCAAATTTTAGCCAGTGGAGGTGAAGGGAGGGGTTGGGAGTGGCGGCATTCGAGGCAGAAAGAGGTACAAAGAAGCGAAACTGAGTGGAAGCTGCAAATAATCCACCCTGAAACTTCAAGTACGTGCAGAGAAGTAGCCGTGATTCCTTACTTTCAGTTTTTAGGGTAAATGTAAAATAACCCAATGTTGTCTTCAGTGCTTGTATTATAATGTTTTGCTTCAAAGGATATAATGGAAAAATTCATTGACCTTTTTCCCCAGCAAATTAAATCATTACAGTTTGTTAGATCACTTTGCTATTAAAACATGCATTCAACCACTTATACATGGTATTTGAAATCTGTAACTCTGAAAGCAAAATAAGTAAATAAGCATTGCATTTTTTTTTTACTCTCTTCTTACTTAATAAGCTATTTTCTTTATAATTTAGAGGTATATTCTGCATGCATGAGAGTGTTATTTAGTTAAAATGTTGATTAGGATCTGTGACCTTCAGCTTAGCACCTAACATCGAGAAAGGTGCTACACGAAATAATGACTTGCTAACTATTTTGGAAAAAAATACCTAGACTACAAATATGGACTTCAGAAGAATGTGAGAAGAGTACATTTAAAATTTTTATCCACTACTGTGGTAAGAAATTGAAGGTAGAGGATAGATTTGATTGATTTTTATTAATGCTTTTAGAGGGATTTTGTAATCTGGGTAGTATAGATTGTCTGAAACATTGATTTTTTTTTCAGAGAATTTTTATGTCACGGACTACCCCCTTTGATTTCAGGCCTGTGCCCCCCTGTACCACTGGAGGACGGAAATGAAACAGGAGAGAGAACCTGTTGGAACATGCTTTCTTCAGGATGGAACAAAGACTGTTGAGTATGCTCCATGCAGATCAAGTATGTAAAGAAGTTGTCCCAGCTTTTAGAAAGAGTGCTGGGAAGCCTAGGTTCTTAAAAGTGTGTGTGTGTGTGTGTGTGTGTGTGTGTGTGTGTGTGTGTGTGTGTTTAAAAACTTGTAGACATACTGTGATATTTGATGACAGCAACATGAAAACAGTCTAATCATGTAAAGAAGTTGTGAATATGCAGTCAACAGGCTTGTCTCCCCAAGAACTATTTTTCATCTTCCTTGGTCAGCAGTAATTATATTTGATGGAAACCTGCATTTTTAGTTACTATTAGTTTAAAAGATGCTCTCTTGGGCTTCTCTAACAGAGATGCAGGCCCCACAGTGATTCTGATTCAGCAGGTCTGAGTGAGGCCTGGCCACCTGCATTTATAACGAATTCTACAAGGTAATTCTGATGGCTACCAAAATTTGGGAAATACAGCTTCCTATTAATAATGATGCTAAAAGTAAAAAATTATGTTTTAAAAGAGCCAGATTTTCTGTAGGAAGGTGAAACATTGGGCTCAGGAGTCTGAGTCTGAATTTCCCTGCTTTGAATCAGTTTCTTTGTCAGTCTGTTACCTACTCTTCTTGATGCTCTGAAAGATCTCAGCCTGTTCTCTAATATTATTTGAAATTTCAAATGAAATTGATATTGTGACTAAAGATGATTTTGAGCACTTATAATTTTGATTATACTTTTCCAAACTCGTTTCTTTTTCCTTCTTGGAGATGGCATTCCCTTTGCTTCTCCACCATGGTTGAATTGGCCACCACTCCAGATCCTCTTTATATCAGAAACATAAAAACAGCCCATTGAAATGCCATGTAGTGTTTGTGCCTACAGCACTTTTTCTGTTCTGCTGGTTTCCAGATAGTGTAGTAGAGAGAACTAATAACAAAAGTACATGTGTAAGACTCTTACTGCTGGATTCTTTTTTTTGCGTGTTAGGTGACCTGTGACACCAGGTCAAATGATCTATTTAGTCCTCCAAATTCTAAGCAGTTGAACCTCTGAGAAATTGCAAATGGTATCATTAAATATTGATTTTTTAGCCCACTGCCTTGGCCCTACTTGTTGTAAGTAGGAGGCAAACATGAAAAGAATGATATGTACCCCGAACCACATTGTTTATTAGGGTCGATCAGAAAGCACACTCTGCACATGACGGAGGAGGTGGGCAGCTTTATCCTCAGTGCGTGGCTCCATCTGTATCATCACCTTTATGTTGGTGTTTTGGTCATAGTACTGTTGTCTTTGGTGGCATGTGGAAAATGTGAGGACTAAATGTGTGTTTTTAATTTCTGTATTGCAAAAATGTTCCAGTTGTGAGAGGATAATTTCGTAGCTCTGCAGAATGAGCTAACCCTTGTGTGCCAGGCTTGTAACTTACTGTTTATATGATGGACACACCCGTAAAATCTCCCTTATTCTCATCTAATACATGTGGGAACTGAGATCCAGACAGTTGAAGTCATTTTTTTCCCTGCATCTTATGGTACTGAGTGATCTAATGAGGGTTTAAACCCAGGGCTGTCTTATTCCAAAGGAACCTTTTCCCTGTATCACTAACAAGAGAAAATGTTTTCCATTTCAATTCCCTCTGTATTAAGCACAGCTTTTCTACAAAGAATACACTCTGCTTTCACAAGTACAGATTTGGATAATTCCTGATGTGTACGAGGACCCTCCAGAAAACCAGCATCTGATGATGATGATCTCTTGAGGGTATACTGCCATTTTCGGCCAGTAGTTTTCGTCATTTTGTCTCTGCAGTAACAACCAGTTCTTTCCTTCATGTGTATTTAAAGGATTAAGGCAGTGTTTGCACAGGGTAGCTACTACATAGTGCTTTCACTTATTTACTTTGGAAACAGACTTTAACCTTATTTTCTTAAGTAGTTAACATCCAAATCAGATCTGCAAACTGTGACTTGTGAGCCTGGTTTGTACATAAAGTTTTATTGCAACACATCCACGCCCATTTGTTTACATTTTGTCTCTAAAGGGATGTTGAGTCCTTGCCACAGAGACTAAATGGCCTCTAAGCCTGAAACATTTTCTATGTGGCCCTTTACAGAATAAGTTTGTCGATCCCTGCTCTAGGTAATAAACCTCAAATATTAGAAAAAGCACAATGAACAATCTCAAAAAAAATCGAAAGGAATGTCTTTCTTCCTAATAAGTCTGGCTTTGGGGATCCCTGGATCATTGTATGTACTTTTTGGCCCAACCTTTGAAATGTTAAGCTACCTGGAGGCCCACATTACAAGGGGCAGCCTGCCCTGGGAAGAACACTCAGAAGTGGGAATCTGAGCCTGGGTTCTGTTCTCACACCCTGAGACAGCCTGCCTGTAGTCGTGGGTGAGATTCATCATTGGTAAAACCCTGATTTGGACAAGAGACTTCAGAGTTGCAATTTTTGTATTTTGTGTCTTTGTCGTAGTTCAGTGAATTATGCAACCCAAAGACTGATTTTACACGAGGATGCCAGTTGTGTAGGGCTACATTGCTAGCTTCTTGATAACTTGGCTTGCTTGGGTGCTGGTAGTTTGTGGGGTTTTTTGCTGCTGCTGCTGTTGTTGTTGTTGTTCACTTGTTTGTTTATTTGCTTTCACTTTTAGCATGACCTGTGTGGACCTGTGGCGCTTGGCTGTCTGTAAGCCCTTACCTTATTCCTGATTGTGTTTGCTTCTGGCTTTTCATAACTGTGCCTGTGACTGTTCCTGGCATTACACAACAGACTGAATGTCTTTCTGTTCTAAAAGGGCCTGAACCACAAATCATATGACTTAAATACTCTTTCGGCTTCATGCTCAGACTGAGTCTTTTGTTCCTTTTGTCTGCTTTCTGATGATAATATTATTTGTATATAGATTTTTCTATTATGATTTCTAGTTGCTTTGCCTTCCCCTTAATGGTTACTCAGGGAATTATAAGTACACGGCTGGTTTGAGAGCGTGCTGCCTAGTGGTGTGGATACTTCTCAGCTCAGATCCACTCTCTTTTATGTACTAGCTGGTTGACCATGGTCAAGTTCCTTAATTGCCATGAGCCTTAGTTTCCTTTTATGTAAACTGTGAATAATAATAGTATCTCTCATAAGATTGCTCTATAGATTTTAAAAGATTTTAAATGTTTAAGCACAGTAGTGGGCTCACGGTAAGGGCTTAATAAACATTAGCTCTTTTACTGTCATAATAAATAATATTATTTATAATGTTGTCAGGCTTAGCAAGTGGGAGAAATAAAATAAATAAAAATAGATAAAATAAATAAACAGAAATAAAAACAAAAGCCTTTACTGAAATACATTATAGTCAATATAAAATTCTTTACATAGGCATAAACACTTCAATCTGTACCTATTTAAAATTTTAAAGGGCAGTCATGTTTTCTAGCTGGATGTTCTGGGAAACCAAATAAAGTAGATAATTGTACTGTATGGTAATCAAAAAAGGATGTCTTTATAAATAGCTTGAAATAGTTCCTCAGATGCAACTTGAATAAAGGAAATAAACAGCTGACTTGAGGTCAGAGCAGAATTCCTTAGTATGATTCACTAGTCACTGGAAACCCCAGCCCCACATTTTCCCATTCTCTCTTGGTTAGGAAAATTTACATCAGGGTAGCATTATACTCTTGAGACCATTTTCATTTAAAAAATTCTAAATTTAGACATTAAGTGTGTAATTGTGGGGTTCAAAATTTTTGATGGGAGTATTTGACAAAAATTCTTGCAAGTTGTCCTTATAACTGGAAATGGATATTTTTGGTTCCTGTATTTGGGTGGCAAATACAGGAATACTATAGCATAATTATTTAAATATTGTAATACTGACTACAAGAATTCCTTGATGATTGAAGAGTAGCTGTTTTTCATTGTTCTTTATTGTTCTCGAAACAAAACAAGGGCAAGTCTTCAGGTTCATCCTTACCTCTGTTCTAGGTACAGTGTTACCCATGATTAGAGTCAATTTAAATCAACTGGCTACTAATAATTAGCCAATTTAATAATTAGCTAATTGTTCCCTTTTGTGAGAACTACAAAAAAGTGACAATAAAAGTAAAATGACTGAATCTGTTATCATGTGGAAAATACTTTAAAATGTCATATTTTAAAAAGTTCACTTTCATTAAACCCCTCTTGTAAATATGCTGTGAGGGTAGTTTTCATATTTTGCTCTTTGCAGAGCCTTGAATTAAGGTCTGGCCATCTCCCCAAATTCTGAACTACATTTTTTACAGATTTGTTGTCGTCGCTGTTGGCTATAAGTGTATGTATAGGAAATGTACGTATCAAGAATGCAGGTATCTCTTTATTAGTATTTGTAATAGCTTAGCGGAGACCTAGCAACTGTAGGGGAATAATTGTAAGAAATAGAAATTTCAGATTGGAGTTTCTAACTTGAAGATGACAACTAGAAATTGTTTTATGAAATCAAAGTAGTGGGTCATAACCAGTAATTTTTAAAAGAATGGAATGAACTATAATGTGCGTATGCTGGGTTGTGTGGGCTGTGATATAAACTATAATCTCGTTGTGGGTTGGAAATCCACCACCCAAGGTGATCTTTCTGTTCCCTGGTGACTGATCCAAGTACCTTCATCGCTCTCTGTTGCTGTATCTGATTAACGGGTGCTGATAAACACGCAAACTAACTTTTGTAGAAGGTGGTGATAATGCATCAAGTGCCTGAGTGAATGAACACTCTCAGAAACTAGTACGTTAACGTACAGTTACAGTGATTTCAGATTTTTCTCATGTTTTGTTTTGTGTTATTTGTTTGTTTTTGGGTTTGTGTATATTTCCAATCTTTTTATTTTAGAAAATATTGATGCTGATGGACAGGGATTTTGTCAAGGAGGATTCAGCATTGATTTTACTAAAGTAAGTTCTCATTTAAGACTGAATGAGATTCAGATCTACCTTATTATCTAAACCATGATTAAAAATCAACTGGTTAATACTTCAGCTTCTCTGTAACTATTACCTATTTTATGAAAACAGTGAATAAAAATGACCCATGCATTTTCATATCCTTTGCCTTATGCTATTCTCTCCCTAGGAGACATTATTTATATGAAATAGACATCAAAATGGGACGAAGGACAGTGGAAAATCTCCTAAATATAAGATACATAACTATTATGACTTAATATTAACATTTCTAGTTGGATAATTATAGAGTATTAAAGCTTTCTATCTTTGAAATTGAACTTTCACAAAAGCTATCAATGAGAGCTTTATTACAAAATTATGATTTAGTTACCTAAAATTTGAAAAACACGCGTGTTTGCTGAATATTATATGCCTACAGGCACCAGGTAAAGCTGAAACAATCTAATTATTGTAAGAAATCTCATATGCAGGGCTTTGTATACTTTTAACTAAGCTAATTTGCTCTCCAGAGTTGATAGTTTTTTATCAATTTTTCTTAAGAATTTCATTTATATTTTCAAAGGAAGTTTTTCTTGAGTACTTTTCTTTATATAATTTTCTTTTGTATGTGTTTTTTTTTTCTTTTGGTGGGATTTAGGAATACTTAAATATCAAATTGGAAATATTAATTACTCCTAGAGAAGTCTGAAAAATACATTGCTTAATTAAAAGTAGAGCTTCCTTAGAAAATACAAGCAGAAGTATCTTAAATTTATTAAAACAACAGAAACTAAAATCATGTGATTCAGAAAAATTAATGAAGTATTTTCATATTTTTTATTTGTGTTTTATCTTTATTAACAATTTTTTCTAGATTAAGAACTGCTAATTATAGTTAACTCTCCTTACTAATTAACTGATTTTAATTCACTCAATTTGAAATTCATAATTACACATAATGTAAGGAAATGTAAGGAAACAGAAACAAAGGGAGTTAAAGAATATTTATAAATGTTAGGTTTAAACTTGGATGATATATTTTTAAATAGGTTTTGTATTAAAACAAAAAGTGTCCTTGTTTTCTGTACCTATCCCTGTACAACTGTGACCTCAGGAATAGTCCCATGCCATGAATAGGTTTTGTATTAAAACAAAAAGTGTCCATGTTTTCTGTACCTATCCTTGTACAACTGTGACCTCAGGAATAGTCCCATGCCATGAATGGACATCACTAAATTAACTGTTTGCTCTCTTCAGCTCATTTCTGAAAAATGGTGTCATTTTAAAGCAGACAACTTAGAAATGTCTTTTTCTTTTCTTTTTTTAAATTCTACTGTGGAGAATAATTAGATCTATATATATATTTTTTTTGATGGAGGTACTGGGGGTTGAACCCATGACCTTGTGCATGGTGGGCATGCGCTTTACCACCGCACTATACCCTCCCCCTAGGAAATGTCTTTTACAGAGCCAGTGCAAGGGATTATTGAAAGCTTGAAAGGCTGTATGCCCATTTGGACTGAGAAAATTTTTTTCTTACCTCCAGCAAGAAGAAAGTTTTAAAATATTATGCTTAAACACTAACTACCTTGAGTTAGATACCTATAATTTGTTACAAATACAAGAAATGCTAATTGAGTGTAATTTGTGTATATAATATGCCCTTAAAAATTTAGCCTCTAACCTCACGTATGTTTAGATCTGCAATCACTAAAAATGTTCATTTAGCTGAAACATTTTTAGTGATTACTAGAAAGAAAATTTGCCTATGTAGTCACAAATGTAATAGACAAAATTAAGAAGTGACTTTTTTTTCCTTAATGTAACCCAGTAATACTTGCTGGTAGTACTTCATACCAAGTGTGTGAAGCAGCCAAGGTCCATAGAATCTGTGTATATATGTTTGGACATTTTCATGTAGTAAATATGTGTATTATGACCTTCCTTTTTGGTTTTTATTGTATCATGTTTTAGAAAAGGTACAGTGAAAATTATGAAACTGAGTTAGATGAGTTTGAGATTAATGATTTTGTTTGCTTTAATATATATGTTATATATATACACATATGTATATGCTTTTATGTTTATTACTTTGCTTTCAGTTTATAAAGCTACCTGTTTTAAAATAATGTATCTTTTTGTTGTTTGATTTAATCTAGGCTGACAGAGTACTTCTTGGTGGTCCTGGTAGCTTTTATTGGCAAGGTAGGTTAATCTTAAAATTACCCAATAACTGTGCTTTAGACTCACCTGACTTACCATGTGCCTATGAGATGTTTCAAATTATTTAAAGAAAGAAATGAAAAAATACAATTTAAATGTATAATCATTATCTGTATACAATATTTTTTTAAAAGACTATAACATCATATACACAAAATAACATATTATGATATATAATGTCTATTATATATATATTCCTTGTAGAAAATAAACTGAATATTTAAAAAGTAAATTATAAAGTAATTTAAAATAATTAATTTTTATTGTTTGTGGTATATACTTCTCCATCTCTGTACTTTAGATGAAGTGATGTAATTAAGCATTAAGAAGTGTGTGAAATTGATCTGTAATAGATAAATTGTGGCCTTCCAAAAGCTCATGGTTTTAAAAGTAATTTGAATTTGCTCATTAGAATAGTTAAATCATTATTTTCTCGTTAATCACTGACATCAAGAATGATTTCTTTGTGTTTGGGGTTTTAAAAGAGAATCTTTTTAGGTTTCAAAAGAATATATTAAACTGGCATTGATGACATGTAAAGATTAAACACTACATTTTTTAGTCATTCTTGGAGGCCTAATAAAATTACCATTTGAACAAATGTATAACAGATCATTATTTGCTGACAGATTGAAAGTAGGTAACTGTATCTGTTTATTTGCTTACTTTATGTTTCTTTATCATTAGATACACACAATTATTTATTTAGTCAGTGTATCTATATGTTTATTTTCTGCTAAAAAGTCCAGTTTACCAGGTCAGAACTCTTGTTTTTTGGCCTTCTGATATTCAAGCATTGTCAGTATTTGTAAGAACTGGAAAACCTATGACTATATTGATTTGCAAGTACTTCCTGATTCTGAATTTTACATCTGTATTCTGCACTATGCTTTTTTTACTTGCTTCTTTGTAGGAAAACCTATGCTTTTGCTTCAGAGAAAGGGAAACTAAAGAAGCAGATTTACTGAAGGAGAATAGGATGGAAGGAAAATGGGAAGGAATGAGAAATGGGAATAAGTAAAAAGCTGAAAGAGATGGCAAAGGAGAAAATGAAAAGAGAAAAATCAGGCAAAGACGGGGATCAGCATGACAGACATACTAACTAAAATGGACAATTCTGGATTTATATGAATTATACATCCACTGAAAAACTGAGATGACTTGGGAAAATTATACTTGTTTTACAGTTTTACAATAAAAACAAAAACAGTGGCTCTAATTGCATATGAGAGAATAGATATCAATACTTTCTAGTTAGATACAAAATGTGGATTTATTTTTCTTCTTGACTTTTAGGTTATGTCATTCAGTGGAAGGGAGGGAAGGGTCTGAAAAGCGTGTGTGGGAATCAAAGATAGATTTTTGTGTTTCTCAGTCAGGACTCCTTATTAACTTTGCCTCCTTAAAAGAAGCAGCTGTTAACATGTTTAATCAACTTCTTTTGATACCTTGAGTATTGCCCAACGTCTGTATGCATTCGTACTTACGATAAATTAGGATAGGTACTTAATATTCTGTTCGTTGGAGATCTGCTGTAAATGGCATATAATATATACCTTAAAACTCAGTGACTGGGCAGAGACTATTTTGTTTAATAAGAATAAAATCAGCAGATTTCTCCCTGAATAGATAAGACGTTACGATGAATTTTTCCATAGGTCTCAGAATTACCTCTGTAAGGTTAGAGAAAATGGTAATGATGTTTTATTCCAAAGGGATGATAAATTTTCCTGTGTTCCTTGATTCAAGAAATAGTTAATGAATCCCTCCTACATACTGGGTCTTGTTTAGGCACAGAGGAAAAAGTAGTGACACAGACAGAAAGTGTTTTCTGCCCAACAGACTCAACTTGTGTGACTAGAAACATTCGAACAAGATTGAAACCTTTGGCTATTATGATTTTCCTTCTGAAAAAGCAGAAATGAAGAAATTATTTTCCATATGTTATGGAGATGGCATTTGATAAATCAGCCCACCTTTTTTGGGGCAGGGAGGCCATCTGATTTTTCTGTAGTTGTCTGAATTTCCTGTGTACTTAATAACTTAAGATTTTGAAGAAAAATGAACCCATGCGTTCAGGCTGCTTTGTAAAGGTGTCCAAATAACTCATTTAAAAAAAAAAAACAGTTTAACCAATTTTCCTTATTATAAAGGTAAAAGTAACTGTTTCAGTAGATTTTTCAAGTTCTAATAGATTGGGTTGGGAAACGACCCTTGATTTTATGATTCCATTTATTTAACATTGATTTTTTTTTAAGTGACTTAAAACAAATTCAATGTTCATAAATTTTTGTTTATTAGAAGAGACTAATTTTGAGTGCTAGCTTGAATAGAAATAATCGTGACTTAAAAAATAATTAAGTGTCAGATTTAGCATTATGAAGAAGAGTTATTTGAGGCTGGTAATTAGAAAATCTATACCTAATCTCTTTTCTTTGATGCAGGTGCTATTGTCTGAATCATAAAATTCCCATTAGAAAATTATCATTTATTTTATATATCTTTTTAGGTCAACTCATTTCAAATTATCATTTATTTTTTATATTTCTTCCAGGTCAGCTCATTTCGGATCAAGTAGCAGAAATTGTATCTAAATATGACCCTAAAGTTTACAGCATCAAGTATAATAACCAGTTAGCAACTCGGACTGCACAAGCAATTTTTGATGACAGTTATTTGGGTAGGTAAAATCAAAATACAGATTCATTTTCTGGAGTTGTGGTAGAGTTGTCCTGTATTTGCATAAGCTACCTTAAGTAGGAAAATCTTTTACGTGAAATAGATGAACATTTTCTTAAAATATGAGGAATATAGAATTTCAGATTGTTGTTGAGTACTTGGGTTATGTTGTGTTTTAACAAAAATTGAAAAGCATGATTTTTACACAGTGATAATAATACTAGAGCTTTGAGGTATGCTTACTGCATCGTGGGCATTGTTCTGAGTACTTAATCTGTACTAACTCATTTACTCCTCCAAGTAAGTCTATGAAAGTGTACTGTTATTACTCCCATTTTATAGATAAAGTGAGGCCCAGAGAGGCAAATAATTTGCCTAAAGTCCCTCACTTATAACTTGCTGTTCTGAGATTTGAACCCAGGCAGTCTGACTCCTGAACTTTTTCTTATTCACTGTCTTAAACTATGGTTTTGGTCTTTGGGGTTTATTAACTTCAGTTCTCTCTCTTTAAATTTCTCTTATTCATTAAACCAAGTATACGTGACAGGAATAGTATTTTGCTGATTGAAAAAAGCGTTATTTGTTGCTCCTTTATGATGCATTGCAAGTTTACCCTGTTTTTAACTGACTCCTTTGTAAAGCCGATTAGACATTCTGGTTTTTCTAACTGAGATATATACCATTTGGGTATTTAACTCCATTATCATACAGATATGACTCTATTATCCTTAGGGGACAAAATATTATATAATTAAAGGAACTAGTTGACGATACTTTCTGGGAAAGCTCAGGCAGCACGGATGCAGAAGATAACCAGTCCTGCCCTGACAGTGTTTTACCTTTGGTTCCCCTTTAGGTTACTCAGTGGCCGTCGGAGATTTCAACGGTGATGGCGTAGATGGTATGATACCCTTGAACTATATTTAGTCCTTTTTTTAAAAAACTTAGACTAAGCTTTTGAAATAAGTGGCATTGAAAATTTCACCAACTCAAGATTTTTTTTTTTTTTTGAAATTGACCTTGGTCTGTAGTAAAGTTTCTCCAGCAGCCAAGGCGGCTGGGGCTGCAGTGGCCTCCCGTCTATTCCCTTCCAGCCCGCGACACTTAGGGTTATTTCTTCAGCTCCTTCCTTCTTGCTTTTCAGCAGCTTGAGTTCTCCTGGAGAGATACAGTTTAGTAGTTTCTTTGTTCTTCAGGCACAAAATTTGTAGCCTTCTGGACTCTGTCTGTAAGGCCATTACCCATCCTCTGTCTGTCTTTCCATCTTTCCTGAGAGCCCACTCTGGGGATCCTGGACTTTACCTGACTTTGGTCACATCTCTGTGCTACTGCTGCCTCTACCCTCTTTCACTTTGCTCTGTATTATCTTTCTTTACTGTACATGCAGCTTGTCTTCATTCTTAAGCCCTTTTCTCTTGCCTGTTCTCTTTAACAAGATTGCAGATACCTTGAGGGCACACATGCATTTATTTTAGGTCCTCAACAATCTATATTTTGTAAAGATTTGTTTTAGTGGTTAAAAAATGCTAGGGTCATTTATCATAGACTATCAAGTTTTTAGAATCTCTTATTGTCTACTGAAATAACAAAACAAAGCTTTCCCACATTGTCACTTGCTCCTGCAGTTTCCAATACTGGTCTTAAAAATAAGTAATTCAGTTTTTTCTTTTCAGACTTTGTTTCAGGAGTTCCGAGAGCAGCGAGGACTTTGGGGATGGTAGGAAAGTTTAAAGGTGTTTTCTAAAAAAATCTCTGGGTTATTTTATATTTTTCTCTATTTCATATGCTTTGTTTTTCCTTCACAGGTGTATATTTATGACGGGAAAAACATGTCCTCTTTACATAATTTTACTGGTGAGCAGGTATGCTTTTAAAGTGTTTTTTTTCTCCCTCCAGTGTTTTTTAACACTGGCACTTCCTAATGTCTTTAAAACTTTTCTTGGTAATATTCTCATGGTTTAGTATTCAATATGTAACAACTTTTGGTTTAATATTTGACATAGATATAAAATAGGCTTTAAATATTTCATTTTTGTTTTAACCAAAGTGATTTGTTTAAGTAAAGACTTGTAATTGCCATAATAGCTTGGATTTTTTTTAAGGGAATATAAAATCAAATTGCACACAGACAAAATTAAAAAAAATTTTTTTTCCTTGCTGATAACTTTAGCTTCTCTTTAGAAGAAGGACTTATGGCTTTTAATTTTATTAGATGCAAAACACAGCATGGCACAGATGTGTTTATTATAGATATTATAAGTAAACTTCATTTGTACTACATGAAATAAAATATTCTTCAGTTAAAAATTAGTACTTTAAAGTACTAGAATTGTACATTCTCTACAATTACAGGCATTTTATAATATGCTGTATTGTATGTCTCAAATAATTAAATGATAAGTTAGTACAGGCATATCTTGTTTTATTGCATTTCATTTTATTGCATTTCACAGATTCTGCGTTTTTTACAAATTGAAGGTTTGTGGCAACCTTGAGTTGTCAGATGATGGTTAGTATTTTTTAGCAATGAAGTATTTTTACATTAAGATACGTACTTTTTTAAAGATACAATGCTAGTGCACACTTAATAGACTATAATATGGTATAAAGGTAACTTTTATATGTACTGGGGAACCAAAAAATTTCTGTAACTCGCTTTATTGGGCTGTTCGATTTGTTGCGGAGGCCTGGAACTGAACCCGCAGTATCTCTGAGGTATGCCTCTGATGATAAAGGGAAAATTAATCAGTGGATGGAGAAAAAACATCTCCTGGTTTGCAGATCTGGGATTCAAGCTGACTTCTTGTTCAGCTGAGACCTTTGGGCTTTGCAAGAGGATTGATAGGATGGGGAACAGACTTGAGGTTCCCAGGAACCTCTTCCCATTTGTATGGCAGTTGGGGTTGACACGCAGTGTGGGGTGGCCTGCAGTTGACAGGCTGTTAGGGTTGTGGCAGGGGTGGCTACCCCTATGTGCTGCTGTGACTTCTTCACTTCTGACAGCTTCTCTTGTCAGATGCCCACATGTGTCTCTGGATCATGTCGTACGCAGTCCATGATGCTTTCTCTGTGCATCCTCAGCTTTGCTGTGGGGGAAGCCCAGGGTTTGCATTTGGATGGACCTGGGCTCTCCATACTCAGTCTTATTGCATTGGACAACTTCTTTACCCCTGTCAGTCGGGTGGCTCGCATATAAAAATAGGGATACTATAGCTTCCTCATGGAGTTGTGGTGAGAGTCAAAGGAAAACATTTCAGTAAAAGTGCCCAGGACAAAAATGTGGTACCCCAAATACAGTGCACTTTATTACATATGCTCTGACCTTGTGATTGAACACAGACTAAGCCTTTAATTTTCTCAGTTACACTGCATCAACCCGAAATAGATTAATGTAGCAGTCTCCCGTATCATTCCCTCCTGATAGCTCAGCTAATCAAATTTTGGAAGCTTTGCTAATTTTACTTTTTTTAAATTTATTGACTCATCCTTCACCTTAGTACATCTTTTCTTTTTTTTAATTTTTCTTTTTCTTTTTTTGCTTGTTTATTTTTGGAGGGGAGGTGATTAATTTTCTTTCTTTCTTTCTTACTAGCGGAGATACTGGGGATTGAACCCAGGTCCTTGTGCATGCTAAGCACATACCCTTCCATTGAGCTATACCCTCCCCCCGCTTTAGTTCATCTTTACTCTGTCACCTTTCCTAGTTTTGTTTTGCATGTTGGGATCTCTTTAGAACTTTGCTTTTTCACAGTTACTTCCAGCCAGACTGCTTTGTCTTTGATGGCCAGCAGTCTTCTGTGGTGGGGGAGAGGACATTCCTTCCCCTCTGCAAAACAAGCCCATGATAAACCCAAACGCATTTGCACTGTGTGTAATTCAAAGGCAAAACCACTGGCGTGTAATTGATTGAGACATGAAACAAAAATGAACTCCATTCTTTGTCTTTCTAAACAGTAATTTCTTTAGAATTGTAGTTGTTTCACATAGGGAGAGCTATTTATGACCTATTAATAATTGTTTTTATTATCTTTACTGCCTAGACATTAAAAACTTCTTGGGTTCAATGGAAATGTCTGTTGTGACCATGTGTCTTTCTGATAGTATGTCTGTCTGGCATGTTTGGGTGGTAGAGAGGAAGGAAGATAGTAGGTGGGGCTCAGAAGGAGCCCTGATTGTATATGGCCTTAAATGGCATGTGTTGAAGACACTGAAATGATATACATGGGCTGTGTTTTGCTGATAAATCTAGGGAAGTATACAAGCTTCATTACCTGATTGTCATTGTTTTGGTAGAATAAACAAAAGAAGAAATTTAGATTGAAGCACTATATGCAGAGGAAAAAAAATTAGCCCTTTCTATTTGATAAATATGTAACAAATATTAATTGTTTAAACTAGTTGGGTGAAATGTAAACATTTCATTTTCATCTTATTATCCAGATGGCTGCATATTTTGGATTTTCTGTCGCTGCCACTGACATTAATGGGGATGAGTAAGTTTAAAAAAATGTTTCCAGAAACAGTTTTCCTCTTGTGTTTATGAACGCTGTACTAAAACTAAACATTTTTTTTTCCTGTTTCTCTGTCCCCTTCCTGCTAGTCTTTCTTTTTAAGGAACTACTTTGAAACAACTTTATCACAAATACTAGAAAATCTTTATGTTGTTCATAATTTCTTTCAATAGCTTTTATCATATGAAGGAATAAAGTAATTTTATGAATTACTTATAGTTTCTTAAAAGAACAGAAGGAAGGTTTGAACTAGAAATGATCATTTCAGATGTGACTGGGAGAGATGTAGAAAGAGGAAAATTTGAGTTTCAAAAAGAAAGAGTGATTGTTAATAGTCACATGGATTTGATCTCGCTTTTGGTGAAGAAGATTCTGTTCTTTTAGTTACGCAGATGTGTTTATTGGCGCACCTCTCTTCATGGATCGTGGTTCTGACGGCAAACTCCAGGAGGTGGGGCAGGTCTCAGTGTCTCTGCAAAGAGCTTCGGGAGACTTCCAGACGACCAAGCTGAATGGGTTTGAGGTTTTTGCAAGGTTCGGCAGTGCCATAGCTCCTTTGGGAGATCTGGACCAGGACGGCTTCAATGGTAAGATCAGATTTTAGCAACTGTGGGTCCCTGATTTTGTGTCCACCGGGAGAAGTCCTGTAGAATTTACTCGTGCAAACCTTCTTCCTAGAAAGAAGGATTTTGAGTGACAGGTTAAACGACAGGCTGCTCTTTTTCCTTAGAAATTAGAGCAACATTTTCAAAAATTAATTCTCATGAGTTATTATTCATGCAGCTTCCAATTAGGATGTCAGAGTGGTTAATTTTTGTAAGGAGCCTGCATTCCCAGGGAGCCCAGTATGAGCTGGTGATTTTCTGTCTCTGTCCTGCTTAGCAGCAGTGCCCTCTGCTGTCCATTTGGGTACAAGTGTCAAAAACGCTCCCAGGCACGTTGTCAAGGCAATGCTGACCCTAGTGCCTCCCTCAAAGGTATAATTTGCCATTAATATTTTTGAAGTCACAACTTTGTTGTGGTTGTCCAGAATATTCTGAGGGAGGCTATATCTCCCTTCATGGGGACAAGTAAAAAGATAAGCTCATTATTTTATAATAGTATAAAACTAATATAAATTATTAAATAAAAAATTTAATAGTTTAATTAGTAGCTATCGATATCTTTAAAAACCAGAGTTGGTTTCTACTATAGAATGAAATTTAGATTACAAATTACTATGATTATTTTTCTTTTTTAAAGAATACTGTTAAAAATTTTTCTAGAAATCACAGAACAGAGAGTTGCACTGTTGGTTTGTTTGTATAATCAACAGTACATAGGGATTTGCCTCTTAAAATGTAAATAAAGTTATAAATTAAGAAGAAAACTTCAAAAATACAAATAACTCTCAAATCTCTCAAGCGGTAAAAAAAAAAAAAAAGGAAAATGTTTGGCCTCAAGCCTCCACTCCTGCCTCGTGGGTGGTTTTATGTCATGTACTGAAAATGTCTTTTCTGACCCTGGAAGTTTGCATTGTTAGTAAAAAAATCTATTCAAGGGGACATTTTGCTTCCTAAAATACTGTGAAAGATTTTTACTACCAAGAGAACTTAACATAAATCAAATGCAACTCTAGTGAGAAGTTCAACATAGAACTTGAAAAGAGTATTATAGAACAGACCGAGTCATTACTCACTGAAAACAAAAACTACCCAGAAAACACAGGGCCGAACCTGAGGTTCTGCCTTGGATAACGTTAACAAGTTCTTTGCTGTAACTGAGCCTGTCTCCAGGCTCTGTGGGGGAGCCTGGACATATTTGCTGTCACCTTGGCTTGACAATATTCCAGCCCTTTGAAGATTGTTTCTTTAGTGTCATGATCCAGACAGAGTCTCATCCTGCTTTCTGTATTTTTATTAAAATGTATTGTCGTGAACACAATTGTAAGTAACGACAGCTAAAAAATATTGATGTTTTACAACGATTTTACAAAGAGATTTTACTTTTAGAATATTGAAGTTTTACAGTGATTTTACAGAGAGATTTTACTTTTAGAGATAGATAACCACAGAGGGTGATTTTGTTTTCCCAAAGTTTCTCCTGGGGTCTTATTGTCCCAAGTAGTAGATTGTGAATGATAATGTCTTTAGGAGAGAATGATCTGTGCTGTATTTATGTAGCTATATATGTGTATATATATTTATAGTTTATATGTATCTATAGTTTATATATGTAAAAAAGTGTTAGTTATAACCTGGATCATTTCCTTGTTCAGACCTGATGACATTGACCCTTTGTTATGCCATTGCTCCTATATTCCTCCCTTTCCACCTACACCCCCTAGGAAAACCCTAGGTATCATCAAGGGGGATACTGAAAGCAAAACAGTAAAGTTACATTTCACAGTTACATGCAGTTTTCATCAGTGCTTATCCAGAAAGGCAGAGGGGGATAAAACACAGAAAAGGGAAACTAAAATGATCAAAGGAAGGAATTGATTGCATGAAAAAGTAGGACTTTCCAGACTAGACAGATACCAGCCAAGAGAAAAGATGATTAGAATGTATAAATAATGGAAGGTTTAGAAAGAGTAAAGATAACTTTTAAAAACCATCTCTCAACAGTAGGGCCATCTTTCTCTTGAAAAATTGTATTTTAATGAAAGTTTCTTAATCCGCATGTCAATTTAGAAGTTATTTTATCTTTTGAAACTTAAAGCATAAAGAAGGATTCTTATGTAATTTAGATACTGCTTTTTTATTTAAGGATAACAGATTCCTGGTTGGTGCTTACTGCAGGTGAAGCACTGTTGTAAGTGCTAAAAATGAGAGCATAGCTTAGATCCTGTCCATAGGAATTTAGTGTCAGTAGGGGCAAGTTTAATGTGAACAAGTAAACACTAGAATGTAGTCATCACAATGGTTGAGATATTTGTGGGCATACTGGTCTCAAAGAAAAGATGAGGGACCAAGGTGTCTTTGCTGTCTCAGGGGCTGTGGCATGAAGGGGGCTGAAAACAGTTTGGGGATACAAGGAAATTGAGGCATTGTGAATGTCTGGTACACAGTGGCTGTCATGAGCAACATGGACACATCCTTGCTCTCATGAAATTCATGTTTTGTGGAGGAGCCATAGAGAAAAACACATAAAAGGGAAATTCAGATAGTGATAAAGGCTGTGGGTTGAAACAAACAAAAAAAAGGCAAGATAATGTGATAGGGGGTGCCTAGACAGAGAGGGAGAGTGCATTGCTTCATAGCATGGCCTGGAAGACTTCTCTGACAAGAAGACGCTTGATCTGTGATTTGGACAAACAGAAGGAGCAGAGCTTGAAAAGCTCTAGAGCAAAGGCTGTTGAGGCAGAGGGAACAGCATCCAGAGGTGGGGACTAGCTCAGTGAGTTTAAGAAACAGAAAAAAAGGCCAGGGTGATGATTGGGCAAACCAGGTCGCACGTAAATATTTTGGGAAATAATTGAAAGATTTTAAGAAGGAAGGTGACACAATATTAACATTGATAGTGTTTGTGATATATTTTAGTTAGGAAAGGTCACAGTGACCATTTGGTATTTTGTTTTTGTTTGTAAGAATTTCAAACTCTTGTTTGTTTACTTCATTTCAATGTAAATTGAGCAAGATAGAGATGAAGTCAGAGCTTTCAAGTTTCTGAGCCAGATTGACTTCTCCCAAAAAACTGAAAACCATACCCCACTAAATTAGAATTTTGAGAGCGAGAATCAACCTTAAATAAATCTTTTGACATGTCCCCTCCCCTTGATTTTTAACGAGGCATTTGAGGTCCAGAGGATTATCATTTGTTCAAGGTTATCGGGCTCCAAATTAGTGTCTTTTCCACAGTTTTGCTTGAATCTCCTTGAATTAGGTTGTTGCTTTTGAGTTAAGAGGACCCTACTGAACTTTGAGTCTATATTTATCATGATGCGTGGTTTCTGTAATATTAAGATCTTCACGTAAATGAGTTCTAAGATTTCCTTCTCTCCATCCTGGCCCTCCTCTCACCCTCCTTCCCTCTTCCCTTCTTCCTCCTCCTCCCCCTCCCCAACTTCTCACTTCTCCCCATCTCCTCGCTCTCACCCACAGATATTGCAATTGCTGCTCCATATGGGGGTGAAGATAAAAAAGGAATTGTTTATATTTTCAACGGAAGACCCACAGGCTTGAATGCGGTCCCGTCTCAGATCCTCGAAGGAAAGTGGGCTGCCCGGAGCATGCCACCGAGCTTCGGCTATTCCATGAAAGGAGCCACGGACATAGACAGGAACGGATATCCAGGTGCTTCCCTAGAAATATGGAGAGCTTCTTAGATTTTTCAGTCCTAAGAGCAAGTAGCATTAGTTACTGTTCTCTTGATTGATGTTATTAAATCATTTCAATTCAACATTTCAAGTATTATTTAAGCCCCTGCTGTTGTTCAAGGCACTGCTCTCATCACTCAAGGGGAAACAAAGCACAGACAGCTCTTTCTTGGAAGTGTCCCATACAAAACACTTACTTTTAATTTCTTCTTTTATTGTCTTGAAATCGGTAATGAAATGTCAGGGGGAAATGTTGTAGAAGCTGTTGTAAACAGAAGCTCAGTCTCAGTTTTTAAAACCTTTTTTTGTTTTTATTGATCTAGAATTTTTATGGACTTCACTAATCATTGTGACTTTTTAAAAAATATGCTATCTCACTTAATTCTTCTAGTAAGACTGGTGAGGAGTGTAAGCTAGCTCAGCTCATTATTATACCATTTTCTGCATGAGAAAGGTAATTTGCCCAAAGTTGCCTGCTGGTTTGTGCCAGTATAGGAAGTGAGGCCTTTTTCTGGCTCTTTTATACTTTGGAATATTTTAATGGCTCTAGGATTGTAATGGATATATTGTTTAAAGAAAACATAATGCAGAAATTTAATTACCTTTGTTGTTGAAACAGTTAATGAGCTCAATATACAAGTATGTTGAAGTGCTTTTAGAAATAGGACATAAAGTTAATTCTCATCTATGTTAGTGTTATTTTAAGAATTTTTGTTATAAATGCAATATATTTATTATAGAACTTTTAGAAAATACAGCAAAGCATACCTTTCAATATGCTTTCTTTTTTTCAATGCATTCACACACGTTTTTAAACAACGTAGAGTTATACTTTATGCACTGTTAATTGCATATTTTATTCACTTAAAGCATCAGGAATATTTCCTCATGTTATATGATTCTTCTGAAGCTTGATGTTTTCCATTCTATCAAATATCTGTGTCATATCTTCTTTAACCTTATTTTAGGGCATATATATCCTTGTATATAATTCAGACGCATACCTCTGATTATTTCTTTAGAACAAAATTCCAGAATTGCTATGTCAAAGATACGTACTTTTTTTTTAAGGCTCTTGTTACACATTGTCAAATTATAATCCCATTCCCTACAAAAGAAGGTTCTGCAACTTTTTAAGCACTCACCAAATGATCACTCATTTTCCCACATTTGTACCCACACTGGATGTCATCTTCATTTCTTTTAAAATAACTTTAAACTATATGATAGGTGGAAAATGTTATTTTGTTTTAATTTTATGGTTTTGAATTATTAGTGAGGATAATAAGCATTTTTGTTTACTTGCATACCTATGTTTACTTTTGTGAATTTCCTTTTTATATCTTTTTTTTCCATTTCTATTGGAATGTTTTTCTTTTCCTTCATTCATTCATTCATTTTTTTAAAAAAATGTACCTCGAACATTGAAGATATTAACTCCTCAACTCATATATATTTCTGTTTTGTCACATTTTCTTTTTGAGCATAAAGAAATTCTTAACTTATATGTAGTCCATTCTGCCTGTCTTTATGGTTTCCCATGGACTTTTCTTCTTAGAAAGGGCTTCATCAAATTTAGCTTGGGTATACTAGGGGATAGAGTTCTGATTTCATTTTTACCAAATTGTCAACCAGTGATACCAGCTACATATAAAAACAAATGCATTCTGTCCTTGTTGATTTGGGTGCATCTGCTGACATTCTGAGTGTCCTAAGCACAGTTGACCCTTACTGTGAACGCTGGGGTGCCGACTGTCTGCAGTCAAAAAGCCACGTGTAACTAGCTTTACAGTTGGGCCTCTGTGTCCACGGTTCCGTGGATTCGGCCCACCTCAGATTGTGTAGTTCTATAGTACGTATTCAGTGAAAAAAATCCACTTACAAGTAGACCTGTCCAGTTCAAACCCATGTTGCTCAAGGGTGAACTGTATATGTAATGTGCTTTTTTGGTTTGGCTTTGTTTTTGAAACAAAATAAATAAAGTAAAAAAAAGGACACTTTACAATGAAATTGTGAAATCTACAGGCATCTGTAGAGCTTCTTCCTTTGGGGTATGTGTGTTTGGGTAGCATACACTTCCTTATTGTTGCTGATTTTCACTAAGAATCCATTAAAAAGATTCTTGTCTACCAGGATAGATGAAAAATTAAGTTTTATGATTAGTTTGATGAAAGTGTATTTAGAGTTTTCATATACATTTTAGCCTTTTAGACATTGTCTTATAACTACTTAATGAAGAATAGTTTTGAGGATGTGCCTAAATCTTTATTATATTCATTGAAAGTTTTATAGGATGGTATGTAAATTTTAAATAACACTATATTATTATTATTAACATTTTTTTCTACTCTCTTTTAAGATTTAATTGTAGGGGCTTTTGGTGTGGATAGAGCTGTATTATACAGGTAAGCATGTTTTCATATCCAATAATAGAGGAATATTCTGAATTATATGAAAGTTTTACGTTAAGTACCAGTGTTTGAATTTCAGTTTAGTTTTCGTGAAGTAACGATAAAATACGTTCTTTCGATTCAAGATTTGCTGCAGGCAAGTAGTAGTGATACTAAGAGATCCCAACGTAGAGAAAGCTATAGATTTTTTATTTGAAAAAGCATTCAGGATTTTCCCTCTTCTTTAAATTGTGTTCAAAGAGGTTTTCCTGTGTTTTAGATTATACAAGTTTAAAGTGATAGTTTACGTTTTCCTCTAAGAGACAAGAAATTAGCTTGGTGTTTGTGCCACAGCGTTTTGTGACCACAAGGGCAGTATGTGATGGCTCCCAAAATGAATATTTTTATTAGAGCAGTAGGTATAAATCCACTTCTGTATTTCCCAGCTTTGTACATATTCCCAGTAAGTCTCTGTCATAACTTCCTCATGCCGTACGGTATCATCTGGCATCTGGGGTAGACTAGGATGTTGACACTTCTGTGGGCTGTGTTTACACATGGCAGGAAAACTAACACTGGTTCCATGTCATGGAAGGAAGGGCATACAATAAAAAAAATACTTCCCCTCACGCTCGTTACTAGTTTATTAGTATGTCTGTCCAGAAAAATTCTATTCACTAAAAAATCATGTGTGTGTGTATCGCATCCTTTGTACATGGTGTTTTTTCCCCTCTTAGACTAAAATTCTGTCTTGGCTCCGTCTTCGAGGTCATACCACATTAGCGCAGATGACTGTACAGCACTCATTTCCCCCGCTGTGTCGTGTTGCATTAGGTAGCGATCCCCTGACTTGTTTAACCATCCTGCTTTAATGGGCTGCATTCTGATATGGTTGTGGCCAGTTGTCCTGCTTTGCCTGGAACTGAGGGATTTGCCAGGATGTGGGGCTTTCACTGTTAAAGTCAGGACAGTCTTGCACAAACTGGGATGCTTGGTCCTTCTGTGTTATGTTGTTTTTTTCTTTTTGCTATTATAAATACTGCTTTGGCAAACGTTGCATTGTATGTACAGTGAATGTGAACCTAAAATGCTTAGATTAATCTAACATTTTAAATAACTTTTTTCATTTTCATTTTCTTTTCTTTCTTTTTTTTTAACCAGGGCCAGACCAGTTATCACTGTAAACGCTGGCCTTGAAGTGTACCCTAGCATTTTAAATCAAGACAATAAAACCTGCCCACTGCCTGGGACAGAGCTCAAAGTTTCCTGGTAAGGGTATTTGTTTAATAATAGTTATTATTTTGATTGTTGGTCTAATCATTATAAAGACAATTGAAAATGAAGGTGTGGGAGCTGAAATATTGCTAACGCAGTTTCTATGGATATACTCTATTCTCATATCATAGATTGAATTATAGAAATACTGTTCCGAAGAAGATAATGTAGAAGGCTCGAGAAATATACTATAAACTAGTATGAAACTAACTTTTAAAATATGCATACTCAGTGAATATATTCAAAAAGAAGAAAAGCTAATAAAATTTCAGAACTCATATTTAATTCCAAGCATTCCTGTGAACATTTTAATTTTTAAAAACTATGATCTTTTTCAGATTTAATATCTTGACTAGCTGTATAAAAAATTATTTTGCTTTAGTATATTGGTCTTCTATTTGTTCCTTGTTTCTGAAGAAAAATACAGTTTCTTTTAAGTTTAATGTCTAAATTCTTTTTCAAGTCTCCATTGTTTGTGGGTTACTTTTTTCTGTATTGCTTGATTTTGCTATATGTTCATTCTGCCTTATTTATAATTTTCTTAAAATTTTTTCTTTGAATTGATTCATGATTTACTTTAAAACACATAAAATAGAGAAACCAGTATGTTTCTCATACATCTCAAAATCAATGCAAAATTAGTAATGAAAAGTCTTGACCCACCCACATACTATGAAACTCACCACGCGTGCCCCACTTTGGGGAACACTGTCTGTGTTCCTTGCTCACGCAGAAAAATCAGAGAGAACTTGGAGAAGAAGGGTAGGATGATTGTAAGATGGGAAAATTTTACTTCACAACAGCTAATTAAAAGGCGTTTTTCCTGAATTTGTTTTTGAATTATTTATTATCATTATTAAAATTATTTTTCAAAATTTTATTTACAATAAAATACATATTAAATAAACATGGTTATAATCAAATTTTTATTTCTTTCATTGGATTGCATTAAAAATTCAGTAATATTTGGTCTTCGTTTTCACTGATTGGCAGTGAAGTTGTGTTTAAGATTTTTCACTCTCAACTTTACTGCCTTTCTTCCTTTCACTCACCCAGTGTATCCTGGTGAAGTTGCTGATAGTATGCTTATGACTATGGTAACAGTATGAAGGCTTCAAATACACTAAGTAGAGCAGTAGCTTTCACATGTTTTTGATTATGGCATAGGGTATGAAATACATTTTGCATCACAATCCAATAAATACATACATGTAATTAAAACAAAAGTTTCATGAAATCTTACCCTTGATACTTAAGTCAATTTTACATATTTAATTTAGTTTTTTAAGATGCTAGACACAATCTATTAAAATGATGTCATGAACTATTAATAAATTGAAAAATACACTGTTCTCAAGGAGCTTGCTAATTAAAGTTCTGTGGGGCTTTTTAATAAATGAGACAGTTATTTTAAATCTGGACTGTCATTTCCCTCATTTAGATTTATCAACAGATTCTGTAAACTTGAGAAGAGGTTAGGAAATTCTCTTTCTTTCTTTTTTCTCATTAAGGTACCATTAAAGGAAACGTGCCTAAATTACTAAAGGATGAATTAGATTATTCTGTATAGTTTCATGTTTTAAGAATAATGTTAAGACATAAAGGGAGATAAAAGATTTTACAATGTAAACACTGTATTAGAAAGTGAGATTTGGGTGATATTTAAAAATGTCTAAACTGGATTATAGATCTTGCATATATGTTTTGTTTTTCTACAGTTTTAATGTCAGGTTCTGCTTAAAGGCAGATGGCAAAGGAGCACTTCCCATGAAACTTAGTAAGTATTCTATGGAAAAATTATATTATTTTAATGATGCTGCACACACAGTCTTAAAACATGTTTTAGGGTATTTGAATAGCTACTCAATTAGTTTTTTTTTTATTTGAATGTTTATGCTCAAAGACGTTAAAATTGCAGTGTAATTACTTTGGCCACTCTTAAGCCAATTCAGAAGCAACACATTTCTTTACTGACATTGTGAACAAAATAGCCCACCAAGTGGTAAATACGGCCTTCAGAAAGTTAAGCAGCTACCAGTGTGAGACAAATGAATTCTCAGGGAAATGAGTATCATTGTTTATAAGTCAGTGACCTACTGAGAAGTTTGTATTTTATGTCGTGGAGAAGCCTCAGCAGTCTTGGGAGTAGAGGTGGTTTAGAAATAGAAGGAGAAAAAGTTTGACCGCTAAATGGAACCCATGCCGCAAACTCTAACCTGACTCTTCCCTTCCAGGAAAAGTTTTCTGTGGTCCTGAGAGCAGGCTAGGAGGGTTAAGTGACTGTTGTCGAGATCTGTCGGTGTGTTCGGTGCTAAGGAGTAACAACAAAGCGGGGATAGAGGACTGAGTCTGGTGGGGGGTGTTTGTGCATGAGCGTTCCCACAGGGTGGCGAGGCAAGGCCTCTCTGGGAGGTAAAGGAGGACATGAAGGAGCTAAGGGATGTCTGGAGGAGGGTTCTGCAAAGAGGAAATGGCAGTTCCCAGAGGCCTGAAGCAGGAGCTTGCTTTTTCTCAAAGGGTGGGTGGAGCAGAACTGGAAGCAGAATAACCCTGGGTTTTCACCCAAATTTGGCACGAAGTTCAACATTTAGAGAAAACTTGGAAAGAGATTTGTGGTTTTAAAGGTCTGCACTCTTACCTCCTTTGAGGAAACTGTTTAAAGAACTGAATCTTAGAAGGCTGTAATCTAGCAATTGTGCTTCATACTATTGGCTGCACGTTCATTTTAAGATGATTCGTGACCCAGTCAGCTATGTTGGGTCACTTGCTTCATGAAGGACACATTTATCTGACAGTTCGATCTGCAGCTTCGTTAGAAGTAGGAGTTGCAAGTGATGCAGACTGTTCGTTCATCATGGTCACCAGCATGGCGTAGGGAATGGGTGCCTGTTAGTAGACGTTTCTTACTCGCTATCAGCACGAGTCCTGCTACCTGCACTAGTGGTGGAAGTCTTAATTCATGTGTTTCATTTCTGAACTTCCTCTCCTCGGCTTAAATTAAAGGGAAAAATTTCCCCTCTGATAGTTGTTCTATTACCATAGTTACCTATTGTCTGAATTAATAGATGACATTAATTTGGGGGAGAGCTGGGTTAATTATTTAATTATTAACTATTTATTCAGTATTAATATCTTGTGGTCTCACTAACAATGTCTAGACACTCTTGAATGAATTAGAAGCAAATTATGTCTTAAGGAATAAATATGTATCTCTGTTTACGTGAAAACTCTAGATATTTAGGACAGATGGGTGTCTGTAAAGATTCTGTTGGTTATAAATCCTTTGGTTTATATAGACTTCCAGGTGGAGCTTCTTTTGGATAAACTCAAGCAAAAAGGAGCAATTCGACGAGCACTGTTTCTCCATAACAGGTCCCCGGGTCACTCCAAGAACATGACCATTTCACGAGGGGGACAGATGCAGTGTGAGGAGCTGATAGCATATCTGCGGGTAAGGGGTACTTCCTGCTCCATTGTCTGTTCTTTCTTCTAAGTGATTTTCACTTTCTGTAAAAAATTTTTTTGGTGTTAAATCAAAAGGAAAATATAGAAAAATACATTTGAGGAAATGGGGCTTTTTGAGGAGTCAGACTTGAGTCATGGACTTCTCTTGTCAGGCTGGATATTCCACGTGACCTTGCCACAAAAATGCTACTGAATAAATTATGACATATGTATTTCTTAAACATTGCTGGACTCTCAAGACAGTGGGGAAAAAGAAAAGCAAACTCCAGTCCCCCCTACCCTCTCCCTCAAACAAGCAATCAATTAAAAAAAATCATTGGCTAAACCTGACTTGTGAGTTGTAAGCAAATGTGTGAGCCAGGGTTGCTGGGTGGGATGGAGCCCGGGCAGAGGGCGATCAGTACTCGCAGACACCAGCACAGGGATTCAGACTCGCCTAGGCCTTCTGCAAGCCTGGGGTCTGACCTGAATCCCCTGCATTAGGACCAGACTCTTCCATGAGACTAAAGTGTTCCCAGAACAAAGATGCGCTCTGACTCCAGCGAGAGTAAATGCAAGGCTTCACTGAACAGTCTAATGTGGGTCACATAGGTTAAGGCCAATCAAATAGGAATTCAGTTCTGAAAAAAGTGCTTAATCATATGCGGAAGCAAGCCATTAGAAGAAACGACAAACAACTCTTAGTCCTGCAAAAGCTCGAGAAGTTGAATTATCAGTTACAAAATATAAATGTATATGAAACGTTTAAAGAAATAAAAGATATGTTATTTTGTTTTTTTAAAGATGAGAACATCGGTAAAGACTTAGAAGACTCAACATAATTGATAAGCTCGATTTAGGAGACCTATACAGAATTTGGCGTCTAAAAAAGAATATGAAAGTTGACCATATTTAGGTCATAAAGGAAGTCTGAACAAATTTCTGAAAATTGGAATCATAGAAAATACGCTCTTTGCTTATAGTGCAATTTTTAGAAATCAGTAACAAAGATAGATTGAGAATTAGGAATTGTGATTTTAAATAACTTATGGATCAAGAAGGAGGTCGTATTAGAAATTTATTTAGAAGTGACTCATAATGAAAATATTGCATATCAAAATGTGTAGGATATCCCAGAAGCTTAATGTAAAGGTAGATGGATAACCTTAAATGCTATTTAATTTAACTTTTTTTGTAAATTTCTTTTTTTTTCCGGTAGAGGTACTGGGTATTGAACCCCAGACCTTGTGCACGCGGAGGTTGTGTTCTACCACTGAGCTATACCCTCCCCTAAATACTATTTAATTTAAATGAAAGATTGACTAAGAAGAAATTGAAGGAAAAACAAAAAACCTCTACAGAATTAATCATTGAAAAGGGACATGACTACAGATAAAAGAGGAATTAGAATATTATGAACAACTTTGTGCTAACACACAGGAAAACTTAGACAAAATAAAGATATTTTTAGGAAAACATAATACAGCTGTCATATGAGGAAACAGAAAACCTGAACAATCCATTTAACTATATAAACCATTTAAAATTTTGAGCTGGCAGTTAAAAATCTTTACACAAAGAATCATAAAACCTAGATGGTTTTTACAGGCAATATCTACCAAACAGTCAGGAATGAGACATTCCAATATTAAACTCTTTGAATGAATAGAAAAACAGAATATATTTCCAGCTTAGTCTGTGTAGCTAGTGTAGTTGATACCCAGACTGATCAAAGATAATACAAGCAAGGAGAATGTGTGCCCGTCTTACACAAAGACATAGATGTAAAGTTACTACCCAAATGTAAGCAAACTACATCTTAGCAGTTTATTAAAAAAAGATTTTGAAATAGACCAACTTGGATTTATCCTGGGGTGGGTCAACATTAAAAGTATGGAAGTATAACTTAACACATGAATAGACTAAAAACATGACCCTCTTACTTAAGTGCAGGGAAAGTTGTTGATTAAATTAAATAACTGTTCATGATTTGAGGAAACAAGGCAAATACCTTAAGCTGTAACTATAAAGAAATACCATTTTACATTCAGATAAAGTGTGCCAGTACCCATTCAAGATGTGAATTAATGAGAATTTTTACACATTGCTGGTGGCAGTGTAAATTGTTATAAAGACTTTGGAAAACAGTATGGTTTATCTTATAGAGCTGACAGATCTACTTGCTACTGTGTAGCACAGTACATTACAACTTTTTTTTTGATAATAGTAAAAACAAACAAAAACCCCCAAATAATCCAAATAACCATTGACAGAAGAATGGATAAATAAATTGTGGGTTTGTTATATGATGAATATTACTCAACAGTAAAAATTAACCTCGGCTACCCTAGGCAACTGCATGGATGAATCTTAAAAAGAGCGCTGAGTAGAAAGTAAATCACAAGAGTATACGTGATCTCATTTAAAAATAAACAGGAAAAGCAAACTGAAGAACGTACTGTTTAGGGACATAGACACTAGCATAAAACTATTAACAGCAAGCAAGGGAACGGTGAACTTAAAATCCAGGATAGTGATTACCTCTGGAAAGAAGACAAAGGGATGAAAGGAGAAAGCACGTGAGTGGCTTAAGTGATGTGGGTTATGTTCTAGTTATTTATATTGGGTATGTGTATGAGTGCTCATTTTATTGACATGCCTCATATATTTTTGTGTGAATCAAATATTACATTGTAAAACAAAAATGATTAAGGGTTCTTACTGGATAATGATAATCTTTTTTTGGGTGCTCTATTCTTATGTAAGCATAGTTTTTCAAATAGTTTGGGTAGAAATGGATCAAGGGATGGATACAGCTGGCTTTGTATTGTGCACTTACGGATTTCTGCAGATAGTTTGATGTCATAGGTTGATGTCATCGTTAATTCAAAGCTCTTCCATTTTTAGGATGAATCTGAATTTAGAGACAAGCTCACTCCGATTACAATTTTTATGGAGTATTGGTTGGATTACAGAACGGCTGCTGATGCAACAGGCTTGCAACCCATTCTTAACCAGTTCACTCCTGCCAACGTCAGTCGACAGGTACCTTACTTTATTAATTTATTATTAATTTTTATACTTTTATCTTTTTTAAAGCCTTACAATTTATATTTTTAGATAACATGAGAGATTGCTTTTATAAAGTTGGGTTTTCAGTCAGAGAATTCAACGGGGAAGGAATCTGGATTTTCAAGGCAGACATATAAAGCCACTCAGAGCTTAGTGATACGCAGAGAAAGACAGGGTTGCAGTTCATATACATTAAACAGTAAAATAATTCAAGGAAAATAACGAAGTGCCAGTTTATTTACTTATATAATATGTCGTCATTATTTGAATTTTTTTTGTTTCCTTTGTATCCTACGTTTGTTTCAACAATGACATTACCTTCTCTTAGTCATCTTTCTTTCTGTATTCTTGGCTTTATTATGTACTCTCATTTCTGTGATAATTATCTACCCCATCATTCTTATAATTGACTTCCCTGTGAAATGGTCCTTCATTTCACTGGTTGTATTACAAACTTTTTTATGGTACTCTCTTTATAAAGTACTGCTGTCTAGTAGAAATATAATGTGAGTCTCATTTGTAATTTTAAATTTACTGGTCAACAATATTAAAAATAAACATTGGAAACTAATTTTAATAATATGTCTGTATTAGTTTGCTAGGACTACCATAATATAGTACCACAGAATGAGTGGCTTAAATAATACAATTTTATTTTCTTCTTAGGCCTCTCCCGTTGGCTTATAGATGGTCATCTTCCCCCTGTGTCCTCACATGGTCTCCTCTCTGTGTTTATGTCCTAATCTCCTCATAAAGCACTAGTCATATTGGATTAGGGCCAACCCTAAAGCTGTCATTTTAATTTAATTACCTTTTTAAAGATCATATTTCCAAATAATCACATTATCAGTGAAATACTTTACTTTCAGTTTTTTACTGTCTTCAAAATCCAGAGTGTATTATAAACTTAAGCATATCTCAATTCAGATGCCAAAGCTTCATCAGAAATATTTTTTCTGTGTTTAGAATTCATAGAATTTACAATTAAAATAGTAGATTCACGTAGGCAAGTTGTTCTAAACTTACTAAAAGTTTTTCAGTAGCAAGAGTTAAGTATCAGTTTTTACATCTCAATTAATTAAAATTAAGTGAAATGTGAAACTCAATTCCCCAGTCACATGAGGTACATTTCAAGTGCTGAAAAGCCACATGTAGCTCACTCGTGGCTACTATATTGGTCAGGGCAGCTCTTGAGTTTCCCTTTCTGCATCCTAATCCTTTGGAGTTAGAGATTTAGTGCTTTCTACAGAAAGGGTGGTTTTTCCCCCCACCTTCCATTTATTCATTCAAATATGTATTAGTTCTTACTCTGTGCGAGGTATTGTATGTAACGGTAGAGATTTAGTTCTCTGTGAAAGGAAGACATTGCTCTGTCTTTTCCATTTCCGAAACTGTCTTTCCTGATAGCATATTTTAACGCTGCAGTTGTAATCCTTTTCCTTCAATGTAGAGTGGTAGGTAATCAAGTACCCTTTACCATCATTGATTCATATTTCATCATACTTCTCATTCCAAACTTCGGATATTTGTCATTCTAACTGGGACTCTTAATACACACCATACCACGTATGATTAAATCCATTCTTTGTTCCTGAACTAATTTAGTAGTGGTTGTATTTGGTATGACTGATAGAGTTACCTCAAAGTTCTAATGGTCCTGGCCTTTTTTCTCCCTTCTTGAAGTGCATAGCAACTGCTTACATCTAGGTCATTGAATTTGTCTACATGTATTGTTGGGTATCATCCCAATTAAGCTGACAGTTAAGATCTCTATCTTATGATTTTATTTGGGGTAGCTGTACATCCCTTGTGACTTGGAAACATGCAGTCATCTTTTTCTTTCTTTTCTTTTTTTCTTTTAAAGAAAGCTTGTCGCTATTTTTCTCCATTAAATCTTTTCCTCTCCTTTTGTTTGCCTTTGGGCCCGAAGCCTTTTGGATGTTAACAGTAGACAAAACAATAATGGCTTCACCTTCTTTTTCTTTCCTCTTTTCTTTATTTTTATGTTCCTTCCTTCACATCCTACCCAACCTCTTCTGCCTCCTCCCACTATTCTCTCTGTTGGGTTTTCCAGAGTACTCCAGCTGGCACATCTCAGGGTCATATCTAGAGGAAGAAAGATCAGGTCTTTGCTTACTGTACCCATCTCGAATCAGCAAACTAATGCTTCTGGTTCCTTTTTCTTTATCTCTTTCCAAATGGCCATGCAAATGCTGGCCTCATTTTGTCCAGTTTCTGTTCCCTTTGGTTTGCCTGTCTGAATTGCTGCTGTATATCCACAGCTCCTTATTCTTTTACCTTCTGCAGCCATATTTCCATTATGTTGGCAGAGGCATAGTCAGTAATGAGAAATGCTGGAAAGAAGTGTATTTTGCCCAAGATCATACAACTTAGCTTAGCAGCAGCTGATTCAAACTGACCCATCAGTCCTTGAATATTACTTTCTCTTCTGCACTTCATTCCAAATTAATAACAACTTAATTTGAGATAGAACTAAAAGGTTCCAACTAATTGTATTATATCCAATGAATCTTTTTTTCTTCCTTTTCATTCTTAACTGACTACAGTGATCTATTTATAAATAAGCAGCCTTGATCCCTTTTGCATTCATGTATGTAAAAAAAGTTGACTATATATAAATATATATATGTATGTATGAATTATATCCACCTACATCCATATATATATATATTGATGTACACTGCATATGTGACCTCTGTTGGTATTTACTCACATAGAAAAAAATTAAATGATTTTTTCTAGGCTCATATTCTACTTGACTGTGGTGAAGACAATGTCTGTAAACCCAAACTGGAAGTTTCTGTAGATAGGTAAGTTTTGCTCCAAATAATAGACAGTATAATGAGAGATTTAAATGGAAGAGCACATTTTTCTATTCGAAGTAATAGTAATGAGAATTAGTTATGTTGAAAGATAATGCATGATTTTTAGTAAAGCTATAAATACTGAGCTTTAAAAGAATGTGCATAATATTTTCACTAGTTTCCTAGGTTAACAGATCTGTTTCCATTCAGCATTGAGTTGTGCGTGTCACAAAGTAACATTATATCCTCTTGAAGACACTCTTAACTAAAGGGCTCTGATTACCATTTTATATGATATATAAATTATAGCAAATACTGTAAGTAGCATGACAAGGCATTAATTCAGCTTTTAGGGAAAAAATTCATTTATGGAATTAATAAGTACAAAGGGATATAAAATTACTTCCGCAGTTGAGATGAGTGATATTGATATGCTAGTGGCATCAGTGTTTTCTTTTGCTTCTGAGAAAAGCATTGGATTTGCACCCAGTGTGCTATTTCCAGTTTTCTGTTGGGCCAGTGAAGTAGTCTTAAAATATCTTAAGACACTGTTGAACATGTCAGTGCTTTGAATGGTCGTGCAGTCTTTTTTCATTGTCTAGATTTGTATTAACTTGTAGTGATCAAAAGAAGATCTATATTGGGGACGACAACCCTCTGACCTTGATTGTTAAGGCCCAGAATCAAGGAGAAGGTGCCTATGAAGCTGAGCTCATTGTTTCCATCCCGCCGCAGGCTGACTTCATTGGGGTTGTCCGCAACAGTGAAGTAAGCAAGCTGCCTCTTTAAAAAATCGAAATGCACTCATAGTTCTCATTAACATTAATGAGCTGCATCCCTACTTAGTGTAGGACAGGCTTAGCCGTTCTACCTACAGCTAAATTGCAAGACAATAGAGTGCCTGTCTTACATAATTCCTTTCAAGCCTAATACTTTGCATAATGCATTGATAGGACATTTTAAAATTGCCAGCTAAGTGCCTGAAACAAGGTCAGCTGGATAAAGTGTCTAAGCCTGTCCATCAAATAATGTGTCAGATGTAATATGGTTATATATCTAAATTCCCTAGGGAATCTTTCAGAAACACTTTTACATTTATATGTGGCAACTGTGCATAATTCTGGTTTCTCTCGTACCCCCCATACCTCAGTTAGATGTATTTGCTTTATAAAGCAAGAAAGATAAACATCAACCTGCACGATACTGTCTAGGAACTTTAAAGTCTTATTATGGCTTCTGGTTTTGTTCTGGTCATTAATTTATTTTCCTTTTGATCCTTTTTCTTTGTCTATCCAAGGCCTTAGCGAGACTGTCCTGTGCATTTAAGACAGAAAACCAAACCCGCCAGGTTGTATGTGACCTTGGAAACCCAATGAAGGCTGGAACTCAAGTAAGACATTTTAATTAAATGAATCTTTTTTTTTGTCTTTTATAGAGAATAGCATATTTTTCTGTGAGTTTGTCCATAGTAAATATTTTTAAATAAATACTTCAAAATAGTGTCTTTAAAATGGTTTTGCTTTAGAATGGAATGATTATCAGAGTTTTGTTTAGATTTGATTAAGATACTAAAGTGATGGGTTGTGCTACTCAATAAGCTACTCTTCAACTTAGCTTTCAGTTTCATAAATGGATGAAACATGGTTTAAACTAAGGACTGAGATGGTAACTTTGATATTTCAAACTAATGCTTTAATGTATCCTCATAGCAACTCTGACAGACACCAAGACTGCCATTCTTAGGTGAGCCAGAATGAGTTCATTAACTAGAAACCTCTGTGGTCATCCTGGTAGGATCAAAGAGCACTGTGGTTGGAGGCTCCCCTTCAGGTGGTGGAGAAGGGGGCCCAGGAGCTTGAGAAGAAGCACTCAGTGGGTCGCTTCTCAAATCCTCCAAAAAGGAAACAAAATACACCTTGTAGAATTCCTAGTATCAAGGGGGAAAAAAGGCAGTATATTTCATGTTACCTTTTCAATTGAATTTCATTTAATAGTACATGGATATTGGTAATTTGAAGGTCTGTGATAATATGAGACCAAGTATTCCATATCTACCCTTAAACAACATCTCTCCCATTAGAGAAGTTTAAGGGTATAAACTTGCAGTGAGTAGTAAATAAGTCTTAGAGCCCTAATGTGCAGCATAGTGATTATGGACCACAGTACTATATGATCATCATCAAACTTGCTAATAGACTAGATCTTAATTATTCCAGCCACAAAAAAGACAGCTATATAATGCGACAGAGGTGTAGACAGAGGTGTAATTATTGCTACAAGGGTAATTGGATAACATTGTATAAATGTATCAGATCAACACTTTGTACATCTTAAATTTACACAGTTATGTGTCAAATAGATTACAAAAAAAATTCCATCTTCCATTAAATATATCTTCCACTAAAAGTAATTATTATTTCTAGGTGTATGGTCTTTTAGGGAAGAGGGCTTGAACAAAGTACTCAGAGTTGCCTTTTTCACATGTGTATAACAGTGTTTCATGAACAGGTGAACAAACTTTTCACTTTTTCCTGTCCTTGTTCTCTCTCTCTCTCACTCACTCCTTATTCAGTATAGATGCTTCCAGGTTAAACCACGTGGTCTGCCCCGGGCTTTGTAAAGTGGAAGGCAGTTTGTCGAAGTCCCGTAAAAGGGCCATTTTTATGTGTCATTTATATGATCCCCAGGAAGCCTGCTTTCTCTTACTTTGTAGCTCAGCTGTTTTCTTAAAAATAACAGCTTTCTGCCGGCAGAAGGATGTTCGGTGTTGGCTGAGTTGTGAGTGGTGTGGAGAAATTCTGCTTCTGGCCCTACTTCTGTCCTTTTTAGCCAAGTTCTCTCACTCTTGTACACCATCCACTTCTCCCTTCCTGCTCCATTAACACAAGTTCAGGTGTCACTTCCTGTCATCACATCCCTTGTGCGTAACTGCTGTACTTTGATTGGATCAACAAACATTTCCTTCTGCATTTCTCGGAAAGTTAATATGAGTTACTACTATAAGAAGGTAATTAGTTAATATTATATGGAGATAGTAGTGAAGAATAGTTACTATTTTAAGGAGATATAGTTGTGATAAATAATCATTGTTAAAAAGGTTCCATTATGGATTGGCCCAAGTGTCTTAAATAGTAGACTTGATAGATGATGAGACTTAATTGTCTTTGCTCAAGTACTTTCTGTTTTATTGTAAGTTCAAAAAACCCTATTTTATTTATTTTTATTTTTTAGATTTATTTTTAGTGGAGGTACTGGGGATTGAACCCAGTACCTCATGCATACTAGCCATGTACTCTACCATTGAGCTATACCCTCCCCACAAAAACCTTATTTTAGAGCATTCTTTTTCCTTTGGACATTGAATTTGAAATTTTACTAATTAGACATTGTTTTAACTAACATTACCATCTTTTTCTCCTCCTTCAGCTTTTAGCTGGTCTTCGTTTCAGTGTGCACCAGCAATCAGAGATGGATACTTCTGTGAAATTTGATTTACAAATCCAAAGGTATGAAAATAACTTTTTTCCATTTACAATAAATATTGAATAAATATTTGTTGTAAATGTTTTATGCAATATACCTAAAGATTGTAGGGTAGAAGAGACTAAAATTTTAGTACTTAACTACAGCATTTTTAAATCAATATTAACATCTTAAGAATAATTTTATTTTCACTTTTGAGTCTGTAAAACAAAACTAAAAGTTAAATAAAACTTAATCATCTTTTTGGTATTAAGCTAGCAAAAATAATTATTTTGATTTATACAGTTTGTCGTTTCTTTATTGCTTTTAATTTGTTCATTTTTAGTTTCACCGCGTTCGCCGTGTATGATTCTGATGATGACTATGCCCAACTCAGTCCTGAATACGTGTTTTTTCTTTTTCAGCTCCAATCTCTTTGACAAAGTAAGCCCAGTTGTATCTCACAGAGTTGACCTTGCTGTTTTAGCTGCTGTTGAGATAAGAGGGTCAGTATGGTCACCCAGTTGAGTATTTCATTCTCAAGATTTAAATTGCTTTAAAAAGTGGTTACTTCTTAGGCTACTCGCTTCTATTGGGTAGTAGACATCTGTGTTCAGTGGAGGTTTCACTGCAGCTATAGCTTCTATAGAAAGAAAAAGGTCCTAGGTGTGTTCCAAAGCCCCACATGTTTATTTGATAATCCTCTGGAAATAAATCAGACGTGGTGACAACAGCAGGCAGAGAATAAGTTTATTGAACTTTTATGCAAATTGACTTAGTCCACTTATTATATTAGATTCAGTAGTTTGCATGTATATGTGCAGGTACACATACACATATAGTTTTTTTTTTTTCTTCTAAATGTGTAGGTTTTCTTTTTCATTAGTTTTCATTTTATTCACTTGGATACAGGGATAAAAATGAACTGACCGTATCATTTTGATATTCATGGTAGGTTTTCTTTGATCATTATTTAGAGTCTCAAGTCCTGATCATATCTTTCTTCCGATTCCAAACTGGGAGCACAAGGAGAACCCTGAGACCGAAGAAGATGTTGGCCCAGTAGTTCAGCACATCTATGAGGTCTGCAGTTGTTGGATGTAACTGATAACATGGTAGCAAGCCAACACAGAGAGGAATGGTTAGGCTACTTAAAAAAAAAGTCTATTTAATTATTATGTAAACTCTGCATAGTTTCAATATGTACCAGAGATTTCTTTGACTTTTTTCCCTAAAGTTCACTCTTTTTAGACTGGTAGCTTCAAGTGGTAAAAGAAAGCAGTTTATACAGATTGTTGTTTAAAACCAATTAGTTCTGCTTGAATACAAGGAATACATCATTGAATATTTTCACTTGGACATTTTTCAATCCTGACTAAAAATTGAAAATGCCTTGAGCAGATCATCAAAATTTTGTCTCTGTAGGAAGAAAATTTTCTATGCCGTCTTATCAGTAACTTTTTTGCGCTTTCCTCCTGTGTTTGTTCTCATGCTGACACACACTGCCCTGCGCAGAGGCAGGTGCTGAGTCTGGTCTCTTCTGCGTAATGATGATCGTGTTGTAATACTGGAGTAGCTATGGAAACTCTGCTGTTATTCAAATCCTGTTGCTTAATGATTCTGAGAGTCAATGTAGGGGAAGGATTATAAAATAATTTTTGCCCAAAGTATTTACATTTTCTTTTCCTCATTAGCTGAGAAACAACGGTCCAAGTTCATTCAGCAAGGCAATGCTAAATCTTCAGTGGCCTTACAAATATAACAATAACACTTTGTTGTACATCCTTCAATATGACATCGATGGGCCAATGAACTGCACTTCAGATATGGAGATCAACCCTTTGAGAATTAAGGTAACGTGCTTGATAGCAGCTCCTTATTCTGATGATATTTTATTGGTTTTCTTTCTAAATCTATAAGAGAAATGCATGAAACAAAACAACTGTTTTAATAATAATCCCATTCTGAAAAATATTTTCATTTATAACCATTACACTATGGATTAAGTTTCTTTGTGTAATGAGTAAGGATGAATTCCATGAAGTCCTAGTGAGCCATTTATTTAGGTAGTGTTTAGTGAGCCTTCGGAGATACTCTTAAGTGACCCAATTTAACTTTGGTTTCATTGCATAGTGGTTTATCTACATGTAATATTGTGTCAGGGGTGCTTGGATGTTGAAATTTTTGTTTTTGGGACAAGCTACAACATTTTATTCTTACCTTTTTTTGACTTACATGACCTAGAAAAATGTCTTTTATGGAATCTGTATACTTTTGGATATACTCATCTCCATCCTAACACATATATTTAGATAAGAAGCTAAAGAAAAATACCATATGGTATCACTCATATGTGGAATCTTAAAAAAAAAAGAAGACACAAATGAACTTATTTACAAAACAGAAACAGACTTACAGACATAAAAAACAAACTTATGGTTACCAGTGGGTAAAAGGGGTGGGAAGGGATAAATTGGGAGTTTGAGATTTGCAGATACTAACTACTGTACATAAAATAGATAAACAATGGGTTTCTTCTATATAGTACAGTGAACTATATCCAATATCTTGTAGTAACCTATAATGAAAAAGAATGTGAAAATGAATATATGTATGTATATGTATAACTGAAACATTATGCTGTACACCAGAAATTGACACAACATTGTAAATTGACTGTACTACAGTAAAAAAAAAATTTTTTTTAAAGAAGCCATTGCACAGTTTGGACTAAGGAAAGTCAAGAAAACAAAACAAAAACCATACACTCATGATTGACACACATCACAGATGTACAGCATGAAATTTCAAGCTGTTTCTATGTATTTTATCAGTTTCCCCTCTAGCTATGCGAGGGGAGAAAATGATGGCCAGGCTGAGGTAACTTTTTCCCATATATTAAGGACTCCAATCTTTATTTTCTGTGCTTATTTTTTGTCTTATTCTAAGTGATGAATTTTCTGTGGAACCAAATTTTCAGTTACTATATTTTAATCACTTATAACAGTTTATGCCAACATGTCAATGCGAAATGTTTTCCATTGTTATTTACCACCAGTTTATTAATGTGATCTTAGATCTCAAATTTGCAAACAACGGAAAAGAATGACACATTTGGTGGGCAGGGTGACCGGAACCATCTCATCACTAAGCGGGATCTCACCCCCAGTGACGGAGATGTTCACACTTTGGTAAGTGCCATTTCAACAACAGGCACTTTAAATATTTTTAAAATACGTGATTATAGAACTGATGCCAAAGAACATTTCAGAAATAACAACAGCTGTGCTGGAAAGATCTCCATATATTTTTATACCATTCACTCCTCTTGCTTTCCTTGTTCCCAATCGAATTAATGCCACATTTTCTTCAAATGATCTACCTTTGTAGATTGCTAATAAAATGTGTTATGTTCAGCTTATTTTTCTGACTGCACTCCTTTAACTGACCTCTTTCTTGGCCTCACCCTAATCTTTGAGGCTTATGTTCAATACTGCAGGAAAAACCCAGAAGGCTTCAACAAAAATGTATTACAAGAATAATTAGCCTTATGATCCACTTTTGTTGAGTCTGTCTAATGACTATAATGTTGTAAAGGCGCTTATCATTTAAGTTTTTAAAATTGAGCAGATATGCCAACCATCAGCTAGCGGAGAACCTGGCATAGTTTTTGATCATTAGCCATCACCAGTTACTTTCACGTCTCCAGATTCCATGGTTCTTCTTATTTCACATTCAGTTCAACTGCTCAGTGACTTTGTGGCAGAATTAATCAGTTCTTCCTTTGTGAAACACCCCTCTTTCCCTACTAGGACACTACTCTCTTTTGGTTCTCCAAGGACCAGAAATGGCCGCTTCTTAGAAATCTCCGTTTCTAGAACTCTAAGCTCAGTAGAGTATTCTGGGGCTCAGATCTCAGATTTCTTGTCCCCTCCACCTACAGTCTCATTAGATCTGTGCTGTCCAGTATTGTAGATGCGTTTTATTTAATTTTTTTTTCTTGGTTAATTGCACTGGCTAGAACCTTCAGAACCATGTTGAATAGAACTGTCATCAGTTGGCATTGTCGTCTGGTTCCTGATCTTAGGAGAAAAGCACCCCTTCTTTCACCAGCACATGTGGTGTTAGCTGTGGGCCTTTCATAGATGCTCTTTATCAGATCAAGGACATTTGCTTCTATTTCTCGTTGTCAACTGAAGGTATCACTGACTAGATAGCACCGTTGTGAGGTATATACATGTGACATGCCTGATGCAGTTTGACTGGCACATAGAAGGTGGTGAATATTTGTTACCTTTGCCTCCAGGTTATTGATAAAAACACTGAATGTGGCAAAGACTATTAACATGCCACCTGATTTCTAGTGTTTGACTTGGAATAACTATTAAAGATTCACTCTGTTTCTTTTTCTGTTCCACAGGCATGTTGTGATCTGATTTTCATGTCTTAAAATCACCATGCTCTGGGTTTGCCTGAAGATTGTTGAGTTCTAGCTATAAAAATAAATATTTTAATATTATAGATCTTATCCTTTTATCAGATCACATTAAAACCACCCCCCTCATAACAAGAAGATCCTTGTACAGACTCAACTGTTAGCCTGTTTATTTTATTAGGTTTGTTTGGGGGAGGTAATTAGGTTTTGTTTATTTATTTAACAGAGGTACTGAGGATTGAACCCAGGACTGCATGCATGCTAGGCATGCACTCTACCACTGAGCTATACCCTCCCCTCCTGCTCATTTTACACATTGTTGCTATAAGGCAGGAGAATCTGGAATCATCTCTTTAGCCTTCATAAAAAACAAGTCAAGTGTCTAATTTTCATATGTTGAAGAGATGATAGAATGACCTTTTCTTTTAAGTAAGTAAGTTTTTTTGGCAGGGCTGTGGAATTGCTGAATGCTTGAAGATTGTCTGCCAGGTGGGGCGACTAGACAGAGGAAAGAGTGCGATCCTGTATGTAAAGTCTCTGCTGTGGACTGAGACCTTTATGAATGTAAGTGGACAGATGCGGCATTCAGCAATCTTACCCATTTTTTCAAAGAAATAAAAAAGGCCTGACATCTAGGAAATCATTTTATTGTTACTTTACACAGAAGGAAAACCAGAATCACTCATATTCTCTGAAGTCATCTGCTTCATTCAATGTCATAGAGTTTCCTTATAAGAACCTTCCAATTGAGGACCTCTTCAACTCTACATTAGTAAGTCATTGATTTGGAGAACTGGAATAGATGCACTCATTTCAATACCATGGATATTTTTAAATTTTATTTTGAATAATGGCAGTCTAACTGTTTTGATAATGTAAAGCAGTTGAGTTATTTGAGTGGATTATTACCTAATTTAATAATACTCTTTTACTCCCCCATCCCAGAATTATTAAAGGTAGACTTTTACTTTAACATCTTATCCTATTTAAGACTCTAAGCATATACTAAATTTCATGGGGGAAAATTTGGGAAATTTCTCCCCACAAAGTTCGAAAGGCTGAAATTAACTGCACTAAGTGAGGGCATTTTAAAGATCTTTAATTTGAGGATGAAAATGGGGCCAACACATCATAAACTGGGGTGGATTATTTGAAAATCATTTCAGAGGCAGCCAGAGGTTAAGCTGTTCAGAGTTGTGTGTGTGTGTATGCTACTGATACAAAATATATGATCAAAAATTATCATATACAAGAAAAGAAAATAATGTAACGTTAAAATAAAATATAATAGACATTCAGATATTTGTTGGATGATTCAGTGAACTATTTTTAAAACTCAAGAACTTTTTCCCCCAACAGGTTACCACTAATGTCACCTGGGGCATTCAGCCAGCACCCATGCCTGTGCCTGTGTGGGTGATCATTTTAGCAGTTCTAGCAGGATTGTTGTTACTGGCTGTTTTGGTATTTGTCATGTACAGGGTAAGTCATGGACTTAAGAAGAGAGGGAGGGAGGGGAAGCAGAAGAAAAGGAGAAGGGAGGGAGGAAAGGAAGGAAAACTGGAAAAGAAGGGAGGGAACGAAGAAAGAGACCTTTAATGATGATGCACGATGAGCATTCCATATCATTTGAAGGAAGAAAAACTGTGCTAGTGCCCTTTAAAATGTCTTGGTCGTAATACGGCCCCTCAGAATACTTCTAATATTCTTCATTGATGTGGCAGTAACGTTAGTTTTTCTTCAACTGACAGATGGGCTTTTTTAAACGTGTCCGGCCGCCTCAAGAAGAACAAGAAAGGGAACAGCTTCAGCCTCATGAAAATGGGGAAGGAAACTCAGAAACTTAACTGTAATTTTTAAGTGATGCTTCATCCTGACCCACTAGAAGTAACCACTTCACTATAGATTTTGATTTCCTTCATGAGGAATGAAATTCCAAGACTGTACTGCTGATGGTGCCCATTGGTATTAACCACAAAGTGAGAGCAATATTTGTCGACCTTTTCATTATGATTAAGTTCAGACACACATTTAATACACACCCACTGACTTGTGTTTTTAGGTATTTAAATAATAACATTTTAAGTGATAGCTCTTCTTCAGTGTACATAGGACAGGTAGTGCCTGAGTTACCACTTTATATAAAATAGTACCTCCTACAATTATTGTTTCTGATTTTGTATGTTGCATTTTGTTTGTTGTTGTTTTTGTTGTTTTAAAGCAATCTAAATTTGGACCTTAGGATCCACATCTTTTGTACAGATACTTAATGTTAATTAATACACATTACACTACAATTGAGTTTTCAAGCTACCTTTTTACCTGCATAACGTTGGATTTTAATATTCCCTACGTGGTGGAACTTTAAGAAAAAGAGAAGTACGATCCCATTTAAACTCTTTCCTGTAATAGCAAAGGTACAGTTTTTTTGTTTGTTTTAATATGAAGTCTGGGGACAATTGCTATTAAATTTTTATTTATATTTTTATCCACAATCCATTTTATTGCATTTTATTTTGTACGAGTTTAAGTTCTCTTTCAAATCCTTCAAGTCAACTTATGCTAAAAATTAGTTCTATTATCAAAAAAATGCCTCTTTTGTATAATAGTTTAATTTCTGCCAAACATCGTGATGCTTAAAGCCATATGGAGTTAGAAATCATTTCCAAAGTATGTTTATTCCATTGCATTTGTCTGGCTATATATAATACCAAAAAAAAAAAGCATTTAAATTAAAAGGCTACATTTGTAGTTCTTTGATAGAGTTGCTTATTAACAGTTTGTTCTTCAATTACAGCAAGAGTTTCTAGTTGGGATTAATTTATTTTCCTCCTATATATGTGTTTTCCCTTACATTTCCAAAACTGTTACTGAGAATGTGTCAAGATCATAGAGGAAGTTTTACAACTTACAGGAACCTGCACTCAACCTCCCAACCCCACGAGAAATGTGTGCAATTGACATTCTTAAAGCAGCTCAGTGGTTTACTTCTAGCAATAGCGTGATGCTACTCAGGTGGACATTATCTCGGTTTAAGCAAGGCGTAACATGAAAAACCAGTCTGAGTGATCAAAACCACTTCTTAAAGGTTATTTTATAAGCAACTCAAGTTATTGGAAACCTTTTAAAACTTTCTTAGGTTTATTAACATAAATTACTTTTCTAGGATCTTTTAATAAAAGCTGTAGAGGTGGCAAGTGGTAGTTTTATAAGCCTGTGGGGTGTTGAATCTTTTAGAGGATTATGTGAATTATTCACAGTTCCTCAAGGCCTGAGGATAACGATTAATTATGCCTATTTTTGTGCAATTACATCATGTTGTGCATTAAAGATTGAGAGTTTAATAGCTTTTTAATCGTTGTCTTCATTAGGCAATGATAAATATTTCCCTTAAATAATTGAATATTTTGCTATGTTTTAAAAATAATGAAATTTATCTTGCAATGTCTTGTGTTATAACTCCTTATGCAAGCGGCTAAGCTAGAACATATTCATAAAATAGAGGCGCGTGTAGGTGAGTTATACAAGTTAGAACATATACAAGACCCTATATTTAGCTTTAGTGATTTTCAAAATTAATAGGTATTGTAATATAGATTTTATTAGTAGCTTAAAAGGTCTTAGTCATATTCAGTAAGTATTTTTATTACCAATAAATTTGAAGTTTTTTAAGGAATAAGTATTTTTATCTTAGGGCCTGCCACCAGATAGTCACTAAGTTGGTCTCTTAACAATGTTAACCTTACCTGTTTTCCCACCTAATAGCAGTCATTCCTGAAAATTATCTGTTAGATAGAAAGTCACTCTTTCCAAATATGTTACTATTTGTTTTTGCACAATCTATTCCTCTTACGATGCCCTCTTATCTCAAGGTACAATCTCTTATGGGAGATTGAAGGAGGAGCCTAGACAGCTTAGTTGGGAGAGCATTAGCGTAGAGGCAACTGGAGGATGTTACATGGAAATTAACATAATGTTTTAAATTGCTTTTATGAAATGTAGTTTCAAGCAATAGTATTTTCTTTTTAAAAAAGTGAAGATTTAATATCTCACAAAAGTATGATCGGAGTATGATTTAAAAACCTAGTCTTTGATGAGAATATTTGGGAAAATGTTGCGATTCTTGTTACCCTAAAGTAGCATGTGAATGTTCTGGTTAAAACATCAAAAAATAGTCACTGCCGTGTTTGTGATTTTTTTTTGATAATTGAAATCCATTTTGAGTGTAAAATTCTTATAATCTGATTCAGTTTAAGAAAACACATATGGTTGGGGTCAGATAATATTTGAAACAGTTGATATTGATAAGACATATTGATACTGTTGTTGATTTCTTATATAAGCATTTGTTTCAGAATTGCTATTTTGGGAAATATTTGTGTGAAGGCTGCCCTTTCCTTTTCTTCCCTTTACCTTTTTCTTGTGATTAGTGATTATTGTAATTCTGATTAAGTTCTTAATACTGAGGTGGAGAACAATTAATCAAATATTAGTGCCACAGTTCTACCTGTGTTACAAAACTAGTTATTCATAGTAAATTCTCATTAATACTTTATATTTATATAAAGAGAAAATTCCAGTATTAGTTAAAGAGACTATACTGACTTCTTTAATGAAGGCTGTGAAAGATTTTTGATAGTGAATCATGATCCTAGGAGAGAGATTTATGTGGCAAAGGCATGTAATAGATCAGCTGATTTTTTTAATAAGGCAAATCTGCAAGTTGGTAAACGTTCCTTTGTTGCAGAATGTAGTGCTGAGCTTGGTGAAGAGTAAGTCATTCTTGGAATACTTGTATGTGACTGTTGCCTATTTCAGTGTCACCATGTTTGTGTTCTTGGATAGCTTGTATATGTGATGTTTGATTAATAAGGAAAAAAATGTAAAATTCGGAAATTGAACATAGTATCTCCAAAATCATGAATGAAATGACTTGATAGTGTTTTGGAGAGTATCCCTTTTAACTTGTTGGTAGGCTAGTTTGAATGATGAACCTATGGACATGTAGCATGCATATATGCTTGTATTTCCTTGTAATTTCTGGTATATAATGAACTTCTTGGGAGAGGTACTGAATCTTTGATTTTTGTTGTCATTCATCTCAAGTGCAATATAACAATATAACCAAACCTAGATAATTTCAAAGTCATTCTTAATTTAGTAAACCTAATCTAAAGGGAGATTTGTTAGTGTTTTTGTTAGCAGGAAGGAGTGATTTTGCTATGGATATACAAATGAAGTTACTTACCCTTAAAAGGTCTGTTACACACTTTATTTCAGGTTGGCAGTGAACTGTTCCCTGCTGGTTTTTAAACACTTCATGGTATCTTAAAGTAACTGTGTATGTCAATTAATTTGCTACCTAAGTAACATAGAAAGTAATTTTCTTTGTGTAGCTCTCTTGTGATCACCCACATTGGGTTAGACATAAAAGAGTGTGTCCTAAAATTTGTCATTTGCTAACTTGATTTGAGTTAGTGAAAACTGGTTCAGTGTTCTGCTTAGTTTCCAGTGTGTAACTTGTGTCTGTTCAATAAAAACTTGATCATATGGTGCCACTTTTGTGCATGGACTTTATATTTTCCTTCTATGCTGTTGTTTTGCTTTGTTTTTTAATCATATGAGCCAGCAGTAATGCACTAAAAGGATGACCTCAAAGAGGTGACATAACTCTCTAAAAGTCCAAATTCTTAAGTCCAATTCTGGAAGCTCAGCAAACCCCAAAAAGGATAATTGCAAATAACACCATCTGTGCAGGTCATGGTCAAATTGCTAAAAACCACAAGTTGGAAGGGGTTGACCTCACCCTCTTCATGCTGTTAACTATGCCCAGAGGGTTCATGACTTGTCCGAAGCAGTAACTGGCAGGATTGGGACTAAAGCTTACCTATTCAAACACCTAGTCCAGTGAGCTTTCTGCTGTGCAACACTGCCTGGATTGCTAGTCACAGTTTATAAACTAGATTCGTCTGAGTATCAGTTGGTGCACCACCAATGCTTTTCCAATTGCAGTTGACTCTTGAGCAGCAGAGTTTGAACTGCATGGGTCCATCTCTACGTGGATTTTTTCAGCAGTAAATAGTTATACTGCCTGAGCCTTGCTTGGTTGAATCCCTAAATGTGGAATTTTGGACACGGAGGAGCCACGGATACAGAGGGCCAACTGTAAATTACACTGGGGTTTTCAACTGCGCCAGAGGGTCGTAGCCCCTAACCTGTGTGTTCAAGGGTCAACGGTAATATTTTGACTCACTTTCTAAACTGTTCTGAACTGCCTGGAGAGTTATATAGTTAGATTCCCTTTTATACTCAGGTTTACTTTGCTTGTTGGACTCATTTGCTGAAGCATAACAAATGTATAAATTGGTCTTGTTTTAATAAAAAGAGGACTTAGATTCTGAATTTGAACTTTACACAGTAACTTACCTTCATGTTATTAAAATAACAATTTGTTTCAAAGTAAATCTCAAAGATTTTCTTTCTACACCATTTCTTAGATATTAGAGTGTTGAAATGGAATCTTTAGGGATTACTTTTTAGACAGTCTTGTATTCAGAATATTAATTTGTTATTACAAAGTTACAAAAAGCACTAAGTGATGTGTAAATGTAGTAGTAGTTAATTTGAAGACTTACACTCTCCACTTTAGTAACAGAAATGATTCTTGATCTTGGGGAGGGTATATGGTAAGTTTACCATAGGAGGCAGGAAAGTTCTGGTGGCTTATAATTGTTCTCATCTTTGAACAGTGCAGTTAAAGTTCTTTTTGAGATTATGAGTTATCTGCTCCCAACATACCATGGCAAGACAAGCGTATGGTAATAATTATAGACATTCTAGTTCAAAAAAGGGAAAAAATACAAAGAAAAAGAAGTCGCTAGTCCCAAGCAATTACAAAATCCAGCTGAGCAAACTACATTTGGTTTCAAAGTCTGTAAACAATTCTCTGTGGCTCGTGATTTCTCCTGAGGTTCTCTTTTTTCCCTATGAAACATAGCACATGTTTGCAAATCAGTAGTATTATCAGTTTGTTTCTACGGGCAAAATTATGTGGGTTCAATATGCTTCTTCATTTTGTACACTACCCCTTTAGACCTAACTCGCAGTGTTTCTGCTGATATAAAATTAAGAAGAACTTTGTGGATCTCTTGTGTATGTCAAAGATACTCACTCTGTTAGACCAGAGGCTACTCCACAGAGCTTTCTCAAATAATCTCATCTCTACTTTTGCCTTCTGTTGAGGTATCTGAGGGGAATCTATGAGTCACATACAATCTCTTCAAAGAAAAAATTTTGAGATATTAGCAAAAGTTTGTACAGTCTCTGTGTTCTCTCAAGAGTAAACTCTCTTGAAAATAAATCTCTTAATTTTAGCATCTTCTGCAATCTAGATATGTTGAAAATTTCCCAAATCACAAAGTCCTGGTTTCTTGTGTTCTCTTTTTTAAAGATTCGTATCTATTTAATGAATTTAGATACTTAATGTCAAGACACACAAAAGTGAGGTCGGAGGGCTTGGCACATTGGCAGCCCCTCAGCAGTCTTGTCCCTAAAACAATCCAGGCTTTTGAAAATCTAGACCTGATCTTGGAGTAAACTCCCAAGTCCTGAGCATTTTAATCTAGGTTTAGCTGGCTCCATCACTTCCCACCACATACCGGGCCATCCCAGCTGGAGTGTGCCTAATGAAATCTTTTCCCCCCAGCCACCACACTTGGAGCAAATTTGTTAGGGGGCAGGAGGATTGTGGGAAATACCTGAACTGCCATAGATAAAACTGCCCACTGTTTGACACACAGTAGGTAATCCATGCATGCTGACCCCAGAGAATCTTAATGATTTACATGCCTGTTACCTAAGAAGGACCCTTAAACCCAGAGTTGAATAACTGTTTGAATCACCTGACCCACTTTGGTTAAAAATTCCAAACTGTCTTTGTCTCTAGTATGGATAACCGTACCTGGGTAAATGATTCTTATTCAAAGAAATACAAATTTTAACTTCGTTCAACCTTTTTAACAGTCCTTTCATTTTCCAGTTCAATTTAAATGGTTCACTGTTGAATAAAAGCAGAAGTGTTGGAGGAATAGTCATAATTTAAGGAAACAGTTGATTACTAAAATTACAGATCGTATTTCCAAAAAGGTAAATATTCTTACCCCTTAAATGTGTACTTAATAAATATTTTAATATTTATTATGTATTAATTAATTAATTAAAGGAAGTCTGCCATCTACCTCACATAGTCCATTCTGGCTTGCCCTTGTCCTTGCCCTTGTCTCTGAAAACACTGTGTACAGGGGCAGCCAGCGACAGTCCATCAGTGCATCGTACCGCTCCTCGCTCTGCTGCATGAACTCCTTGCTGGCCTCAGTCACATCCAGCTCGGCTTGCGGTGTGCATCATCATCTCCAACTTCTTCCTATGTGTGCATGGTGCTCTGAGTATAGCCTTACTTGGGATACCTGTAGCTGCGGCTGCCCGTGTTCTGGTCGTAGCCCCCCAGGCATAGTGGTTCTGGTAATACTGCAGCTGTAACTGCACCTCTAACTATATTCCACTGACTTCACACGGCTTACTTTAGGGATTGCCATGCTTGGCCCCATCCGTTTAGACCCCAGTTCCACTACTCCTTGGCACTCTGTCAGGGTTCCCTTCTGTTCCAGTTCATGCAGGAATTTCACAAAGCCACAGCGCTTAGACACACCTGTCTGGTTGAAAACACCTTGCCTCCTTAGCAGAAGAGATGGATGTTGACAAACAATTCTTACAGCATGCCATCATCCACAAGTTGGGTCAGCCCCCTCAACCCCCCACAAAAAGGGGGTACTCAGGCTATTATCTGGTTATTTCCCATAAGTGATACGGTTCAACTTAAAATGTTTTTCAGGTGTGGCTTGTGGAAGAAAACTTCTTAGCTGTGGCCAAATCTGTTTGTTCTACAAAGCAGAGGCCAGCTGGGATCCCAGTGAGGTTGTTTTGGATAATGTTGGTGCTCATCAAGTTCTCCCCTGTGACGGCAAAGGCTCTGGAGATGAAGTTCTCATCCATGTAGGGCTCCAGGCCACCCACTTACGGCCTCCATGGAATTGCGGTAAGTTTTGCAGTCAGGAAATGTGATTCTTTCTACTTTCTTCTTCTTTTTTTACTTTCTTCTTATTTTTTGAGATTGTTTTGGCTATTAAGGGTCCCAAGCAATTCCACATGAAATTTAGAATCACCCTGTCAGTTTCTACAATGATGTCAGCTGGGTTTCTGTTGAGTATTGTATTGATTCTGTAGATCAGTTCAGGGACTGTTGCCATCTTAACAATATTAAATTTTCTGATTCACGAACATGGGATGTTTTTCCATTAATTTAGATCCTCTTTAATTGCTTGAACAATGTTTTATAGTTTTCAGAGAATAAATTTTACACTTCCTTTAAGTTGATTCCTATGTATTTTATTCTTTTTGATGTTACTATAAATTAAAATCACTTTCTCATAATTGCTTTTATTTTTGGATTGTTCATTGCAAGTGTATGGAAATACAAAATTTTTTGGTATATTGATCTTGCATCTTGCAATCTTTTTGAAATTGTTTATTCTAATAGTTTTTGAGTAGCTTTCTTAGGATTTTCTATATGCAAGATTATTTCACCTCCAAATAGAGATAGTTTTCCTTCTTTCTTTCCAATCTGGATAGTTTTTGTTTCTTTTTCTTGCCTGATTGACTGATTGCTTTTGCTAGATACTCCAGCACTTCTAATTCTAATGTTGAATAGAAGTGGTGAGAGTAGATGTGCTTGTCTTGTTCCTGAATGAAAAAGCATTTACTCTTTCATTATTAATTACGAAGTTATTCGTGGGTTTTTGTGGATGCTCTTTATCAGTTTGTAGAAGCTCCATTCTAGTTTGTTGAGCATTTTTATCATGAAAAGGTATTGGATTTTGTCAGATGCTTTTCATTTGTTTGTTGAGATAATCACTTGGCTTTCTTTGTTTTTAAAGATGTAATGACATATAAATGCACATGAAAAAACGCTATGTGTTAATCAGTTGATGAAAATGTTGAGACTAGAGGCCCCAGGAACCTAACTCTATTCCTCTAGGAACAAAGGTTCAGTATTTGCTAATTTAGTGTTTGCAGTGACTTTATAGAACCTAACTATCAAGAAAAAGAACTGATTACATATAAAATAAAATTTTATCTACATTATAAAAAATATACAGGTGAAACAGAACAATCATACATAACATTAACGAAGTAACAGCCGACATTTACTGAACAGTTCAGATAGCAAGAAGCTCTAAATTCTTTATCTATTATCTTATTTTGTTACTCCCTTAGGCTCTATTGTTCCTTCCACTATACAGTCAAGAAAAACTGAGGCCTAGAATCTTCTGGAAATCACATAGCTGTGAGGGGTGGCTACCAGAGCATTCTGATTCTGGACCCTTCTCCATTAACTAACAGTTCTGCCTCTTAAAATTGATTCATGGATTTAATCAGCCAATTAATCAATCACTGTTGGGCATTGAGATAGGAGCTGAGATACAGCTGTGAACACGATGGCCCTGGCCCTTGTGGGACCTACCCTAGTGAGGGTACAGGCAAGAAAACATGCATTTTAAGTGCCAGAGTCCTAAGGAGAATATGAGGTGCCATGGCAGTTCATGGCAGGGACTCCTAATCAAAGCTCAGGGTGTTGGGAAGTAGATCCTGGAGGAAGTCATGTCGAAGCTAAGCTTCAGGCTCTGTGGGAGCTTATCAGTTAAAGAGAAGAGGGAGCAGAGGTCCCGGCAGAGGAAATCAATTTGTGCAACCCAAATAAGTCTAGTTGAAGGGAATAAAAGAAGCCCTGCCCTTCTCTTCCCAACCCCCATCTCTGTATCTATGTAACAAATGTTAAACGAGGAGCCTGCATAGTCAGAGGACATATTGTGAAGGGCTTTGTAAATCTGTTAGGGATTTTGGACTTTATGCCACGAGCAATGGGGAGGTACCAGCAGATCTTAAGCAGAGGAGAATTGCTATATATGTATGGTATTATACTCTGCTTTCTGATGGCTTGTAGTATATTTATAAAAATGAAGAAGTTCCAACACTAATGATTACATTGTATTAAGTCTGAATAGTGTCATGGATTAGAAATCTGAAAATATCTTCCTAGATCAACTGGTGTCTTCCATTCCTGTGAGAAACACACTGGCCGACACGTGAGATACACGCAGTCAGCGGGATGCCCCTTCCTGAACATCTGCCCGGTTTTTGTCTTTGCCGAGAGTCAGCTATGTTTGTCCACACACTTGTTTTTCAGCAGTTCTATGTGTTATAAGGAATGGATGAAATATAAATTTGAACAAAGTATATTTTTCTATGAGAATTAAGTTTAATACTAAATGGGTGAGAAAATTGTAAAATTGTGGAAAAACTGAAAATAGGATCTGGCATTCAAGTTGCCTGTCAAGAGTCTTTAAGAACTCTTTCCACTTAACCAAAAAATGCAAATAATAGGGTGCATTGTAATTGTGGTTTATGACTTCAAACCCTAGGATGTGGTTAGATACTTAAAAGAAAATTCTTGGCCCTACATCAAAAGAGTGGTAAATGAATGTATATTTACTTATTTTAAGATAAAATAAGCAGTTTAAAATATATTTAAAATATATTGATTTTTTTTGGTCTCTTGATCTACTGTTTTGATTCACCAACTACCAGCCCTGATTGCATCAAATAATATGGCTTTTGTATATTGTGCAGAAATTAAGTATAAGCTATATGAATAATGAAGCATTTAAAAACCATCTTGATCGACAAAGCTTATTTCTTTAAATGGTCTTAGTATTGAAAGACTTGACGTCCACCCTCTACTGGGGGCTGTGAAATCATCAGTGGCTTTGCCTCTGGAAGGTCAGCTTCTTAATTTATTAAAGATGATGTGGCCACCATAAGGCAGGATGACAGAAATCCTGGCAGCACTCTTTTCCTTCTGATCTGCCAGTCAGATTTTTGGAGCCATTTCCATTTTCTCCTTTCTTCTCTCCAGGAGCAGAGGTAAATTGGAAGAAAATGTAACGAAAACAGCTTGATGAAGCTCATGAAGACCCTCCACATTCAGCCTCTCCCCAACAGCTCCTGCTCACCCAGACGAGGCAAAGCCACATGGAACATAGTTTATTTTTGTTTAAAAATCACTAAACAAGGAATACAAGCTCATTGTAAAAGTTTCACACAATGCAGAAAGGTAAATTCACTTATTAGTGTAGCCTTGGGCAAGACAGGTGCCTCTCTGATCCTCAGTGTTTCCATTTGCTAACCAGGATGAGAGCTAATTTGGAGGACTGCTCTGAGGATATGAGATAATGTATGTAAAAAGCCCATTATTATTATTATTATCATTTTACTTCATGGTTATATAGGTACTAGTTTCATATCCTTGACCAAAGAATGATTTTCCACTAATGAGAAATTGGTTCTTTTCCAGCAAGTTGGAAATATTGGGAGGAACCCTCAAAAGAGCAGTGATTATAGAAAGGGACTGTCCAATCAGCCAAAGCAGCTGAATCAACTGTGATGGTAAATGATGTGATGTCACAGTCAGATCACGTTTACATTAGGCTGTGACATGTCCCACAGGCACTTCAAATCCAAGAGACTACAACTGAACAAGCCATGACTTATCATCTATCCTGAAGTTTGTAGTAGCAGCTAATCTCGATAAAGTCATAAGCAGCCACGCAAGATCTCAGTCTGGCAATTTGGGTGTCATACTAGACATGCTCATCTTTCTCCTCTCTCCTCCCCACCCAATCAATCAACCATCTCTGTTCATTCTAGCGCTACATACTGAATCTCCCTCTCCTTTTCTCTCTTGTCTAGTCTCACGAGTCTTTGGTATCTCCTTATTGGCTTTTGCAAACACCTCTAAAGTGGCTTCCTCTTCTTCAACCTATCCCTCTGTATTTCATCTTCCATAATGATAGCAAAGTGATCCTTCTAAAATGCAGACTGGTAGCAAGTCCCTTCCCTGATTAATTCCTTTCACTACTTCATAACCACTTGCTGTGTAAATTTCAGTTTCTTTATATAGCATCCAAGGTTATTACAGGAGTTGAGGTATATAGAGTGCTTGAACAGTGCCTGGACACAGTAAGTACTATAGCAGTGTTTGCTGTAACTTTTAATGACCTGATCTCCACTCTCCTTTTCAATCTAAAATACCGTGACTCTGTCAAGTCATTGCTCACAGTTTTCCAAGCACACTGTGCTATTACACACCTTTGGGTTTTGTGCACACACACACACACAGCTCCACTTTTTAGATGACCTGGTTGTGCCCACCTACATGTGGAACGCTTTAAACCGCACCTCTCGTAGTGTTTCATAGCCTCCTTCCATATACCACACAGTTAATTTCTTCCAGTTCAATGCACTTTCTGCACGTTTTAGTGTCAACCACCACACTGGATTATAATTTTTTTATATGTTCCTCTGCCCTACGAGGTAGTGGGCTCCTAGAAAGCAGGGACTGTATCTTGATTTTTCCAACTCCTGACTAAATACTGGCACGTGGTAAGCACCTACTACGCATTTAGAAAAAAAATTTTTTGAACGAATGAAAAGTGTAGATTACAATGAGTCAAAATGTAACTAAGAATATTTTTTGATACAGAAATTAATTCCCATTTGGGCAGAAAGAGGAAGTTTAATCAAAATCTGGAGCGCCTCCGTCTAATTTCTTGCTAAACAAATGAGGGCCGTGATGCCCCAAAGTCCACATGGTTAAGAGGGCCTGGCTTTTTGATCCGTTGGTGTTGCGTTAAGTGTTGCAGGAGGGTAATCTATATACTACCTTCTCTTCTACTTTGGGGTCAGGTGGAGGTAATTTTATTCCACTTTCTGCAGAATTTCCCGGTGTCTCGGGTAGGGGATGGAGGATCCGAGGTCTACCAGCACCCAGAAAGCCTCTCCTTCGTTTAGCCTCGGAGGCCAGCACTTGCACAGCGCCCCAGCACCGCGTCGAGCGCGCGCCCTCGGAGCAGCCCAGCAGCGAGTGACAGCCGAGCCGCAGCCCTCGGCGCCCGGCTCGCCCCGCCCCGCCCCGCCCCGCGCATCACGTGCGCGAGGATGCTAACTTCCCCCTCCTCCCCGCCCTGCGTCCTCTCCGCCTCCCGGGCCTCCTCCTCCTGGTGAGGGTGTGCGAGGGAGACCGCGCGACTGGGAGCGAGCGAGCGGGCGGGCGCTGCCGGAGCCCGCAGCCCTGGCGCCTGCCGCCGGCCGGAGCTCCGCAATATGCCGCCGCGGCCCTCTGGCTCTCGGCCATGGCGAGGTTCAGCCGGCGCGTCCCTTGCACCCTGCTCCTCGGCCTGGCTGCGGTGCTGCTGAAGGCGCGGCTGGTCCCCGCGGCCGCCAGAGCCGAGCTCAGCCGCTCCGACCTCAGCCTCATCCAGCAGCAGCAGCAGCAGCGGCAGCGGGAGGAGGCCGAGGAGGAGAGGCCAGGGGCGCCGGGGGCATCCTCCACCGTCACCACTGTTCCAGGTAGGTCCCGGCAGCGCGGCCCTGCCTCTCCGTCTCGCCCGGCGATCTCATCTGGCCTCGCTGGCCTCCTCGCCCCTTCCCTAGCCAGATGGTTTCCCATTGCCTGCCTCTACCCACCCCCATCTCCCCCATCTGCCCAGACAGCCTGCCCAGGACTCGAGCTCTGCTTTGGTTTCGGGAATCTGCCTTTTGGGTGATGAGCTTTCTGGGAAGCGCAGAGCACTGCAGTGGGGTGGGGAGGGGTCGGAATGAGTGACTGCCTCGATTGATCTTTTTCTTCTCCCTCCCTTCCTGAATGTTCCCCTCTGCCCTGGGAATGATTGTGTACGTACGTACACACACACACGCACACACATGTGTACGTACACACACACACACACACACACACACACACTTCTCAGATCCCTTTAGCCTTCTGTTCTTTATCCTTTTCTCTCCTCGAGACTGAAAAATCTTGCGATATACACCCACACACCCCTTTTCACCATCTCGCCCCGCCTGTATATTTAAATTTAGCCCTGGAGAAAGAAATCTTGATTTATTTTATTATTTATCTATCTCTTCTCATCCTGGGAAGAGTTTAATGCAGTTGGCAAGAATACCTTCAGTATAAGATGAAAAAAAAACTAAAACGAAATAGGAATTTGTAATTGAAGGAAAGGGAAAGCAGAGGAGGATGGATGGGATGAAGTCTGTAGTGGATGTTGGTGCGGCAAAGCCTGTTACCCCAGAGAGGGGAATCTCTTTACTTGTTAGTAGAACGTAATGAGGCGGATTCTTGACACTGTTCAGTGAGGGTGAGGAAATCGGTTTAATATATGTGGCTGTAACAGTCCCTCAGTTCGTGCCTTGTTCCTCCCCATTAAAACTCCACCGGTAAGTAAAAAGCTAGATTATCCGTTTTAATAGCTTCTCCCCACCCCCCCACCCCTGTTCCCTTCCCTACTGTAGAAGCTGCCTGCTCTTTGGAAAGGGGGAAAAAAGCCATCAATGTTTTGGCAAGTGGGCTTAGGTTTCTGCAAAACCAAAGTGAATTATAACATTTGTTTTTGTTTTAAAATCCTGCCTAGTAACATTGTACAAGATGCTGAAAACGAGATTTTAAAGAGTGGGCTCGGTATCTTATTTTGTACGGCGTCCTCCTCATCAAAGAGCAATCTTCAGGCCCGGCAGCTGACACAGCCAGGGTGATTTAATTTATCAGAGTGCTCTGAGCTTAGGATGAAATCACCAAAGTGCAGGAAAGCATGTGTTTGACACCCTCTTAAAACAATTAATAACACCTGAGTGTGGCTGAAAGTCTTGAAAGGTGTGCGGTTGTGGTGGTTTTCCTACTGGCTTTTTATGACTGAAAATGCTAACAACAGGGTTTGGGCGAGGCAGCTGTTATGCTGTTTGCTAAACTTAAGGACATGAGAGACAGGAGAGTGGGAGAAAGCTTGTCTTCATTATGAGAGGGGTTTCAGAAATTACGAAACAGAAGGCTTAGAGTGGTGATAGATTTTATGGTTTGCAGTATATTTTTTACACTTGATCTTAGCCAAAAGGCTGAGAAGCAATTGCAGTATATTTTTTATTTCAATTGATCATCTTTCAGGGATATTTAGTTAAATGGGTTTTGAGTACCGTATCGATGGGTTGTGATAAGGTTTATGAATAACTGCATAATATGAAAACTTTTTTACTTAGCATGCAAATGAAAATATTTGTTTCCTGATATTTATGAGGGAATATTTTTTAAAAGGGTTTTTTTTTGCGAAACAAACACTTTTTGTCCTATTGACCTACTAGATACATCAAGATAAAGGAACCCCTAGTCAGTAGATCCAACTAGAGCCTGAAAGGTAACATAAAATGACTCTTGCTTTTCCCTCAAAAACTCTTAACTCTCCAAGCCAGTGGCAAACAAGAGAGCAATTTAATTGATTGCTTTTTCAATTATAGGAGTATTGGGTTGTATAACGGAACACAACCTATAACAAATGAAGTTAAATATTCCTCAGAGCACATTGTGATCTCTGGATTAAACTGGTCTTCCTGCTTTACCCTTTGTTCATTTCTTGTCTGTTCTCCTTACATAGCTAGTGATTTTTTTTTTTCAGTGGAGGTGCTGGGGATTGAACCCAGGACGTCATGCATGCTAAACATGTGCTCTACCACTGAGCTATTACCCTCCCCACCAGCAATCTTTTAAAAAACATTAAATAGGATCATTTCTGCTCATAGTCCTCCAATGGCTTCCCATCTCTCTCACACTAGTTGCCCTGACCCTGAAAATGGCCTGCAAAGACCTAGATCCTCTGTGCCCCTCCCCCTCCCGTCTCCCTCAGCTCTGACCCTAACTTGGTGCTGGGGCCACACTGGCTGTCTGTGTCTTCAGTTGGCAAAGTGGGCTCTGGTGTGGGGTCTTTGCACTTGTCGTTTTCTCTGCCTGGAATTCTGGAACCTCACATTCTTCTGATTCAAATGTCCCTGTAACAAAGAAGCCTTTCCAGCTGTATTTAAATAGTAATACATTCTCCTCCATGGTACTTATTCTCAGCCTTTCTGGTGAGCCTGTCTTCCCATTACTAGAGTGTTAGCTCTATGAGGGCATGAACTTTGCTTTGTTCACTAGTACTTTAAATTATTACATATATTTCCAGCCTCCAGAAGAGCACGTGGTATTCATAGATAGGTACACATAAGTTTTCTGAATGAAGGAATGAGTAAATGAATATACAAAAATGTTGGCATCAAAGGTCACTTTCACTTTATGAGTTATTTAATATCTTGTGAAATTCTTCATAGGAATTTAGCAGGGTTTATATAAAAATAAAGAAATGTTAGAAATACTTGTAAGTGGAGGTTATAAAGTATATATGCTTTGGATCTTTTAGCAAATTTCAGTGTTTGTTATGCTGACCGTGGAGAACTGATAAACACAATACTTAGGTCCACTTTTTAGGTTCTGTCAAGAATGTTCTTTACCCAGGTGCACTTATAATCCTCTCATGACCTAGGTGGGTATTAACATACCTTTAAATAACTCTGAGCAGCTTGAGTTCGTTCTTTGTATCTGTATGGTGCTTCTGATTCTTTGAACGTGTTATGTGAAAAACTATAAGACTTTTCTCAGGCAAAATTTAGAAAACTAATAAGATGTGTTTAGTGGCTGGTACGTGACTGGGCCTCATGAGTCCATAGTAGAGAAACTGATCGTTGACTTTGGTTACTATTCTCTGGATTTTATTATTCTGAAAATTTGTATCCTCTGTATTGCTGAGAAATAGGAAAGTGAGGTGAAAAAATGTTGAAGATGAGATGAAAAGAATCAAGATGTAAAAAAAAGTAGATTTTCATTTTCTGGTTAACTTGTGAAACACCATCTTCAGCGAGTAGTGAGAGTAAAGACTAAGGCTGAGATCCCTCATATCAGTTGTTTTCTCCAGTGTATGCAGAAGCTCTGATGTCTCCATCTGCACCAGGATTCATTAGAAATAAGTATTTGAGGGACCAGGGAAGAATGAATTTGGGGGCTTGTAGGGGCTGAGATGACCATATCATATTCACTCTGAGGGCCCATTCGATGGGAGACAAGGTAGGGGGAGTTGGGGGCGGGGACCAGTGGAGCTGGAGAAAATAATGAGCTCCGTTTCAAAATCTCCGTGTGAAGCTCAGACACAGGGGATCTCCATGGATTTTTATAAATGTTTCTGCATACAGAGAAAGCTTCTTGAGAGGTCCATTTTCATGGTATAAGCATTTTTGATTGTACATTTCATTGGTACATAGTTTTAAACCTATCTTGGAAAATGTCAAACAAGTAAACAGAATAGCATTTAAAAAGCCCATACCCATCACCCAGCTTTAACAATGATCAAATTCACTCACACCTGCACTCGTTCCCATTATGTGGGATTTTGGGTGGGGGGAGCAGGGAGGTAAAAATGTACACACATCAAAATGTACACATGCAAACTGTACTCTCTTGACAAATGGGTGTAACCATCACCCCTACCAAGATAACAGAACACTTAACATCACCTTAGAAAGTTCTCTCTTTCCCCCTTCCCAGGCAATCCCTGCCCCTGATCCAGAGGCAGCTACGTGCTGTTCTGATTGTTTTCATCATTGATTAATTCTGTGTTTTCTAGATCTTTATAAAATAGAATCATATAGCATGTACTTTTTTGTGTTTAGCTTCTTTAACTCAGTCTAATTTCTGTAGGTTTCATCCACATTGTTGTATGTTCAATGGTTTATTCCCTTTTCCTGCTGAGCAGTGTTCCATTGTATGAACTACTGCACTTTGGTTTATCACTTCTGTTGATGGATTTTGGGGTCATTTCCAGTTTTAGCTATTGTAAATGAAGCTGCTACATTCTTGTACACATCTCTGTGTTGACATGTCTTCATATCTCTTGAGTAAATGTCTAGCAGTGGAATTACTGGGCCCAGTGGTGTACTTTTAAAGTAAAAAAAAAAAAATTTTTTTAATATTCTATAGAGCTGGCATCTACTTAATAAAATTTCATTTAAAAATAATGAAATTCAATATAGAACATAACTTTATACTTTTTATTTAATTCAAAAAACTTAATTTAAACTTCTTGATTTAACCAAACCTAATTGAAATCTCCTATCCAAGAAAGCATTTAGTTACTTTTTTTCTGTTCAAGAAATTTGAAAATCAATAGGAAAAATGGGATTAGAAATTGACTTTTTTTTTAAATCTAAAGTACTCATGCTTTAAAGGCCATATTCCCAGATGGGGTAATTCTGATTTCTTTCCAGGATTTTAGTAACCAAAGGGAGTTATTTCTTGGTGTTGATTACAGGTTGAAAAACACATGCCATTGTGTTGAATTTGAGACCAGTTTGTTTTAGTGGTGGTTTTTCAATATTCTTAATGTGCCTGAACAGAAATGACCAAATATTTTTCTGAAACAAAATACTTCCCCCGAAGTATATAAATATTGGATTTGATTCCCTTCCAGCGTTCTGTCTGACTAGGTTAGCTGCGGTGGTGTTGTCACTCATTGACTTGGCTTAGGGTCTTAATTTCCTTTTGTCCAAGTTCCCTTCGCTAGGATATGGATGCAATATTTTCCATCTGTTACTGGTAAAAAGTATGCTTTGGAGTATTTACCTGGAAAATTCTAAAACTATGAAAGCTATGCATTGTAGTGAAATACAGCATAAGCTTAAGAAAACGCCTTCTGTTTGCTCTGAAGTTTCAGTTTGGAGATGTCTCTTTAATTGGCCTTTTGTGTAAGCACAGTTCGTATGTCCAACACATATCAGAGTCTGTGCCTTTTAAATTCTTTTTCTTTTATGATTGTCTGTGTTATAGGGACTAGGCAGTGTTCTTAATTACTTGTGGATGATGTCTGTGATTGGAAAGGCTAGTTCACTTGGGCCTGAAATGAGTGAGTGGTTTCTGGGTGCCATTTCATGTGGGGTAGAGGGTGTCACAAAAATGGTAATTCCTTTCCACGTTACTAGCATGTCAATTCTGCCTCAGTGACCTAGTGAACCAAGGCAGTAAAATGCCTCAGTAATGTCTTATGTGTCTCTGCAACCCTGAGTTGATAATGCCTGTTAAGCTCTCCACGTTAAGCATCTATGTCTTATACAGAAACGAAGATTTAAAATTAACTTTATATGTGAATGAGATTTCAATTTCTATTTAATGTGTTTTTTTTTTCTCAAGTAGGTTTCTACATCGTAAAGCTTTAGGAACTAATTTAAAATTAAACATTTGCCGGTATTATCAGTTATTGTACTTAGTCCAGTTTCATTCCTGTTCAGTAGAGCATTTATAAATGTATCATTTTAATTCACTTGCTAGCTCTGCTGAAATTTAGAACACTTATACAGCTAAGTGCATAGCAGTTCCTATCCGTGGACCTAAATGCTAGTTGGGCTTTAGGTGACCGACTGACAAGTTGGAAGTTAGTAGAAATGTCCAGCCTCAACCCAGGCTCCTGTTGTGAGGCCCCTGGCTATTTCTGGGGTGTTGTAGAATTCCATATCCATTGTCCTTTCTAGAATAAAATAAAGCCAGTGCGCATGGTTTTATTCACACCTATCCATTCCGCTGCTTTTTTGTGTGTGGTAGGAATGTGCCACAGACAAACAGCATAGGGGAGAGGGCTGACTTGTTCCTCCTGACAGGCTAACTGTAGCCAGGAGTTGAACAGAAGCTGCAGAAGTCCTGGATTTTGTGACCCATTCCACCCTTGCCTGCTTCACTGTGTTTTTGGCAATGATAGAAATTAGGCTGTCAAAAAAAACATGGCTCTGTATAGTTAAATAGATTGTTTCTTCAAAACTTTAAACATGCTGCTGATGCTTTCACGTTTGCATGAGCAGGGTTTGTTTAGGAGCGTCTGGGTGACTGAGACAAGATTACGGAAAGAATATACATTTACTCTAAAAATGAAAGGCAGAGGCCACGCTTTCTGAGTGAGAGGAAGAATGTCACGAAGGGTAGTGAGGGTAGTAGGATTTGCTTCACTAGGTAAAATGAACGGTGTGTGGATCAATAACAGTGTGTCATAAAGCACGCATTATGATGAATTAATTTTGTGTATCTGAAGTTAAAAATGATCTAGTCATTTATATTTAAATAAATTGGTGTATTCCACATATTTGCATTTAAAAACAAATAACTTTTCTTCATAAAGTAAGTACTTCTCAAAGTATATTTTATAATGTTTGTACTGTTAGATTCTGGGGGAGGCTATGATTTAATACTTCCCCAAATTCCAATGTTTATAGTAAGTAGAGTTTAACTCTCATTCATAACCACATGTAAGAGAAACATCTGTATAGTAATGTGCGAAACAACTAATCTTCTAATGCTGTTTATAATGAAACAATGTCTAATAGCAATTAAAATATATAATAATTAGAAAAAAGATTTCACTTCCCAGATTAAACTGATTTGGAGTCATAGGATCTTGGAAGTGGGATGAGGTAGAAATGACCTTGTGCTAAGTGCTTTGCTCTGGCAGTGCTTGATGTATTTGACGTAAGCTGGAATACATTCATGTCTTAAACGAAATTATGGTGCCAACAGGCAGTTACAGAGTCTGATAAAACTGTTACTTAAGGATAATTTGATGATTTTCTTCATAGCAAATATGACTAAGATAAGTGAGCTTTTTTTTTTTTTTTTTTGAATCTTTCACTATGAGTGGATTCAAATTTGTGAGTCAGAAGAGTCAAAAGAAGGTGCATTTTTAAATTGCTTCCGTACCATAGTATTTCAAATGGGAAAGAAGTCCTGTGAGTCAGTAAGGCCTGGTGAAGACAGGATGTCAGGATGTGGAAGGTGAAGCTTTGGAGGCTCATGAGAAAAGAAGAGAGGTAATACAAATCACTGTGACAGGTTTGAGGGGAGGTCAGGTAAGTTCATGGGGGAAGAAAGTCCTAAAAGTGGTGAACCTTCTCCTCCCATCGTAAGTGTAAGAGACTCACTGGCAGAGGTCCTAGGGGCCAATGGAAGGGTGTAGGGGGGGTGTGAGTGCCCTGAAATCAGTCCCACAATCTGCAGTTACCTAGTGTTGAGAACATCTGTAAGATTTTCAAAGGAACCCTTGGCCTCCAGAAGGTTAAGACAACCTGCCGTGGTTAATTAGGCCTTTGTAAGTGGACTCAGTAAGAAAAGAGCAAAGGTAACATGCAGACTCAAATAACCTTTTTGTGTTTTCTTGACATCTGTGGTTGTGCACATGTGATGGGTAAAATTAATAAGCGTGACAGCAAGAGAACCATCCTGCCAGAAGGCCTTCACCCATAAAGGAACTGATTGCTCGGGATGCGTGCACCTTGGTCAGTTCTTTCAACCTTTGGCTTCTCCATTCTGTTTGTAGAATGGCTGCCAACATACAATAATTATCTTCATGATAAACCACATGACTTGGAATTGTCTTCTATCCAGGTTTCATTGTACAATAACCTGGTGGATATCTTATACCTGAAAAAATCCCTCTGTTCAGAATTCTTTGGCAGTCAACCCAGAAGCTCTCTGCATCTTGGCTCTTGGCCCTGGCACTGAAGGATAGGGTCACTAAGATTAAGTTAATAATCTTAATAAGGGCTCTGATGACTTTGTGAGTCATCTAGTCCCTCAGGCCTGATTATAAACTTCAATCAGTTTTAGCAGATAAGAGAGGGCCCACCCTGGTTGCTATTAGTTCCCAAAGAAGGCTTTAAAAAGACCTAAGCCTTTTCCCACCTGCTGAAACAAGTATTAATCTTTGGTTTTTAAACAGTTTTGGGGCCAAAATAGTAATTTCAGCCTACTGTGATTAACTCTGTGATTAAACTTGCCATTTGCATCACCAGTGCTGTTCTGGGCTTTTAGAATTAGTTTTCTCTCTGAACCCTTTGAAACTCATGTTCTCCTTCCTGTTTTTGATTCATGCCTCTCCAGGTTTCACTAATCCCTGACTACACTGGAAAAGCTAGATGCTACGAGGAGTGAACAGCAGAGTGAAGCATTTCTTTGTTTTGAGGCATGGCTTTAGATTGCAATAGTTTTCTTTCACTTGAAAGTCCAAATGGAAAATTTTGTGTTTCAACACATTCTGATGTTCCAAAGATAAACAATAGCATGTGTTGAGACTTGGAAACCTGCAGCTTCAGAGAGCAGCATGGGGGTGTGGACACGGAGGTAAAAAAGACAGAAGCTCCCCTGACAAATCCAGCTCTGGTTGTTGGGCTTCCAGACTGGCACTCTCTGCAGGGACTATGTATGGGGCTCATTTTGGATCCAGCAGCTTAGAGATAGTCTGACAAAGGCAGATGAAAATACAGTGACCCGATTTACTCCCCTTTCTTCCCCATTAATATTCCTTATCAGTGATACAGTCTCAAGTCCATAACTTGAATAATTTGCTATGCAATAATTACATAAAATTGAAAAATTACGCTGGTGCTGTTACAGCCATAAAATACTTGATGTGGTAATATGTAGCTAATTAAAATAATTTTATATTATTCTAAAACACAGAAGTAGAAAAAAAGTTTTTGCCGTTTAATTTAATACTCTGTTTCCTCACTCCCTTCTCACAAGGTGACCTCATCCACTCCAGTTGCTTTAAAAACCGGCTATTTGCTAAGACTTCCCTGAGGGCACTCCTGATTGTATCCACCAATTATTTTGACATCTTTATGTGGATTGTCGCAGGTATTTCAGTGTAATCATGTCTAAGTCTGGACTCTATTTCCTACCACACCTTCCAGGAGAAAAAAAATCTTCCTGTTTTTTTAAACTATAGTCTGCATGCTGTATGTATATTACCTTCCAGAACTTAGAATTATAAAACCGGCAGTTTTTACCTTTCGACCAGCTTCACCATTCATCCTTCCTTACTGTTATTAAAAACTCCACTGTTACTAAAGTGCCCCACTGGCCAGTAGGAGAGTTGAGGTGCTAGCCTTGCCACATCCTCTACCTTCCTCCCCTGCTCCATCACCAAACCCATCAAGTGTGTCTCCTAAATTCCTCATCAGTTAACTTTTCCTCTTCGCTGCGCCTGCTCTAGCCCAGGTTACTGTTAACACTCTAGTTCAGGTCAGCATGTAAACTGGCCTCCCTGTGTCCATTCATGGTGCTCTAACATCCATACTCCCCAAAGTACCTCTGGAGATCATCCCCCCACACTCTGCAAATAGTGGTGGTTTTATTTTTAAGTGCAGATCTGATCCGGCTTCCATGACATTGAGGACCAGGGAGATGTAAGGCTGTGCATGATTTCTTACCCCCGTCTCGGCTCCAGCTTCTCTCCCACTTCATCACTAAACTCCAGTTCTCTGTGCCTTGAGTGTGACAGGTTTTGTCCCTTAAGACCTTTGCGCAGGTTGTTCCTCTGCTCGCGGTACTCCCTGCTCGATCGCATGCACACACTCCCACACTCCCCTGATTCATTTCATTCAAACTTCAGATATTGGCTGATGTGCCACTCCTTTGAAACAGGTTTTCTTTAACTTTCCACTCAGAGCTGGGTTCCTCTGATATGTGCGCTCATAAGCACCTCCTAATTGCTCAAGGTCTGTGACTGATCTGCAGCAAGGCACCTGTCCCATAATTTCCATATTTGTCTTCACCTCTAGATTGGAAGCCAGATGAGGCCAGGTGCAATAATTGTTTTAGTTGGAGCTGTATTGTTGAGTGAATAAATGAATGACTCCCTATAGATAAATATTTATGCCATTGAATAGCTTTTTTCATCCCCAAGCTTGAGTGAGCTTCTCTAGAGAGTATGTGTATGAAAAGAATATTAAACAGGGAAAAGGCCGTAGGACTTGCAGAATGACATGGCCAAAGTATATAGGTTTTGGGTCAGGAGCAATGCCTGCTTTGAAAAAAACACACTGGAAGAAGAACTGGTATTTATTTGAATTTAACACAACATATGTGGGTTTATATGTGGGGCTGGAGATAACATACAAGATTCTTCCTTGTATCAGTACAGCCCCTCAGTAACTGATTTCATTTTTTTTTTCTTTTTTAAACAAAACTCGCTGATTGCAGAGAACACTTGGTGGAGATGTAAAGAAACCACAAGTCATCATAGAGTGTGATAAGTGCTATATTAGAGGAGTATGTAGGATACTGTGGGAACACAGGTTTGGGAGGAAATATGGCCTGTTTTCTGGAAGAAAGTACACTTAGAGTGAGTTCCAAAGTGATAGAGAAAAGCAGAAGGAAATAATTTATTATTTTTGATTTAGATCTGTTTTTTCCCATTTCTTTTGTGAAAACGGTAGAATAATTCTGTTCCCTTTTATCTTTAGTATTCTCTAGAATTTAAAAAATTTCCTCCACTTCCTTTTTATTTTGTACTTTTACAGCTCATCATTGCATACTGTTAGAAAAACCGTAGCTTCTTCCGCAGTGCCCACATTTCTTGACCCCAGACTGATGTGCATCCTCCTTTCTTACATAAAGGAATTGAACTCCGAATTCAAACATAAGCCCCACTTCTATCAATTGAGATCTAACTGTGAGCTAGCAATGGATGCTTCTTGCCTTTACACTGATATCTAGCGGACATACTTTCCCCCGCCATTAAAGCAGTGGGGTGTCACCACTTCACCAACCTGTGCTGCTTTCTTACCATATCAGCCCTCGACATGAACACAATGCATAGAGCTGTGTCTGGCTGTCCCCTGTAACCTCTCTCTTCCATCCGGGCCAGCTTGTTGGCCGTTCCCCAAGCCTGTCGTGAGAACAACTTGGCTTCTCTTCTTTCCCCTTCAGTGACCCTGAATTTCATTTCCACACCCCACCACAAGGCAGTGAGTGATTTGAAAGATATTTTGTTAACGATTGTGGTTGGACCATCTAACTTGAGACTTTAAAAAAATGTAATTGCACATAGCTGTTGCCTGGTTTTCTGCTAAATCGGAAAGTTTGTGAGAACTAATAGGTAGGAATTTTCTGTATTCGTGAACTTTTTCTTCATTAAGGTTAATTTGGAGAGGTACTCATAGCAAGAGGCCATTTAGCTGAGATGAGCGGAGCATGTGATAAGTTACCACGTTGACTTGAATCTATATACATTGATGTCTTTTTGTGGCTACAATTAAAGTTGGCTCTTACCACTTAAAGCACCCTGTCATTCGGTTTTTGCATTTTTAAAAAATCCCTGAAATTCTGTAAATCTTCCAGGCTAGGGGAACTGAGACATTGAAACAGGTGGCTTAACACTGGGAGCACATGGGCTGACTGTGCTGTTCTCCCTCGGGCTCGAGCCCCAGTGCATGTGCCTTTCCGGTTCTCAGGGTGCTTGTGCAGTATGTTGTCTTCCGGGCTTTGGGAGACTGAGAAGGAGGTTATACCACATACACCACCATTCAGCACGTGAACTGTATTTACGTGGAAGAGGTAATATATTATTTAACGAAAGACATTGTTCTAACAGATCTGCTCCCCGCTTTCGACCTTCTCTGCTTCTATCTCTTCTCTAATCCTTTGACCTGGAGAACCAGGAATCATCACTGATTCTGCCTTCTCTTTCCCACACTCACCTCTCACTCACTGGGTTCTTTTAAGTAGTCATCTCAGTATCTTTAGTGTCCACTCCTTCGGTTTTATTTTCACAGCCGTTTTCTCAGTCCCTCCTTTTCCCCCTACCCTCCATCTGTCTGGACTCTTACAGTAATCTCTTAGGTCTTCCTACTTTTTTCTACCTCTAACTCAGACCAACCTTAGTGCATGTATCTTCCTGAAACACTGCTTTCATTTCCTAAGTTTTCATTAAATTGTCATTTAAAATTTGAAGTCATCTGTCAGGCTTCTATGTCCCTCCAAATTTTTATAGTGAATACTTTGAAATACTGTATGCTGAAAAATCAAAGTAGTGTAACAGATATCCATATATCCTCCAAGATGGAACGGTTATTAAAATTTTGCCTTATTGGCTTGTCTCTGTTACTGTCTATCTTCATGCACACTCACCCCACTACAATATTGCAGGACCAACAGAAACTAATTTTATACATTCTGGCTTTTCATCCCCAAAGCTTTAGCATGCCTCTTTTAAGATCTGGAGAATGTTCAGTGGGCAAGTACCGAACACTTTTCAGAAACACTTTTTCTGAAATGGTAAAACAATTACTAAAAACTTTTAAATGAACCATATAAAAGTCAGTGAAGAAATGGTATAGAGCTTCAAGTGATGAATGAAAGAATAAATGCATCTTAGGGATGGTATGTGGAATTCTTAAGAAGGTTATATTTGTACAAATAACATTTACATTACACATCCACCAGGTTATGATAAGACTAAATTTTGTATAAAGGTAACATTTTAGCTACACTTCTGTCCAAAATGGGAGGTTATGCCAGGTTTTCAATTTACTTTGTTTTTCGGTAATTTCCCGCCAATCTAGGGTCAGTTCCCATTAGTCCACTTTTTACGTGTAACTTTTATGATGGACGTTTTTGGAACTGTCTGTCTGATACCTCTCTTCCCCTCTGCTTCTGTCACCCGCACCCATCCATAGTTGATGGTGGAAACGGTAGGATGTAAAACCTGAGAGTTGTCATGCTTCCCAATGTGTGGAGAAAGCCAGTCGGCCTGAGAATGAAAAGGATGAAGCCACATACGGAGATGGAGCTCCTGGTTCCAGTCATCCTCAAATCCAGCTGGACAGTAGCCATCCCCTTGGTCTGCTTGTACAACCCTTCCTTGTATCCATCAGTTGATGAATTCCATTTTGCCTCAGGAATTCTGGTTGGATTTCTGTAATTTTAAACCAAAAAGCCATAGCTAGCTTAATGTTATTTCCTCCACTGAGTCCTGGCTCCAAGCAAATTTTATATCTGTTGACATTTTCCCTCCCCATTGGCACTGCCCTACCTCTCTTACCCCTGAATCCATGGGAAACCAGCTTAGTCCTACATTTTTCGTGAAGCTTTTTCAAGCCACAATTATTTTTCTCTTTTTAAAAAAATTTTTTTGAGGTGGGGAGGTAATTAGATTTATTTATTTTATTTCATGGAGGTACTGGGGATTGAACTCAGGACCTCATGCATACCAAGCACCACACACTCTACCCCTGAGCTGTACCCTCCCCCACAACAATTATTTTTTTTTTATTACAAGACTTAATGATCTTTGGTGATTCAGTACTTGATAATACAGTGTTTTGAACTAGTCCCTAATTGTTTCTGGTGTGTTTATTTTGTCTCTCTTTTGAGCTTCTGGATTCCTTCAGAGCAGAGATACATTCTGTCATTTTTACATTCCAGAATACCTAACACTCAGTAAGTGCTCAATAAAAGCGTGGCATGTTGCTGCATCATATGATAGCATATATTAGGAGGAATAGCTAAGGAACCAAATATCTGTTGTTATTTATGTATTTACTCCTCATTCCTGTCACAGTGCTAGATATGTGGTAGGTGCTCCAAAGTTCATGTTAATCAAAAAAATTTGTTCTTAGATTTATGAGTTCTGGGCAAATGCTAGTGGTAGTAAAATGAATTTGAAGATGATGAATTGAATAATACTGTATGATACTTCATGATTGGGAACTGTCAGTGAATCGCGTGCAGTTCTTAAACCTGGAGCACTTCTTCAGAGGTGTTTTCTTTCCCTTTTCTATATTTTTGTCTCCTTTTATTTCTACCTTTTACCTTTTTTTGTCTCTTATTAGCACTTAGTTTTGTCGCTTTTCAGTCCATAATGAAAACCTCATGCCTCTCACCCCTGTTCCCCGCCTTTTCTCACTTACGTTCCCCCCCTTGCTTCACAGTACTAATTTAGAAGTCCTAAGGATTCAAACAGGAATCTTTTTTTTCCTCCTCCAAATACTGCCCTAAGGCCTCTAATTTACAGAAATAAATGCCTAAATCTACATTGCAAACAAGTACATTTAATCACTCAGTCCTCAACAATTATCAAATAAAAGTTCTTTGTCACAAAATGCATCATAAATGAGGGCAGTCATTGAACACTTTTTGGCACTTTAAAAAACTGGGCTTCTAGCTGAATATTAGTCCATGTCTGTCACGTTGGAGAGGAAAAGCCTTGGTGAATTTGAGCTGCGGTTGATCCGGCGTGGCTGCCCTGGAGAGAGTGGGAGGAGAGGGCAGTGGGATGGGTGGGAACGGGAGGCTGGGCTCATGGAGGTTGGTTACGGCAGATGACTGTGTTCTGTGCACTCACCCTGGCTTCTGTGGTTGATGTCTTCACCAGAAGCAGAATCATTCTAGGGCTGCATGGCTTGGTGACTAGACTGTGGGCTTTGGAGTTTGGGCAACTGGAGTTCAAAACCTGCCCTGCCTCTTACGTGCGCTCTTGGTCATACTAATTAAACTTCCTCTTAGCAGGAAGATGGTGAGAGTTCCCTTACAGCATTGTTAACTAGTAGAGTTGGGGGATGTGAAATACCTAGAACCTAACACCTATCAATTACTGTTATTATTAGAGGTGACTTTTAGTGAACTAAACATTTCAGAAGTATGAATATTCTATCTTGATTTAAATTCTATGATATGTTAGTAAGGACTGAATAGTAGACAGGAAGGATAACATGCCAGTTTTACCACTTTCTAGTAAGTGAGGCTGGACTTCTTTGCTTTATTGCGTTTCCTGTGAGTTGACTCTAAAGAGCATATGTGTTTCTGTGGTAAGAAGTATTAAAGCAAAAAAAAAAAAAGTATTTAGGCATATTGTGGACTAAAATGACTGTTTTTCTTTTAAAACAACCTAGAAACAATGTTGTCTTTGGAACATTGCTGCAAGCAAGCAAGAAAAATACGTTTGAAAGCCAGAAATCAGAGTGAGATATTCATCTGTGTGCTTCGTGTTTTCACTATTATATTGATCCCTTTTGTTTTGCTGAGAAGACAAATTGGCTCTTAAGAAAGGCTGAATTCTAACAGTAGTTTTTATTATTCTTCTGTCCGGAAAATCTTAATGTGAGCTGGAATATTCTCAGAATACAAATAAGCCAGTGGATACTGGCTGTGGTCCTTTTGGAAAACTTTGTAATTGAAAAGGACAGCGTTCCTTCTTTATGATACAAACAGGAGTGTTTTTCAGTTTGCCTCCTTTCTCTTTTTGGTAGCCTTGGCATTGTGCAGGGGAGTATGCTCTGTCCATTAAGATGGTGTGTCTTGGAACGTTCTCTTTAGAAAAGATTTCTGCAAAGTAGATGAAATCTTATTTTTGAATACATACCTCAGAGGAGTAGTAAATTGTTTCTCTCTAGAATTGCTGTCACTGCTCCACAGCAGAGAAGGGCATTAACATCCTAATGGAAGCAGCTGATTGATTAACATATTGATTAGATCTAGGAGGTTGTGTTCTGTGACATTTGGGGCTGACTGAATTCTCAAATTGGTAGGCAGTTGCAACTAACCAGTTTAAAATTTTCGAATGTTCACAGTATTCACAAGTAAAACAACATTTTAAGGAGTTTTCATTAAAAGATAGGATGAAAGAATGGACTAGAATTACTATAAATTACACATGAAGAGAATAGTTTTCAGAAATTATTTGCCATTCTTCTTTCTGTAAGTAGGAAGCAGGAGAAAGCCATGAATCATAAAGACCAGGTAGGATTCATCAGGAGTTTACTAAAAATTCCTAGTCATGATATGGTTGTGTTTAAATGAAAGTAGTAAACCAGGTGAAGGCTTACAAAGCTAGCAGGACAAACATAAACACGAGCAAGTAGTGTAGGAATTATTTTCAGTCCACTTTGAATGTACTTGGAAACAAAGGATTCAGCCCTGTCAGATGGATCTTTCTTGCTCTGTATCTCGAGAGCCTGGCAAGTGGCAGGAAGACAGTATCCACCCTGGACTTGCCTTGGGTTCACGGTAATAGTTTCCTGAATGGTTGGATGGCTGGATAAATGTTTGCTTCCTGCTTGGTTAGGTACATTGATTGACAGGTGTGGCAAAGGCTAATAAGCAGCTGTGTCTAAATTGATGGCTGGCTAAATAGAAGATTTGACCTCCACTGCTCAGTTCTTAAGCTAAAAGCGGCTTATGCTGGTCTCTCAGGCTTTGTCGTGAGAAAAAGAATTAGAAAGACTTAGTTTAGAGGTGGTAGTTGCTGAGTCTGTTAAGCCCAGCAATTAAAAATTAAATATGATAGACTGAAATTCTAAGATGGAAAATTATTCAGCCAAATAGAGAGATGGGCATATAGTATAACACTCCTCAAATTCAACACAGCAACTACAGGTGAACTTTACTATGCAAAGTTTCTCTGACTTTTTGAAGGAACTTTGATGAGCAAGGTTTTTGCTCTCAAGATACTTAATATTTAATAGATGGAGAGGGCATAATCATACGTAAATATAATTTAATGCAAGATGCCATAAATGCCCCATTAGAGTTTCAAAGTGCTGTGGGAACATCAGGGAAGGGGAGTCAAACTTTCAATTATTAAGGGACTGATTTCTCGCTTAATTACCAGCTTTTTCATCACCAGTTTTTTTTACAAAAAAGAAAGGGGGTGGCTGGAAAGGAGTATGGACTTTTTTTTTTTTTTTTTTTTTTTTTTTTTTTTTGCTTCTCTCAATAGAAGGCTAATTGGTAGGAGGCAGGAAATATAAGCTTAAGATTTTCCTTTGTATTTTTATATTTACTGCCATATTAATTGTAGGAATAAAATTTCCCACTTCTGTTTTCATTTTTTAAATTTTCATCTTAATTATGGAAGATTCTAAACAGAAATATAGTCTATATGTCTGTGTAGTCACATTACTGAAATTAATCACATACTAGCTTTTTGCTACATTTGCTTCAGATTTCTCTTTTTTAAGAAATAAAAATTAAAGATGGAATCAAGCCCCACTCCCATCCCTTTCCCTCATTATCCAGAATTAATCAGTATCTTGAAATTGATGTTAATCTGTTTTAAAAACTGCAATAAATGTGCATGCAGAGTATACATATCCTTTCGCAGTTTGATTTTTTTCACTGAGCATCATGTTTGAGGAACTTTCATTGTTGATACATTAACTTATTAATTCAATTTAATTGCTACATAATAGTCCATTGTATAACTAAGCCACACTGATAGACAGGTTTTATCTTTTTTTTTTTTTTTTTAGTTCTCAATAAGCTTCAAGAAATATGAGTATCTGGGGGAGAGTATAGCTCAGTGGTAGAGTGCTGCTTAGCATGCACGAGGTCCTGGGTTCAATCCCCAGGACCTCCATTAAAACTAAATAAATAAACCAAATTACCCCACGCCCCCAAATATGAGAATTTAAAAAGCACTTATAGTTTTTATTCAGTATGTACAGTTATTTGTATCTGATGCATCATATTTATTTAAATATGTATTCTGTTCTCTTTATGAAGTAATACTGCTTTTAAAGTGTTCAAAATAAAAGCAATTCATAAGGAAAACGATTCATGTCGTACCTAGTATTGGTGTGAAGGATGCGGTATTAGGCTTGGAAGGGTGGTAGCAAATTATTTTTTAATGTAGGAAATATTGCTTTCAGTGTCTCCAAAGGCCTGAAACAGCATGCTTTGTGTCAAAAGATGAGACTACCATTTGATATCTGAAACAAAACGCTGAATTTACTGCACACTTGGTAGGGAGCGCTGTGCTGGTCAGGCACAGTTTTTCTCAGCAGAGCAGGACAGTGACCCTACATAATTTTTTGGGAAGTGTTGAAGGCAGGGATTGGCGGACTTCCACAGATGGTGGTGGGATGACGTTGGCAGTAGAAGCTGGCTTCTCAGGTGAGGCTTTTGCTGCACAGGTGGCACTCAGAGGCTCCGGCGTTGAAGTGACTCATTCCTGAATGGCTGGTGCTTGGGAGGTTGGCCACTGATTGGTGGCCTTACAGAGGGGCATTCACTGAGGCAAGTTGTCAATGATTGATGAGTTTCAAGCCAATTTTGTCCTTCAAAGGCTATAGAACTGTCTATATTAAGCATGTTTAAAGCCATTCTTCTGGCTACGTATTGCCATGGTTACAGAACAGTCTGTTTTAGGACTGAGAACTTTTATTCTTGCATGTATAATTTGTCCTCAGGGTTGACTGCTTCAGAAGTTGGATTATTATATAGCTTCTGCTGAGAACCTTGTATTCAGATTTGAAGGCGGAAAAAAGCAATGTGTCTGGTTCTGTAATAAACTTGCCTCTGTGCCGATTTTGGCGTTGCTTGAAATAGGAAGAGGAATTATACACAAGTCTATCTGATGTTCTAGAATCTTCCATAATGGCTGATAGCACATCATTGGATGCTTCTGTTTTTCTACTTGGAAAAGAATAATGTCTTTAACTGAGCAATGCACTGTCTTCACTACTTCACAGCAATGAGACCTTGAGCACTTTCTTTTTCTGAATCTGGTTTCCTTGTTTTTAAGTTGAGAAGAGTAATACTTAAAACGGGCTTGTGAGGGTTGAGATTAGTTCAAGAAAATGGGGAATGACCCGTGTTTATCCATAAAATTAAAACACATTTTTGAAATTAGCAGTGATAGTTAAAATAATCATTCTTGTTTTTAAAAAATGTGATGCAGGGAATATACTAATATCCTCAGCAATATTTAGAAACCCTGGTTTATGGGAATCTTTGAGCCCAGTGAAATGACATGCAAAATTTTTGTGTATTTGTGGGTACAGGGTACAGGCATTTTCTTTTTTTGTGGGGTGGATGTGAAGAGTGATCATAGATTCATTAGATTCTCAAAGAGATTAATGAATCACTGCTCTACCATAAAGAGGGGAGATCTTTTCCATGGAGATACAGAGTCAGCAGGATGGGCCAGGGTAGCTCATTTATGTTTCCAGAAGGACCGTAGATGGGTCGACTACAATGGGCGCTTCTGTTCAGATGCCACCAGGGCTTTCTCTTCAGGCTCCTCCCTTCCATTCTGGGCTCTAGTCAGGCTTTCCTGTCCCTGTCCCTGTCCTCTACTGGTTTAGGCCTCGGCATGTTGGTTCACACTGCCTAGCATTCTCTCCTGTCTGGATAACTGTCTGGAGAGCTTCTGCTTGTTAAGCTAGAAGAGTTTTCTGGTGTCAGCTTACCTTTCACCTCTATCAGGATCCATTCCAGACCCTCCAGGTCCCTGCTCTGGGTACCAGGGCACTTGACGTATGGCAGTGCTCTTGGCTCTCAGTCCACAAGGACTTTTGATTTGTCGGTGTCTTCCCGCTAGACTTTGCAGTCCATAGACTAGGCAGTATTGCGATCTTGTTCTGTTTGGATGACCATCAGTGCCTGTCACCTTCGTCCTCAGTTATTAGGCACTCAATGAATAATTGTTCAGTAAAAGGAATATTTTTGTCCCCCTAGTTGCTGATGCTCAAAAATCTCACGTCGTTTTAACTTTCCCTCAGTCTCAGTATTGTCAGTTGCCAGATGCTAAACACTTTTGCTTCTGATCCTGATTTGCACTGCCTCTGCTCTACTTTTGACTCTCTTTACTTGATCCTAAACTGTTTCAATAGATACCTCCAGTTTCTCACTATCCAAGTCCGTTCTACAAATTGCTCCCAGCGAGGTCTTTTGAGACCTCTCTTAAAAGGCCTTGTCACACGCTGCTCAGCCTCCCATTAAGCAGACAGTGGGATGGAATCCAATCATCCCCCATTGTTCCCAGACTTTTTTTATTTCTTGCTACAACTGTCATTCCCTGACTGCATTGCTTTTCTTTTCTTTTTTCTAACCTTGGTGCCTTTTCTCATGCTAGCCCTTCTTCCTGATGGGTCCTTGCCTCAAATCTGTATTTTAAAATTTATCTACTCTTTGGAGTTTAGCCTCAGTTAATTCCTATTTGAAAATATCTCACGTTCCCTCACTGAGAATTCAGATTTCCCTTTTCTGCATACTTTTAACACTTTGTTCATATCATTTTCTAGGCCTTTACCACTAGATTTTGAACTACTTTAGACTTGAAACTAGGTAATATTAAATACAGTAACAGCATAAACATTTAACATAGCATAGTTTCTGACACAAAGAAAGTATGATACATGCTCGCACTGGACCTGATACTTTACCTGATGCCTGGCCAGCCTTCAATAAATGTTTACTCAAGTGAATTAAATCGGAATTTTGGAAAACATTGTGATGCTATGTATGGACCTTTCTTTCATACAAAATGTGTACTGCTTTGTCTTTTAAGATCTTTACATTTTATGTTTTTTTTTTTCACTGAAAAAAATACATTAATGAATGATGCGTTTTCTTTGACATTTCCAGGCCACTATATTGCCTCTCTGTCTATGGCATTAGCTGTGGTATTCAGGCTGTGGTGATGCTTCAGGCACCCAATGTTGCTCTAACACCTAAATTTCTATTTACCAGGCAGTATTCCTTTCAGGTGTCTAATCACAGGGAAATTGCTGCAGCTTACTAAGTTATCAGAGAAGCACTGGAGAAAATGCTGGGATTCATTCTGTTTAAATCTAACCACCTTCCTGGCAGGGTGGGTCTCATCGGCTTAAGTGAAAGGCTGACAACAGGTTTCAGACCCTTTCTGAAAGCCATGCTGAAGCATGTATCTGCAGATTCTAAATAAGTTCCATTTTCTCTTCGTTGATTTAAACGTACTTTGCATGTAGAGAGAACAAGGAGAGAACAAGCAGAAAGCCCTCTGAAAAAGGGAAAGAGGATGTTTTATTAAGTCCTTTCCATCTTATTTAATGTGAACAAAGTCAATAAATTCACCAATGCCATCCCAGAACAACAAAACAGGTAGCAGGTATTGGCTCTTTGTCAGACTATTGTTTGTGTATTTAATTTTACTCAAAAGAAAGCTCTCTCAGCCAAGATGGTGTGAAGAAAAAAAACAACGCATAATACGAAGAATGAAAGGTAAAGTAAAAGGAAAATAGAATAAATGATTTCAAAACTTTACTGAATATTTTTCATGGTAACTCGCTGGGGAGACAGGAGCGGTCGTGTTGATATACTGACTACAGCAAAATAAAATATGGAACACTCTCATGTTTACACTGTAAATTGGTATCACATTCTGGAAAGCATTTTAATAATACATATCAAGAAGCTTTAAACAGTTTTTACTTTTGGCCTACTATTTTTCCTCTCAAGGAAATAATTGAAAATTCAGATGGAGATATACATACATGGATTTTAATTACAGCATTGTTTGCAGATGTGAGAAATTAGAAATGACTAAGCATACATTAATGGGAGACTAGTTAAATGGCTAGTAACCCATAGAATGTTCTTCAGTAATGAAATATGGTAATTTGAAAAATATTTAATAGCATGGATACATGTTCAGAATATAATCTTTAAAAAAATCTTCATTTTTTTTTAATTTTTAATTTTTTCATTGGAGATACTGGGGATTGAACCTAGGACCTAACGCATGCTAAGCACGCGCCCTACCACTGAGCTGTTACCCTCCCTGCCACAATAACAATTTTAACCGAAAAAACAGCATATAACATTCTTTGATCACTTATTTTCTGTTTTCCTTCCTACTTATAATGCACTTACTGTAGTAAATCACATCATATGTAGTGGCAAGTCAAGTGGTATCACCCTATGACCCAGCTGGTATAGTCAATATCAACAATTTGGTGAGTTCCTTTCACTCCTTACTTCATGCTTATATAAACATATACACAATTATACGCACATACACAGTATGCTTTTAATTTTGTAAATCAATTTTTTATATTATGCTTTTAAAAGTACTGGGTGGAATCCAAGTTATTTCTGAGGAATTGGATTAGGAAATTTTTTAATTTTTATCTATTTTTCAATGTATTTTCCAAATTATCTGTATAGAACATTTAAAAAATGAGTGAAACTAAACCCTGAGCTAAGGAGGTATTTTGAATGTGAGAAGGACACAGAAATAAATGATTAGCAAATGGCAGGTGTCAGTGACGAAGTAAGTATTAATCGACATAGCCACCAAGGTCAGCTTTCTTTCAGGTCAGTATCCCGTATCTGATTCTCTGGGGGTGTTTGTGCCTCTAGGGGCGTGCAAGAGGGACCACAGGCAAGCCGTGGATTAAACGTGCATGCCCATTTCAGAGATAAGTAGTTTAAATTATTTTATATTAAAAGAAACGGAACAAGTGAATCGAAGAGGATGGCTTTAAGTCATGTCCCTACCCCCTTGGGATATACTTATCTTTTTAGGTCAGTGTTTCTCAACCTTGGCTGTACTTTAGAATCATCTGGGACCTTTTAAAGCTTTGATTCCCTGGATCCCATCTGCAATGATTTTGACTTAATTGGACTGGGGTGGGGCCTAGGAATATTGTAGAAGTTTCCCAGGTAATACTGATGTCTACACAAGGTTGAGAACTGCTGTCCTAGGCCAAGAGCATTGCTCATACTGGAAAAGGTAGCAACAGTAACACAGACAAACTGATAATCTTGAGGCTCTGTAAGATTTTCATTTAATATTTCATGCATTTGTTTAAGCGATCAGTCACACATTCAGAAAATAATTAAGCAGACACATGTGTTTACAATACTAAGTGGTTTTTCTCAAAGAACAGTTGTTTCCTGGAATGTTCTTAGGACAACAATGTGAACAGGCAGTTTTTAGAAAGACGTACACTCGTTCACGTGTGATTCATCTCTTGCTTGATTGACATTGTTAATCACACAGTTCTCTTAACTCTCAAACATCTTATGTGTACTTTTCTTGGTACTATCACTCTTTTACCATTTGACTCTTTCGTGTACACATTTGAAGGCAACTCATTTCTTTGTATCACTCACAGTGACTAGTAAAGTACAAATCTTGCATACAGTAGGTGCTTAATAAAAATGTGTAGCATAAAATGACTGCTCAAATCCAGACTCCCAAACTTTCTTGGTTCACAGCCTTTAAGTGTCTCAGTAATTTTTTTTGTTAGCCAGACAGCATCTTTTAGCAACTTAGTAGTCATTTGAAATTAATACATATTTTCTAATTACTTAATGGGATGTGTTATTGTCTGTTAAAAACTGTATAGCTTCTCAGACCTTGGAGTTAACCTGAACACTGCCATCTTTATTTCCTGTTCAATGTTCATCTTTATGCAGTGTTTTGTTGTTGTTGTTTTTAATCAGAACAGTCACTGAACACTCAACTTTACAAAGATGTCATGTCACTGATTTGACTAGAGGATGTTGGATTATGGACTCTCTCAAGCTAGTGTGGTGTCCAACAGAAGTTAGTATCATTGTGTTTCCATGAAAATTTAAACTATCTTCTGGCAGCCCTGTGAGTTTGTAGTGTCACCTTTGGTGACTTCGAGCACAGTTAAGGAACTGTGGCCCCAAATCTTGGGCTTTTGATGTTTTTCTGTTTTAGTCACAGCAGAGGATTTGTTGACTAACCTTTTGTTGATTATTTTGTTAGTGTTAGACATTCAATTGCTAAGCCTATGCATACATTCTAACAGAGAAATCATAGAATTTCTTTGCAGCATTAATATGTGGAACCACTAAAAATAGGTACTTAAAAAAAAGCACTTAACTGGATTCAAGGCACTGTAATAATAAGTACTTTACAGTCCTGTATTCTTTGATTCTAAGATGTTTTTGAGATTTGACAGCATCTCACAGACGATGGTAAAGAGAACTTCCCTGCTGCAGGACAGAAAGAAATCAGCTGTCCTGTTGCATGGGGCTTGGAGATGACAGTCTTCGGACACAGCTGGACTGTTCCCTTGGCAGGAGGTGGAGGCTGCTGGCCATCCCAGTTGGTGTGGACAGTTGACCCTAATTTAAAGCCCATTGTGGAGAAATGTGCTAACATGGGCTCCAGCAATGAGTTCTTTCCAGCTCCAGGTCCTCTGGTTTAGAGTTGGCAGCTCAAAATAGTAATCACACTTTATAATTACTTGCTCTTTGGGGATATTACATCCTTTTTAGAAGCTTGGTGGGGAATATTTTGGGGGTTTATTTGTGGGGGACATTTTAGTTTGGTAATTCAAACTCTTTAGGATATTAATTATATAAATAGCAATAGCTTGATTCTCCCTTTGGCCTGTATGACATAGTCCTTTCTAGACTTCATTCATCAACTGTACTAAGTTAGGAACACTTAAGGACATTGAATCATTAAATTGCCAAAGAGGCTGGAGTGTTGTGTCCAATTCAAGTAATTCATACTTAATTCATCCCCAAGGGGTTATTATACCCTAGCTCGCTCATCTAACCTGATTTCCACTGATACATTCATGAGAGGTAACATTCAGCGATTGTTGGTTCTCTGAAGGTCTTCTTGTCTCATATATCATTGTTAATATATTTGAAATACCTAGGGGAAAAATACTTACTATGCACAGATTCCTAATGGATTATTCCTTTTAAGTAGCAATTTATTAAGAAACCTAAGTCTATGTGAAATAGATGTTATAACAACTTTATATTAAAAAATTCTTTAATTATTTCCCCAAGTGGGGTCTTTCCCCTTATAGCAGTCTTTTGTTTTCACCCATATTATTTGTTTCCATTTTTATTGTAAACTTCAATTTTGGTTCCTTGGTGATATGCTAGAGGGTTTTTTCCAATTATTTAGAATTGGGTAATTAGTAGAACTTAATCTTCATATAATTGCTTTTCTAAGGAAAAGCTACAATGGTGGCCCTAATCTTGCTTTTGAAATTCCTTCTCAACATCACAAGAATGAACCTATCTGTTAAAGAAAGTTATTGAAGGAAGAATTGGTAAAGAATCAAAGAATTTGTACTTTGCTTAAAGTATATAACTTACAAAAGTTCTGTGCACAGAAATGGTTGCTTACACATTATCTCCTTGTCCCACCCCCCACTGTAAGGCTTGTCTACCTCATCTCACACATTTGCATCCTCCCTTGCAATTATTAAGTGGTTCTGAGCCCAAAGTCTCACTTTATGATTTCAGAATAAGGAATTCATTCATTAATTCAATCATTCATTCAAAAATAAAGATTGGTATTTGAGGATACAGCAGTAAATCAAATGGAAAATCTCATGATCTCATAGAGCTAACATTCTAGTAGGGGAAACAGAAAATGAATATAATGAGTAAATTATACAGTACTTAAAGAAGGTAGTATGGAAAAAATAGCTTAGGATGTGGGGAGAGTGGTTGCTCAATCCTTGATGTCTCCAGGGGAGCCTGGAACCAGGATTGTTCCTTGGCCAGTTCCTGGGACTAGGCTCTTGGAATGTTCTGTATGTTACTAATGAACGATGATGTTTTGTATGCCCAGAGCAATGGGCTGTCCTGTTCCAGCTTGTCAAGGCTTCTCAGGATTAGCTAGTAAGTTTATGATATATACCTGGTATCTAAGCTGGGGTCCTGTGTTTCAGCTACCAAAGCTGGTTACATAACAAGGATGTGTCTGCGGGACCAGCACCCCTGTGACACCCTTGCATGTGTCCCTGCAACTCGCAGCTAGAGAGGAATTGTGTCTTACGTAAATCGAGAAAGAGATGGACCTGGAAGCTCATGTCTGACTTCTCTGGGCTTGGCAGATGCGTTTATTCTTCCTGTTGTTTTTAGTCTTACCCTTTGCTGTAATAAGTCCTACAGTATGACCTGCACTGAGTGGTGTGAGTTCTTCTGGTGAATCACTGAACTTGAAAGTGGTCTTGGGGCCTAAGAAGGACTGGGAGGGTAGGAGTCATGAGAAGTGTAATTTTGACAAAGACTTTGAGAAGGTTAAGCCATTTGGATATCTGGAGGAAAAGAATTCTAGGCAGAAAGAACAGCCTGTGCAGAGACCCAGGAGGAGGCACTAGCCTGGTTCAGGGAAGTGCAAGGGGCCGATGTGGATCAGGCGGGGTGAGGATGGAGTGGGGGCGGGGGAGGAAGCCCAGAGACAAAGTGGGGCGCAGCATCAGACAAGGACCTACCTTCCTGAGGGAAGGAGCCGAGGTCGGTCAGCATGTGCTCGCTGGGCGGGCTGCTCAATTCCCATCTTTCCTCCAAGAGGAAGATCCACTTCTCACGTTTTCTCAGCTCACTCATTCCTGCTTTTGGCGGGGCCTTCACGTATTCTTTTTAACCTCATTGTTCTTTTATCAGTCTTTAAATTTTTGTGCTGTTTTCTCAGGAAAAAAAAAACCCTCGTATTTTCCTCCCATCCTTTTCATCTCTGAGGCCACTGGGCTGTAGCTTCTTGTCACTCCACACTTAGTGCCTTCATATATAGTGTACTTAATTAATGCATGGTGGGTGAATGTGACTGAATAAATGTGATTCTGAGGTAGGATGGAAAAGTAAGAAGAAAAGATAAAGCTTAGGATGAGAAATGCCTATGTAGGAAGTTTGGACAGCATGCTTTAGGAGTTGATTTATTTATCAGATTGATTTATTTCCCCTGAGGAAGAGGGCCCTTTGGGTCGGCAGAAAGGACTGAGTCCAAGTACTAATGGCTCACTTTCTCGTTTGTTCCCTACTGAGTCGTCTGCAGTGTGCTTGTTCTTAAGTTATAAGGACTCTTTTTTTTTTTTTTATGGTATCCTTTTCATTAGTTTTGGTGAATCGCACTGATTTAAGCCTCTGGTCCTGGTGGAGAAAATGTGTATTTCACTTGCTCCATAACATTTTTCACCTTTGGAGATCATGTCCTTATTCTGTCTATAATTTCTTCTCAGATTTGACATTTTCTCTGTGATGAATATTAGTGCAATACTTCAAACAGGCACAGGTTGTTTTTTTTGTTTGTTGTTTTCCTTTTAAACTCCAAAGCCAATAAGAATTTTGGATCAAATCTCCTGCTTAAGCAATGAAAAGGAGGCTTTTCTAATTTATTGAACTTTTTCTTTGATTCAGCACCCTTTTGTCCCTTTAAAAGAAGGAGGCTGTGTGTCCATATTTGAAATGCTGTAAAGATTAAACTGCGGAAGCCCTTTCCATTCTGCTTTACAGGATGTGGAATAATATGGTCCTTTCTTTCATAAGCTCCTTTGTTGTCCTCGTTCTTTTCTAAACTTTCAGCCCTCCTTCTAATTAAACAGGGAAATTGTGCTGGTACCCTGGGGGAAAGAACTGTAAAACTGCTTGGTGAGTTTTGTTTTGTAATAGTGAAAGTAAATCAAATCTAATCTTTGCTGTAGTAATGTTGTATTATATTTATTTAGCAAGTTTTGCTTCTGTGCTCTCTAGTCAAAATTTCCAAGTTAAATATTCTTATGAAAAATACGGAAAACTTCTATTAATTGCCAAAAGGAAAAGGAATCTTAATATTTATTTATTTTTGTGGCTACTGTCATACTGTAAAAGACTTCTCACTGGCAACTATGGGATTAAGCTCAAAATTTTACCAAATACTGGGGCTGGAAAGCTGGCTGTAATTCCCCGGGGATTGGCCACTTCTGATCTCCTCTATCCTCTTTTTTTCTTCCCCTCTTCCTTCATTTCTTCTTTCTCCTACTCTTCTTACCTTGCCTCCCTTCCTCCTCACCCTTGTTCCATTCGTCCATCATCTACATGCGAAACCCCTTAACTAAACTCTGGCAAAACACGGCTGAATTTGAAACAATATTGGCTGTCAAGAAGGTTATTCTCATGGAGAAGACAAATACACAGAAAGTGAAACAGATGCCACAACATATCATGCACCATCAGACTAGTCAGTACAGAAGAGAAGATTCCATCCAACCAAGGGCAGATTTATCTAAAGAAGGGCATTTGACCTAAACTTTGAAGGATCGATTAGGATTTTTGATGGATAGAGATTTAAAAAGGGCTTTTCAGATAGAAGAAAGAAATGAATAATGTGGCAGGGAAGTGGACTGGTCTCGACAGTGAGCAGTGATCCATTTATGTAACAGTATAGAGCAGAGATGAGCAAACTTTTTCTGTAAAGTGCCAGAGAGTAAATAATTTGTCTTTGCAGACCACATGGCCTCTGCTGTTGTGGCAAAAGCAGCCATAGGCAAGACATAAATGAATACTCTGGCACTGTTCCAATAAAACTTTATTTAAAAAACAGGCCACAGGTCGGACTTGGCCTGTAGGCTGTAGTTTGCTGATCTCTGGTAAAAGAGTGGTTAGTGGGAAATTAGGCTCGGGTGGGAGGTGGTAGCCAGATGTCAGATTTTGAACACTAGGCTGAAGAGTTGGGAAATAATTGATACTCTCTTTAGTGAAACCATGATTATGTCTCTACTAAAGGTTTTAAATACCTTGGCAATTAAATTTGGAACCAAATGTTTTCTGTTTACATCCTAAGATATCTTTATAGCTAGCTCCGTGCTAAGATTTCTGCGACTGAATATTTTGTATGAAAATGGTAGGTGGAGAACAAACTAGACCTCTGAATGCCCTCAGTAAAAGTTTGATTTAGGTCATAGCATCTTTTGGGGTCTCACCATAAAGTCACCCCTGGAATGAACCAAAAATTCAGATCATGGAAAACGGAAGAGAATGAATGGGCAGGCCCTTTAGAGATCTGAACTCAAAGTGTTGACATTTTTCCTGTTCAAAAAATAAGGTGAGCTGATTCCAAAGTAGATAGTAGATCGATGTTTTTTGATACTTATTTTTTAAAACCACTTTACTGAGGTATGATTGACATGTAAAGGCTGTAGATATTTAATATATATAACTTAATGAATTTGGGGATAAGTATACACCTGTGAAACCATCACCACCATCAAGGCCACAGACATATCCATCACCTCCCAAAGTCTCCTCCTGCCCTATTATTATTATTATTTTTATTTTGCGATAACACTTTAACATAAGATCAACCCCCTTAGGAAACGTTAAGTATATAGTACAGTATTGTTAGCAGTAGGCGCTCTGCTGTAAAATAGATCTCTAGAACTTATTTATCTGGCATAACTGAAACCTCACAACTTTTGGCCATTACCTCCCCATTTCCCCCACCTCTCAGCCTCTGACAGTTAACATTCTAATCTCTTCTTCTATGAGTTTGACTATTTTCGATTCCACATACAAGTGAGATCAGACATTATTTTATTTCTGTGTTTGGCTTATTTCACTTAGCATAATGTCCTCCGGCTCCATCCATGTTGTTGGGTGGCAAATGGCATAATCACCTTCCTTTTTCAGGCTGAGTAAGTTTCCATTGTATGTTTACGCCAGTTTTCTTTATCCATTCATCTGCTGATGGACATTTAGGTTGTTTCCACGTCTTGGCTCTTATGAACAGTGCTGCAGTGAACATGGGAGTGCAGGTGTCTTTGAGGCTGACACTTACAGGAATCATTATACCTATCGATTCTAAATTAATTTCTGCATAATTTCATAGACATTAAGTGTATTAAGTACTATGGAAATTTCTTCTCTTGTCTATTTCGATATTGCCTTTTAAAAACCTCCTTTATGGTATGCTTCTGTAGTACCATTTTTTCCCATGTTGCTTCCTCAGAATCTTCAGGGTAAGAATGGGTCTTATTCGTGTTTGCAGCCCCAGTGCCTGCCTAGAGCAGATATGGCCAAAAGTAGGCAGTCAATAAACATTTGTCAAATGAATTAATGTAGGTAAACATTTCACAATAAAGTTAAAGTTTGTAAAACTCAATAAAGTTTTACAAATTTATTTCATTGTTAAAATATTTTACTTCAAAAATTTTATCTGTGATCTGTTTATAAACTTTATATACCTGGTATACTTTTAGCATTATATTCCTAGAGAGGAAAAAGTTGTGTATTAAATGAAGTTACTATAGATGCTTGAAACATAATTGAAAAGAAGTAGGCTAGTTTTTGTTCTGGAGAAATCTGAAAATAGTTTGTGGGAACAGTTATAACCTACATAAAAGTAACAATATAATAAGATGATGTCAGATTCTCTTGAAAAGAAGTGGGGTTGTAATTACCAGCTCACCCCACTTCAAGCTCTAGATGTCACCAAATAAATAGCTAGCAGTATTTTTTTTTTTTAACACTTTCTGGACTTTGAGTTACCTAACTATATCCTACAGCAAAACTATAATATAGTGTTGATTTTAATATGCTTTTTCAAGAACATTTCTTTATACCTATTTAGTAGTCTTTTGAATTTCAGTAATTCTCACTGCTTAATGCTTTTAACCATGTGTGAAATAGTCAAATCTTTGCCAGCAACCTCAGGACTTTGCTCATGGATGTGTATTTTATTTTTACTTGTTTCTCTCAACATTTAGATTATATGTTTTCTAAGGGTACAGTTGAAACCATTTGATACTGAACCATTTTTAGACCAATGGTGACATACTGAAAAGAAGATTATGTGAGCAGGGCATAATGATTATAATTAAGTGACAGAGAAAATAATATGTGCATGGAAAGCTGAAAAATACAATGGAGGAGAGTAGGTAGATTATGGAGACAAAAGCACCTCTGGTTGAAAATCATATATTTAATCATGCAGTCTGCCCAGTCTAAATGCCAAAGTATTTTTGTGGAGAAGAGAGCTAGTGAGGGGGGTTGTTATGGATATATATATTAGTTCTGGCTGCCAGTGCTGTTGGATCAAACAGTTGACATCACAGAAGTCAGAAGCATCCTGTTTAAGTCATGGCAAGTAGTTCTTTATAACTTTTAGAGGAAGAAGAGCTGTTCATGCTTTTTTAATTGCTGTAATCAGGCTCTCAGCCAAGATTTTGTGTTTTTTTAAATTTTTATTTTAATGCTGTTTCTGCGGCTGCTTGTGCTGGGCCAGAAAAACCAGACTGAGGGATGTGGACGAATGGCTCAGAGGGTCAGCAAATGGCACTTTCTTCTCTGGACTGCTTGAGAGGAAATAAGTAAGCTAGTGAATATGATGAAAACCAAAGTCCTAAGGCTTTCCAGTGAGAGAGAGTATGGAGTAAAAGGTATGGAGCTTGGAGTGAGATAAACCTGTTAATCCTGCCTGTAGTCTAGTAGCTGCTCAATTTTAGCCTCAATTTCCTTGACTTAAAATGAGGGGAAGTCTTGCAGGTTTGTATTAGGATGAAATTGGACAACATGTATAAAGTTTCTAGCTCTGGGCCTGAGGGAGCAGGGTGTGTGTGTATGTGTGTGTATGACAAATTATTATTACAAATACTAGTTTTTTTCCCATTTGAGCTAGAGAGAACGGTGCTGGTCAGGCCTATTTGATGCCTTACGTCTATTAGGTAATCTGAGGTGCAGATAGATATAGGGGATCTCCTCAGAGAGGGAGGCTGTGATTTTGATAGCCAAGATTTGATCTTTCCAATTTGTTTTTTCTGAATTTGATATTCAGTTTTCTTATCAAATTTATTATATTAACATTATATTACATGTGAAAAAATAAAATCACCCATTCTGGATTAGAAAACATTTTTGGAAAACATTTTGTGAATTAAATCCAGCTTCAGAATGCCAGGAGGTGTTAGGGTGTCTTATTTTGGCAACTGTACATTTACAAGGATGAAACAGATGGAATATGCAGAGTTATTAAAAATGAATTTAGCTTAAGCTATTACTACACATTGGAATTTGTCTCTAAATCCAAAGGCTCTGAGAATTTCTGAAATTAACCTTTGGAGCAAATGAATTAATAAAAATTCCCTGCTGAGTCCCATTCTTGAAAATGTTAAAGGAGCCACTGTATATACATTCAGTTTGAATAAGACCCATTACCAAATTTCAAAAAGGAATCTTAATTCCCTTATCTTTCAGTTGTGTGCAGTCTTCCTCTTATATGGTTTGTCATATTTTGGGTACACTATGTTTTCCTTCTTTGCTTTCTCTTATTAAAAAATAGGATATCTTATTAAGTAAAATAGCCTATATTTACAGTTGTATCTTATGTCATTTAAGGTACTTGCTTTGGAAGCAAGCAGCAGAACCCAATTCTGGCTGCAGAATCTGGGGGAGGGATTTTGATACAGCTCACAGGTTGGCAGGAGGAGCTTACAGACCCAGCTTCCCGAAGCAGAAGGACCAAGGAAGCACAGGGAAGCACAGAGGGTAGGAGCTCATAGCCTCTCATAATGATTCTGCTCCAGCGTCTGTTGGCCTCTGGGTGTCTGTATTCACATTTCAAGGGCCTGGCAGACTGGCCCGCATAGTTAGATGCTTTATGCCAGTGGCTCAAAAATTTTGTCTAGGGGATTAGAGGCAAGTGGCTGAAAGAAGTATTTTGAATTGAGCAGCAGGTACTTGTCCTCTACACATAGGTCCACCTAGTACAAAAAAAACTATCCAAGGACATTTGGTTTAGGAGACCATCATGCTGTATCTATTCCAACCTGTTTTTTTTCTTTTAATCAAGAGTTGTTTCCCATTTGAGTTTAAAGCCATGCTATGGGGCATCAGTGTGTGTGTACGGATACATTTTTCTTTATAATTGATGTTATATAACAATGTAAGTTCTCCATGATGATTGCAATCATACATTTCTTGAGTTGACTTAAGTAGCATGACCCCAAGACTCACTGTAATATGGTATAAAATGGCTTTGGAGTCCTTCATGGTTGGGGAACACTTGAAGGCTGTCACAGCTTCTTAATAACTGAGACTTGAAGAATTTTGCCTAATGGCCCGAGTGTCTGCATTCTCGTTTCTTCATCAGTAAAATGGACTTGATATTACATATTTTGCAAAGGTATACTGAGATTTTTGTGATAATATACATAAAACTTGGAACCAGGAACATGGGTTTACTCATAGCCCTTTTTCACATTTTGATGTAAAATTGTTAGAAACATCATTTTATTTTAGTGTGAAAACATAGTAATGGGATGAACGTATGTTAGGGAAAAGTTAAATAGTTCGAGGATCACTTGGAGTTGAGGCCCAGGGCTTAGTTGACCTTTCAGTACCTGACGCTCCTGAATCTTCCTATCAGCAGTAGTGACAGTAATGACTACTCTCAAATAATTTAACCTGTGACGAGGCTTTTTCTATTGTTAATAATGCTGAGAAAGTGGAGGTGCGGATGAACATCAGGTATCTATGTTTTGCCCTGTAATCTATTTTCCATATTCACATTTGAATATATATATAAAACTGTTGCCCGGGAAATTAAGTTTTTCAGGCAGACTAATGGAACCTCATTTTATGGTATGACTCTATAGGATTTAATCCTTCCTTTTTCCCCCACAGTTAATTATTCTTATTTTAAGAGTAAGCTTTTAAGAGTATAATCAGGCAATTGTAAAGCAATAGTGTAAGAGCACAAGCTTTGAGGAGAGACTGTCCCAAGTTTGTGTCCTGTTTCCTCCACGGCTGACTTATAAACCTGCTAACCCGCAGTTACCAACATATAAAATGAAGACAACAATTGTATCTTTCTAATGAGGGTTCTTTTTGAAGAGTTAAGTGGAATGACGCACTTAAAAATTAACACAATGCCTGGCCCGTTAACCTTCAATACATTTGAGTTCTTATTAGAGCTTTAATTATTATCGTATATGAGGAAATATACAAAAATGTGTTTGTGTCTGACTATATAAAGAATTGTTTGGATAACATTTAACCTCATTGTTAGATTCTTAACAGGATCAGGACCATTTTCTAACTTGCTGGATGGTACCTTCCCTAGGACTGGGCAGTTATTACAATGGTCCTATTTGTGTTTTAAATGTCTTTGTTATGGTCCCAAAGCAACTGAAAGTCTAGCTTATTTTAAGAAAGAATAGGTAAGATATGACAATTTTACAGCAATATTGCAACACAGTCAATGTTGACTAGGATTTTTTTACCTGACGTGATGTCCTTGTTAAAAATTTTATCGAAAAAAGTGGGTTTATACAAATGCATAGCAGCATAATTGATCCTTAAGAGATGTTTCTTATTGATGTACTCCTATTTGTGACGTGGTTTCCAATTATGGAATAATAATTTTTGTTGTAAATAATACTGACATTTGATTTGACAACCACTGTACTGAGTACATTATTTGCATTATTTTATTTTATTAGCTCAGAGTAGCTACTATTCTTCTGATTTTACAGATGAGCAAATGGACTGAGGTAGGTAACTTACCCAAAATCATACATTTAGGGAATGGCTGGTGAGTCCATTTATAGTGGAGGAGAAGGCATCTTTGGCAAAGGTGTTGTGATACAGGCTTTGCAAAGGCATTTCCATGGTGGTAAAGTTCTTTTGTAGTCAGACATTACCATGGGTAAATTCATGAACACATTGTCAAGATCTGCAAGGCTAGAGGTTTAAGTAGAAACAAGCTTTAATTCATATTTTCTTCAATTTATTATCTTAGTATGTTTTGTTATACATTTAATGGATAATGCTTTTTATATTTTAGAGAAAGTTTTTTAAAATTCAAGTATAGTTGATTTACCATATTAGTTTCAGGTGTACAGCATAGTAACTCAGTATTTTTGCAGATTATACTCCATTATAAGTTATTACAAGATAATGGCTATAATTCCCTGTGCTGTACAATATACCCTTGTTACTTATCTATTTTATATATAGTAGTTTGTATCTGTTAATCCTATACCGCTAATTTGTCCCCTCGCCTTTGGTAACCTTAAGTTTGTTTTCTGTATCTGTGAGTCTGTTGTTCATATACATTCACTTGTGTTATTTTTAGATTCCACATATAAGTGATATAATGCAGAATTCATCTTTCTCTGTCTGACTTATTTCACTAAGCATAATATTTTCTAGGTCCATCTGAGATTTTGTTTTGATATTTTGAAATTTGGCACTGAAACACATCCCCTGCTTTCCAGACTGCAGAACAAAATAAAGGAGCTAGCCACACACTAATGGGTTTAGTGCGATGGCATTTTATTCTAAGACCTTTGACTGTATTTTGAATTAGTATTATATCCATATAACTTGATATTAGAAATTAGTGACACAAAGTAAAAATCATTTTCCTAAAGTGAGAAACTGTCTTTCCATTATTCACTGTTCTCACTTCTCTTCTTTTTAATTGGCAGAGAAAATGGAGTGATAGTTCTGTGCCTTCTTAATAATAAATTTGAATTTATTCAGTTTTAGAAAGAGTAATGAATTTGGAATGTTTTTAAACACCTTTTTCTATACATCCACGTGTACGTATTTCCTAAGTTTTTCAAAAGTCGTACTGTTGTTCCGATGTCTTAAATCACACCTTAAAGTATAGAGACATTCGCTTTCTAGGATCTAATGTGCTGCCGTTTCTGGCTTTTTTCTCTTCCAGTGTCTGTATTTATGCTGAAAGTCCAGGTGAATGACATCATCAGTCGTCAGTACCTGAGTCAAGCAGTTGTAGAAGTGTTTGTCAACTACACGAAGACAAATTCCACCGTGACGAAAAACAACGGAGCAGTGTTGATAAGAGTGCCCTATAAACTAGGACTCAGCCTAACCATTATTGCTTACAAAGATGGCTACGTGTTGACCTCTCTGCCTTGGAACACCGGGAGAATGCCAAGTAAGCCCTTAGACGGTTTTTTGCCTTTGCCAAATGCCAATGGCTTTTATCTCTGCTTTGGGAATATCTTGTTCTGGTGGACTGAAATGGAGACTATCTGTGTGAAGTTAGTATAAGGAGGTTAGAAAGGAGTGTGAGTCTGAAGAAAACATGAAGGCCGTTTTCCTTCTACAGGGGCTCGAAGGAATCCTGAGCAAGGGCTGTGCTCTGCTACAAGGCTGGTGTGGCGCTGAAGGGCGTGCCACGCCCACGGGCTTAGTGGGAAGAGGGATGGGCTACGTAAAGTAAGGGCCAGGTGACAAAAGGACATTCTCAAAAGATGAGACAAACAGTTTGGATTATAATAAAGCTGTTCTCTTAGGTTCTTGAGCACATGAATGGAAGTTGTTTAGAAACTGGATTTATTTGATAGTGTCTAAATAGGCTAACCACGGGGCTAAAATGAATTCAGGGAGCCTGGCTATGAAGCTGGGGCTGTGCTGGTGGACTGTAGCCATAGCCTGATGGAGGAGAGGAAATGGAGAGGAGAGGTGAGCACCACGGGCATACTTGGGGAAGAGTGAGGAATTACTGGGGTAATCATTTTATAGCATACACATACGTCAGATCATCACGTGGTATACTTTACACTTAGATGACGTGAGGTGTCACTTGTATCTCAGTAAAGCTGGAAAAAAATTGGTAGGACTTAGTATACCGACTAATTGGACATTGGAAAGAATGGGACATACAAGGTGCCAGAATACAAGCCTGACTGATTGGAAGGATAATACATTAGATAATCAGTCTTTTTAAAATTTTAAATTTTTTATTGTGGTGGTTCTTGTTAGGATTTAGATATTTTAATTTCATATTGGGAACATTTGAATCTTGAACTACTGTTTAAATTTAGAATAAGAAAATGAAAAATGAATTAGATAATTGAGTAAGATTCATGTGAACAAAATTTTAATAAAACAATGACAAGAAAATCTGTGTAGGGATGGGTTTGAGGTACATTCATGATCTCAAATGCTTTCATTTTCCTAAAAGACAAATTAAGCATAACTATTCATCCAACAAAAGTGAGAAAAACAATGAAAGAAGAAACCAACTAAAATGGGAAACAGGAAATAATAAAGATTAGATTGGGAAAAAATAGTGAACAAAATGCTAGTTCATTCAGCAAATTACACACATATCTAGCTAATCTAAAAAATGAGGGAAAGAAAAGACAAATACATAAAAGCTTTAAAAATCATAAAAAATCTATCAAATTTGGCAGTAATTTTAAATCAGTAAAATGAATGATTTTGAGAATATAAATGATTATATTGATTTTAGATGAGGCAGAATAATAACCATGGGTAAAATGTTCCAGGTAAAGATAACTGCAAAGGCTGTAAGAAAAAGTACCCCAGATCATTTTACCAAATCAGTAACGCCTTCATTCTGACACCTAACAGAGGTGATACAAAATGAAATGCCCTCATGTGTGCATACTGTCTCATATATACACGCACCCCTACAGGCCAATCTTGCCTATAACTCTAAGTGCAAAAATCCAGATCAGAATAGTAAAAAAAGAATTTCACCAGTACTTAAATATAGCATGCTGTTAAGACCAAGTAGGATTTTTCTTTGCAGGACTACAAGGATGTCAAATGTGTGTGAAAATTTAATAATTCTGTATGTCATAGTAGTAGAACAAATGAGAACTACTACTCTATGATAATATCAACAGTTGTCTGAAGTGCATTTCATAAGTTCACCCTAACCAAGAACAAACTTTTTAAAGACTAGGACCACAAAGATATTGTCAAGTATCTTAAAATCACACTTAAGTATAAAACATTAGAGGTGATCCTAGTAAAGTAAGAGACTAAACACAGATGTCTGTATTTTACATTGTCGTAGAAGTTCTTAGACACCAGAAGTCATAACTAGTTAGGAGAAATAATGAAAAAAAAAGTCCCTCTCAGAACAGCAAGAACAAACAAAATACGTAGGGAAGCCTAACAATGAAAAAGTGAAGTAACTGTGGAGGGAAAATAAAAGTACCAAATGTTACTGGATAGACCTAAAAAAAAACCCCAAAATCCCCCCAAATCAGCTAAAACACCAGATAACTGGAAAAATATCATATTTTTTTTATTAGCCTGAATATTGAAAAGACTTTCATTCTTCCCAGATTAATTTACAGATTTACTGCATAATAAAAAAACTTGGCAAAATAATCCTTAAAGAATAAATGTGTAAAAATACCTGGGAATCCTGTTTTAAAAGAAGATTTACTAGAGGTAATTTGCTATTCCAGATGACTAAAATACTTTATAGCTACAAAATTAAAATTGTGATACCGAACTATGATTTGAACTGTGGTACAAATCAGATACTAGTATGTATAAAGATATAATCTATTGATAAGATGCCATTATAAATAATTGAGAAAAAGCTGAATATTCAATAAGTAGTGTTGGGATATTTTGGTTAACTATTTAGAGTTAATTAATTTGGATACATATTCTAAAATATATTGCTTCAGAGAGTTCAAATGTGGAAAATTGAATCATTAAATATAAACTGATTTTGTAAATTAGGATGGTCTGTTTAAACTTAAAAGCAATGAAAGATGTCATAAAAGGTAGATTTCAGCATAATAAAAAAGTTAGGAAAAATATAGGAAATGATGAATGATATTCTTAATATGCAAAATTCATACAGAACAATAAAAAAATACCAAGGCCCTGCCTAAGTAAAGTAAATGGACAAAATTATGACTTAGCAACTTTCAAAACAGGAAATACAAATGATTAATAAATATAAAATGTTTTACCTTCCAAATAATCTAAGTACACCAAACAAACAAAAAGAAGCAACAAACCATGTTTCTTAGATTTTTCACCTTAGAAAAGCTTTCAAAAAGTGGACATATTCAGTACTGACAAGTGAGGCAGGATGGGTGTTCTCAAACAGTGTTGGTGGAACCAGAAGTCAGCAATACTATTTGGACAACAGCTTTGAAATATGAGTGTCAAGGGCTTAAAAATCTTCAGAATCTTTGCTAGGAATCTATCCTAAAAACAAACATAGAGATAAAGTAGACAGACATTTGCGCACAAGGATGTTGATTTAAATATTTTGTAATAATGAAAATGGAAACAATCTAAATATACACTATTATGCAGCATAGTGGTTAAGTGAATCTTGATACTTTAAGAAATGAAATGTGTGACCTTGAAAGTGTTATGAAAAGTTTCTACTTTGGTACAAAAATGCTTACAATGTTATCTTAAGTGAAAAAGCAGGGTGAAACTATCATACTCAATCATACTCCCTAGTTTTTAAAAAAATCAAAGGACAACTCCAGGAAGAGCTACACTGAAATACTAATATGGTTGTCTCTGTGATATGGTGCGATGACCATTATTTTCTTCTTTCCTTTTCTGTATTTCTCACCTTTCCCAGAGTAGATATACGTCCCTTTTATAATCAGAAACATTTTTTTAAGTAAAAGGAAATTTGAATGTAAGTTTTAGTGAGATTTGATTCACCTCAGGTTTAATAACCTTGAAAAGCTGTCTGGGTTGCCCCTTGTAACCCACCTATGACTAAGAAAGTGACCAGATATGGGATAATGCCCTGATTATAATCCTCTAAAGGACCTAGCTTCTGCCCTACCACGCCCTCTTCAATCTAATAAATCCAGTAGTCAGTCTAAATGTTCATGTATTCTCAATTAAAATTACGCTTACATTTGGTAGTGTTTTTTCCTACTTAAGAAAATGTATTTTGTTTTACATCTATCCATACGTCACTATATGCTTTTTAGGTTTTACCCTGCCTTTTCCACATTTCCTTTTCGGCTCTTTGAAGTATCGCAGAATATTAGAAGTACTCCCATGCACGTGTGTTTTTATCCTTTCCTAAGTTATTTAGGGATCTTCTGTCCTTTCTGTTGATATTTAAATACATCGCATGGAGGTGAGAGATGAATGAGAACTCGTTCTTTAGGTAACCCGTCAAAACACATTTTTCTTTTGCAGGATTGGTAAGCTTATTTGATTTGTTCTTGCTTATAAAATGATGGCCTTTTGTCCCTGCTTCCTGCTTCTGATCTTGAAAGAACTGAGTTATCTGCGGGGCGGTCTGTGCTTATGCATTTCAGGGGCTCACTCCCTCAGGCCGGTTCAGCCCCATCCTGGCTGTGACTAACAGGGGCCTGTGGGTCATTTTGTGTGTTAAGCTGTTTCCTCCTCTGCCAACTCCGTCTGTTGGGCAAACCACACTGTGTGAGGAAGAGCACTGCACCCTGTGTAGGAAGTTAAAGAAGAGGGGATGTACTCTTGATCTCAGAGAACCTTGCATCAGGGGGCCAAGAAAAAAAGGTTTTAAAAATTGTAAGAAGGAAACAAGTAACAGTCATATAGAGAAAATAGCAGGGGGTTGTTCAAGCATTTAACTTGACCCTGTATATCTGGGGTTGGTTAGTCACCTTGGTACAAACTACCGTATGAAATAAAAGATCAGTGAAATACAATAGTGATGCCCAATCTTCTCACTTAGTTATGTTCTCTTCTCCCCTCCATCATGTTTTACATGCATACTTCCTTTGTTCTGAATTGCTTTTCCCATTACACAGTTTGTTTTTCCCCTCATTTTTAGGACCTGCTGGAACAGAACTATACTTGTTCCGGTTTTCCCTCCATGTTTAATAAAATACTGTAATTGTGTTATCTTTCACAGTATATTCATCAGTTACACTTTCACTGTTCCCGCAAAGCCAAGCAAATATATGGCTATTTGAAGACACTGTTTTAATTACTGGAAAATTAGCTGGTAAGTACACCACTTCTTACTTAGCTAGCAAGTAAACACTTAAAAGTGACTATATTGTATAACTATACTTCACTAATGAATCAATGTTGATGATAAAGTGGGAAAAATCTAAATTGATCAGGGACGATTAGTACTGAAGATAAACTGATCTGAACTGATTCTTATTTCACTATCAAACGTATGTGTGTGTGTGAGTGTGTGTGTAATGGAAATCATTCTCTTCTTTCCTATTTTAGCCACCCTCAATAGAACATTTGACCTCAAATACTGGAAAGAGCTTTTGAACTTCTTTCCAAATCCCACCTCTTGCTGGACTTTAGTGGTTGCTGAAACTGGGGAAGGGACGCAGCCCTTTGGGGCTTTCTAGTTTGCAGGTCACCTTCATTCCTGCCTCTGACACTAATCTGCTGCCTGTGTGGGGAAGGCTTGAGACTGGGGGGATGAAGTATCTGCTCTTCAGATGCGATTTGCCCCACTTGCACATCCCTGGGGAAGACACCTTATTTGGTGTCAGATTCAAGCTCTGTCCTCGAGCTCTGCTTAACCAACCATAAAGATGAGAGTTTCATCCTTACCTCCCTTATCTAGTCCTTAGGGGAAAGCCCATGTTGTGACTCTTACTGAACATTATGTCAAACCTTTATAAATGACAGTGGTTTTCCTTTTTGTTTTTCTTTTGGGGAATTAATGTTTAGAACTAAAGTATAATACGGATGACTGGTAAAGGCAGACAACTTCAAAGTGGGGTCCGATCAATGTGAGGGTAAAAAGAATGTTTTTGAAATTCTCTTAATTTTCAGAAGCTATCTGATTTATTCCTAATGTTTGGGGAAAAAGAATCTAATACTATCATTTGAAAAAAATTAAACGAGGGCTCAATTAGTCTTGGAGTAGTTTACTGAGGGAGGCAGTAGACTCTTCTGCATGAACTGAGTTTGCTGGTACATGGCAGGACGGATGGATGTGGAGCTGTGTGTGACGGGTGAAAAGTAAACAGGAACTATATGTGCACAGAGAGAGGCCACATTTTATGCTGCTGGGGCCTTAGTGAAATCAGGTTCTCCCTAGTCCCTCTGCAGTGTTTTTATTTATTTGTTTTGGTTTTATTTGGGCACTCCTGCTCTTTACTGGGCTCTTCGAACCCCATTACAAATCGTAATTTCTGCTAGGTTACATAAATGGGTCAGTGTGAGTGTGTTCATGGGTCACTCCTTTGCCAGCGTACCGAGCAGTGGTGAGCTCTCATCTGTCTCGGTGCTACTGCCATGCCTTGGCGCCTCTCCGTGAGAACACTGAGGTCTCCTGAATTCTCAGGTCCCTCCTTTTACTGCCTCACTTCCCTAAGAGTTGACCCATGGATGAGGCCAGTGGGGAAAGGATGGATGTTTCTGATGTTAAAGCTTTCCTTAGTACACATCCTCACTTCTTAATTTCCATTAAACATTTGTATTTTTCCTTCCAGGACTTTATCTGAACAGTGAAAATATAGTGAAAATGTGTAGATATGTTTGTAGTAAAAGGAGCAGGAGAAATAAGAGACTTCAGGAATGCATAAAACCTTAGAGAAGCTCAGCTAGTTGTTCCCTTTAGTGTACATGTTTTCAGTTGTGAAGACAGTTGGATTTTCATCATAATTAAGCCACACAGTTTAAAAGAGTAAGTTGATAGTACCTGTAAGGGATCAAAAGGTATTGAATTGTTCCCTCAAGGTAATTTAACAAGAATAATATTTTATGGATGTTTTGTTTTTCTTTATATCCCCTAACTATTTATTTTCCAGGTATTCTAGCTTCATACATAGATGATAAATAATGTAATATAATTCTCAAAATCTAGTTGGTCAGGTAACTCTTTAAAAACTGATACTTTTTTCATCCTAAGAATTTAACTGATTGTTCCTGGTAATTTTTAGTTTCAGTGATTTAAGAGTTGAACCTTGGATTGTTAAAGATATGTAGATTATAGAAAAAATAAATATTATCACTGAGTTCTCCATAAATTATACTAGAAGATAGTCAATTCAAAGTTATTAACATGAGATAATATATATAAATTGAGTGCGTGGCATTTGAAAGACTTTTAATGTGTGTTTAATTTCTGATAGAGAAACCTACCCACTTGAGTATATGGCTTCTCGTCAGAGATGCTTTCTGTTACAAGTTGCTGAAAACCCAGTCCTAAGCTAGCTTAAGCCCAAAGGAGGCACTTATTTATTGACTGCATGAATAACTGATAAGCGTAGGATTGGGACCAACTTTAGACATGGCTTGATCAGGGCTTCAGTTGAAATAATTGAGAACTAGTTTTTCCTCTCTCCATTTCTTAACTCTCTGCTCCTTAAATATTGTCTCAATTTTCACATGAGTCTCATTTTTGGTCACAAGGTGGCTTTTGCAACTCTGACATAGACCTGCTTAAGTAAAATCCAGTGGGGAAAAGTATCTCATTAACTGTGGTTGTCACAAGTCCCGTCATTCAACAAATCAGTGTGGCCAAGAGGATAATGAGATGCTTTTTATTGGTTTCAGCCCATTCTGGCAAGCACACTATTCCTGTTTAAGAAATGGAACCCCCCCATGAACGCCATGGGTCAATGTGTGGTTCCCTAGAGTGAAACTCGAAGGTGAAGGAATTCTGGGCAGTAGAATCATGCAGTCTCTAGGCTAAAGATGCCTTGTGTGATCTAAAGAAAGGGAGACTTCTAATTTATTCAGACCTGAATATAAAATAATAATTATATGAGATGTTAGTAATGTTTTAGAAGTAATTGCTTCCCTTAGAGTAAAATGTCCTGACCAATGATACTGTGCTTAATATGAGTTTGTTTTGTCTGTTTGTTAATGAGGCTTCCTTTTTCAGATGCCAAATCTCAACCAAGTGTTCAGTTTTCAAAAGCCTTAATTAAACTACCCGACAACCATCACATTAGCAACGTTACAGGCTATCTTACGGTTCTACAACAATTTTTGAAAGTGGACAATTTTCTGTATACAACTGGAATTACTCTCAATAAGTCAGGTACTTTCTAATTTATATAAAATCTATTTTTTAAAAAAGTACATAAATCTCTCTCATCAAATACTATTTAGATATTTGATATCCATTTAAGCTTTGGAGGAGACATGTTACTTTTGAAACAAATTTAGTTATTAAAATGTTTATAGGCAAGTCTATTATTGTCCAATAAAAGATCACTCAAGAATCTTCTGCATACATTATTTCAAATTAATGGAAAACTTATAGGATATTTTTATCCAAAGGAGGCAAACAAGTTATAGAAAATAGTAATGATTATTGTGTAATTTTGCAAAATAAAAAAAATTTAAAAATGGAAATTTAAGAAGTTTATACATACTTTTGTAATTTGACCTATTCATTCTTATCAAATTGATCAGAAGTATCAATACTTGTTACAAAAATGTTTATAGATTCAGATAAGCAATTGGAAATTTTTCTTTTCATTGTTACAATTTTAGAGAGAAAATACGAAAAGATATTTTTCAGATTCAACAGCACTAATACATTTACATAAGGCTGTCATGACCTAAGTTAAGGAGATGATGGAATTTTACATTTTATTTAACAATTCACCTGTAAATAACCCCTATAAAAACTGTCTTCCCTCTGTACATCCACACTTGTTCCACTGTTGCACCTAACAAACTCCAGTGTTTTAGATGACTTCAGACAATCTGTAATTTTTATGGTTTTTATGGTTTTACCTGAGTCAAATTTTTGATCCATATCATTTGGGGGAACAGTCAGAAATCAGAGTAATAAGCATGCAAGTTTTCTATTTCTTTTAACCTGCTCTAGCTGATGCTGCTGATGCCCCAGCCAGATGACCCTCACTCTTCTGTTACAAGCCTGTGTTTCCTACTGCACACATCTGTGACTCTGCCCATGGGCACTCCCTGGTCCAGGAAGCAGATTTGGCCCTCACGAGGGGCAAGCTCTCAACCAATGACAGATAGAGTCCATAAAGTGTACATACCTGTCCATTAACACGTCTTGGCTTCCTTCCTTCTTCTTTGTTACTCCTCCATTCCCTCAGTGGTGGGTGCTTCCTCCAGATTATTTCAGGGTCTGCTTCTTGAGGAAGCCAACCTAAGCCACCTGCCAAAGGAATGCTCAAAATCAAAGCATCAGAAGAATGCTACCAGCATACACCACCACAGATGAAGCACACGTGGCACTGGAGGGTGTTTATGGACAAGACTCACTAGATTCGGAGAAGGACTTGTAATGTGCTCTGCCCTCCGGCATTCCTCTGCCACCTGCTTTTGAGATTATTCATTAAATGTTTCAATTATCTGGAGAATGCTGCTAACATTTTAAAAGTTCTAGAGCGTTGCTGTAGAATGGGAATGTTCTGCTCTGCCTAACATGGTAGCTGCTAGCCACTTGTGGTCACTGAGGAACTAAATTGCTAATTTCCTTTAAATTTAAATTGCCACATGCTGCCAGTGGCTACTGTACTGGATTGCACAGTTCTAGAGTTCTGTGAGTGTGAAAAATTTTTGTTAGTTTCCTCCTCCTCATTGTCTTTCAGTCTCTTTTTCCCCTTGTACCATTCTTTTTTCCTTCATTTTTGAGTTAGCCGTCTCCCAAACAGTGGTGTAGCGATCTCATCAGTTTTGGCTGCATTCAGTTATGTGAAGCTACTGACTACATAGAACTGGGGGGTGGAGTTAAGAGCAGTCACTTTAGAAAGCCAGCTGGCTTTATAGTTTAAGAGATCATAATTCCTTACAGATCACATAGCACTTTATTTGTATTTACGTTGCCTTACTTACCAGTGTAACTCGTCTCCAGAGTATGTATGGCATCACTCTGCTCATCTTATGGATATGGTTGTACTGTTTCACGAAGTTTATGGAAGTTAATGGTATATTTAAATTTTCAATAAGCCAGTGGTTGCCCTGACTGATGGCTGAAGACATCTACCAGGTGCGGTGGTAGTGATAATGAGAGCTCCTTTCCATGGCCTCCAAGCCCCTGTGCTGTCTCCATCTCCCTCTGCCCTCCAGTCTTCTTTCTGACACATGCCAAGACCACTTCTGACTGGGGGCTGTGGGCTTGATCCCTCTGCCTGGAAAGCTCCTCCCTAAGGTCTCTGCGTGGATGCTACCTTATCATTCAGCTGTGTCTCCTCCTCGGAGAGACGGCCTTCCTGTTGGTCTTGCACGTTTTTAAAAACATTGAATTAGATTCCAGTGACCTTAAATCAGATGAAAGAGAATTAGATCTTAAGGCTCATATTGATTTGTCAACATTACATAAGTATAGCATTCATTTATGATCTATTTTATAGTTTAAAAATCCTTAATTAGAAGCCAGTATCTAGTTGATATTAAATGGATATCCCTGGGTGAAATAGAACTGGATGTGTTAGGCCCTTATTAATGTGTTGTTAACATATAACTACAGTCTGTGTTTCAGGTATATTTTAATGAACTGTCTTTTGTTAGGTTTTGAAAGCACTGAATTGACTCCTCTTGCTGCAATATGTGTGAAAATATATTCTGGAGGAAAAGAATTAAAGGTGGATGGCTCCATTCAAGTTTCTCTCCCCCTTCTACATACAAATGATGTAAGTGCAGGGGATCACGTTCCTGCCTGGACGTTTGATATGAACACAGGTACGTGAGCTGGGTGAAGATATTCTGTATTCTGAATGTTTTGATTTGAGCATTTGTATGTTTTATCTTAATGTTTCTATATTTTTATTAAAATTTTTTCAGCTTTATCATGGTATAATTAGCAAATAATAAAATTTCTATACTGTTATACAAAATATTAAAATTTAATATGCATTATTTAAAACATAAAATATTTATTTTTGAATGTTTTATCTTTATAGAGCACTAAATCAGTAATGTTATAATATTAAGTACCTTGTCAATGACCATAATTTGCCCCACTTTGATTATTATAACTGTGAGGAAAATGATTTCAATACTACAGTTAAAAATAGCATTATTTACTCACATTCTCATTTTTTATATGCCCTAACATTTTGAGCAGGAAACATTTTTATTTTTTAAATTATTTCTCCTTTTGTGGGTTTTTGTTTTGATAGGCAATATGAATTTATATCTAAAAGCTTGGTTAAAGCAATTGAAAAATGTACGCTGATTTCATGAAAATAACTTTGTTTTATATAGAGATACAGAATGATTATTTTCCAAAAAAAAATTTACCAATTTTGTTCCCTGAGTTTAGCCTCCTAAATAGCAGCTGGAAGCACTTTTTTCTCTTCTGCTTGCCTTGGTTTTGTTCTTGTGCTTCCATGTAAATAAGCTGGGAGTCTTTACTAAAAAACAAACAAACAAAGGATATGATCAGTCTTAAGTGAGTCATGATACACAGCCTAGACAGTTTCACAAGACGTGATTTCTCCCTCATCTCTTTCCGTGTTAATACTTTTCTGGGATACGATGTCCCTTCTGAATGGCAAGGAGACTGTACGTGCCTAAATTTACACCTACCCAAGTTGAAGTCCATCTTCCAAGAGAGATTTTTTTCCTAGTAGCTGTTATTACACAAGCTCTTGGATTCACTGCAGTTGTAGAGCAGGGTATGCATGCCCATCTCAGAACCAATCTTTGTGGCCTGCATATAGAATGCAGATTTATTTAGGCTTAAGTGATGTGTTAGAGCTGGGACTCGAGCCCCAAACTAGTCACATGGACTGAGGCTAGACAGCAGTTGATCCTCAGGAGATTTGGAGTGAGATTTCACTGCAACTGGAAGGGTAAGTAGTGAGGCTATGTTCACTATGGAAGGTAAGTAATAATGTATCTATGTTTTAAAGAAAGACTGGAAACTATATAACTAACAGTGGTAGTTATAAGGGACAAACTCCTCTCTCAACTCTACCACACTCAAAACTTCGCTTCTGGGGGTGTTTTTCTGCACCAGGCAGTTCTCCAACACCAGCTGGGGTGTCCTAAAATTCCATTCGATTCAGACACTCTCTACCTGTAGTGTCAGACCCCTCAGGTTAAGGGCTCAGTCCCACAAGACTGTACCCTCCAACTCAAGAGGCCAGCTGCAAGTCCAGATTGTCATCTGTGCTTGTGACTGACTGCCTATAAGTTGGTGGTTCCTGAGTTTGATCATTTGCCAGAACAGCTCACAGGAAAACAGTTTACTTACTAGATTATCAGTAAATTACAAGAGGATACAACTTGGTACTAGCCAGATGGGAGAGATGCCTAGGGCAAGGTATGGGGGAAGGGGCACAGAGCTTCTGTTCTGTCTCCTCTGGTTGCATCACCCTGCATCTCCACGTGTTCACCAGCTCTGCTCTCTGAATGCTGTAGTTCAGGGATTTTTATGGAGGCTTCATTTTGTAGGCAGGGTTGATTAGATCATTGGACATTGGTGATTGAACTCAATCTCCAGCCCCTCCCTTCTCTGGAAGTATGTGTGGAGGTGGGGCTGAAAGGTCCAACTCTCTAGTCACATGGTTGGTTCACCTGGCAACCAGCCTCCTATCTGTGAGGACTTTCCAAAATTCATCTCATTAACATAAACTCAGCTGGGGTTGAAAACAGCTTGTTGTGAACAACAAGACACTTGTTCTAGCTTTATGGATGTTATCAAGTAGAAAATTAAATTCCAAGGCATTGGGAGCTCTGTGCCAATATTGGGGATTAAGATCAAATACATACATTTCTTATTATAAAGCAGTATCACAGTAATATACTATCATAAATTATTAGATCAAGAGCTCTATGACTTGGATTCTGGTCCATTTACCAACAGTGTGATTTTGAACTAATCAATTTATTTGGGCCTCAATCTCATAATTTGTTGAATGAGAGAATTGTTTTAAAACACTTTAAAAAAGAGTATCTGCTTTATTTAGAGCCCTCCTTTCCAATTGCTCCTCCTGACAAAGGCCTTTGTCTCTTTTGAATTGATTTATCACACATGCAATGCTTAATTTTAATGTGACTATTTAAAGAGCAATAGGTTGATTCATTTGCATCATTTCCAGTTTGCCTACCTTATCAAAAACACTATTTTATGGGTTGGAGCTTTATCATCACACTGAAACAATACACAGAAAACTCATAAATAGCTTTGTTCTGCTGAACTTCATTAAACTTTGGTTTTACCGAATTCTTTTTTCTATGGATGACATTTTGTTGAATAAGATAACATTTTAAAAAGTTTAAGAAATTTAATTCTAGAAGTATGCCAGCAGTATTAGAAAAAAGCAGTATTTAATTTAAAAATTAATAAGGCCCTAAAATATACACTCTACGTGTTTAATCAGAATCCCAGAACAGGTAGCAAATAACCACCTGTTGATAAACTTGGTTTTCATTACTCACATCCTTAAGACATCTCTCAGTGTGTGTAATTTAATTATTTGGAGAGTCATGATTTCCCTAAATATGTCTCCATCCTTAGTTTATTTATAATGATTTTATTTCCTTTAGTCATAACAAACCGTTCAAATTATTCTATTTTTATATATTATAATATATACTATGTTATAATATATATATTATCCCATGATAATATATTGCCACAGGTTTCATAATCTTTTAAGAAGTCCTGCAAAGTATTCCACATGTGACTGTCAGCAAACTATCAGCATTACAGATAAACTGATTAGTATTTTTAACTTGCCTTCCTTTTTAGGTACTTGGGTAAATCATGGCCGGGGAATGGTCAAGGAATATAATAATCATTTAATTTGGACTTACGACGCACCACATTTGGGCTACTGGATAGCAGCTCCACTTCCAGGAACCAGAGGTATTGTAAAAATGAGTCAAAAAGTAAATTTAAAGAAATCCAAATACTTATACTGGAATTGATATTAGCAGATTCCCATTTTATTCTAAGCATTGCCACTTACCTACTGTATGACTGGGAAAAGCTTCTAGTCTCTTGATCTCAGCTTTATTTTTTTCATGTGTATAAAGAAAGATTAAGTTCCACTAACTCTAAGGTCATTTATAGCTGTAATATCTGATGAATCTGTGAAGTAAGAAGTTTGTTCTAATCAAGGATTTTCTTAGTTTACTTTTTAGGAAGAAATTCTACCCAGATCAGTCAGAGCTTTTGGTTGCAAGCATCAGAAACAGATTTTAGATAATTAAAAAAAATGTATTAGGATACAGAGAGTTTGCAGGATCCCAAGGAAGGCTGAAGAACCAGGTTCTAAAAGGCAGGCATCCAAGAGGGCCCAGTGAGCAAGCCTACTTGACTGTCTCTGGAATATTGCTGCTTCCTGACAGCTGATTCCAACCCTTTGCAGTATCTTCCTCATCTGTTCCTCATCTTTCTAGGGATAAAGCATTGGGCCTAAACGTGGGTCATGAGGATACTCCTCATGGAGGTGTGGTGGGGAGGAGGAAGGCCTGTTGAATAATAGTGTCCCCAGACTGTTTTCAGGATAAGACCAGTGACAGCCCGAATGAAGACTGGCCTGACATATAGAAGGTGAACAGGAACCAAGAGCTGTCCACTGGGAATGACCATTCATATCCTAGGAGAAAGGAGTATTTTCACATCTCCTAGACTAACATGGTATCGATCTATCTATGTAATTTGTACTTGGAAATCCTACATTCATCTCCAGTTGTGTAAATCTCTCAAAATTTTCAAACATTGCATATTTCATCCATTAAAGCTTCTTAAAAAAAGGAATATTCTAACCTGCTGTAGTGTAGACTGGTTGCACTGCAGGCCTGCTATCACTTTCTAGGCATTTTGGGCATTTGCTGGTATTGAGTTTCTTCTTGGCTTTCCCAGCTGCCAGCTTTGCTACATCAACTTTCCAGCCTTCAGCATTTCGTTGCTCTTGTCTCTTATCTCATTCTCCTTTAACCTATAGGTTTGTATATTTATAAAAACAAAACTTTCCAAAAAATTCACTAAAATGATGCTGAGAGTGTGAAAGCCGAATGTGTATGTCACTCCATCTTTAATCATGTGTCAGTGATAATTCTTTTGGTTTATCTAATATGTTGGCTTCCAGCTGAAAGGCAGCTGCAAGCTGGCTATTTCATGCTGTTCAGGAATAGTTCCAGTGCACACCCTGATCCAGGATGTAGATGACATTTTGCATACATTTCTCTGTAGCCAGTATTCCAACAGGAGAAATTTAAGCCATTAACCATTATGATCAAGAGGGATGTTCTGTTTTTGTTTGAACTCAAGTGTTCACGAGATTATTTATTCAGAAACCAGAGGGTGGTTATTTGTTTTTCATGGTGCAAAATATCATGCAGTCTTGCCAGCTGTCTGACCTTATTCCATTCTAGATTTGCAACTATAATGAAATATTGATGAAAAAGCACTAATATTTAATTTAATACTTCAACTCAACTTAATCTTATTTCATTTCTAATAAAAAATAACCTAAGGAGCACTTGAGTTTTCTAGAGAGGGAGCACTTGCCACAAAAAATCTGCCCGAAGCAACCAATTTATACAAGCTGACTATGAATTATAAAAGGTGAAATAATTTTAAAATAGGTGGAAGTTTTGTTTTAGCTTGTATGTTGGGAACAATTTTGTGTGAATCCGAGTACTAAAATGGAAGTGTGTGTGGGATTCCCATTTGAATTAGGTACCTTTCAGTGATGCTTTTTTTTTTTTTTAATCCATTCTGTGAGCATATCACAGTCATAGGAACATTACACTAGAAATAGGGATGACCTGATTGTAGTTCTGGCTTTGCCAGTAATTAACGGGGTGAACTTGAAATAGTACTTACCCATCTGAGTGTTAGTTTTTTCTAAATTGCGAGAGTTGGCTATGAGGCTCACTAATGTTCCTACACATTTTAGGATGTGAGTGTTAACTGTAAAATCAAAATTGGTCCTATGATGGGCTAGTTAGTGTCTGGTATGCTGGAGCTGCTTAAGTTATAATGTGGTTAATAATATACTAAATATGTTTTAAAAATACATCTTACTATTTTTTCAAGGAATTCTAGAAATCTGTCTAAGTGCAAGAAATTAAAATCAGTTTTTCACAAATTGCTATAGGTGGGTGGCTGAGTATGGAGTTAATTTATTAAAAATATATTATTAATGTTTTTAAATATGCATTTTCAAGTATATTTGATTGAGATTGTAATTTTCTACCTCTCTAACTCCTTTTGGGCATGTGTGTGCACACACATGTGCAGATCTGTGCTTTTTTGCTATTGCCATACACACTTTAAGACTTGGGGCAAATGCAACAATGTCAGCCTTATATTTCCAAAAGTGAGTTCTGTTGTAATTCTGTGGAGTAAGTCATTAGCATTACTCTGTTGTGGAAGTATATATATTCATATGTTCTTAGAAGCAGAAGTTGAATTTCTCCCAGTTATAATCAAACTTTACTTTGTGGCAGCTCTGGATCCTGAATAAGAATCTGCAGATGGAATTGTTACTTTTCTTTTTTGTTTGAAGAAATTTCACATTGTGCAGTGCTGTACTTGGTTGCCTATTCGATATGATAAACCCTTTATCAGTTACCGCAGAGGAAAGAGTGGTTGATCCTGGAAGTGCCTGTTCTTATATGAAGTTTCATTTAACACAACAGCAGTATAATTTAGCTAACACTTACTGAGCGCTTATCGTGTGCTTATTACTGTTCTAAATATTTTATAAGTATTAACCCATTTAATCCTCGTAACCGCCCACACAGGTAAGTGATGACAGATCTGGACTGAGACACACATAAATGAAGCCTGCCCCAAACAACACAGAAATAAAGGGTGAGGCCAGGATTCCAGTTCAGGCACTCTGGCTCCAAAGTCTGAATGGGCACATAACCAGAACACTGCTTCTCCAAACCCTTTAATATGACTGGTACTTTAACTTTTGCATCATGTAACTTGATAAAAGTAAAGGGTCTGAAGACCTCATGATCCTTAGTTTTTCTAGTGTCCCTGGTGAAGTTGAGAGCCTTATGCTGGACATTTCCTTATGGTGGAGATGACCAGGAAGTCGGCTGTCTCATCACTCTCCCCGCTTTATCACCCTGAATACATATTAGAATCTAGCTGATACTGACTTGTTACATACATTTTTGAGCAAAATGAAGTGTTAGTGATGTTGAAACATTATCTCAAGATTAGTTGCATTTATTTTCATAGGCTACACCAGTCATCCCGGTGCCGGTGCTTAGTCTGCTCTTTCCTGCAGTTAAGCTGATTACAACAGCATTGGATTTATGTGCTCTCATAAGGAAGAAGAGGGGGTCACCTGTGCCTCTGCTGGGCTTAGCTTACTGAGATCACAGCATTGTCATATTCTAGAGCCCAGCTGGAAGGAACTGCAACTTTTAATTCAGGTTCCCCAATTTTTGGATTCTCTCTGGTCCTTTCATCCCTGTTTACTTTGGCAAATTCTTTTTTGAATTTATCTTTGAGGTTTCTTTTTTAATAGGATGCAGCTAACAATCAGTACTCACTACCAACATTCTATCTCAAAACCTTTTTACACAAAACTCTCATTAGAAATGTTTTCTCCCAGTTTGTTCCACCAAATATTTTTGCTACCACATTTTTACTACCTCCTGCAGCAGTTTCCTCAGCGCTTGGCTTGGAAGCCAGTGTCACATGTTTTAGGTTTTTGTTATAGCAGCATTTCAGCATCTTGGTACCGATGTCTGTAATGCTCAGATTGCCGCCGTAACAAACAAACCTGTTGTCTCTGGCTAACAACAGCAAACACTTACTTGTTGCTTTCATTTCAGGAATGTTGGGCTTGGCTTGATTCAGTTCAACACTTTTTTCTTTGTTTAGAACCTGAGTTGAAGGAAGAGCAAAACTTTAGGATTTACTGCTCACATGGTAGGGTGCTTTAGCAAGAGGACAGGCCATTCATTCATGTAGCCTCATTTAAGGTGCTCACATTTCACTGGGCAGAGTGAGTCAGTTGATTAAGCCTGAAGTGGGTAGCAAAGGTATTCCCCACCCACAGGGAAGCCTGCCATGGGAGGCGAGCAAACAAATACAACTATGTGTACACATACTTCATTTGCCTCGCCCAGGATAGGACACGGTGGAAAATTTGATCTCAAATAATGTTTTCTCTTTGTTTATATTTAGGTTCAGGTATAAATGGAGACTCAAAGGACATAACTGCCTACCACACAGTGTTTCTTACAGCCATATTAGGAGGAACAATAGTCATTGTCATTGGATTTTTTGCTGTACTTCTTTGTTACTGCAGGTAAGAACAATATTAAGGTGTGTGAACACAGAAACTATCGGATTATAGTATCATGTCTGTGTGTGCTCTGTGTATTAGAGTTTATTTCTAGAAATCAATGGTTTGGTCTTTAAAATATGTAGACTAAAATAAAAATGGACATTCTGACAATAGCATAGCAGACACAATAAGCATATTACAAAACGTTTTTTTTTTTAAATGAAGCCTTTTAGATCATAAACATATTATGAATTTTTTGTTTTAATGAAGCCTTCTAGATCATAACTTTTAAGCATTTCTTGCCTTCCCCTCTACTCTAGGGACAAGTGTGGTACTCCGCAAAAGAGAGAAAGAAATGTCACTAAGCTTGAGGTCCTCAAGAGAGACCAGACAACTTCAACAACACACATAAATCACATCAGCTCAGTCAAAGTTGCATTAAAAGCTGAGGACAAGTCACAGTTATTCAATGCCAAAAACTCCTCGTACAGCCCTCAGAAAAAGGAACCATCAAAGGTAGAAGCAGAAGACAGAGTGCCCGTGGTAAAAACTCGGGACAATTTAAAAATCTACAATGAAGATGTTTCATTTCTGTCAGTCAATCAAAATAATTACTCAAGAAACCCAACACAGTCTTTGGAGTCCAGTGTAGGGGCCAAACAGCCTAAACATGTTAACAACAATATACCTTCGTCTCTAGGTGATGCTCAAGAGGAAAAGAGGTATCTCACAGGTAAGGAAGAGGTGTATGGGCATCCCCACATTCCTGAACAGCTAATGCACATCTATAGCCAGCCCATTGCCATCTTTCAGACATCTGACCTTTTCTCCACCCCAGAGCAGTTACATACTGCTAAGTCAGCTACTTTGCCAAGAAAGGGACAGTTAGTCTATGGCCAGTTGATGGAACCAGTAAACAGAGAGAACTTTACACAGACATTGCCCAAAATGCCAATGCATTCTCATGCACAGCCCCCAGATGCCAGGGAAGAGAATATCCCACTCGAAGGTCAACAGAGCTTGCCATCCCAGACTTCAGATTGGAGCCGGTATTCAAACAGCTTACTAGAATCTGTTTCTGTTCCTGGAACACTAAATGAAGCTGTGGTGATGACTCCCTTCTCGTCAGAGCTTCAAGGGATTTCAGAACAGACCCTGCTAGAGCTGTCCAAAGGAAAGCCCTCCCCCCACCCCAGAGCCTGGTTCGTGTCTCTTGATGGAAAGCCAGTCGCACAGGTGAGGCACTCCTTCATAGACCTGAAAAAGGGCAAGAGAACCCAGAGCAACGATACGAGTCTGGACTCGGGGGTGGACATGAACGAGCACCACTCAAGCAGGAAACTGGAGAGGGAGAAAACTTTCATCAAAAGCATGCATCAGCCTAAGATCCTTTACTTAGAAGATTTAGACCTGAGCAGTAGTGAGAGTGGAACCACTGTCTGCTCCCCCGAGGACCCAGCTTTAAGGCACATCCTAGATGCAGGGAGTGGAGCTATCATGGAGCACCCTGGGGAGGAGTCCCCAGGAAGAAAAAGCACTGTTGAAGATTTTGAAGCCAATATATCCCCGACTAAGAAAAGGGGCAGGCCACCGCTAGCCAAAAAAGATAGCAAGACTAATATTTGGAAGAAGCGAGAGGAACGCCCACTTATTCCCATAAATTAACACCAAGAGTGGTTGTGTCTCTGCTGTCTCGTGCTGTTTATCCTTGCTTCTCGTTGTAAATTGCCGTATGAACTTCTTAAAAGTTGAGACTGAGGAATCTCGTGGTCCCTGGACATGTCTCAAGCAGAGTAAATAGTAAAATGGTAATGCAGTAGTGAGAGAAAGATACCAAGGAATGCTTTTTCTGGCCTATTCTTTTCATTTATTTTTGGGTGATGAATTTGAATGATCCAAGAGTTCAAAATATAACATAGCTTCGAGATGTTAGTTATCTGAAAATGTTGCTCTGTCAGCAAGTTTAGCCCTGATTCCCTGCAGAATAACAGTGAAAAGTGTACTCCTAAAGTTGCTTTCAAAAATGTTGCCTCTGCTCTGATGACTACCCCTGTGAAACGTTTAGAAATGACACTGTACTCTTCAAGCATCATATTCTTGTGAAATGTTACTATTGCGTTCTCTACTGCCTATACTTGAAAGTAACTTGATAAATGTTCTGGACTGATGTTATTTTAGAGTTCAAAAGCCAAACCACATGTTTTTCCCCCGATAAACAGCATGTGTATTGTATCAACCCAAAAGTAAATTCCATACTCATATAAGATGGGCAAAAAGCTACTTGGTTGTGAGAGAGGGAAATGCCAGCTCTTCGGTTATTTCGGATGTAACTTCACAGAATAAATAAGGTGTCAATTTGTTAGAAATCTGAGAAATGAATGCTCAGATACTGAATTTTTATTTAAAAATTTCTTACCCCTTCCCACACCACCAAGAAGTGAAATGAGCTTAGCTGTGAAGGAAAACTTTTTACCAATCTAAAAAACCAAAAAACAAACATCCCCTCTGCCATCTTTAGTTTAAGACTCATTGATATATGTAGGCTAAAGTCAGTTTTAAGATATTTCTTCTATTCAAAAAAAGATTTCAGTCACTTAAATGCTATTACATGTTATTAAAAAAATCAATGAATTGACAATTTCTTATGAACACCAATAATTAAACTAGGTGGAGCTAAAGGAAACAAACATTTCACTTTTTTGAAACGTCAAGCGGGAAAAAAATGCCATTTCTCTGAGACTCAAAAATATCTTCAGGATATCAGGTATATATTCAGTTTTTTTCTTCTATTGACATTCATAAAATATGTTTGGGAAAGCCAGTTTTAATTTCATGGGAAAAGTAAAAAATTTTTCTTAAATCATGCAAATGCTGTAAGTTACATAAATAACATCTTTTTTCCAGTTTTGGAATACATTCTTTTCATCATCGCAAGGAATTCAGTGGGAACACAATTCAACAGCTGTTTTTAATTATAAGTATCTTCAACTCAGAATTAGCATTCTTATGTCCTAAAAATGAAGCTCTTTGTTAATTAAAATCAACTCATCCCATTTTTCTTAAAACTTCCATAAAGGCAAATGTCTGAAACAGCTTCCCCTTTCCCTTGAGGGAAAAAAATGAAACTAAATTGCTTTATTTCTCATGCCCTGCTAATTAACATGGGAGCAACATAGAGACCCAAGGTACATAAACAAGTTGAAAGAACTGAAATTAGCCACCTTAGCTTCAGTCAAATTACAGATGGATATACAATGAAAAACAACAGCTTTTCCCCCCAAGATAGAGTAGACTTCAGCCAGTTTTTCCTGTAATCATTTCTGAAGTATGTAACCTGTCAGATAACACTCCTACCTTTCTGTATTAACCCAAAGAACTTAAAGACCTAGGCAAAAGTTTGCTATATTTTACAGCAATCCAGGGAAGAGATACATGTTGTGGGTAATACCTAGATTTACTTTTTTGGGGGGTGGTGGCGATAAGATCCAAAATTAGAGGTGGCTTCTTACTAGTCTTATACAGAAAGATGCAAGAAAAGTGGCATAAATGAAAATGATTTGGAAAAGGTTAAGGAGTTAGTGCTCTGCTGAAGTGCCTTTGATATAGACTTGCTTTATTAGAAGGATATGGAACATCTTTCTTAAATGTGCATTTTCTTTGTTAGCCAAATTAAAACAGATGTGCAGTTTTTATTAAATATATAGATCTAGTGTTTCACGTTGGAACAATGAATTTTGCATGCCAGTAACATCTCTTGGTGTTTCTTTTTTGAATCCAGTTTATATTGATACACTGTTTATGTTGGAATGAAGTTAGAAACTATATAGTAATATGTTGCACTTCAATACTTTAAGTGTATATTTCCCCACCCTTAAAAATGTTTAATCTCTCATCTTGGTAATCGAGTGCACACACTGATACAGGAGGATACCATTCAGGTATGCCACTTACTTTCTTGTGTAAAGGAAATGAGAAGATGTATCCCCAAGGGCTTTTCTAGAAATACTTTTTTGGTTTCCGAATAAAATCTTATTTTTTTATACACTGCACATTCTGTTCTCAATTGGGAATTATAGGCAACTTATCTTTTCTAACGATCAAAAATGTGTAACTTCTCATTTGTGAGTGGTTCACAAATTTCCTGTTAAAAAGCTGAAGCCATCTACTTTTTCTTAACCCAAGTGATAATTAAACCTACAATATTCACAAGTTTCTTAAAATTTTTAAATTGAAAACCAACAGTTTTTCTGCAAATGAAAATCTTGAGGATTTTGGTCACAAATTGTTAGCATTTGTGGATCCTTTGTATATACTTTGGATATATCTTAAAAGCAAAGTTATCCCTCAATTAACTGATGGATTCATTTACTAAAGCACAGCTATATGTATTTTTGAATACATATTATCCTGAATTTATAAAATCCATTTTTATGACATTTATGCAGTTGTATAGGGATTACACACCCTTTTATAATAAATACACAGTATACCACGAAGGTCACAAATGTTGAGGAATCAAAGCACTTCTTTGCTTTGGCAGTCACTTTTAGATCACTTTCTGTGTGTTTGAATCTTCTGGTATCGATACATAGTGTAGAGTTTTAGAGATCTGTGGGTCAAATAATGTCCCTCAAAACTTCCCAGGAAGGTGAAGCTCAAAGTTACATATTCATTTATAGGGAAGGCTCGAGTTACTGATTTCTCCATGTACTAGCATTGTAAAGAATTTGACAGTTTTGACAATTAATTTCCATCTTAGACCTAGAGTTGACATTTTGCCCTCTTGTTTCCAAGTGTTTCTATCTTTTGTATTCTTTTGTCAGAGGAATCTCACATTTCAGTGTATTTATTGCCATTACTACTATATTTACTGCTGAAAACTTAACAATCTGAAGATTTGTAAAATGTTATAGTTCATTAAAGATAATAAAATAAATCTAAAAATGTACTTGATGCATTGTTTAATTTGGGGTAAACCATGAAACATTCTTCCCTAAATTGTTATTTAATCTAGTAAATATTCAATTTTTTATTTATTACACTTATAGTAAAATAAACATTTGAATATCCTTTGTTTATATAATGAACTTGATTTCTCTTCGTATTTCATGTTCTCCAAAGTTCACATTTTTACTACTAAAGTTGAGTATACACAAATTATTTTTCCATTCAGTTAAAGACTTTTAAAGATAATCTGATAGACATTTTGGGAGTTGCAAATTATTTTACATTCTAAATGATAAAATAATACAATATCCCCTGCCAACCCCTGTTTAAAAAAATTCTTTAAACTTTAAACCTAAGACTAAGATACACAAAGGCTGTTTACACTTAAGAGAATTAGCTCTCCTTCAAGAACCCTTCTGCTCAGTTAATTGAACAATGCCTAAGAGTTCATATAGTTTGTATTGTGGAAGTTTAGACTATCTTTTAGAGTGATTATCCTGGCTCCCATGTTTTTAGACAGTTTGTATCTTATATAAATAAATATGGTACTGGGAATAACTTTGGTCAGTTTTAATGGGAATTGGGCTCTGAATACAGTGGAGATTATGACCCTCGACCCTGGCATTGAAATAGACACTTTGGTTTGGATTCTTGCTGAGTGCAAGCCAGGCTGTGGCCACCTTTGTCAAGGCCTGGTCTCCTTCTAGGAGAGTCTGGAGTCTTAACAGAAATGATGCAGCCCCTGGAAGAGTCACGCAGGACCTAAACTCACACGTAACTAATTGTAACAGAAAACAGGTTTCATAAATCACAATCTCAGATTTAGCTGCCAGATTGTTCATGAGCTGGTCATCACATTTTCATCTGAAGGGAAATTGATATTGGAAGACTGATATGTAGGAAAGGTAGGAGGTATTTTTAAAAGCTTATCAAAATTATTCATTTACTTGATAATTGTGACAGCTAGTCAGGGACTCTTTCTTTGAACTACATGCTGGAAAAATGTTAAACTATACAGCAGTGTTGCTTTATCTAGACTTCATAAAATCATCTTTTGGCCTTCTATTTATAGATAGATTTTTTTTTTATCATGATACACAGTGAGACAGCTTAATTCCAACAGTAAGCTCTCTCTAAATTAATTGTGGGGTTAATTTCTTTTGAGAAATCTGCTCTATTGTCTTAGATTTGAATCTGTTTCCTCCATCAAAGTAAGTTGTTTTTTTTTTTTTAACTTGTTTTCTTTCTTATCATTCTATATTTTGAGCCTCTTTATTTTGGGACTGAGGACTTCTGTCCATTGATTTTTTTTTCCTTTATAAAAACATTTTTAGAGTTTGACTAAAAAATTGTCTAGAAATCATAGTTTATAATGTTAGATAACAAAAAGTTAATAAACTCAATTATAAATGATGGAGAAACATTATCACTAAATATGGAAAATTTCTTAGTTGTCAAGAAAAATAGTTATTTCACCCCCTATTTTCTTTCTAGGATAGCTATGCTTAAAGATCTTAAAGGTAATTTTTAAATTACCTTTGGTGTTTGTTAAAACATGGCAGTAACACTTTTTTCCACTTTGCTACAGTAGATTAATATCTTCCTATTTCTTTTGGGAAAGTTCACATGTTGAAAAGACATATATGGTATTTTCTAAAAATCTTTGGTTGCAAAACTTTATTACCTGGTTTTCAGACCTACACTTGCTATTGTTGTAAACTATATTCCACAGTCCTGTAGGGATACTCCAATTTCCCACATGATTTAGTCTTTTTTTTTTTTCCTCTTCTTCTGTTCTTCAGGTTGACTAGAAGTTTCATGATTCATATGTTGACTGATTCTAATCCTTGTGGACCTTATTAAAACACTAGACTAACTGCAGACAGTCTGATTCAAAACAAACCAGATAATTACATTCCCAGGAGTCTCTGGGCTTATTACACTTCAACGTCTTAGTTAAGAACCTTTCCTAAATACTGTACTGAAAAGCATAACTGTAGCTATTAAGCAATGTGCAGTAGCTAACTCGAAATGATTTTTATTTTATAGATCTCCACATTTCAGTCTAGAAAATAGATTTTTTTTGTTTTATGTAAAAACATTTTTTAAAGGAAATTTATTCAGCTGAAGTTTACCTCTAATATCTGGCATTCTGAAATATACACTGCTTTGAAACCCTGATTTCTAATTTAGATAACTTACAAAAGATTTGTGTCCATTAAATACAGAAATGTTTAATTATTACCGTGTACTTTTACAGATATTTTATTTTCATTATTAATTTTTCATTTGGTGTTTATTACTGATTATTGGGGTAACTAGGTGACTGGCACAAGGCTTGAGAGGAGATCTGTCATTTTCCCTTGGATGTTCTGAGTTAAAAGGATCAGTGGGGTATCTAGGAGATTTTCTGTGCACCTTTGAATGTGAATCAATCTTAGCTATTAGGGTAACATCGGATGTTAGATCTGATGCAGCAGGGTTTGGGGAATTCCAGATAGTTGTTTGAAGCTACAGGTGAAGGTAAGATGGTCAAGAACTAGTATGTAGGGTGAGAAAAGACTTCTGATGTCATTAAATTATCTGTGTAATCAATAACAAAAATAAAAGGAAAATATCAATTCTATTTAAAAAAATTGGGTTTTAAAAACAGACTGATGTGTATATATTTAGGCTGAAAAAAAAAAGACAGTGACTTCATTGTCTCCTTTTAAATTTCATAAATATGACTTTGACTTTACATCTCAGGTTTGGTATAAATTCAGTTTTTGTAAGTAGGCTCTTATTTAAAAACAAGTGGCAAGTAATTATTTTTATGTTTTATGTTATGTTTATATTAACTTCTTCCTTCATTACTAAACTTGTTCTTTTTTTTATATTGCATTTTTACAACGTAGGTTTTCCATAAATATTTTAAAAACAAAAGAAGCAAAAGTCAGAAGATCTGGGTTGAAATCAAGGCATTTCCCATTTCTAGTAAACTTCAGTTTTCTCATGTTATATGGCTCTGACACTGTTCATAATAGTAATGCCTCCCTTACATGGCAGATGTAAGACTTAAGGTGGTGCAGAGGAAAAGCACAGACCAGGCAAATATTAGTTATTGTCCAATGACACTACATTTGATGAACTTACAAAGTATAGGGGGTCACTTTTTTGATTCAGCCTTGTTTAACCAACGGGGTGATCTCCAATTGAGAGCTTATTATCACTGCAAACCAACACCTATATCACTGATAGCAATTATCAAAATGTAGCCTCCAAATGTCAGAGTTCTCCTTATAGCCACTATTGTGGTGCTTTTACATCAGGACCATTAGATATTGGGGAAAGAAGGGAACCACTAAAATCGGGGGATTTGACAAGTTGGGGTACTACTCAGTTGCTCTCATGCATAGGTTGCCTCCCATACTTCATGTTGTCTCATGTAAGTCAGTAACTGCTCAGCTGCCTAGAATGATTTAGCAATAACCATCAAAGAGGCATGAAGAAGTCCACAGAAGAAGAAGAAAAAGAAAACACATGTGTTTAGGTCCATAGAACCCTCAGTTTTCAGGTCAACCATCTCTTTCTGGGGAGACGGTTTTAATGAAGGGAGCTAGCCCCTCACTCACCTCCTATGGTGGTGAGAAGAGCATTTTACTGTACTCCTCCCAGAAATTCTGGTTGAGGGTAGGATATCAGAGGGTCACTGGTGAAGTCTGAGCCCCACATCAGGCTCCCCAGCCAAGAAGTCATGCAGAGGGAAGACAAGCCCCTAGAATGGCTGCCTCTGATGGCCATGGGGCTCGTGTTTGGGAGAGCTGGAGGGCTGCAGAAAACAAAGACCAGTCTTAAAGGATCTGTACAAAATCTCACACGCCCTGACTTCAGCACAGAGGTGGTGATTTGAAAGAAGCCTGGGTCAGACCTACTTGCTGATATTGGAGGACTTCCCAGAGAGACAGGAGACCACTGGAACTCCCCTGGGGACATAGATACGGGCAGTAGTCATTTCAGGGAGCTTGTTTAAAAAGAAAACATTGGTGTTGTCAAGCACCATTTTGGAGTCCTCTCTCCAACCTATTATGCTGGAGGCTTACCCATCCAGCAAAACACAGGCATCATTACTGGATTCCCCTGGTCCACACAGCCAGCCAACCGGGGACCAAACCCCACACACCAGTGGGCCAGCACCAGCCCCAGGGACCCCCAGACCCTGCAGCTGGCTGCAGTGGGACACAGCTCTGCTCACCAGTGGACCAGCACCAGCCCTGGGCATCTCCGGGCCCCACAGCTGGCCACTCAAAGCCCAGCACTACTCAGCTAGTTAACCAGAACCACACCAGGCCCCTCCAGGTCCTGCAGCCGGCCATGCAGGCACTGACCCTGCCCACCAGTGGGCTGGCAACAGCCCTGGGACACCATGAACCGTGCAGCTGGCTACATTGTGACCTGGCCCCATACTCACCTGTGGGATAGCACCAGTCCTGAGAACTAATGCCCTACCCTGAGACACACGACTGGTCACACCAGAGCCTGGCTCCATCCACCAGCAGGCTGGCAGCCACTGCTTGAGACAGGACCTGGCTGCCAACGAGGACAGGGGCCAGCCCTGTCTACAAGAATACTCACAGCAGTTGGCCCTGCCCATGTAGCCCACATAGGGGGTCCCCTAAAGCATTTAACTAGTGACCAGTGGGGAGTGTGCTACTGAGCCCTGTAGGATGTCTCCTAAATAAAGCCACTTCTCCAAGATCAGGAAGTGTAACTGACCTACCAAATACATAGAAATAAATGCACAGAATTGGGCAAAATGAGAAGACAAGAGGAATATGCCCCAAACAAAGGAACAAGACATAGGAAAAGAACTAAACAAAATGGAGACAAGCAATCTATTCAATAAAGAATTCAAGACAATGATCACAAAGACGCTTAACAAACTCAGGAGAAGAACGGATGAATATGATGGAATTTTTAATGAAGAGTTAGAAAATATAAAGAAGAATCAACCAGAGCTGAAGAATAAAACAACTGAAATAAAAAATACACTAAAAGGAATCAACAGTAGATGATACAGAGGAACAGAGCAGCAAACTGGAACACTGACAAGTGGAAACCACACAAGCTGAACAGAAAAACAAAAAAAGACCTTTTCAAAATGAGGATAGTTTAAGAGACATCTGGGACAAAATCAAGCATACCAACATTCACATTATAGGGGTCTCAGAAAAAGAGAGATAAAAAGGGGGCAGAAAACTGTCTGAAGAAATAATAGGTGACAAATTCCCTAATCTGGGAAAAGAAACAGACTTCCAGGTCCAGGAAGCAGAGAAAGACAAGATGAACACAAAGAGGCCCAAACCAAGACACACTGTAGTCAAAATGGCAAAAATTAAAGGTAAAGAGAAAATCTTAAAAAGCAACAAGAGAAAAGCGATCAGTTAGGTATAGGATAACTCCTATAAGTCAATAAGCTGATTTTTCAGCAGAAACTTTGCAGGCCAGAAGAGAGTGGCACAATATATTCAAAATAATGAATGGTGAAAAGCTATAACCAAGAATACTCTACCCAGCAAGTTTATCATTCAGATTTGAAGGCAAGATAGCTCTACAGACAAAAACTAAAAGAGATCAGCTTTCAAATTAATTTTACAGGGCCTCATCCTGATACCAAATTTAGACAAGGACACTACAGAAAAAGAAGTTACTGGACAGTATCACTGATGAGCATAGATGAAAAATCCTCAAAAATATCAGCAAACCAAATCCAACAATACATTATAAGGATCATATGCCACGAGTCCGTGGAATTTACCCCAGAAGTTCAAAGATGTTTCAGTATCTGCAAATAAATCAATGGGATTCAATGTATTTGCAAATTGAAGAATAAAAATCATAACAATGATCATCTCAATAGATGAAGAAAAAGCTTTTGACAAAATTCAGCATATATTTATGACAAAAACACTAAGCAAAGTGAATATAGAGGAAACACAGTTGAACAAAATAAAGGCCAAGTAGGATAAGCTGATAGCTAACATCATACTCAAACAGTGAAACCCTGAAAGCATTTCCTCTAAAATCAGAAACAAGACAGGGATGCCCATACTCTCCACTTATATTCAGTGTAGTATACAGTAATCAGACAAGTAACATAAATAAATAAAATCCAAATTAGAAAGAAGTAAAACTGTCAATGAAGATTACATGATACTCTTTATAAAAAATTCTAAAGATGCCACCAAAAAACTAAAATGAATTCAGTAAAGTTGCAGCATATAAATAAAGTAAATATGCAGAAATCTGTTGCATTTCTATGCACTAGCAACAAACTATCAAAAGAAGAAATTAAAAATCCCATTTATAATCCCAACAAAAAACAATGAAATACCTGGAAACAAATCTAACCAAGGAAGTAAACAACTTTTACTTGCAAAAGTGTAATGTTGTTTTGATGAAGGAAACTGAAGATGACACAAAAAATGGAAAGAAAGCCATGATCATTAATTGGAATAATTAATATTATTAAAATGACCTTACTCCCCAAGGCAATCTACACTTTGAGTGTAATCCTTATCAAAATACCAATGGCATTTTTCACAGAACCAGAAGAAATAATTCTAAAATTTGTATGGAAACACAAAAGACCCTGAAGAGCCAAAACAACCTTGAGAAAGAACAAAGCTGGAGGGATCATACTCTCTGATTTCAAACTATATTACAAAGATACAGTTAATCAAAATAGTATGGTATTAGCACAAAAGCAGACACAGATCAATGGAACAAAACAGAAACCTTGGAAATAAATCCACATGGTCAATACAGTCAATTTACTACAAAGAAGGCAAGGATATACAATAGGGGAAAGACAACTTCTTTAATAAATGGTGCTGGGAATACTTGAAAGCTACATGTCAAAGAATGAAACTAGATTACTTTCTCACATCGTATGCAAAAATAAACTCAAAATGGATTGAGACTTAAATGTAAGATGTAATACCATAAAACTCACAAAAGAAAACATAGGCAGTATGCTCTTTGACATAGGTCTTAGCAATATTTTTTTTATATATCTCCTCAGGCAAAGGAAACAAAAGCAAAAATAAACACTTGAGGCTATATCAAAGTAAAACGTTTTTGTACAGTGAAGGAAACTTGCAACAAAATGAAAAGGCAGCCTACTGAATGGGAGAAGATATTTGCAAACAATATATCCTCTAAGGGGTTTAATATCCAAAACATATAAACACATACAATTCAACATCAAAAAACCAAACAACCTGATTAAAAACTGGGCAGAAGATTTGAACAGATACTATTCCAAAGAAGATGCATGAGAAGATGCTCAACATCACTAATCATGAGGGAAATGCAAATCAAAATCACAGTGAGATATCACCTTATACCTGTCAGAATAACTAGCATCAAAAAGACGACAAATAATAAGTACTGGCTAGCCTGTGGAGAAAAGAAAACCCTCATGCACTATTAATGGGATTGCAAATTGCTACAGCAATATGGAAAACAGTATGGAGGGTGCTCAAAAAATTAAAAATAGAACTGCCATATGATCCCACAATTTCATATTCACTTGAAGAAAACAAAGACACTTATTTGAAAACATATATGAACTCCAAAGTTCACTGCAGCATTATTTACAATAAGAGAAGACATGGAATTAATGTAAGTGTCCGTTGATAGATGAATGAATAAAGAAATAGTGGTTAGATATATATACAATGGAATAGTACTCAGCCATAAAAAATAAACCTCACCATTTGTGACAACATTGATGAATCTGAAGGATATTATTTAAGAGAAATGAGGCAGAGAAACAAATCCTGCATGATCTTACTTATATGTGTAATCTAAAAACAAAACAAAATGAACACAGACTCACAGATACAGAGAACAAATGGGTGGTTGTCAGAAGGATGAGGGTGAGGAAGGTGAATGAAAAAGAAGGGGATTAAGAGGTATAACCTCCAGTTATATAATAAATAAGCCACAGAGATGTAATATACAGCATAAGTAATATGGCCAATAATATAATAAATTTGGGGACAGATAGTTACTAAACTTATTGTAGTAATCATTACATGATTATGAAAAAGTCAAATCATTATGTAATATACCTGAAACTGACAATATTGTACATCAACTATATTTCAATTAAAAAATAAAATAAAATGCCCAAGGATAGGTGTGAAGATTAATGTATTTTCACAAACTCTGTACTCTTCTATAACCAGAATCAGATAAAGAATGTTGCTATTGCCCTGTTCATTACCCTCTCAAGGACAGTTCTGTCTTTCTATCACCTTCATCACCTTATATTTGTTTTGCTAAGTTTTTATCTTCATATAAATGAGATTGTAAAGTGGATACAATTTTGTGTTTGGCTGTTTTCATGCAATACTCTCATTATTTTTACTTTTTTTTATCAATATATATCTGTAAATATCAACTATTTTCAAAGAGACTGTATCATCTCTATTACATCTATGAATTGCATAAATATAATTGAAATAAATGAACAGAAAAAATACATTTATCAGTTTAAAGTAAACTGTTATAAGTATAAAATGTATTATATAGGCCTCATGGTAATCACAAAGTAAAAAAAAAAAACTATAGAAGATAAAGGAAGTTAGGAATCAACTACAAAACCATCAAATCACAGAGAAAGAGAAGAAAGGATCAACCTAATTACAAAATAGCCAGAAAATGATTAAGAAAATGCCAATAGTAATAATATACCTATCAATAATTACTTTAAATGGACTAAATTCTCCAGTCAAAAGACAAAGAATCACTAAATAGATTAAAAAAATAAACAAACCAAAAAAACAAGACCCAACTATTTGGTGTCTACAAGAGACTCAGCATTAAGGATACGAACAGACAGAATTTGAAAAAAGGTATTCCATGCAAATGGAATTCAAAAGAGATCAGGGAGTTATACCTATCTTAGATAAAACCGACTTTAAGTCAAAGACTGTTCTGAAGACAAAGAAGGTTATTATATAATAATAATACTATTTGCAGCAACGTGGATGGACTGACTTAGAGATCATCATTCTAAGTGAAGTAAGCCAGAAAGAGAAAGAAAAATATCATATGATATCACTCATATGTGGAATCTAAAAAAAAGAATAAAAGAGGACACTAATGAACTCATCTACAATGAGAAAAAGACTTGCAGACATAGTAAACAATCTTATGGTTACTGGGGCAAAGGGGGTGAGAAGGTATAAATTTGGGAGTTTGAGATTTGCGAATGTTAGCCACTATATATAAAAATAGATAAAAAAAACAAATTTCTTCTGTATAGCACAGGGAACTGTATTCAATATCTTGTAATAACCTTTGATGAAAAAGAATATCAAAATGAATATATGTATATATATGTGCATGACTAGGACATTATGCTGTACATGAGAAATTGACACATTGTAACTGAATATACGTCAATTAAAAAAAAAGAAACCAAAAAACAATGATAAATGGGTCAATCTAACTAGAGTATATAACATTCATAAATGTTTATGCACCCAAGAGAGGAAACATCTAAATATATAATCAAATACTAATCTGAAGGGAGAAATAGGCAATAATAATAACAATGGAATTCAAGACCACACTTTCATCAATGGATAGTTCATCCAGACAGATAAATCAGTAAGAAAACATTGGACTTAAACCACATGTTAGACTAGATGGATAAAACAGACATTCACAGAACATTCCATTCAATAGAAGCAGAATACACAGTTTTTCAAGTGCACGTGGGACAAGTCAGTGTTTAAGAAGATTGAAATCATACAAAACATCTTTTCCAACCACAATAGTATTGAAACTATACATCAATTAGAAGAAAAAAAACCTGGAAATTTTACAAATATGTGAAGATTAAATGAACAACCAATGGGTCAAAGAGGAATCAAGATAAATAATAAAATACCTTCAGAAATAAAAATGGAAATGCAACATTCCAAGAATTATGGGATCCAGCAAAAGCAGTTCTAGGAGAGAAGTTCATAGTAATAAATGCCTCCATCAAGAAACAAGAAACCTAACTTCACACCTAAAGCACTAGAAAAAGAAGGCCAACTAAGCCCACTATTAGTTGAAGAAAGAAAACAAAGATTAGAGTGTAAATAAATGAACAGAGACTAAAAAGACAATTGAAAAGATTAATGAAATGGATAAGTGTTTTTTAAAAAAGATAAAATAGACAAATCTTTTGCAACTCTTACTTAGAAAAAAAGGCAGGACTCAAATATAATTAGTAATGAAAGAAGAGCAATTACAACTGAAACAGAGAAATATAATAGATCATATATAATGAACAATTATATATCAATGAACTGGGCAACCTAGAAGAAATGGATAAAATTCCTAGAAACATACAACCTACCAAGACCAAATTTTGAAGAAATAGAAAATCTGAACACGCCAATAATGAATAAGGAGATTGGATCAGAAATCAAAAACCTCCCAACAAACAAAAGCCATCATTAAAAAGTCTACAAATAATAAATACTGGAGAGGGTGTGGAGAAAAAGGAACCCTTCTAAACTGTTGGTAGGAATGCAAACTGATGCAGCCACTATAGAGGACAGTATGGAGTTTTCTTAAAAAGCTAAAAATAGACTTATTATACAATCTAGCAATCCTATTCCTGGGCATATATCCATAGAAAACTCTAATATGAAAAGACACATGCACCTGAATGTTCACAGCAGCATTATTTACAATAGCCAAGATATGGAAAAACCTAAATGTCCTTCAATAGATGAATGGATAAATAAGATGTGGTATATATATGATAGAATATTACTCAGCCATAAAAAGGAATGAAATAATGACATTTGCAGCAACATGGATAGACCTAGAGATTATTATATTAAGTGAAGTAAGTCAGAGAAAGACAAATACCATATGATGTTGCTCATACGTAGAATCTAAAAAATACAAATTTTATTTACAAACCAGAAATAGACTCACAGACATAGAAAACAAACAGTGGTTACCAAAGGGGAAAGGTGGGGCAGGGATAGGAGTTTGGGGTTAACAGATACATGTTACTATATATAAAATAAACAACAAGGACCTAGTGTACAGCACAGGGAACTATATTCAATTTCTTATAATGAGCTCTAATGGAAAAGACTCTGAAAAAAAAATATATGTATGTATTTGTATAACTGAGTCACTTTGCTGTACACCTGAAACTAACATTGTAAATCAACTACACTTTAATAAAAAATAAGAATTAAAAAAATCCTTAATAGGAGAGTGACATCACCAAGATGGTGAAATAGGTTTCCCTCACTTCATTCCCCCTCACAAGAACAAAAACTAACAATTATTCATGGACAAGACATCAGAATTCTAGAGAGAATTCTAGAACATGAGGTTGAGGCTGAGGCTGAAGCACCACCTCTCCCTTACTCCCTAGGCCCCAACACACACAATCACAGACCAAGATAGACCACATTAGAAGGACTAGAGGAATAGCTATAATGCTGACTGTATTATGTCTGCCAAGCTGGTGCAGCAACATACTGAGAGGTCCCTCCTGAGTCTACAGTTCCTCTAGTGGGAAAGGAGGGCTCAGGGTGAACATCTAGATCCTCCAGCATTGTGAGTTGCTTCTTGGGAACTTCTGTTCTGCTCTTGCCACATGGGGATTGCAGGGGAATCTGATAATGACAGAAAATGAGAGCAGCACTTGCAACAGCCAGCATCCAGATCTTGGCAGACTGAGTTCCTACCTGTAACACCAAGTCCTAGTCCCAACCAGCATCTTTGTTATGTGCATAATTACATTTATGGCACAGTCTAATCAGGCAACTCCATGGGGGTATAGACCTGCCTGATTCAGTTTCTCAAACAAAGATTTGCTGGCTCTGGAGTCTGGTCTGCCCCTGCCCACACAGGGGAGCTGAGTCATAGCCCTGCCCACTACTGCCTGAAGCTCCCAGCCTCCCTAACCAGACAGGTTGCCAAGAACACCTGGAAGCAGTGTAGTCCAGCAATGCTTGAGCAGAGTATGGCAGGCAGAGCTGTTTGCCTACAAAGCCAGTGGCAGGCATGGACAGTCCTCTAGCTTCTCCCAGGCAGGGAAAGCTAATTCACACATCTACCCAATGCTGAGTAAAATTCCCAGCCTCACCTGACCAGAAGGCCTGGGCAGAATGCCTAGAAAGCTGTGTAGCCCAGCAACACTTGAGCAGAGAGTTGGCAGTCAGAGCTGGTAGTCTACAGAACAAAGTCAGTGGCCCTGTCTGGCCAGAGAACTTGGGTCATGGGTTGGCTTGAAAAATACAACCTATCAAGACTGAATCAGGAAGATAGAAAATTTGAACATACCAATTACTAGTAAGGACAATGAGTCAGTAATAAAAAATCTCCCAATAAAGAAAATGCCAGGACTAGATGGAGTCACTGGTGAATTTTATCAAGGGATAAATAATGCCAAACTTTCTCAAAATCTTCCAAAAGCACCAAGAGGAGGGAACACTCCAAAAACTGATTTTACAAGGCAAGCATTACCTTGGTGCCAAAGCCAGACAAGAAAACCACAGGCGAATATCCTTGATAAATATAGATGTAAAAATTGTCAATCAAATACTAGCAAACTGAATTCAGCAGCACATTTAAAAGATCATTCACCACGATCAAGTGGGATGTAAGGATGATTCAACATTCACAAAACCAATGTGATTTACATTAATAAAATGAATGAAAAATCATATAATTATTTAAATAGATGCAGAAAAACAAATCAACAAAATTCAAGACTGGTTCATGATAAAAACTCTTAAAAATTATGTACAGAAGAAATGTACCTCAACATAACAAGAGCCATATACAAGCCAATAGCTAACTTATTTAATAGTAAAAGTTGGAGACCTTTTACTCAAAGATCAGGAACATTCAACATAGTAGTGGAAGCCCTTGCCAAAGTAATCAGGCAAGAAAAAAAGGATCAGAATTTGAAAGAAAAAAGTACAACTGTCTCTATGTGCAGATGACATGATTTTTATAGAACAAATCCTGAGGCCTCTACCAAAAAACTGCTATATCTAGTTAATGATTTCAGTGAAGTTGTAAGATACAAAATTAATACAGGAAAATCATTAGTGTTTCTATATAACAACAATGAATTATCTGGAAAGGAAATAAATAAAATAGCATTAAATACAATAAAATAGTTAGGAATACATTTCATCAAGAATGTGAACTATCTCTACACTGAGCACTACAAGAAAATGATGAAAGAAATCAAGGATGACACAAATTAATGGAAATTTATCCCATGTTCATGGATTGGAAGAATTAATATTGTTAAAGTGTTCACACCACCCAAAGCCATCTATATATTCAACACGATCCCTGTCATGGTTCCAATGATATTTTTTTTTTTCACAGAAACAGAACAACCAATTCTAATACTTGTATAAAACCACAAAGGTCCCTGAATAGCCAAAGCAATACTAAGAAAGAACAAAGCTGGAGGCATCATGCTTCCCTATTTTAAACTATATTATAAAACCACAGTTACCAAAACAGAATGGTAATGAACAAAACCAGACACACAGACCAATGAAACAGAATTAAGACACAGAAATAAACTGTGCATATGTGGTCAACTAATATTTAACAGAGGAACCAAGAACAGTCAATTGAGAAAACACAGTCTCTGCAATAGACAGTGCTGGGAAAGTTGGATATTCAAGTGTAGAAAATAGAATAGACCCCTACTGTACACCATTCACAAAAATTAACTAAAAAATTGATTAAAGTCTTAAATGTTAGGTAGAAAACCATAAAGCTCCCAGAAGAAAATGCAGGAAAAAGAGCTCCTGGACATGGGTCTTGGTAATAATATTTTGGATATGACATATAAAGCACAAGTAACAAAATAAAAAATAAAGAACTGGGAATGCATCAAACTGAAAAGCCTCTGCTCTGCAACAGAAATGATTAACAAAAAACAAAGACATCTTATGGAACGGAAGAAAATATTTGCAATCTATATACAGACATACTTTATTGCACTCCATTTTATTGTGCTTGGTAGATTTTTTTTTTTAACAAATTGAAGTTTGTGGCAACCCTACATTGCAGAATGATTATTAAGAATTTTTTAAATGAAGTATTTTTAAATTAAGGTATGTACATCTTTTTAGACATAATGCTATTGTACACTTAATAGTCTACAGTATAGTGTAAGCATTACTTTTACATGCACTGGGAAACCAAAAAAGTTTTTGTGACTTGCTTTACTGTTATATTTGCCATATCACAGTGATCTGGAACCAAATCTGCAATATCTCTGAGGCATTCCTGTATCTGATAAGGTATTAATATCCAAAATATAAAAAGAACTTGTACAACTCAAGAGCAAAAAATAATAATAAACACAAAAACCAAAAACCAAACAAAAAAAACCCCCAAACCCTCAAATAATCCTATTGTAAAATGGGCAAAGGACATAAATAGATATTTTTTCAAAGGAGATACATGAATGGTGATCAGGTGCATGAAAAGATGCTCAACATCACTGATACTAGGGAAATACAAATCAAAACCACAGTGAGATATCACATCACACCTGTTAGAATGGCTAACATCAAAGGGGCAAGTGCTGGTGCAGATGGAGTAGAAAGGGAACACTTGTTTCTGTTGCAGGGATTGTAAAGTGGCACAGCCACTATGGAAATCAGTGTGGCAGTTCCTCAAAAAATTAAAAATAGAACTATGAGATGATCCAGCAATTCTACTTCTAGGAATATATTTGAAGGAAGGAAAACACTACACTGAGACATCTGAACCTTTGTGTTCATAGGAATATTATTTTAAATTTTCAAGACATGAAACCATACTAAGCTCTTCAACAAATAAATGGATAAAAAGATTGTGGTGTGTGTATATATATATATATATACACACACACACACACACACATATATATATAATGGAATATTAATCTGGTATCAATAAAGGAGAAAGTTCTGCCATTTGCAACAATATGGATGGACATATAGGTCATTATGCCAAGTGAAATAAGTCAGACAGAGAAAGACAAATACTGTGTGATCTCACTTATGAGTGGAATCTGAAAAAAAAATCAAAAACCAAACTCATAAAAAAAAGAGATCAGATTTGTGGTTACCAGGGTGAGGAGAGGGGAAACTGGATGAAGGGAGTCAGAAGGTAAGAATTTCCAGTTCTAAGATAAAAAAGTACTAGATATGTAATGTATACATGATGACTAAAGTTAACCTTGTTGTATGGTATATATTAAAAATGTTAAGAGAATAAATCATGAGTTCTCATCACAAGGCACAAATTATGTTTTCTTTCCTTTATTGTGTTTGAAATGATGGATGTTATCAACACTTATTGTGGTAATCATTTCACCGTGTAAGTCAAATTATGATGCTGTACACCTTAAACTTATACATTGCTTTATGTCAATTATATCTCAATAAAACTGGAAAAAACGATTTAGAATTCCTCAAAAAATATTAAGAAACTGAATTCAACAATACATTAAAAAGATCATACACCATGATCAAGTGGATTTATTATACGGGTGCAATATTGATTCAACATCCACAGAAATCAATGTGATACATCACATTAACAAAATGAAGGCTAAAAATTATATGATCATCTCAAAAGACACAGAAAAAGCATTTGATCAAATTCTACATTCTTTACGATAAAAACTCTCAACAAAGTGGATACATAGGCAACATACCTCAACAGAAAGGCCATATATGATAAACCTGCATCTACCATCTTTGTCATTGGTGTCAAGCTAAAAGCTCTTCCTCTAAGATCAGGAACAAGACAAGGATGCCTACTCTCAACATTTTTATTCAATATAGTACTGTTAAGTCCTATCCAGGGCAATTAAGCAAGAAATAAATAGTATCCAAATCGGTAAGGAAGCAGTAAAACTGTTATAATTTGCAGATGAAATGATATTATGTATAGAACACTCCAAGGACTCCACCAAAAAAACTATTAGAACAAATAAACAAATTAAGTCAAGCTGTAGTACAAAAAATCAATATACAAATATCAGTTGCATTTCTATATACTAATAACTGTCAAAGGGAGAAATTTCTTAAGAAAAGAGTCCCATTTATCATTGCGTCAAAATGAATAAAACACCTAGGAATAAATTTAACCAAGGAGGTGAGAGCCCTGTATGCTGAAAACTGTAAGATACTGATGAAAGAAATTGAAGATAACAGAAATAGATTGGAAGAATATTGTTTAAATGTCCATACCACCCAAAGCATTCCACAGATTCAATGTAATCCTTATAAAAATTCAATGGCATTTTTCATAAAATTAAAATTATCAACTGTAAAATTTGTATGAAGGTACAAAAAAAAATCTCTGAAGAGCCAAAGCAATATTAAGAAAGGACAACAAATCTGAGGGTATCACATTTCCTTATTTTGAAATATATTACAAAGCTTTAGTAATCAAAACAGTTTGTTATTGGCATAAGAGCAGACACACAAATAAATGGAACAGAATATAAACCCATGCATATATTGTCAATTTATTACAAAGGAGTCAAGGATATACAATGGGGAGATAACAGTCTCTTCAATCAGTGGTGTTGGGAAAAAGAATGAAACTAGACCACTATCTTATACCATATACAACCACAAACAAAAATCAACTCAAAATGGATTAAAGATCTAAATGTAAGATCAGAATCCATAAAACATCTATAAGAAACCATAGAGGGTAAGCTCCTTAATCTATGAAAAAAGAAATGAAAAACAACCTATTGGAATAGGAGAAAGTATTTGCAAATGGTATGTCTGATAAAGGGTTAATATCCAAGATATAGAAACAGCTCACAACTCAATACCAAAACTGAATGGCCATTTTTCCAAAGAGAACATATAGATACACATCAGGCAGATGAAAAGATGCTCTACATTGCTAATCATCAGAGAAATGCACAATGAGATACCACTTCACAGTTGTCAGAACAGTTATCATGCAGAAGTTTACAAATAACAAATTCTGATGAGGGTATGGAGAAAAGGGAACCCTCCTATGCTGTTGGTGGGAATGCAAACTGGTGCAGCTACTATGGAATACTATATGGAGGTTCCTTAAAAAACTAAAAATAGAACTACTACTAGATGCAGAAATTTCACTCCTGGGCATATATCTGGAGAAAAAGAAAAACTAATTTGGAAAGATACATGCAGTTCAATGTTCATAACAGCATTATTTATGATAGCCAGGATAAGATATGGAAACAACCTCAGTGTCTGTTGACAAATGAATGGATATATATGCATATACACACACATACATACAATGGAATACTCCTCAGCCATAAAAATGAAATTTTGCCATTTTCAACAACATGGATGGACCTGGAGAGTTTTATGTTTAGTGAAGTAAGTCAGACAGAGAAAGACAAATACTGTATATTATCACTTATATGTAAGATATAAAAAACAAAACAAATGAATTGAATGTAACAAAACAGAAAGACACAGACATAGAGAATAAACTAGTGGTTACCAGTGGAGAGAGGAAGGGGCAGGAGACACATGATTAGGGCAGGGAATTAAGAGGTACAAATTAGTATGTATAAAATAAATAAGCTGCAAAGATATATTGTACAGCACAGAGACTATAGCCAATATTTTATAACTTTAAAATTCATATAATCTATAAAAATATTGAATTACTCTGTTGTACATCTGAAATGAATATTGTAAATCAACTATACTTCAGAAAAGGTACTGTATTTTAAAACTATCTATTGTCAAAATAATCAATTGAAGGTTAAAAATTTTACATTTGAGATTATCACTATCATATTCTTGGGCTTTTTTTTTTTTAATGTACTATCCTTTAGCACTCTATAGTGTATAGTAAAATCAGAAACTGGGATTTTTTTTAAATACATTTTTTGGAAGTATTCTTATAAAGTATACACCTCAGTGCTGTTGCCATATTTTATTTTCAAAACCCATGTCACATTTTATAATAGTTTTATTTTATTTTAAATAACTATATAATTAGTACTACAAGTTAATGTAAATAATTAGGATCTAATCATTTTAATGATTTTCATTTGTTCAAAATAACTGATTTTATGAAATTTTGCATTTGAAAACTTTGATTTAGATTCTTATTCTATTTTCCCTTCTATAATAAACATTTAGAAATTTAGTACTTTTAAAATATTAATTTTCCATAAGAATGAGAAAAAACTACTAAGCAAATTATTTCTTATTGCAATTAATCAGTGACACAGGTATGTAAATCTTTGGAAAATTAACTTTATTATATTTTAGTGTTTTGTAAAAGGAACCTATTGTTATTATTTCTAACTTGAACATGTTTCTCCTAAATTTATAATTCATATGGTAGTATTTTTTGGAAGAGAGGAATTTTTATCAGTATACCTTGTCTTATTCAGATATTATTGAAATAACACTGAAACATACCTCTAGTCCATGGTTGGTATTGTTCAAATAAAACCAACTACTTAAAATATTTAAATTTCCTTCCTTTTCTTGCTTCTTTGTACTATAAAAATAAGATACTAGTACATAACTACTATATTAAAGTTGCATCTAAAATATAATTTGATCTTTAATATTCCATCTACTAGCCCTCATTCTCAGGATTTTAAATGTTTGAACAAACATACATCTTGGAAATGTGTTTTAACTATGAAACAGATGGCCACAAAACAGTACAATTTATTTAGAAACTGAAATCCAACTTTTAAACACCAGAGCCTTTCCAGTGATTTAAACCTCTGTGGGATGCCAAATTGTCTTTTATCTCAAACAATGTTTCCTATTCAAGCCTGAAAAATGCTTCCTCCACTCCAGAGAGATCATTCACTCACTCAGTAATGATGACATTTTAACTTAAAAGAAACAGGTCATCTTCTTCAAAGACCACATTAAAAGTAGAACTTGTTTCACAGTAGTCATCACTTTGGAAAAAAAGCATGTCCATTAGTTTTTAATCCTCTAATTGCTTTTGGAAATGTTCTTGCAAACATGTGCCACTGAATATTTCATTATAATGGCTTATTTGAATAAAATATTTATTACCATATGTACAAGTGACACACATGGTATATGTAGTTATTAATCAGGGTAATACTCATGAATGCATTTATTCAGTATAATATGGACTTTATAAATTTAACTCCATCCCACTGTTAAGAACAAATTTCTGCATTACCAACTCCGAAAACTTTCTCTAGCCATAAAAACATTAGTTTACAATGTGATACTACAATACTCTCTCAACTAAAAGCAGAGAGAGACAGAAATGGAGAAGGAAGGAGAGGCAGAGAGAGAGGGGATGTCAAACTAGGAACAAGATAATGTGGATTTTTTTGGTGTAGTTTTGGCTCCTCACCTTGGGTGAAACATTAAAGCCCTTTAAATTCCATTTTCCTCATACAGAAAACACAGTCTCCAAAAATTCGTTCAGCTCTTAAACTCTGTGACTCTGACGAAGGGCTAAGGGAAATTGGGAGATCACAAAAAATGGTCTGAACCAGCCACTGGCATCCAGCCTCCTTTCACTCAAGTGTCCTACCCGCTTGGCCCCTGTTTACTTTTTCACCATCGCACAGCATTGCTGACCACCAACCTCCTGTTGACTTAAGACTCCTGCTGCCTCACTACATGCATTTCTGCCACAACACTTCGCAAGGATTGGGCTTCAAAGTGGCCACTGACCAACGGAAGGTCAAGAGCATATAGTGCTAAAGCTCACATCCACCTGGGACTCTCTCCACCTAGCCACAACCCAGCACGGACTCAAACCCTTAACCGCCTTTGAAATGACCTGTTCTCTCTGCCACAAATTCCCATTTCTTGGTCACTTCCAAGTCAACTCCCACCTTCTTTCTTTTTATTTCAGATCACAGCTCCACACATTCTTATACAAATGACAGTTGCCTTGAGGGGTTTACCATTTTTTTTTAATGCCTCCCTTTAAATTCCCTCATCTGAAGACCTTGTAGACACTCCCTCACTGAAGATTTCTGGCAGCGAGTTTACAACTTTCTTTCCTTCCTAACTCCTGTTTTCAAGAAGGACATGACGTCCCAGAGGCTGACCAGTTACTTCCATTGCTTCTCAGTTTCCTTCATGTTTTCACTATTGGAGTGCCACCTCCACCAACCCATGGCCACACCTGGGACCTCATTCAAACCTGCCCCACCTCTGAAATCTCTTCTGTAGATATTACCTTCTCTGATCCAAATTTCCTATTTTTGCTGCTTGTCTGCCTGATTACTCTTTTTCTTATTTTTTTTTTCATTTTTCAGTTTTTACTAGGTAGAATTATTATAATTGGACTGCACATACACAATGTATTGCATGTAAATACATATATACAATATACTGTACATATTTTAAAATTTACATATATGTATTGTTCATTGTTTGAGAATGTTTAGAGCTTTAGCTTTTTAAGCTTACACAAGGTATCAAAGGAATAAAGCCAATCACAGAATAAGAATTAATTTAAAAAAATACATACACCCCACTATTAACAGCAACATTATTTATAATTGCCAAGATATGGAAGTATCCTAAGTGCACATCAGTAGATGAACAGGTAAAGAAGATGCAGCATATATAATGCAATGGAATACAACTCACCCACAAAAAAGGATATTTTGCTATTTGTGACCCTTCATTCACTTTTTTTTCACTTCAAAAACCAGAATTTTATAGCTGGCATAAACATTTCTATTGCATCAAAAACAACAAAATACCTAGAAATAAACTTAACCAAGGAAAACTAAAACTAAAAACTAAAACATTGATGAAAGAAATTGAAGATGATACAAAGAAATGAAAAGATATCTTGAGCTATTGGACTGGAAGAATCAACATGATCACAATCCTGCCCAGGTACTCGTTTCACTGTCTTTGTCCTCTGATTCATCTACTCATTTATTTTACCTATGGGTCAGCCTTCTTCTGTGTTCTCTTCTAATCCCTTTTAGATTTTGAGTCTCTCTCTTCAATCTCTTCCTTGTTGAGGCCCCAAACCTTGCCTATTTTCCTTTAATTCTAACTGCCTACCAAAACTGCAACCACGAAGGAATCCAACACTTCAGCTTCTCTGTGCTTGCACACAGATTGCTTGTGCAGCTAAAAATCACTCAAATAAGTTGAACTGGTAACACTGTATAAATTTACAGCCAACAAACTTAAAAGGACCTTAATATTGCCTGAATTTCCATCATGTGTCACTAGTCAGTACGCTTTTTATTTCTTGGAGGAAAGTTAAAAGATTCCTTAATCTTTTTCAATGTCTGCAAACCTCTTTATTCTTTACTCACTCTCTGCTGACCTAGACTGCAAACTTCACCACTTCCTGCCAGCAAACATCCAAGCCTGCCTTTATCTGTAACACTCTCCGCCTACTCTCTCTTCCTTCTGTTATAGTGGATCCGCCCAGCATCCCACCCTGGGCAACCCCACCACCTGTGCTCTAGATCCATTATCATCAGTTATCACCAGCTGTATCTTCATGTTTCAATCTGTGTTAGAAAAATCCCTGAAACAAACCCCCACTTGCAGCTACTTTTCTCTCTCCTCTCGTTCGTAATGAGAGTTACGTATATACCCTCTTTCCGTGTCCTCATCTGCCATTCTTTCTTCACCCCAATCCGATCTGGACTTTGCTCCCTCAGCTCTACTGAAACTCTTAGCTAAGGTCACAGATGCCCTCCTTATTGCTAAAGCAAAATTGCATTCTTCAGTCCTGTTCTTACTTGACCAGTTCCTGCTAGCTGACTACATTTTCTTTCTTTGGTTTTCTATTACCACATATTTTTTCTTTCCCCTCCACCGGCTAACTGGCCACTTTTCTTTATAATTCAGTAGTTCAACAAATATTGTAGAATATCCGTGTAAACCAAGCACTGTACGTTGAGCATGTAACAGTGAACAAGACAACAAGGCCTTTGCCCCCAGGTACCGTATATTTTAAGGGAGGAGGGATTACATAATTTCATACAGTCTTCAAAAGGGCTATGAAGATAGAATAGTTATATTAGGTTCTAAATTAGAACGTTTATCATTTTTTCCTCATCCTTTGCTACAGTCTTCTGAGTTTTAAATGTTGGCGCTCTCCAGAGCGTTGTCCAACACCCTCTGTTTACTCTTTATGCACTCCTTAGCTGACAGTATTTATTCACACAACTTCCAGCTACATGCCTATGACCCCTAAATTTAAAAGTTCACCCCAAATCTCTTCTGAGCCCCAAATTTACATATTTAAGTGCTTACCTTGAGGCTGCAGGCTGCCGGAGGACCAACTCTTTTGCTGCTGTACGGCCAGGAATACGTGGCGTCCCAAACGCCGCGGCCGGGGAGGAGAGACGGGACGGTGAGGGCGTTTTTCACCGTCGCTGGCTGGCAGTGGCATCCTTCACTTCCTCTCACCTTACATTCGTCTGAGCTTGGCACAGAGCTCTACCTGACTACAGTGGGGCTGGGAAGTATAGTTTCCCAAGTGCCCGGAAAGGACCAGATACTGGTGAGCACGAGTAATATCTACCACAAAAGGAATTATTTTATACTTCTTTTTCCTCCTTTCCCTTACCAGTAACCTCCCAAACATTTCTTTAATTTAGTAATTTCTCCGTCTACACTAAGGGTAAACGCAAGACGCACCGTCCAGACCCGCCTTCAAGGACGGACTGGGAAGACGCATCGCCCAGATCCGCCTTCACGGACGGACTTACTGCCTCGGTTGCTGAGGGTGCAATCAGAAGACAGCCTGCAGCTGTCAGCTTCTCCCCAGTCTGCCTCAGCTGCAGGGCTCTGCCTTGGCCAAGAGCACACCCTTCCTGCGATGGCAATATCCCATGATTGATTGTGGCAGGAGTATTACCGAGGCTTCACAGTTTTACTTCTCTGATAAATTTGGTTTTCTTTCTCCAGTGAAAGGGACTAGGGTGAGGAGAGGTTGTGAACACAACGTCAACATTTTAAATAAAGGCAGGATCAGCGCCTCCTTTCCACAGGTGTTAATGCTTAATAGCTCATACAGCAGATTCTAGTTAAGCACTTGTTTTTGGACCAAGTAATCTATGCCAGTTAGTACTGGGAAGGGTCCAAAAGAGGTTTTAAGATGGGGATTGGGAGTAGAATCTCTTTCAGCCCAGCTGGCAATGAGGCTCCTGTCATTGGTAAGTGGAGCACAGACATGCCTGGATGTAAGGTGGATGTCTAGTTGTCAAAACTTTCTCCATTGGTGAATCATGATGTACATCACTGGGGGAGAGGAGTAGGCATTAACTGGTATAAAGTACCAGATCTTTGAGAACTGGGAAACAAACTTTAAGGACAATGGTAATGATGGTTATTGTTAAGCCCAAATTGCTAATTGTCGGTAGTCTTAAGTGAGTACCTGGTGGGACCCAGGTCAAAGTTCACAATAACTTGCATGTGTGTGAGGTAAGAAGTAAATGTACGCCTGCGCTAGTAGCATGAGTAAGCATTATGAACAATACGCATGCGTGGACATAATAAAAGGACAAGTGCATGCGCCTGAGTGCACGAGCCACCTGCTTGTACTGCAATAAAGTGCTGTTTTGCTCCATGTTGGCTCCTAGCGCATTATGTCGGCTCCTCCCACATTTTTCCAGTTGAGCAGCTCACCTCCTGGGATCCCTCTGCAGCCTCCCGTGGCTAACACTACTCTAGAAAAAGATCATGGAAAGGTGTGGGCAATTGATCACCAAGCGTGAGTGTCAATAGACCTCCCTGATAGCTTACAAAAAAGTCTCCTGCAGCAGAAAAGGCAGAAGAAGCCAAGGGCCAGGAGTTAATGGAGTGGTAGAGTCCAGATAAGACTAAATGCCCACCCAGTCAAGGCAGGTTAGTTATAAGATCAGGGCCTGGTTGGGATAAAACGGGATCCTGACATTTGGAAAGAGACCACCTGAGTGGATGACCCTGAACATTTGAAACGCCAGACTCTTCTGAACTCTCTGAAAATGCACAAGTGAGCCACCCCTTCGTCTTAAGGGCTAGCCTATCACCCTCCTCACCTGAAGGCAATGCAGAGTTCTCGCCCCATAAAATACCATGTGCTTCCTGCCTTTCAGGATTTGCCTTTACCTTCTGTTATAGCTATTAGGCATATATTATTAGGGTTAAGTCCCTGCATAACTCAGCTAGGGATATGCTGTTGTTAATAATGCCTAATAGCCTAAAGAAGACACAAGACTTGGCCATTATGAAAAGACAGGAACTGGAGAAAACCTGTGGGTCTGAATGCTGAGTGTTTAACTAAGGGGACTAGAAAATAGGATTGGGCAGAAGAGCTTATTTACTTAGGAGCTTTCTACAAATAGTGGATATAACAGCTTGGTGCAGACTCCAGGTAATGGTACATACTCACTACCAAGATGACTCCTAGAGTAATGGAAGAAGCAATGGCCTAACCTAGTTGGAGTTGAAATACCAGAATGTCACAGTAGACAGTAAACCAAGGGATTAAAAAACCCATGGGAGCCAGCATGCTGGAATGAATACACTTTGTAAGACTAGGAGCCCTACCAGATTGTTATGTTCAATACACCATTTACCAAAACCATAAACAATGTGTTGGTGTGGGCCACCAGAATCACTGAGAATTCAGTGGTGGTTCTCTTCTAAAACCCAAGGCTGATGGTGGGACAGGCTCTTACTACTAGGATCACTTATAGCAATGTGGATGATTGGACCTAAATAAAGTCCAGGTGGTAGCACTTAACTGCCAAAATTCATGTGGATAAAAATATTGTAATAACTGGTAGCATCAAAGTAGCAGCCAGGAGGACTGACCCAACAGATGAAGATGGTTAATCAAACAGAGTGTCACTGGGGGCAAAATAGATGGGACTCCAACAAAGGTATTCTATTCAGCTTGCATTATCATAAGAAATCAAGAACCAATAGCCAAGAGACCATGGACAATTGCCTTAATTAAAAGTCACAATCCAGTGCCAAGTTTCTAGACTTGAGATTGTTTACAGACCCAGAACCCAACGACTGAAAAGGAGGCCAAGTCCCTAACAGGAAGGAAATTGCAATAGCACAGAAAATACACTCAGTAGTGATTTCCCCATTACTCCCCAAAAGTTGTTCACTTGGGTGACTAGTTAGAGTGGCCAATCATCCCAGTTTCCCCAGAACTCATGGGCTCCTCGGGACATGGAAATTTGTTTTTAAATGGGAAAAGTCCTGAGCAAACCAGGATGAGTCGGTCACTCTAGTACTATGCAATGGGAAAAGGGGAATGGACTAACATTTCGAGAACTGCTGGACCCAGTCTGAATTGACTGTGATACCCAGAAACTTGAAACACTACTACGGTCCCTCTATTAGAGTGAGGGCACATGGGGGCCAGGTAATTAACTGAGTCCTGAAAAACACCTAGCTTGTGATAGGTCCACTATTTCTTCAGATTTACCCAGCAGTTATCTTCCTCAGTCCCTGTAAGTATAATTTAGAGTAACACACTGAATAATTAGCACAAGCTCCACTTTGAGTTCTTGGTCTGTGGGGTAAGGTAATTCACATTCCCAACTCTCTTCTGTGCAAAGCTTGTTCAAACAATCATTAGAAATTGTAACTCTAGTAGTTGATACCTATTCCCATTTTGTAATCATGGGTATTTTGTATATACTATACTACTGCAGTAACAACTGAAGAGCATTAATTTAACTAGTGTAGGAATAGTGTCCACATTATATATTTCTTTTAACTAAAAAGGGATTTTTACAGCATCATAATTTTCCTCTACTACCATCCCAATTTCCTACTTTTTTTTAAATAACTCTTTCATATATTTTGCTTTCTAAAGCATTTTCTAGCCTCCTTTTTAAAAACTGAAGCATAGTCAGTTTACAATGTGTCAATTTCTGGTGTACAGCATAGTGTTTCAGTCATACATATACATACATATATTCATTTTCATATTCTTTTTCATTATAGGTTACTATAAGATATTGAATATAGTTCCCTGTACTTATATAAACTTATATATATATTTATATTTACTATTTTATATTTAGAAATTAGTATCTGCAAATCTCAAATTCTCAATTTATCCCTTCCCATCCCATTCCCCCTCTGATAACCATGTTTGTTTTCTATGTCTGTGAGCCTTTTCTGTTTTGTAAATAAGCTCATTTGTGTTCCTTCTTTTAGATTCCACATATAAGTGATATCACATGGTATTTTTCTTTCTCTTTCTGGCTTATTTCACTTACAATGATGATCTCCAGATCTATCCATGTTGCAGCAAATGGCATTATTTTACTTTTTTTTATGCCTAGCCTACTTTTTTGAATTTTTTTTTTTAAAAAAGGAGAGCACACTATTTATTAGTGCACAAATAGTATCTGATTAATTAGAAAATTATTTTGCAGTTTCTTTCACCCTACCTTACAAAAAATAGGCTGATAAAATCCTGGGTTTCTAACAAATATATTTGGCCCTACATTTACGGATCAGACATAAGTCAAACTTTCCATTTGTTTTTAAAATGCTGCTCATGCTCTAATTAACTCAGTTATTATGTCTGAACTACATTTTAGTAATTACTTTTCATTTGCGACTAATCTCAAATTAATCCTTTCTTTAAATTCAAATGCTATTTTCAAAGAACTTTCCCTTTCTGATACCTTCAAGATTTGTTACCATCAGGACAAATATTATGTGAGGTTTATTCTTTGTTATACAGAATAAAATCAATGAAATCAACATTTAAAAAATAAATAAAATTTAAAAAGCTACTGAGCTATAGAATTTAAAAATGAACAGAAAAAGAATTTTAGGCTTATGTTTTTCAACTGAACATTTTGCAAGAGTGGTTAATTATTTTGGAAAAAGAGCCAGTTTTTAAAAACAGATCTTTTAATAATGATTATACCAATAAACTTGGTGGGTGGGATCAAGATGGCAGAGTACAAGGACATGGAGATCACCTCCCCTGACAAACACATCAAAAATACATCTACATGTGGAACAATTCTCAAGGAAAACTAACTGGAAACTGGCAGAAGAACTCCTATACAACCAAGGCTGTAAGAAGGATTCCCACATAATCATGTAGGATGGGAAGAAAAGCATTGGGTTGGGACCTGTGTCCCTGTGAAGGGATGAAGAGGAAAAGGGAGATTGCATGGGAAGACACTCACCCTGGGGAGTGAGTGGGTCGAGCCACAGACTGGGTGTCCCAGTTCCGGGGTTCCATGCAGAGGAGACAAGCGCCTTCAGCTGCTTGGAGAACCGCTGGGACAGACAGAAAGGTTGGAGAAGCCTAGACTCTACTTGTGAGGAGTGTGTGAGTGGCTGGCTTGCCACCAGACACGGTAGAGAGAGGTCTGCCCTAGTGGCTGCCACCTTGCCACATTCCCCAATATGAACTGAGCAAATACCCTGGCCCCACTCACTCTACAGCACAGTTTGGCACTGGATTTACAGCAGCCAAAACTTGGGAAAAGACTTGATCTAGGGATATAGAGGTGACCCAGGGGCCAGGGAGTGGTCCGGTGGGGTGATGACAGCAGGCATTGTTGCCACTTACTCAAACAGAGCCTCAGAAGCAGCCCAGACTTCTGAAGCAGTATAGCTGCTTGAACCCCGGAGACCAGCACACTATGATCCCCAGCCGCAGCCGAGTGAATGCTCTGGCTCCACCCACTCCACACCACAACTTTGCACAAGATCTGGGATAACCAAAAAGGGGAAAAGACACAAATTTGGGCTGCATCTGAGTGGAACCACAGACATCTACACAGGCGGTGCATTGGAAGTCTGTAAACACGTGAGTCCCACTTGTTTCAGCGTTTCCTTCTTTTGGGGCAAAGGTCCCAATGCGGGGAGACAAAAATACACACCTAAAGGGAATAGAGCCAGTTCAAGCCTTACCCTCAGGGATTCCATTCCAGCAACATGGGAGCAGACCCCACCCCTGACAGGGTAGTGACTACCACTGAGCAGAGAGGAAGTCCTGTGTCATATCCTGAATGGGCTCTAGCTCCTTTAACACCAACCACACCCCCATGAAGGTGATAGTGGCCAGTACACCTTGAGGAAAGATGTGGCTGGCATCCATGTCAAATCCAGCCCTGACATGGATGACCCTGGGCACAAGCAGTCTACATATGAATGCTACAATATGAAAACACTTCTTCAAGACCAAAATATATAACTGTTTCACCTAAATTCATAAAGACAGATAAAGTTAAGTAAAATGAAACTGAATTGAAAGAGCAAAAGAAAATCCCTGAAAAAATAAATAATGAAACAGATAATCAGTCTACCAGAAAATGGATTAAAAAATTTGGTAATAAAAATGTTAACTAAATTAAGAAAAAGAATCAATCTAAGCACAGACCATTTTAACAAGGAACAAGAAACTATAAAGAAGATCTAATAAAAAATAGGTAATTCAATTTCTGAGATAAAAAGCACTCTACAAGCAATTAACAGCAGATTAAATGACACAAGAACACATACATGATTTGGAAGATAGAATAATAGAAATCACCCAATCAGAACAGAGACAGAAAGTCACATTAAAAATAATCCCAAGCATAAACCTCAGCAATGTTCTCCTATGGCAATCTACCCAAGCAATAGAAATAAAAGCAAAAATAAATGAATGGGACCCAATTAATCTTATAAGATTTGCACAGCAAAAGAAACCATAAGCAAAACAAAATGACAACCTATGGAATATAGAGAAAATATTTGCAAAAGATGAGACTGACAAGGGCTTAATTTCCAGAATATATAAACAGCTCATACAACTTAATAAGAAAAAACCAAACAACCCAATCCAAAAATGGGCAGAAGACCTAAACAAGCAATTCTCCAATGAAGACATATAAATGGCCAATAGGCACATGAAAAAATGTTCAATAGTGCTAATTACTAGAGAAATGCAAATCAAAACTACAATGAGGTATCACGTCACACCAGTCAGAATGGCCATTATTCAAAAGCCCACAAACAATAAATGCTGGAGAGGCTGTGGAGAAAAGGGAACCTTCTTGCACTGTTGGTGGGAATGTGGTTTGGCAAAGCCACTATAGAAAACAGGATGGAGATTCCTCAAAAGACTAAAAACAGACTTACCATATGATCCAACAATCCCACTCCTGGTCATATATAAAGAGGAAAACTTAATTCAAAAAGATACATGTACCCCAATGTTCATAGAAGAACTATTTACAATAGCCAAGACATGGAAAACCACCTAGATGTCCATTGACAGAAGACTGGATGAAGAAGCTGCTGTATATTTATACAATGGAATACTACTCAGCCATAAAAAATAATAAAATAATGCCATTTGCTGCAACATGGATGGACCTGGAGATTGTCATTCTAAGCAAAGTAAGCCAGAAAGAGAAAGAAAAATACCATGTGATGTCACTTACATGTGGAATCTGAAAGAAAGATACAAATGAACTTATTAACAAAACACAAACAGGTCACAAACATAGAAAACAAACTTAGTGTTACCAGGGTGGGGGAAGGGATAAATGGAGTTCAAGATTTGCAGATACTAAATACTATATATAAAACAGATAAACAACAAGTTTATACTGTATAGCATAGGGAATTATATACAATATCTTGTAGTAACTTACGGTGAAAAAGAATATGAAAATGAATATATGTATGTTCCTATATGACTGAATTATTGGTGTTGTACAGAAGAAGAAAGGATCAGAGGAGAACCACAAAAACAACTGGAAAACAGGAATAAAATGGCAATGAGTATATACTTATGAATAATTACTTTAAATGTCAATGGACTAAGTGCTCTCACCAAAAGACATAGGGTAGCTGATAAGACCCCTCAATATGCTGCCTATAAGGGACTCACTTCAGGGTGAGAGACACACACAGACTGAAAGTGAGGGGGTGGAAAAAGATATTTCATGTAAATGGAAATGATAAAGTGGAGAGAGTAATACTCATATAAGACAAATAGACTTTAAAACAAAGGCTATAATAAAAGACAAGGGCATTATATAATGATAAAGGAATCAATACAGGAAGAGGATATTACACTTGTTAACACACACACACCCAATACAGAAACACCTGAATATATGAAGCAAATATTAACAGTAAGAGACTGTTACAACAATAGTAGGAGACTTTAATACTCCACTAACATCAATGACAGATCATCCAGACAGAAAATCAATAAGGCAAGAGTGATTTTAAATGACACAATAGACCAATTGGGCTTAATAGATATCTGCAAGACATTATGTTAAAAACAAACCAACCAACCAACTAGAATACACATTCTTTTCAAGTGCACATGGAACGTTCTTCAGGATAGGTCATATTCTAGATCACAAAATAAGCCTCAACAAACTTAAGGAAATATAAATTATAATAAGCATTTTTTCCCAACTACAGTGTATGAACTAAAAAATCAACTACTGAAAGAAAGATGGGAAAAGTACAAATACATAAAGACTAAACAATATGCTATTAAAAAAACCAATGGATCAACTATGAAATTGAAGAGGGAATCAGAAAATACCTTGAGACAAATGAAAATGGAAATACAACTTTCCAAAATCTATGCAATGCAGCAAAAGCATATCTAAAAGGGAAGATCATAGCCATACAGGCCTTCCTCAAGAAACAAGAAAAACTAAAATAAACAACCTACCCTACCACCTAAAAGAATTGGAAAAAGAAGAAGAAACAATGCCCAAAGTCAGCAGAAAGAAGGAAGGAATAGGAAGGAAATAAATAAAAGACAAGAGAGGAAATATATAAAATAGAGATTAAAAAAACAAAGGATCAATGAAACCAAAAGCTCACCAAGAGGAAAAGAGAGGGGACTCACAAAGTAAGAAATGAAAGAGGAGAAATAATAACTGATGCCACAGAGATTCAAAAAAATCGTAAGAGAGCATTATGAACAGTTATATAGCAACAAATTGGACAGCCTATAAGAAATGAACAAATTTCTAGAAACTTCTCAAACCCCTCAAACTTTTCCAAAATCTGAAGAAGGGGGAACACTCCCAGATTCACTCTACAAGGCTACCATTACTCTGATACCAGAACCAAAGACCTTACAAAAAAAAAAAGAAAATCAGATGAACATGGATGCAAGAATCTTCAACAAAATATTAGCAAACCTAATTCAACATACCTAAAAAGGATCATACATGATGATCAAGTTGGATTTACTCCAGTTTCACATGGATGGTTCAATATACTCAGAGTGACACACCAGATTAACAAAAGGAAGGATAAAAGTCACATGATCATCTCAATAGATGCAGAAAAAGCATTTGACAAAATTCAACATCCATTCATGATAAAAACTCTTCGAAGTGGATATAGAGGGAACATATCTCAACATAATTAAGAAGATGTGGTGTATATAAATACAATGCAATATCACTCAGCCATAAAAAGAATGAAATATTGCAGTGTCATTTGCAGTAATCTGGATGGACCTCGAAAATATTGTCCTTAGTGAAATATGTCAGACAAAGACAAATACTATGATACCACTTATATGTGGAATCTAAAAAATACTACAAATGAATCTATATACAAAACTGAAACAGACTCATGGATATAGAAAACAAACTGTGGTGACTAAAGGGGAGAGGGAAGCAGGGAGGGACAAATTAGGGGTATGGGATTAACAGATACAAATTATATATCTATATATATAACTATATATATATAGATAAGCAACAAGGATATACTTGGGAATTACACCTATTATCTTGTAATAACCTATAATGGAATAGCACAGGGAATTACACTCACTATCTTAACCTATAATGGAATATAATCTGCAAAAATACTGAATCATTCTGCTGTACATCAGAAACTAACACAATATTATAAAATCAATTATACTTCAATTTAATAAAGGGATTTAGTAGTATTTATACATTTCTTGATTTTAAAAACCCTAGTAAAACCATTATAAATGTGGCATATAGCCTTAATGCCTTATAACACTATAAGGATATTTTATCTCATTTCATATATAAGAATACTCTTTTAAGAAAATAAAGGAAAAAGGAAAACCATCATCTGCATTTACCTATAGGTTTGTGGTGAATATTAGTGCAAGGAAATGTGAAAAATACATAAGTACCTGGAAAGAATCCCTGCATATTATATGTTATCAAGTGGAATGTTTGAAAACAGTGACTCAATATGGGGAAAAATCTATTTCCCTAATTAAAAATAATTACTTTAATCAGTGTAAAGGCATGTGTAAACATTCAAAAAATTATTCATAATTATAACATCCTGAACTTACTCATCAAGACACCTAATGATTTAAGTCTTATAAAGAATGGGGCCACAAACAACCCAATTCAAAAGTGGGCAGAAGACCTAAACAAGCAATTCTCCAAGGAAGAAATACAAATGATCAATAGGCACATGAAAAAATGCTCAATATCACTAATTGTCAGAGAAATGCAAATCAAAACTACGATGAGGTATCACCTCACACCAGTCAGAACGGCCGTCATTCAAAAATCCACAAATGACAAATGCTGGAGAGGCTATGGAGAAAAGGGAACCCTCCTACACTGCTGGTAGGGATGCAGTTTGGTGCAGCCACTGTGGAAAACAGTATGGAGATTTCTCAAAAGACTAGGAATAGACTTACTGTATGACCCAGGAATCCTGCTCCTGGGCATATATCCAGAAGGAACCCTACTACAAAATGACACCTGCACCCCAATGTTCATCGCAGCACTACCTGCAATAGCCAAGACATGGAAACAGCCTAAATCTGTCCATTAACAGATGACTGGATAAAGAAGATGTGGCATATTTATACAATGGAATACTATTCAGCCATAAAAAGGCAACATGACGCCATTTGCAGCAATATGGATGTTCCTGAAGAATGTCATTCTAAGTGAAGTAAGCCAGAAAGAGAAAGAAAAATACCATATGAGATTGCTCATATGCGGAATCTTAAAAAAAAAAAAAAGAACATAAATACAAAACAGAAACAGACTCATAGACATAGAATACAAACTTGTGGTTGCCAAGAGGGAGAAGGGTGGGAAGGGACAGAATGGGATTTCAAACTTTGTAGATACTGACAGGTATATGTAGAATAGATAAACAAGATTATACTGTATAGCACAGGGAAATATATACAAGATCTTGTGGTAGCTCACAGTGAAAAGAAAATGTGACAATGAATATATGTATGTTCATGTATAACTGAAAAATTGTGCTCTACACTGGAATTTGACACAAAATTGTAAAATGACTGTAACTCAAAAAAAAAGTCAAAAAAGAAAAAGAATGGGGCTATATCCTATATCCTTTAGATGTAAGTCATTATTCATAGACAAGTAGGCAAAATAACAACAGAGAATTTTACATGTATTTGTCAAGAGTATATAGTGTTTTTTATGTTCTACAAAAAAGCATTTTTATGTTCAATATTCAAATATTTTCTGATGTTAATAAAAATACATTTTCATAACTGAACTCCTTCCAATATTAAAGATAGCTCAGTACTTTTTGTATTTGAAGAGTGAGATATAGGCCTTCTGAATAAATGACCACATTTTGGTCTAATTTTCCCTGTGTAATTATTATGCCTTTTAGTTGAACTAAGTTTAGTTGTACCCTGATTGACAGTAAGATTTAAATCTTCTGGAAGTAAAGTATTTGATCTCCTGTTGTCCTCTCTTATTTGAGTACCAAGAGTCTTCTTTGACTTGTCGTTAGTACATTTACAGTCTTTGTTGATCTTCTGGCTTTGATCAGTGTGGTGTTTTTTACTGATACCTGAGTTTTCCATTCTAGTCGGACATACAATATTCTTGTGACCAATAGCAGGAAAAAATGTTTGAGAGTATATCTTCCCAGAGGATCCAGTGGGTAAATCTTGGAGATAGCTGGGGAAATGTTGGCTAACTTTATATTCATAGATTGATTTTCTTGAATTTGAATCATCTAATTTGATAGAGTATAGATCATTTATTGTTATACTCTGATAAGTATTTGTTGGACTTTGAGGTGTATTCAACTTTTCAGAATTATGTTGAGGTATGTTAGGTAAAATTCCAAGTCTATTTTGTTTTAAGATTAATCCAGTGCCAGGGATAAAAAGTTCTGGTTCTTCCTGTTTTGACAGATGAGTGATGCCTGTGTTTGGAACAGACTGATGTGCATGTCCATTCACTGCTGTATCACTCCAGGTTAAAGGGTTATATATAACTTGTCCGTCAATAGGGCATGAATTGCACTTGTGGAATAACCAACTGTCAATACATTTCCTATGAAACTTAAAAAAAAAGTTATAAGTTAATCAGAGATATATTATTTTATTTAAAACATATTATCCATGTAAATTTCCCCCAGTTTCATTATTGTGTTACTTTAAAAATGGTTTCACAAAATTGGAAGGTAATATAATTTATCAAGTTTTATGGAAGTATTTTGCAGAAGTTCTCTTAAAAATGTAACTGGTTATAGACTGATCTCCATTTTCCACATTAAAATGAAAAGGTGTCTATGAATACCATTTCTGCAATTTTGTTAAAAACTCACTACTTATTCAAGCCATTAATTTCACTGTTGCTTTCTAATGAATGAAAATTCTTAAATAATAAAAAAAGTCAGAGCCAACTAGAGTTGGGAATTCATATGATGATGGTAAGATATAGTGACAAATTATATTCTAGGGAAGAAAACAAAGAATCAGACATTTTAAGGGTGACTCAAAAGCTATAAAAATTTATTTATTCAAACAATTTTGTCTGAAAAAAAACCTGGTTACCAACTATATAGTGATCCAGCAATATTAGACTTTGATTCCAGTGAGTTTGTTTGAAAAAATAATAAAACTATGCCAAATTAAGCATTTCTGTTTCATCTAAAGAATCATAAAAATACATTAGAAAGTTAGTATTCTATAAGCTTGTTCTTTTCACAGGTAACTAAAATAGATAAAAGAATCTATCTTAAGGTGCCATTTTATCTTTCCTCAACAGTATATACAGAAATGAATCCTCATCAATAGTTCTCCATCCTTTGTGGGCAGAGCTGCCTTCTCAGTAGTATCTGTTCCAGCTTTCTACATGTACTGTTCAATTTGAACATCCCTGCTCATAATTCAACTGAAAAGTAAAAGGAGGGACTTAAATTGTCACTTTATTTGTGAAAACTAGCCCTACAGGGAAAGTCAAACCAAAATGATGTGACTTCTACCTTGTGAGTACATGGTAGCAATCTTGTATGTTGACCAAGACAAAATGCCTTCAAACAAAGTCGACACTGGTAGCCTGGAGCAAGCAGCTTACTACTCTTTGTGATCAGTAAGAGAGGCAGTGACTTTACCACATGTTTTGGTGTGTAAAGTTGGCTAAATGAGAATAAGCAGAGAGACATGAATGTTCATATGTAATTATAGGTCAGGAAATAATCAATAGCACAGGTAATAACCTCCTTATAAATAATGCAAGTGAACGCAATGCTTTCTAGAACTGAAGGTAGTAAATCTCGTACATTATAAAGTTAAAAAATCTATTGTATTGATCTTGAACAAGATCGATCCAATTTCAACATCAATTTCATATCAGAACAAAATTTAGTCATTTCAAATAAAAATACTAACTTGAATTTTTTTGATTTGCACTTTTTAACATTGAAACCAGAACAGAATTTTGGTGAGAAATCATATACTCAAATTATTTCAGTCTGAGCCAACACACAGGCTTGTGTTTAGAAAAATACAACCCAATTCACTTTGCCATCTGGTAGGGTATATGGTGCATAGTAAGCAACATTAAGTATTTCAGGCCACTATAATAAATTGGCAGATCATAATCTATGAGGAAACTCATTTCCCCTTGAGGCATATGCTTACTACTTCAGTACTGTTAGACAACGTTAATGTACTCTAAAAGTATCAATCCCATTTTTGTACAAAAAGTACCAACCAACATAACTAAGATTATACAATGTAAATTTGACGTCACTAAGCAACTGATAAAACAGCTAAAACAAATATTTAAAAACAAAATTTTCATTAAAAGGTTAGATGCATTCCTATAATTTGAAAGTCATTCAGAGTAAAGTTCAAACATATTCTTTAGAAAGGTTTATACTTCTCATTACTGTGCAGATACACTTCCAGCATGTTACAGAAATTGCTTTTACCAAGGTCATCTAATCGTCAACTAAAAAAAAAATCTGTGTGTTTTTATTATTTCAGGTTGTTAATCACTTTTTTTATCTTGAAACTCTCTCCTTTTATTTATTCCATTTTTCTGCCTAGAATGTCCCTCCACCCCTAATGTTCTCCTGCCTCCCCCTACAATAATCTAAACCATTCATTACACAATTTATCATTCTAATAGGTTGAAGTGTGATACGCAGCCAGGGCCAAGGGAAATGAAGATGGAAAGCCTTTAGATGGGCTCATTTTATACCCACAAGGCATTTTATGCCCCACAAGAACTGTGGTTTCTGAAGTGTGTGGAGAACCCACAAGGCATGGGCCAGATAGCCACTGGGTTGGACAGAAATACATGTATATATTTCCCCTCAGGTTTGTATCTACAATTCCAGATTAGCCCGGGCCTCGTTGGTACCTCACGTTCACTGGTCTCCATCTGAGTCTGCCTTGTGAGTTCACTGTCGCAGGGATTTAACCTCTTTTGCCAAAGAGGAAAGTATGTGTTTGTTTAACAGAAAATGTGAATCAAAAAAATCCCTTCCCTAAAAAAATGTATTATAATCCTATTTGTATGACTATGACTTTCTGTGAAACACGTAAATGTTGAAAGAGTGAGGGTGCTGGATGGTCACAGCAGATCATCTGTGGTTACTGTAGAGAGTGAACCATTTACCCTGTGGCGTTTACATGGTTTTCTATGCATACTAACTGCAAACCAGCACAAAAAATACATTTCTATCCAACCAGATAGAAATATATATATACACATACATATATATAAACAAGTACAATTTTTGTTTGGTTAATTATTGAAATTATCTTTTAAAAATTCTTTAATTTTATCCCATCCTTTTAAAATGATCTTTGTATATGTACCTAATATGTTAGTAATACACAGTATGTTTAATTTTCCTTAATTGATAAGAAGTATGACAAAAGGTCCGGACGCCTGTCCACTAGTAAAGAGCCTGAGTCTGGGTTCTGAAATACAGCCAGTTGCTCAGCACTCTTCTCCCACGGGGGTAGAGTAGAGGGAGAAAGAGGGGAAAAAGACGTCCTTCCCTTAGAGGTCAATTCAAAGCAAATTTCAAAGCTCCCTGTGTTTTTTCTTTATATAACGTATGTCAGTTTTAATTTTACATTTATTTAGATGATCACTTAATTACTGAGGAAACTACTATATCTCTAATACCTAGTATTATTGTTGGTAGAATTAATAATTATAATAGACAGCATTATTTGAATATTTACTATGTGTATTAATTCCACATGCACAAAATTTCTGAGACTGGTTTTATAATTATCTTCAGAATAATTATAATTATTCTGACTCCAGAGCCTTGCTCTTCACTTGAATACTGTAAAGTCACCTAGTACATATATACTCAATACATACATATTGAATAAAGAAATGAATAAAACTTATTTGAACTGAAAAATTATTTAAATATCCCAAGTCATACAAGAAATACAAATTTTACTGAGAATCTCACCCTTGCTTTTCTTGAAAGTGTGGCATCTTTTCTTCTATCTCATTTTTAATATCTGTATATTTTACAGTTTCATCTGATCTTTTTTCTAGTGATCTCCATCTTTGATTTCTCTTCTGTAATAGGTAAAAAGTGGATGTTATTTGCAAATCATGGAAATTTTAATCTGGTGAATAAAAATCAGTAGGCTGCATATCAATAACATAATAATGTAAATAAAGTAATGTGAATAAGGCCTCATCATTTAAAAATATATCTCTTGAACACATTAAAGAATTTACACATTATGAGTGAATCTAACACACTGTTACACAGCTACTATACCATTACTTTTTAAGGTAAAAATATTCATCTATTAATCGATAATGGTAATTGTGGATGTTTTATCTTGTGGAGTAAGTAGAAGGTAGCATTATTATTCAGCATCGGGAGATACTTGCTAAGTTCAAATGATGGCAATAAAATTCCATGAGTTTCACTATGCTGATGTAAGAAATTTTAAAACCATGAATGGTTGTCAGTAATATTGTATGTCATTTTGTTATGTTGAGATCTTGTTTAAAAATGAATTTTCAAGTTTGATGGCTGTAATTTCTATCCTTAAGATTTATGTATGATAGCATCAGACGTTTGCTACTGTGTTGGATTTTTATAAATTACCAATGTAAGAACCGATTGCCCATAAATCCTTATGAAAAAGAGTTCTCCAAAAATTATGGTTTTAGGTTTTTATTCAAACACAATCAGCTCTATTCTGGAGAGTTATGTAGTCTTATTATTAGATGATACTTAGATTTACAATAGGACAAATACAAATACTACATGAAATTCAAGGTGGATAGTGCACCTCACGAAATGTAAATGAGTGAGGAGGATGGCAGCAGCTGTCAAAACATTCCTGGCATAAGTGATATTCTATACATCTGGTACACCTAAAAATGCAAAATACACAAGAAAGAAAATCCAATTATTTTGATGCCTTTTGGTGAAAGATTCTAGTCAAAATTTCCTGGAAACTATGCAAATATACAAGGCTCATCTTAAGTCTCACCCTGTATTAGTCACCTGTTGCTACTGTAACAAATTACAACCAATTTAGCAGCTTAAACAACACTTTGTTATCTTACAGTTTTGTAGGTCAGAAGTGTGACATGGCTCTGGTTGGGTTTAAAATCAAGGGGTCTACAGAACTGCATTCCTTTTTGGACACTACAGAGGAGATCTGCTTCTCTGCCGTTTCCTCTTGAGGCTGCCCACCTTCCTTAGCTTAACTGTGGCCCTTTCTTCCATCTTCAAAGCAAGAGATGCAGCATCTCTCTGTGCCTTTCTTCCATAGTCACATATCTCTTTGAATCTCTACCCTGCCGCCCTCTTCCACTTTTAAGAACACTTGTGATTACACTGAGCCTAGGCAATCCAGGATAAACTCCCTATTTCAGGGTCAAATGATGTGTAACTTTAATTTCATCTGCAACCCTTTATTCTACAAGATGCAGCCTAACATACAGGTTTTGGGCATAAGGATGTTGATATATTTGGGAGGGCATTATTTTGCCTACCACATATCCTTATCATGAAGTCTTCCTGGAGTATCTTAGCTTTCATTTATCTCTTTCTCTAAATTCCATTAGGATCTACAGCCTATTAGATATTCTATTATTTGGTTACTCAGTGTTTTCCAATTATTTCATGAATGCTAGAGTTATACAGAGCAGAATACTTCTTGAAAACAAGAATTATATTATAGTCCCTCTCTTTCCTTACAAAATGGAAAAAGGTATATGCATAAAAAGTTAAAAAACTTCATTTTCCACAAAGCTCAATCTAAACATATTTTATGAACATTTTGCCACAAGCAAAGAAGTTTAATTTACATGTAGCAATATCCACCAAAAAATAACATTCCAAGCAAATAAACTTATTTTCTTACTTCGAAGAATTAGAAGACTATTTCCATGAGAAATCTGGGAAAATATAGCCTTTAGACATCTTAGAAGCATCAAGTATTAATTAATTAATTAATTATTATTATTATATATACATTCATGGGAGATTCTTAATAATTGTTTTTGGAATTAACTTCTTAAAAGATAAGTAGCTGTATTTTAAAACTATAATGAAGTAGGAACTGAAAAGCTCTCTAGTTTATCTTATCTCCTACTCAATCCATTCCTAAAACTACTGAAAATAGTTTTTTCAGGCTAATGACTGAAATTTTAGTACTTGAGGGAATAGAAGGAGGGTGAAATCACAAACGTTGGAAGTGAATTCTTTGATTTATGAAAGGAGATTGATATAGATGTGAATAATTTTGAGCCAAACCCATAGAGGAGAAGTTATTCTCCAAGATGAGTGAAGAGCAGCAGGAAGGCAGCAGAAGAGTGGAGAAAGCCTGCACTGAGAGGCAGTGGGAAGACTCATTGAGGGGACAGAAAGAGCAGTCGGAGGGCTCAGAGTGACAGAGGAGTGCACTGTCATTCACAAAATACTAAAAAGCAAGATCTGAGATAACTTCCCAAGGCTGACGTTAACCATCTCAGGAATACATCACTATAAAGACTGAACATTTTACGCTGTGGCTTCTCCTGTCCTCGTCCCGCACAGCAGTTCCTCCCAAACCCTTTACCACACGTAATTTTAGCTCCTTATTGTTTGTATCCACCCCCTTGAGAAAATTCAGACTGCTCAAACAATGGCTTCTACTACCAAATATCAAGTTTTTCCTTTTTCTAGAATTCCCTTTAACCAACATTTCTGAAACTAGCTCAAAACCTCCTGCTAAACCTTAAAAAAATTCTGCCCTTCTTAAGTGCAAATGCTCCTTTGGAGCCGCCTCAGGCTAGCTCTTTTCTAACAAAGACTTGCTAATGGTGCTCTGGTTGATTTACTTTTATGTGGCACGCTGAGAAAACAAAGGTCTAAAACAGTTCAGAGAAGAAAGGTACATTCACTGTTGGGGGTAATAAAAACAGTTCTATGGTTTTATGAGAGGGTTTTAAAAATATATTAATTGGACTTATCATATCATAACATAATTCCAGAAAGACTGAAAAGTAAGTTGATGCATTTTAGAAAAAATTTTAACAAAGATCAAAACAATGTACTTTTTTTCTTAACATACAGTTAACTTAAGATTTTAATTAAGGGGGGAGGGTATAGCTCAGTGGTGGAGCTCATGCCTAGCACACGGGAAGTCTGGGTTCAATCCCCAGCACCTCCGTTAAAAATAAATAAACCTAATTACCTCCCCCCTAGCAAAATTTTAAAAATTAAATAAATTTCAAAAAGTGTGTCTGGGGTAGGGGATATAGCTCAGTGGTAGAGCGTATGCTTGGCATACATGAGGTCCTGGGTTCAATCCCCAGTTTAAAAAAAAGAAAAAAAAAGATTTTAATTAAGAAAGCACAATTTCCCGAGCATGGCAATTAATTGATGTTTTATTATGGGAATTGTGGGAAAGTTTGAGGATTACTCAACAAGTAATGAAAATTGCTTTCTCTAATAAGTTTCTCATTGTTGTCATTGAGGTATAAGATACAAAAGAAAACAAAATATGCACACATTGCAATTTGGAATTGGGGGAACTTGTGTAATATTCAGTCAGTCTAGTCAATATCCCCCTGGCTTGATCCTGTGAGTTTTTGGCAATGATCTCATTGGTGGTTCAAGAATGTTATAGGGCGGCCCAGAGGGCTATCTAGCAGGGCTCTGAGCTTGGAAACTCACTTAGGCCAGACTACAAAGCCTGTGCCCAGAGCTTCCAGGGAAGGATGCTACTTCAGACTCTCAATCCAGACTGGAATTCAAAGCCAGAACCCTTGTGTGAATAAAGAAAATAAAACAATTGGAATTTCCGAGGTACTGGGCTGACACAGATCACCAGTCTGAAAATCCTAAATAAACAGCCATCTTTAAGGCAAACACACTATATAAAGGAGGAAAAGAAGACGGCTAAATGATTAGTACTCTAATATTCAAAGTTTCCTAAAATTAAAAAAGTTATAAAACATGTTTATAATTGTACTGATTGATACTTACTTATAACACTTTCCCTCAATAGGAAATTGTTCACAGTTATTGCAGGGAATTCCAAGGTGTTTATCTAGTCGTTCTTTCTCAGCTGCAGTCACAAGTTTGCTAGAGTTTTTGAATTCCTCTAAAATAAGTTTTAATGGAGCAAACTCTTTCCTACACAGAGGACATTTCAACATGGAAGTGTTTGATATCATATCCTGATAATTAGCTAAGATCTTCATGCATTTTATATGAATACTATTGCCACAGCCAAACCTGTTAGAAATAAAATTCAAGTTTACCATTTGTATACAGCAAAGTTATTATCTATATGTGTTTACATAAATAAGTTTTCTGTGCTACCATCTTTATTTCCCATAAAAATAGATTCTGAACTGATTCTCCAGATACAGTTTGATTAAACACTATCTCATCTATCTAATCTAATCTATCCTTAATTTAGTATATCAGAATTTTAAATAAAATCTCCCCCATTTCAATGAAATGGTGGTAAAAGATTTTGCATCATTATAATATTTTTCATATTTAAAGTGGGAGTGAATATAGTCTTAGAACAGAGGAAAATTATAATAATAATTATTTTTTAAATTAAAAGCATCAATCACGGAGGAATGTCACCTTATTTTTCTGGAAATCACACAGTATGTGATAGTACCCAATAAGTATCTGCTGAGAGAAATAATATTTGGGAAATAGTTAATAATTTTAAAATATGCAAAAGCAGCTATGTGAAAAAATACAATGTGGATGAAAATTTTGGCAAATAATCAGGAGAAAAAAAGAATTAAAAAGTTCAACATTAAATGGTTGCCCAAATTTTCCAAGTCCAACTTTCTAGTGTCTTGAAGAATAGTTGACTATAACACTCTCAATAAACATTTATGAATAAATGAAATTTTAAACTATTTAGGTTTAAAGATAAAATTTTGAAATGCTAGAGAGAATTTTTTTTAATCATTTTAAAGTACAATAATCTTTACTTCCAGAAAACTCTTTGTAACTACTCTAAGCCATGGCAAATATTCATGTGTATAAAACAAAAACATGAAAATTATCTATTTTAATAACTTAAAGTGAAAGTAGAGTTATTCTTTAACTTTCACTCTTTAAAACGTAGCCCAGAAATATTTAGAGCAAGAATAGGCCCTCTCACAACTTATATGTTAGGAAATAAAAGGAAGCCAATTAAATATAATTATTTAAATATGTATTGTTTCTCTATCACCGTGTTTCATAACATAATCAATTACAAACATATTAAATTAGAATATTTTTAATAAGTTTTTAGAATCCAAAAAAATAACATGTCACCTGCAAAAGGTGACAGGGAGCTTTTTCTCTAAAAGTACTTCTTGACAAATAGAGCAGATATCGTCAGAACCAATTTCCTTCTGTTTAATGTAACCATCTTCTTCAATCTGTGCACTTTCATTGTTCATTCCTTGTTGGGGAGTTTGAACTCGATGTATGCCCCGAAGCAAGTCGCTGATTTCTCCTTCCACAAGACCTAACTGCAAAGCAGCTAGTGATAAATTCCACAGTATTAAAATTCAGTGGCAAAACTGCAGATTTAGAAACAACTTAGGCGAAAGTTAGCATATCTTCCCAATTATCAGAAACACAATTTTGGTTGACATTTACCTCCTTTTTGTATTCCTTTCAGAGCCAGAAGATCATTTATTAAATAAGTGGAAGTTACCTCTTTTTTTCTCTTGTTACTGAAAAGAGTCAGTGCAACCAGTGCATTATAAACGTTTTGGATTAATTATATGATAGTGTTCATCCTTGGATTGGTGTTACAATCATGTCTTACATTTTGATCTGTTCTCTTATCCATAAACAAATATTTTTAAAACAACATACAGTAGTATTTAAAGAAATGTGCACAAACACATAAAGGGGAAGCGATACTTGAGTAGTTAGTGTAATTAATATTTTTAGATGAATAAATTAGTAAATAGATAATGAGAGCACAAGACTCAGTCGTGCCTTTTTTCTTGTCTCAGCTTTATGTCCCTACGAGAGTGTCTTGGTAGCCAAATCCTTCACAGATGGTCAGTATTCCTCGGGACAACCTATTAGGAACTATATACTGCCTGCACCCTTGGGATGTCCATTCTTTGACTTCTGAATTTTCTCCATCTTGCTGTCCTTATAAGAAATGGTGCACTAAGTGCATATAGTTTTGATCGGGGCATCCTACATCCCTTTATTCTCTGGCCCATCCCCATGCTCCTTCCCCTTCCCCTCTCCTTAACACGCCATAACTTAAATGCCAGCTATTGTTGGCCCCCCTGACTTCTATTCATTTTATACATTCTTTAATATATAGAGATTAAAAATTATTTACAAGATAATCAAAAGCTCCAATTTCTTTAAAAAGATTACCAATTAAATACTAATAATACTGAAAACATCATAGTTACATTTCAATACAGAAATCTCTGTTCCTTGTCTGAGGTGGGGTGGCGGGTGGAATGTAGGAGGGTATCATACTTTAATTAACCATTACTTTGGAGGATGAGGGCTATTTGTCACAGAGACACAGCAACATCTGCTCCCGAAAAAAATGAGGAGGAAAATAAGAGAACAAAAGATTTTGCTTTGGGGAGTAAAGATTCTCTGGGGCAGCAGATATATTGAAACATAAAATTTCATAAGAGGAGCTGGCCACAGACTGTTCTATATGGTATAACATGAATTGGAGAATCAAAGGGAGAAGCAAACTCTTTTGAAATTGATTTGGAAAAATTCATGTATGAGACTATGAAAGAATATTCTTTTATAGAGAAGAGTAAGATAATTAATTTTACCAGGTATCATAACGTATTATAAAAAACAATAAAATATGCAAGAATTCACCAAATAATAAAAATTATGAAATAAGGACAAAACGAAGCACTGTTCAATAGCTGTTATTGAGATAATGGGTTAGAAATATGGAGAAAATTTAATTAATTCAAACCAAATACCAACCTCCAATTTATACCAATACAACTATACATGGATGCCATAAGGAAGAATAAAAATAAAACAGAAAAACTAGCAGGAAAAAAATCTCCAAAATACTATGGGAGAAAGATAACTTTCAAAGTATTGAAACAATGTACATGAAAGGTAAAAATGGTCAGATTTAACAAGACACGAAAGTCAATATACATACCAAAATTGAATAAAACCATATAAAAAAGAATTATGGCATTAGGAAAATATTTTCAAAGAGGAGTAATCCCTATATTTAGGACAAATTTATAGTTTATTCCAAGAAATAAATAGGAAAAGTACAATTCACACATGCAGTAAAAATAGTAAACAAGGCAATATAAGATGTTCAATTTTATTAATGTCAAAGTGAGCTGAAATCAAAATGAGCCACAGACACAGAATTAAGCCTACTAAATAAGAAGCAATAAACAGAATGTTATGCTTTCTTTGCCTTATGTTATTTTCTTTTTCTGTTTAAAAAAGTTATTTCAGGGCCTTTTACTTCTTCTAAGGGTATGTTAGATGTATGGGAGAATGAAATCTATTTTCTTATCTAATTTACTAGGAATGAATAGATTACTATGAACCTTGTATCAGGCATTTTTTTCCACTTTGTGTGACTTAGTCTTTTTTTCTAATACTATAGAAAAATTATTAGCTTTTCAAAATATTTCTGTGTATCTTTATTTTCTTTGGAGACTTAAATACGCTTTTAATGTCTTTAATTTTATGCTTTTGTAATATGTTTAAATGTGCCTAAAAAAAGCAAAACTAGCAGAAAATTGATATATTGCTAAAATAATAAATCAGCAAAAATTTAAAAAAATAGGCAATACATATGGGTGACAGACATAAAAAATATTAATACTTAAAAAAGAAAAAAAAATCTCAAACTCCTAGATACAGAGAACAGATTGGTGGTTGCCAGAAGTGAGGACTAGGAGGTAGGAGAAATGCCTGAAGGTGGTCAAAAGGTACAAACTTCCAGTTATAAAACAAATAAGTCATGGGAACATAATGTATAGCATGGAGGCTACAGTTAATAGTACTGAATTGTATATTTGAAAGTTGCTAAGAGAATAACTAAAATTTTTCATCACAAGAAAAAAATTTGTAACTACATGTGGTAATGGATGTTAACTAGACTTACTGTGGTGATCATTTTGCAGCATAAACAAATATTGAATCACTAGGTTGTACATCCAAAACTAATATAATGTTATTTGTCAATTATATCTCAATAAAAAAACTTTTACTCTAAGATCCAGTTAATGAGACTTTAGGCTAAAGGAATAATTGAAAGAAAAAGTTTCATGTACAAAGAATATAACAGGTAGTTAGAAATAAATGCGTAACAATGGAAGAATGTTAAATAAATTATGATATACCATATTCAGTAGAATTTAAATAAAAATAATTTGTTTAAAATTCATTGATGACTTGAATTAGAGACTACAAAGCATTGAAAATATTGATAAAGTAACAGTGTGTGATAAAAGTAGAACACAGAATTCCCACAGACTATGAGGTCACAAAGTCAAAAAAGGAAAATAGAAAATAAAAATGTATTATATATTTGTGGTAGAAATTAAAATTTTTTTCCTTAATTATGTTTTTATTTTACCCATAAATATTTAATTGAAAAAAGGAACAGATGGCATTCACTAGACATTGTATTTAGAAGAAATCATTAAGTGGTAAATCTAGGTCTTGCTGGGAAATATTTGTTGGGTGATGGGAAAGAATATTGTGTTAAAAAATTGGTATCTTTATAAAAAGTTCCTAAGTAATCATCTTTGTAGGCCTTCAAAAATAAGAGAGTCTTAGGTTTCTGGTATGCAACACTAAGATACAAATAACTGTGTACACATTTGTTTTAGAAAAGAATATAAGTAATGTTCAAAACACTTCTGCTTCATTACTAGTGACCATCTCTATAATCATATACATGCTTTTCATAGTATTAATGAATAATTGCTTATAGCTTTCTTTGAATTACTTTAATTTTCATGTATGTTTGTTCTAGCTTTCATTAAAATAACAAATTTCAATATCAGTGAGACATACTTTCTTTGAATATTTGAGCACAAAAGATTTTCTCAATGTTGAATAACTAAAATTTATTTCAAATATGAGTATGAAAATTATTTTATTTTAGGAAGAAACAATTTTTCAAAATTAATATGTAGAATCAATTTTAAACATTAAAAAAATTCCCTACTACAGGGATATTTATAAAAAGACTAAGACATGGTTTCTGCCTTCAAGACTACAAAGGATAATATAGATTGATCCATATGAAATTGTTACTTTTGTAGATAAAAAAATCTAAATATTGGCAATTCATATGACTCAATTTATAGAAAATCACCTAGCAGAGATCCTGACTAATATGCAGTACAATAAATATTTGTTGAATGTAACTGGCTAGAGCTGCACTGTCCAATATGGTAGCCATTAGCCATATGTGACCATCCACTTGAAATGTGGATAGTGTGACTGAAAAACTGAATTTAAAATTTTTTAAATTTAAATTTAAATGGAAAACTGATAATCTATAGTTATTGGAAAATTTTTAAGTATGTTTATAACAATTTGGGTATTATGTGAATCTATTTTTCAACTGAATTATTTTATGATGTTTAAATGTAGATCAAGCATTTCCAATGAAACCATAGTGTCTGAGTTGAGATGCACTGTAAGCATAAAATACACAATGGATTTTAAACACCATGAAAAGACATTAAAATATCTCATAATTTTTATATTGATTACATGCTGACATGATAATATTTTGATGTAGTGGGTTAAATTAAAATATATTATTAAAACTAATCTTCTTGTTTCTTTTTACTTTTTATAATATGATTACTAGAAAATTACATACGTGATTCACATTGTATTTCTTTTGGCAGCCCCATTATAGAAGCTTGTGAAAATGATACAGAAAAGAGTGTAGAGAATAACTAAGACTTTGGAGAGGATGTGAACATTTAACTTTAGGTGCATAAAATGGAGAAATAGAGAAGAAAACTATATTATGAAATCATACAACCTAATGATTGTGTATGAAGGGATTGAGAGAGGGTGAAGTAGAGAGCAATGACATTTCAGAAAGAACCTTTTGTCTACAATGTGAAGGAGGAAGGAATAAAGTGTAGGTGCTAGAAACAAGGAGGCTGCAAAGAATAGTACTAAGGACCAATGAAGGTTGAACAAAGGTGAGAATGAGGATGGAGAGGTCAGATCACTGTTGAGAACTAGGTAGGATGTAACATAAACAGGATTTGTTTGTGAGAGAAGAGGTTGGAAGGATTTGTTTTGTGAGAGAAGAGGCTGGAAGAGATAAAAAGCATGGTGAATGCCGTGGTTTCTAGCTTTAGAGATCAGAGAAAAAGGAAAGCCAATAGTTGAGGTAGGGAATACTACTCATATGAGAAGAATTTAATATTTAAAATGCCTATGGGAACTCCAAAATTGTGCTGCCCAGAAGGCAGCTGGAAACACTGATCTGCTGATAAGATGTGGAGATCACTGGTATAGAGGTAATAGCTGGAGACAGAAACTATGAGACATGTCTAAGAAAATGTGTAGAGTGAGAGAAGAGCATAAAAGAAAAATCACTGTGAAACACTAATATTACTTTGTCATCTAGTAGAACTTTTAGATGTCTACTGTAATTGTACTTTTATAATAGTTGGGGGGAAAAGAACTTGCCTAAATAGAACAAATGCCCTGAATTGAAAAAAAATTGAAAACTGATTATCACGTCAATTATTTATGAATATTATAAACATTTATTAATAAATTTTAAAATGCTGCTGCAGTTCTTAGGTGGGTCTAATGTAGGTTAACTCTTTGCAGGAAACATTTCCACAGTGATAGCATCTTTATTCTAAAATGTACAAATCTAAATAACATGTAATACAATTATTTTTCTTTCTCTTTTATTTTTGAGGACTCTAGAATTTAAATTTAAAATTTAAAATGATAAAAAATTTCATATGCCTGCATTTAAATTCAACTTAGTTACAATATAAAAACTGTTTTACTCTAAAAATACATTTTTTGTATTAAAAACTTGTCAGTGAACATTTTTAAATGAAATTATGTATCACATCAACCATCTATTCCCAGGATCAGAAAAGTTAAATTGTTATTTTTCTCATAATTTAAATAAATTTGTGTACAGAAACTACTGTGAATCTTTGCTTAGAACACATGAGGGAAATTTCTTCTATGAATAACTAGCCATTATTTCACCCCATTTTTTATTGTGCCTTTTAATTTAAAGTGGCATATAAAGTCACATTTTTTTGTAAAATAGAAAGAAAAATGTTCCAACTGTCTTATGTTTAACAAACTAGGCTACAGATAGTTGTCAGATTTTCTAGAAAAGTAACTGTCTAAATTTAGAATATGTCTAAATAAAAAATTTTTAAATGTGTTAACTTCAAATTAGTAAACACACACACAAACACAACTTACATTCATGATTCCTTGGAAGCTTGAATTTTTTCAACAAGACCCTAATATTCAAAAGTAGGAAATCAAAATAAAACATTTATTTCTGACATAACCTCAATGGTATTATTTCACTTTAATATAGAATAGGAATGGCATTATTGAATTTACATTGCTGGAAGTGTTAGGGTTAAACTTAAAATTCTCATTAGTTTTCTGTTACAAGAATAGTTAAATTTATGTTTTAAAATAAGCTTACGTGAAAAAAATATGATATATGGAAACAAAAGACTTTATATTAAAGAGATTTCCAGAATGAGTCCACGTATTTTTTTATGACATGGAGTTGTTCACAGAGAGAGGTTAGTGAGGGAATCTAAGTATTCACAGTACTCCTTATAAATGTCCCTGGAAGTTTCCTACTACTGGAAATGAAGGAATTTACTACTTTAATGTATGATAGAAAAATATTTTCAATTATCACCAATTAAAATGGAGTATGACTTTTTTAAAAAGTGGGAAATATATATTAAATTCTTACTTAAATATATTAAGTATACTTTAGTGTATTAAATACTTGGATTATATTTCCATTTAGTTTATGGTAAATATACTGTAAAAAGTAAACTACATTACATAAAAATCAGAACAGAATGCCCTTACCCTGAGGAAGCTGGTATAAAGTAAAAATGGAAAAAATCTATTTTAAGTATAGTAATAATACCAAATTACAAGTTTTGAAAGGACTATTTTTATATTTTTATAATAACTAGAGCAGATAACATGTCAGTAGATGCTCAATAAAAACGGTTCAAAACAAAACAACAAAAAACTTGGTAAATGAAAGTATTAAAAATAACAGATATATACTGTTTTTTAACCTGTAAAGAAAAGCATTAGGAATATAAAACACCCATTTGTTTCTTAATTTCTTCTTTGAATTTTTTCCCCTTCAAATATGAATTATAAATATGCTACAATAATATAATTAGTGATTTGTTGATGTAAGTATAGTAGGTAAACAAAATTAATTGAGTTGGGGTTAAATTAAATGGGAAGATTTTTGTTTGTTTTTCATTTCTGGGATCTCCTATAAACAGGCTTCTGATTCTAGAGGAAAAAATTCAGATTTGACAGATACAATCTTCAGTGGAGTCCTACTTCTATTTTGAAAGATTCACAGTCAAATGCTTACAGAAAAGGAAAATAATGAAATTTTAAAAAATCGTAATGAACCATGTAATTATCATCAGTGATGAAATCATTGGATCATTGAATCAGGGAGTTTTTTCCCCTGTTTTATAGTTAGATTTCATATTTGTATGTAATGAAAAACTAAACATTGATTTTTTTTCTTATTAAAAACAACATTCCAAACATGCAAAGGTGGTAGTATGTTTCTTGACTTAAACCTCACTTAATTTCTGGAATAAAATAAAACACCCAAAGCTATATTGATAAAATATGACCATTTCCCTTTATATTTTCCCAACACCAAATTTCTTTAATCTTTTAGTACTCAAACCATGAAAAAGGCAAAACATATAATACACCAAGATGTTCCTTTGTGGAAGATTTTCATTACGAAGTCACTTACCAGCATATATGCTTACAAAGTTCCCCTCCTTTCAGAAATGTGGAACAGTTACAAACATGAGGATTTCCTAGAGAAACCTTTAAAAAAAAAATACTTAAAAGAAACTCTAGTTAATTTTTAGTTATAGAGTAAAATTAAGTTAATGGAAAATTATATTAAAAGAGATTTCAAGAGGTAATTTAGTTTAGGTGACTGCAAAAGGTTGAACATAGTCCATTGGGATATCTTAATTCTTGACACCAGTCTAATTTTTCACTTCCATATTCTTTGCCTTGCTCAGCAAATTGCATTGTCAGCTAAGACTGTTCTTAAGTGACCTACATTTAGGCACGTGAAAAGAAATCTAATTTTAAAGTTTTAAAAAAATGTATAAATTTCTTAAAGAAGATTCTACTTTGCAGCAAGGCTAAAGACTTTTTGTAAAGAAGCTCATCTGAGGCTTGACTTGTGCAATTGAATTGGTGGGTTTAATTTTATTCAAGACTAATTTTATTCACCAAGTCTGTATTAGCTTAAACTATTTATTAAATGCCGTTAAGTGTTGTAAACAACAAAATGAAAAAAGGATGTCTTAAATAAGCACAGATTAGTCATTTGTATTTAGTACTTAAAATGCATAACATTAAATTGAAAATTTCCAAGTCAACTCCCCAGAATTAGAGCAGTGGCTGACTTATGAGTGGTGAGAGTAAGATAAGCGAATATGAAATACCTGTGGTCTTTCAGCAAAATTAAAAAACTTTTTATTTATTAAGACCTTTCCAAGACATCGCCATTTAGGCCATAGTTTTAAAAAGTCTTCTTAGAGCTTCAAAGGGACTAAAAAGTGAAGACAACCTGATTTTATTTATTTAGCAATCTGTAAACATACTGTAGGATTTTCATTTCGTTTGAGTTACAGGGCTAGTGACTGCTAACGGATCTGAGAACGCATGTCAATGCAAATCATATATTCATATAAAACGCCTCACTTTTTCAAGCCCAAAGATAAAGGGAGATCATCTTAGAAGAGCTGGATGCGATTTGGAGTCCTAACATCCAATAATGTAACTTTTCTAACAAATACTATTTCCCTTTGCAATTTGCACATCTTCAGAGTCTGGGACACTCGCAGGTAGAGTTCGGCAGCGAGTGGCTACATACAGGGTGGACCTGGGGGGGACCGGGCAGGTCGGCCCAGCGGAGAGCTGACGCGAGTTGGGGGCGGTAGTTACTCGGAAATCCTTGTTTTCCGGCTCCTCCTCCCTCAGCAGGAAGGCGGTGGGGCCCATCTCTCCTAGGAGGTAGATGCTGCTGCTCAGCGCCTCGTCTTGTCGCCTGCTGAGGCGGTCGCTCAAGTGTCTTCTTCTTTCTGAGGCCTTATTGCCTCCACGGAGCATCTTCCCTGGGTGCCGGTGAAGGCGGCCCCTCAGCGAAGCTCTCGGAGTCGCTCGCTTGTCTCCATGACAACCGCGTGCCTGCCGGTTGCCTTGGTGACAGTGGTTGAGATCCGCAATGTCCCGGCGTGCCTTGCGCCGAGGTGTCGCTTCCACAGCTCATACCGGCTTCCACTCCTAACAGAAGCGACGCTCCTAACTGAGCAGTGTTTCTAATACTCAACTGGGTGATTTAAAACCTGGCGGCTGAAAAGACCGCTGTCAAATCTCTCGCGTTCCTTCTGCTGGTTCTTCGCAGGCAGGGCTCGTGAATTCTGTGTTAGGACAGTCGCACAGCAGGGTTACACTTTGGGCTCTGGATGCTAAAGTTATCCTGTGATGATTCATCATTTTTATGAGAAAGCCCAGAATGACTGTTGACATTCAATAATATTCCACAAACATTCCTGGATTGCTCTTTATATGCATATTCTGAATGAGTCTCTGGGAGAAGATCAAAGATGTAGAAGATAGGAGTCGTGTGTGTGTGTGTGTGTGTGTGTGTGTGTGTGTGTGTGTGTGTGTGTGTGTGTGTGTGTGTGTGTGTGGTGGGGATGGTCTTTAAATGAGGGGAGTGCCTCTAAATTGCTTGTTTGGGGAGGATGGGTGTTGAATCCCTATTTAAGGAATAAGATTTTTAAGGTATGCAGTGTTGACTCAATACTTCGAATTGTCTATGAGCTTTGTTACTACGTTCTGGGGGAGAGCTGTAATAAAGTATGAGTCAAGTAAAGAAGCTATATTACTGGAATCTCTTTTTAAAAAAAAAAAACTGAAATCAGGAAATAACCATTCGGTGGCCCAGTAACATAAAGATAGGGGATATTTGTCCCATTTTATCATGGGAGTAAGTCACAACTGGATTACATCGAGACCAGGAAGGAGAAATGGCCAAGAACCACCATATGAAAGATGATGAGAAATGGCAGCTTTCACATGTGAGACATCTGGATAAACAGCATCCAAGATTAACTTAACTAAATTTTATCTCTATTCTCCTTTTCTGACCATTAACAATTTACATACATACCACCATACTCCCAACACTACATCATTTTAATGGTGGTAGATGTAAAACATTATACATTAAGAAAAAACCTAGTATTGAAATCAAAAAAGCTTATCAATTGAATTCACTTGTTTTATTTATTAATATTTAAAAACAAAATAAATGACAATCTACACATTCTATATAACAAGATGAGTAAGGTTTCAGAGGGAAGGCAATTTATTCAATCACCATTCTCTCCTCTCTCTTTCTCTCTCCATATACATACATATATATCTTCATATATTGTATATCTCCATATATATTACATATATATTATGTATATATAGTTATTTAAGAATTATCTTGAAGAGAATAAAAAAATAGCAAATAACTATTAAAAACTACTGTTTTACTTATTATAATTAGATAATACTTGCTACATGTGTAAGTGATAATAAGCACCATTTTAAAAAGGTCACATCTTTAAGACACAATTGTCATGTCAACTGAATATAAGTTCATGAATACTGTTTTGGGGGATGACAAAAGTTATAGTATTCATACTTTCATAGAAATTAAAAAGAGAAAGCACAGATTGCTAGACAGAACTTTAGTCTAACTGTAAGACATTTGTTTTTGTTTCTGTCAGTTAAGACTTTAAAAACATTTATATAGCCAGGTGACTATCCCATACGTTTGCTTCATCCCTTAAGAGTGTGTGACAGGGGTAATATTTTGCAAATATTAAATCAGGGAATTAAATTTCTCCCTTAAATTCACAGTGTTCCCCTCTAAGTTACATTCTGAAGTATATTGCCCCAGGGAAGAGGGAAGTGGTTAGTACTAGAAAGTCACTGATAAGCTTTGCATTTCATGAATTAAGTTTTAGCCCTTTTAGCGGTACAATTTGGTCATGAAAGACAGGAATTTAAAAAATTATTATAGCTCCAGATTAAGATATAAAAAACTGGGCATAGAGTATTAGACCTTGGAATTGTATGTGAGGGAATGCCCCATGGGGATGAGAAGAGTAACAGAAATCAGTGGAAAAAGTCAGCTGCTCATCTCAACGTGAGAGTGCATGCGTGCGTGCGTGCATGCGTGTGTGTGTGTGTGTGTGTGTGTGTGTGTGTGTTGGGGTAAGGGTGGGAGTAGGAGGAGGGATGGATTGAAAAAACGAGCTTAGTTTGGAAAGATTGAGAACATCTGTGTGTGTGTGTGTGTGTGTGTGTAGTGTGCTTGTGCTTAGTTCTGGAAGTGTTAGGGAGGTGCAGGCTGCTAGGAAATGTCAGCTTCTGGCTTAGTGCCCTCACACGTGACAAGCAACATTCAGAGGTGCTAGTGGAAGACAGGTAAATGGACTGGATGTAACGCCCTGCTTCTCAACGGGTAAAGATATACAATGAATATATGAATTTGTATTTACCTCTAGAGAATAGGCACAAAAGAAAGGCAAAATACGAGTGGATACAAAAAGGATGCAGAACTCAGTGGCTTAAAACTGGAAGCAAATAGAACCAAAGACTCCACTAGGAGATACCACCATGATACTGATCATTAAAAAAAAAAAGTCAGATAGGTCCAGTCACAAGTCAGTGTCAGCAACAGTTAGTTAACAGTGGCCACACATCAGAAGTGACCAGCAAGAATCCAGGGGACCTTGTATGATTTCAAAGTCCTCATCTTTGTCATCAGACACAAGGTTATGTAAGCCTCACTTTCCTCATACACTCATACACATTGTGAAGAGGAATAGGGGATGGGTAGAAATCTGAAATGCTAAGCTTTTTATCCTTTATTGTGACCAAGGTAGCCTTAATATTCCTCTCATCTTGACTAAACTTCAGACAAACTTCTTCCTGACTTTAGGTTTCTGACTTCCCTTTTCTTAAAGCACTTACTTTAGAAAGCTTTCAATTGTAAATTCTTTCTCTGCCCCTTTGAGATGTAGATCTTCTTCCAGACTTTTGCCAGTTTTACAATCCAGTAATGTCTTTCTCAGGAACCCGTGAGCCATCCCTTTGAAATAAAATCTAGAAAAGTATTGCCCCTCCCATTTTTTTTTTTTTTTTTAAGTGTAGAGCCTCGCTTCCATAATTACCAAATAGTAAACACAAATGGCCTAATCACATTGACTGATCTTAACCCTTAATGTCCTCCAGTAGTTTTCCACTAGCTCATTTCAGGTTTCAAAACTCCTTTCTTTTGTTTCAGTATAACTGAGGTCAGTCTTTATCCCCTGCTGTAAGGTCTTGAATAGACTTCCTTGACTGCTTAACTCTGCCAGTGCAATTGTTCTTTGGTAATAGATAACATTTATCTAGAAGATTTTATTAAATCACACTAGTTTACTAAGTTCTGCCTTCTCCCTTCTCCCCCTCGCCATGATTAAAGGGAGTAGTGGCTAGCAAAGGTGATTGGATCATTTATAGAGAAAACATACTTCAATATTTTGCTCACCTAAGCCTAATAAAATAAATTTGCAACCAACTATGAATGTGATTGATACTTTTAGTTTAAGATGCAAGACTGAGTAGTTAGTTCCTTTTCCATCTGAAGAACCTATGAAAATAATAATAAAAAGTTTCAACTTCTGATATGAAAGAGAACTACAGACGGCTGAGATAGGCAGAATTCTAAGATTCTCTCCAATGACCTTTGCCCTTGAATAATTCCCTCCCCTATGAATATGTCATATTACATGGCAAAAGAGATTTTGCAGATGTAATTAAGTTTACTAATTAGTTGACTGAGTTAATAAAAAGGAGATAATTTGGGTCATCCTAATCTGATCACACAAATCCTTTAAAAGCAGAGCATTTTCTTTGTCTTGTGGCAGAAGGAGAGGCCTGATTTGAAACCTGATTTTCCCAGTTGGCCTTGCAGTGGAGGGGGTGATGTGATAAAGAATATAGGGGGCCTCTGGAAGAAGAGAGAAGCCTCTGACTGACAGCCAGAAGGGAAATGGGGACCTTAGACCTTAGCAACAAGAAACTAAATTTTGCAAGCAACCTGAATGAGGTTGAAATCAGATTCTTCCCCAGAGCTTCCCAATAAGACTACAGTCTAGCTGACACCTTGATTTTGGTCTTTTAAAAGCCTGAGCAGAGAAACTAGTCAGGCCTGCCTGGACTATAGACCTGTAAACTAATAAATGGGTGTTGTTTTAAGCCACTAAGTTTATGGTAATTTTTCACACCACAATAGAGAATGAATTGGCAAATTTCAACAAACTACCAGAACATATATGGATAGAAAGTGCTAACTGATGAAAGGGTGGGTATGTGAAGGTATGAACATGGTACAGTTTATTCCTTGTTATCTGCCAGCATTGGGCTAGACAACAGAATCACTCTGGATGATTCTAAATATAAAGGAATTTATTATAGCATATAAGTTAGCTTACAGGATATTTAGAAAGGCCACAGAATCAAACTTTGATTCCACACTATAGGAAAAACTGTCCACTCCATGAGATTTTTCCAGTAGAAATCCCTCCTAGGCCCTCTAGAAGCTAGGGATTAGATATCAGTACCCCCACTATTATTGCTACAGAAGAAACAAAGGACTTTATAACTGTGGTTGCTAGTTGGCTGTGTGGTCTCAAAAGTTTCACTTATGCCTTTCTAGTCTTGCAGAAGCTAGTCATGTGCTTACAATCTAGAGGCCAAAGGGGAAAAAAAATCTTGGAAATATGGAAAGAGGGTATTAACAAATTGGAGAGCTACCAAAATGGGTAAAAGGGGAGAAGTTAAAATGGTTTGCCCAGTCAAAAGGAACAATCAAAGAACAAGAAAGAGCTTTGAAATTTTAAAAGTGATTGTCAAATAAAAATAGTCAATAGAAGTTCTGAAAGATGAAGTTGTTGATCCAGAATGTAGAGCAGAAAGGAAGCAAGATGATAAATAATAAAAAGAAACAAAGAAAGAGGATTAATCTAAGATGCACAAATTCAGACTATTAAGATTTCCAAAGGGCAGAATGAAGGTGAGGAAATTATCAAAGACATAATAAATGATATTTCATGAAACAAAGGGGAGAACTTACCTTCAAGTGGAAAGAACTTACCAAGTGCTGAGTAGGATGACTGAATAATAAGGCATAGCATACCTAGATATGTGGTTAGTAAACCTCAGAACACCTAAGAGAATGAGAAAAACCTGTCTACACAATGGGAGAAATGGTACAAAGAAGCCAAAATGGGATAAACATCAAGTTTTTCATTTACATCAGAGGATGCTAAAAGACTGGGAGGAGTTCTGAGGGAAAATGACACCAACACTAGAACTTTGTATCTACCTAAGTTATCAAACAAATATAAGGATATGAAGGATTCAGAAAGCTTATCTCTCATGCATGATTAATGAATAAGACACTAGAGGATATATCCCAGATAAACCAGGGTTGTTTAAATTTGTGCTTATGTATCATTAGTTTTGCTGTTTAATTTTATGTTCAAATGGTTCTATTAATCAACAGCTGTCCTTTTTTATCCCAGATCATTGTATGATTCCCCAATTACTTGGTACAATAAACCTTCTTGCTTGAATTAGCTTGAATGAGTCTCTGCTTTTTCATGACCAAATGAGGTAATTTTTTTGTAACTAAAATGAGGCTCTTCATTAACTTAATGGCTGTGGAGATACAGAAGAAAGAATAGGCCTCAGGCATTGAATCAAAATGCCTGAGACCAATGAGATACGGGTGATAGGAAGAGGAAAGTGTCAAAGATGAGCCTCAAATCCTTGGGATAGGCAACACAGAGAAAGAATAGAACTGGATAGAAAGATGCTGAGTCCAGATTTAAACATGCCAAGTAAGGTTTAAACATGTTAAGATTGTAGTGCCTGTGGGACTTTCAATGAAGATGCATATTAAAAAGTTAGATACATCAGTTTGGACTCATCTTAATGCAATATTCATTTTTTTCTTCCTCAAAAATAAGACTTGATTATCATGAAACTTCTTTACATTGAATTATTTATAACTAAGGATTTTGACAATGATTTGATTGGAAAACTGACATAGTAAGAGTTCATCAAATTAATCTAACGACATACTATTAATAATTTAGCTTTCATTCTTCTACAATAATTGCATTATTACTATTTTGGCCTTCTGTACTTTGAGCACTGAGCTACAACTTATAAAACTTGAATATTTTATTCATTTGATAGCATATTTCTTACCATAAGTCAATAAAGTATGATCTTTTTTTATGCAAGAGTCCTTTGTGGATTGTTTTGTTAATGTGAGCTAGTTTCCAAAGGACTGAGCAATTCTGAGCCACCAATAAAATCATGTTTCTGGAGTCATAAACTTGAGGAATTAGTAATGAACTTATGATGTTTTCAAGGTTATGTAGGTGTGGACGTGGACAGCTGGACTCTATAGATAACACCTTCAGTTCTGTTCCATTGAAACAATTATAAACTGATACCTGTAGTATATTTTGTCTTTCCTTCTCAGTGCCCCAAGTGGCAGGAAAAAAAAAATCTATTAGCTGAATAGAATACAAGGTTCCTGCTTGGTAAATTAAACATATAAATCTAATTAAGCTACCTTCCAATATGCCACTGGAGCTCTAGTAAAGGAATGTTTTAAAAGGAATGAACCCACAAGTACATAAAGATGAGAGCAGATGCAATAGCAACATAATTTTGGAAAATGGAATGACCTACAAGCGCATCACAGGCGTCACAGCAAACGTGATCGCTGTATGCTGAACTTGTGTTGCAGAAGGTGAGAACCAGTCTAGTTTACCCTGAAGAATTCCAAAAAAGCCCAAAGATTTATGGGACCAACTATCTCTGACAGTTGGAAGGTGCAGTGGGATGATATTCTAAAATAAGAAAAATTGATTGAAAGCTGCTTCGGAAGGAGTTATATCCCCAGTTCCCTTTCCTCAGTCTGAACATTTAGATAACTACCTCCACCCAGGTAAATCAGCAGATTTATTCTCTGGAGGAGGTAAAACAGAAGGGCTGTACATCGAGGGACCCCAAGCATAATCAAAGGTGGTGGTGTCATACTGAAAACAGGTATTAAGGAAGCATATGTGTATTAGAGGCTGAATTCCATCCCCTTACTCTATCCACAACTAGAACACTGGTGGTCAGACATTTACTTTCCAAGAAGAAGGAAGGAAAAATCTTTTCTAGGAAATCTTCCCCAAGATGAAAGACCTAAACACTGACCACAGGGGCTTCCCAATGACAATGACATGGCCCGGCCAGATCACGTGCAGGGATGATTACAGTCAGCAAGCACCACCTGCACACTCAGAGCTTCAAACTGAGGTTTTCCACCATCCATTCTTAAATATGAGCTGGTAACTAAGGATTAGAAACCTAAGGGAGATCTTTAATATAAAAGATAGAGATCAAATAGCTAAAAGCAAAAAACAAACAAGAAAACAAACAAACAAACAAAAAAACTTGGAGGAAGAAACAGAGACTCAGCAGGGAGAAGAAAACATGAAAAGTTTTGCATAATCTTTTCAGAGAGATAAACCAATTGAAACCATAAAAAAGAACAGAATACTATCATGAAGAAAATTTAAGAGAACAACAAAAAGAACTTTCAGCAATTTACAATATGACACAAGAAAGCTCAAGAGGATTCTAAGAACTGACATAACAAAACAGCAACAAAACCCCAACTTAACCACCACCACCAAATACAAAAAACAAAGCGATAGAGTTTAAGTGAGAAAATAACATTGTAAGACAGTACAAGACAGTACTAACTTCTATCAATAGAAGTTCCAGAAAAAGACCAAAGAAAAGAAAGAAGGGAAAAAAAAAAACATTAAAGAAATGCTGGAAGTTCAAAAAAATTGCTGGTACTGAAAAGCATGAGTTAATCCATTGAAAAGGGCTTATAAAGTGTAAAAGCACATCTGCTGAGGTGGGCGTATAGGTTGGGCACTGAACCATCGCAAGGGGGCACCCTATATACATAAGTGGAGTTGTGCAATGACCACCTGTGTGCTGTAGGTGGTGGCCCTAATGCCTAGTACCAAGGCCCATGAATGTAAAATTTAATAATCATGGGGGAAGAGAGAAGATTTTACACTGTGTGTGTGTGTGTGTGTGTGTGTGTGTGTGTGTGTGTGTGTGTGTGTGTGTGTGTATGAGGGAGGGAGCGAAAAAGAGAGAGAGAGAGCACCTGACTAAAGCATCTGGAATCAGAATTTTACTTCTCATCATCAACCCTGAAACTGTAAGACATGACCTTCAAAATTCTAAACAAAAGTGATTTCAAACCCAGAGATCTATACCGAGCCAAACTTAGTATTATGCAGATAGGATAAAAACATTTTCAGACATGCAAGGCTTTAAAATATTTACCTCCATCATTTTTCCCCCTCCTCAGGAAGCTACTGGAGCATGTGCTCCACCAGAGGTAAAAGAATAAAGAGAAAGAGGTAAATTAATAAAGAGAATAAAGAGAAAGAGGGCTACTGGACACAGGAAATCTAACAGAAGAGAAGAGTTGAGGGAATCTCCAGGGTAATAACTGTGCACAAGGAGTAGAAGAAAAGCAGTCCAGGCCAGAGCAGTTAAGAAAACTCCAGGGGATTTTTTCAAGAAGATAAAATTGATAGAATATGTGCTGTGTCTGAAAGTTTTGAGGGGATTTTTTTGGGTATGATTTTCAGAGTTTGTGGTTAAATCAGTGATGGGATTTAAAATTAAGGAATAAATTACATCAGACCTCTTATATGCCACCTTAGGTTGTCTTGGTCACAATTCTTTTGGTGGCTTTTAGGTAACTTTCTTTATGCAGGTCCACCCCAACAGCACCTCATCTTTGGTCTTGGATTCCTTAGGCTGACCTGATACTGTGAGGTCTGAGATGTCCTTCAGATGACAAGCTGTCCTGCATGCCTAGTTCTGAGGAGTGTGCCCAGGAAGCAAGACTTTCAACACTAAACCATGTAAAACCATGGGCAAGCCAGGACAACTAGGGCTTGGAAAAGCTGGAAATTTAACATCCCTGGGGAGACGAATGGGAGACAGGAACTGGTGGATAAGTTGCTTCCCTGCCCCTGCTCCATACTCTCCTGAAATATAGACTCTGAAGATGGTCCTGCAAGATGGGGCAATCAGCTGTGCTTGATACCAAGCAGAGATCAGTTTTAGTTAATTCACTCCCTCATATTTTCTTTTATTATTTTCCTGCCCCTCTCTCCTTTCCTACATTCCTGTACTCTTGGGTTTTCACTCCCTGGTGAAATACTGGTATACAAGTTTTACCTTAAGCTTGGTTTTCTACGGAACCAGGCTTAGACACAAATCAACAAACGCTTCTTCAGCAAATATCAGTTCTAGGAGTAAAAACATTGTCCAGAAATGCAAAACATATTTGTAGTTTACCATATGGCTTTACTTTGATTTAGCATTTACATATTCATGGTATTTTTAACATATTGAAGAGTGACCTAAATAAAAGTATGCTTGAACTCTTATGAGAATGAGAGGATGGGGAGGATGAATGTTTTTGGTAGAGTAGGGGTGAGAAAAAGTTAAACCCTTAACTCCCATAGTGGGAAGCAAGTGGAAAAAATTAAAAAGTCATTTGAAAATATAGACATGAAAATACAAAGAATCAACTAGTAAAATAATTTAAAGTATTTGCCTCTGGGGAAGGAGAAATGGGGTGTAGAGGGGGCAGGGGATAATTTTTGTCTTAATAAACATTGATCCTTTACAAATACATTCATTTAAACTATTTGATTAAAATAAAAAATAAAGAAAACTCTATTGCTACTTTTAAATACATAAAATTTTCATAGGATTTGGTGAGGTATTATTATTCAAGATCCAACAGCATCTGTTTTCAATTGCTTTCAAGTAATTTCTTACTAAATTGTCCCCAAGGCCACATTGTCTTCTGGCATGTATTTATGTGTGTACTGTGTGAGTGTGTGTGTATGAGTGTGTGTGTATTATTTACTTCATAGGTTAAAGTGTGAAAAGTTTAAACAGATTTTTTGACAGCACTGGAATCCTGTCTTTATTCCACCAGGTGTCAGCATAGCACCATGAATCTGAATGTTGCTGGGTGAACAATTATTAAACCGTTGCTTGTTCGTAAACATGTTTTTATTTATCTTTCCAAGAATGATGATGTGAAATGGAGATTTAAATAATGTAATCAGGCTGTGTATTATAATAAAAATTATCTACCCAAATGTTCATTTTAATTTTCCCTATTCAATTTAATATCAGCTGCTTGGGGGGTAAGCTACATCAAGGCAATAGAACAATCACACACAGGAATGACAGTAGTGAGTATATTTCCTGAATCTGTGTCTTGGGTTTTCAATCAGTGGCTTTTTTCTTCAGTAGGTGATGAAAGACACCTGGCGGACAGAGAAATCAGAAGTATAGCATTTCCCCCTTCTGTTACCTAGTTTATAAATATGCTTTTAAGGATACGAACAATAATTGACTAGCTTAGTCTCATGCTGACTGATAAACTTTCTTGTTAAGAGGACATGTTGTGTAATTCATAAGTTAGATATTTTCAACTTATTTTTTTTCCGTCTTACTACCCAATGTAACATCATTGGCTTTGGCTTTCTGTTGACTTGACCATGACTCATCCGAACATCAGCTTCATCTTACATAAAATAGTAAAGATGGGCCTTAGGTCATATTTTCAAAGGCCAGAAATAGCTTTATATTTGTGAAAGTTACTTCATGTTGAGCTCTGTTTTCCTTAGTACGCAACAAGTTTGTCATTTTGCTTAATACAACTGTTACCACATTTTAAAGGAAAAAAATGACAAGCTGAAGTATTTTTCAAATAACAGTAAATAAAAATTCATTAAAGCACACCATCTTGGGCACTTGTTTTTAATATGGTCAACACTGTAATAAGTTTTCAGCCACAGAGAGTAGGGAGATCCTGTGGCAATGTATTATGATTTTAATAAAGTACTATAAATCTCATTAATTAGTTAATTTGGGTTATAATCTTATAATTTTTCTTTGAAAAATTTCCTCAAAATTCACAGGAAATTCCACTCCTTCATGCTACTTTTTTTTGTAGTCAAGGTCTTATTTTCAGTGTTAATTTATTCACAGTATTAATCAACTATTTAATAAAAAGCCAATATCAAACTATGAATTATAAAAATTTTAGGAATAATTAAATTATTCCATACTACAGGGAAAGAGTATAGAGAACTATTAGGTAAAGTGATATCTCTAAAGGCTTTCTTTTTTGGTAAAACAATCTTTTAAAAATTTAAACTGAGGAAATTTTGTATGATACAACTCTAAGACGGAGAGTGGGGAGGGTATATACACACACATACAAATGTGTATAGATATATATACACACACACACACATCTAAAAAATACAAGCAACTTGTCTATCTTTATCTTCTGTCCATTATGATTAGAAGAGTACCTAGACCATAATAAGTGTGCAATGAATATTTGTTAAAAGGATAAATTAATAGGCATGAATAGAGAAGATACATGTTTAAGAGATCTGACCAATAAAACTTGGTCATATTAGGAAGCAGAAGGTGAGAATTTGAGAAAGACTCTTGGGATCTTTTAATTCAGATGGCTTCTTAGTGGCATTCATTAAAATTTGAGAATCCAGGAAGAGGCACGAGTTTGGCAGGAAAGACGATGAGTTCAGATTTGGCATTTGGAGGCAGTGTGGCAGACAAAGTGAAGCTGTCTGACAGGCATTGCCTATAAAGCCCTTGCATTAGATGGTATTGTTTGAACTGGAGATACAGATGTTATCATGATGAAGAGTCGGAGAAATGGACTAGATTATCAAGGCAGAGCTGTCTGTGAGGCGATAAAAAGGCCAATAACAGAAAACTTGTAGAAGAACAACATGTTAGGTTTGACAGTGTAAGAGGGTCTTGGAAAGCAGGCAGAAAAGGAAGGAATAAAGTGGGAGGCATGGAGAGTAGTGAATTTCAAGAAAAACAGAGTGAGTGGTCACCAGGGTCAAATTCTGTACAGAAGTCCAGGCATTCGAGCAATAAAAGAAGTTCATGAATTTGCAGATTAGGAAATTGTCAGTGACCTTGAGCTGGTTCAGTGGAGTTATGGGAGGAATATGCGGAAAGTGAGAAAGTGGAGACAGTAAATATATACTGTCGATTATATTTTAATGGACTATGGATATTCAAAGAAAGGGAGAAAGGGAACATGGTTCTCAATGTTGCTAAAGACAGTTGATCCAAGGTTGGGATTTTATGGGGCAGTGGACCAGGATTCTTCAAACTGAGATATGTACAATTCTTGAAGTCCACAAAGACTTTACAAAGCACATGTGCTTAGAATAATTTTAAGGGATTCAATGTCCTGATCTTCAACTCCCATATTCACTCTTTCCTAATATTAATCAGACTGAGAACGTCAGTAAAAACATCAAGCTTTGTCTTCTTTCCCCACTTTCTTCTGCAACCACACTTCTTTCACTTCAGAAAACAAAATTGTATCTCAGATCCAACCTGACGTTCATCACCCCAGGGTGTGAAAATCATCGGGACATCGAACAAAAGGAAAATTTGTATTGATGGTAAGGAAGTGAATGTTTCTAATGGCTCAGAAACCAATTCTTTTTAAAGTCCAGGCATTTCTAATTCTTTGCTTTCAAAACAATTGAAGGAGCTAATAGATCATTAAAATACACTTTTTGATGATAAATCACTGTGATATTTGGCATATAACTTGAAAGGAGCTTAATAGGTGAATTATACTGCTAATACAGAAAACTTTCATTCCCATCTGTCTCATTGCACATTGTTATGTAAAAAATTTTGCTCAGTATTTATAAAAACAACAAAAGAGGAATTAAATCCAGCTTGACTCTGCCTTCTATGTAAGTGATATTTATTCATTATTACATAAACTAATTAAAAAACAAAACACAATGATGAAAAAGGACTCTAGAGGGTGCAAAGGAAAGTACTGGGAAAGAGAAGAGCATTGGCAGTTAGGGTTGAAGAAGCGTTGAGTGGTACAGGAATGAGGGCAGGAAGAAAAGGTCAGTAAGGGCTTGAATTTTGAACCGGGCTGGATACTGGATAACAGCCTTATACTGTAATCAGTGCCTCCAGGTTTGAAGAGCTTGACTGTTTTCTTTAATGCTTACAACCCTGCCTAGCATAAGGTGCTCAAATATTTTCTGTTGAACGAACTGGCAGTGACTCGATCTACCCAAAGCACCTGAGTCTTAGCTTAGTGAAACTAACTTGAATTGCCAATTTGTAATAAAGCCTATTTGAACTTACGTATTATTCATTCACTTCATATAGAATGGAACTAACTAGGTTCCAATTATATGCTTATGCTTATATAATTGTTTGAAATTTCTCTTGCAAATAAATCTTACATTTCTTTCATCACCTAAACCAGGAATAGAGATGCTATAAACAGCAAAGAAGTATAATCCAAATGATAATGTCATTAAATTACATTCTATATACCATAATTAAATTATTTGTTTATGGCAGCATGTGTTAAAGAGTATTTGTTTGTTTGGATGATGGCTGAGAATTAACAGGCTAAAATTACTAATCAGACAGGAATTGAAAATGTTACAAATTTAGCTTTTCATAATCCAGAATGATCATGTAAAATAAGATTGGCAACAAACTCCAATTGTCATTCTTGGGAACATGGGGATGACTTTGAAGTGAAGAATTACTTTCAGATTAAAAGTCTTGATCATATTTTCTGTCAATTAAAATGTCTATAATTAACAGCTATTTTAGTCAAGAGTTATTTAATTACAAATGATAGAAATCCAACTTTAATTACTTTTAACAAAAGTGAGAAATTATTGGCTCAGAAAAGTGAGAAGCCAGGATGCCTGTAGCTTTAGCACAGCTGGATGCAGGAGCTTAAATAACATCAAGACCCCCCTCTTTCTTCTTCTCTTGGCTTTGTTTTATTTTGTGTTGCATTTATTTCTAGGCAGATTTTCCCCAATTGGTGACAAAGATAGCCTCAAGAATGCTTGCTTGGTGCTCAAGCTCAGTGCCTTTAAGCTCTGAAGGAGAAGATAGATTACTTTGGGGTTTTTTTTTGGCTGACAGATTTAACAAAAGAAAGCTGAGAGGGCTTTTAAGGGCCTGGCATAGACCATGTTTCCAGTCATGAAACATTCATGATGGTCAGCACAATGCAATACTGTGAGGGACCCTATCTGGGTTCTTTGGATCCCTGTAGAAAAGACTGGTGATAGAGGCATGCCTCCCCGAATCATGTGGATTTAAAATCCCCCCATATAGATTGTTATCATGCTAAATAATATGACCTCCAAAACACTGTCACATATTAAATTTATCCTGACTGACCACATTATAAAAACTGATGCATCAAACAATCTAAGTAGCTATAACAAAGAAAATTAAATATACAGTGGCTCAGATAAGGCAGCCTAAGAACTTTGCAGAGGTAGGTAAACAGTTCAGGTAATGTAGGTGGGTCTTCTTCTTAAGGTCAATCAGAATTTGAGGTTCCTTCTATTATACTATTTCTTGTTTCCTAGTGTCAAACCTAGCTCATTGGCAGCAGCCCACAGGAAGGAGGAAAGAGGACACAGAGGAAGAAGAAAAAAAAGAGAAAGAAACTACTGTTAAAGAAAATGATCCAGAAGTGGCATACATCACTTCTGTTCATATTTCATCAGCCAGAATACAGTCATATGGCCATCCCTGGTGGCAAGGAAGGCTGGGAAATATGGCATCTAGCTGGGTAATGAGGTGTTCAGGGGGAATTCTATTATTAAAGAAGGTGAGAATGCATAATGGGAAAAGTAGTTGTCTTTGCAACACTGAAATATAGTAAATTTTAAAAATTACTTCTACTATGGAAAACATTGCTAAAAGGTGTCTTTATTTGTATGGGAAAAAAGAATGGGGATCTCTGCTTCTATATTAAAAGAAAAAGTTGCTGTATAAGTGTTTAGTACATGTTAAAGTCCTTCACAAATGGTAGCACTGTTAAAAGATGCTTTAATTTTTGACATTACTGTGCATATTTTATTTAAAACATTTTTAAAACATTTTTTGTTGATTTATAATCATTTTACAATGTTGTGTCAAATTCCAGGGTAGAGCACAATTTTTCAATTATATATGAACATATATATATTCATTGTCACATTTTTTTCTCTGTGAGCTACCATAAGATCTTGTGTATATTTCCCTGTGCTATACAATATAATCTTGTTTATCTATTCCATAATTCTGAAATCCTGTCGATCCCTTCCCACACCCTGCCCCCTTGGCAACCACAAGTTTGTATTCTATGTCTATGAGTCTTTTTCTGTTTTGTATTTCTGTTTTGTTTGTTTGTTTTTGTTTTTGTTTTTTTTAGATTCCACATATGAGCGATTTCATATGGTATTTCTCTTTCTCTTTCTGGCTTACTTCACTTAGAATGACATTCTCCAGGAGCATCCATGTTGCTGCAAATGGCGTTATGTTGCCATTTTTAATGGCTGAGTAGTATTCCATTGTATAAATATACCACCTCTTCTTTATCCAGTCATCTGTTGATGGACATTTAGGCTGTCTCCATGTCTTGGCTATTGTAAATAGTGCTGCTATGAACATTGGGGTGCAGGTGTCATCTTGAAGTAGGGTTCCTTCTGGATATAAGCCCAGGAGCGGGATTCCTGGATCATACAGTAAGTCTATTCCTAGTCTTTTGAGGAATCTCCATACTGTTTTCCATAGTGACTGCACCAAACTGCATTCCCACCAGCAGTGTAGGAGGGTTCCCCTTTCTCCACAGCCTCTCCAGCATTTGTCATTTGTGGATTTTTGAATGATGGCCATTCTGACTGGTGTGAGGTGATACCTCATTGTAGTTTTGATTTGCATTTCTCTGATAATTAGTGATATTGAGCATTTTTTCATGTGCCTATTGATCATTTGTATGTCTTGCTTGGAGAATACTATGCATATTTTAGAAGTAATATTAACACATATTTTTCACTTAAAAATGGATACTGATGTTCTCAAAAGGATTATAAATATTTTGGTCTTGAACTTTTGTCATTAGCTAGCATATCTACAGTTTTAGAAAACATGCAATTTTCTATCCTGCTTTTGTAAAGAATCAAATTGTTGTAGTATTTACTGTAAAAGAGTAGATTAAAATTGAGTCGAATGAAATTGCAAGATGTATCTCTTTCTAATGCTAAAAACTTAACTGAGTTGGAAAAAGCATAATTTAGCATATCACCCACTTGCCAAAAAAAAATGCCTGGCTTGGATTCTATCCAGGAAGACATCTGTTTGCCTGGAACTAATAATAGTACAACCTTAATGATGTGCCAGACAAGTTATTTTAATAGAAATGCTTTGATTTGAGAGGTTAAGTTTGGTTACTCAGCAGAACTGCTGGGTTTATAAGGGTATTATGTTTGAGTCTTCAACTGACAAGCTTGGGAAATTTGGTGGGAGCTGCTGCACATTTTAAAGCTAACCTAACAGAGTACTCTTTATCTCTTGAGATTAACTACATTAAAAGAATAGATGCAATGTAGTAGCAAATCAACACTTAAATTTTAGAATAGATATTGGACATCATCCAATGTTTCAAAAAGTGCAAATACTCATTCAAATGCCTATCAACTGTTTCTCAAAATTTTACTCAAAATAAAAATTTTACTTGGTTCATTTTTGGTTCCACAATTTCTCTTAATTTTCCTCTAAAATATCAAAACATTTGGATGAAGTGAATAAGAAACATTCAAATATTTGAATGCTTGGCTTATGCAATTTTAAACATCTGGATATTTAAAATCATAGAAATGACAGAATTTCTCAGATTTGTTTCAAACTTGTTATTGTGTTTGCTTGGCATGTTTGTTAGTAACTCTGTAAAAAACACTGCCATGTGCACCAAACCAAAAGGAATAAGATTGTAGGAAAAGTCATTTATAAACCTTTTAGATCTGTTACCAAGTTTTAGTGACTTCTCTGTTCAATTATCATTGCTCCAACACTGTTTTCACTTAAGCATTAGACCAATGGTTCATATTCATTTAGAAATATGTCTAGAATTTTATCCAATACAACTTTGTTTTTTAATTCAGAGGCATTATCTAAACCAAAAATGAGAAACTAAAGTGTTTATTTTAAGAAGGTTAAGTACCAGGGCTTAACTATTGCAAGAAAATATTTACTATTTAAATTTTGACTTTCTTCATCTAGAGTATTAAGGATATAACTGAAGAAGAATAAAGAGACTAAAAAAAGTTTTCTATGTAAGAAACTTCTATGCAAAGAAATTTTGTAACATCAACATTTTCTAAAAGTTTTTATATGGAAATGTGACTGCTATTATGTGTAACTGATCATGTATTTATATTAATTAACCATCCTCTAAAGGCACACAAGATTCTGAGTGTTGTGCACAGAGAGAGGAGCCAGAGGAATATTTCCTGGCCAAGTCTGGTTCCACATGTTGTCACTGACCATGAGGAACAGATTTTGGCCAAAACAAATGCTAAGATTATTACAGGAACCTGGTGTCACACCTGGATTTTTTTCCTTTAACTTGTCTCTACTGAAATGATTTTCCAGGTCTAGGCTAGTTTTGGGGTAGGGTCTTTAAAAAATTGGTTTAATTCTAGATTCCCCATGTTGTTTCATAATATGCTAAAGTTCTTAGGGAGAAATAGTAATAGCAGGAGTTGTAATATACACTGTTAATTGTCTTTCCAAGAGAAACCTCTAACTTTTTTTTTGTTTATTCAAGAATGACTTAACATAGAGTAAGAGTAACTGTGTTTGGGTGCCCACAGTTCTATGAAATTTGACAAGTTTATACAGTAATTTATCACCACAATCAAGATAGTAAAGATTTCCATTATCTGAAAAACCTCCTTCATGCTTCTTTGTAGTTAATCCACTTTCTGCTTCTGGAAACCACTGATCTGATTTCTGTTCCATAGTTTGGCCTTTTTTGGAATGTCATAAAATGAATTATATAGTATGTAGCCATTTCAGTCTGGCTTCCTTCACTAAGTATACTGTTTTTGAGATTCATCTATATTATTGCATATATCTTTTTTTTCCCTGAGACTCACTCCCTTTAAACACTATGGAATCCCAATTTTTTTTTGTGTTGGAATTGGGACTCACGGTTTTAGAATTCTGATTACTATAGTTTGAAAATGTCCACTACTACTTTCTACAGTAACTTCATGCTGTACATAAAATGGATTGGCACTTAAATATTTTCCCAGAGAATTCCAACTTATCAGTTCACTTGAACAATTACAATTCTACACCATTATGATTTGCCATGAGATCCACTTACTAGGCTTGTTCTAATATTTTCTGGACTGGTTGCAGAATTGTGAAAACTATATTGTTCATTGTTCATAGATTATGATACTGCAGTTCTTTTCTAGGGTCAAATTTAAGCTTGATTTTCAGATTATTCTCTAAAAAAGAGGGGAGAATAAACCAGAAAATATAAAGTCTTGATAGGAATGTACTGCCCATGCTACCCATTATTATAGTCTCATAACAGTTAATGTAGAGTTGTTCAACAGGTATATTTTGTTATCTTAGATAAGGCTTATAATCTTAAAATAAAGAATAGACTATATCATTTACTTTGGATAATCAAAGGAATGTAAGTTTATGTCTTTAAGACAAAATAGAAAATGAAAGAAAATTATTTTCATTTGTAGACCCATATTTTTGTCTGGGTTCTGTCAAATATATGCTATTATTACTCACTATTTAATTCTTGGCTCAAAGTTATTCCAAACCAAGATCCTTGTAATTTTGCAGCCACTAAACAGGAAATCCTGTGCTTAAAGAATTGTTCTCATTGCCATTAATGTAGGGATGTGCTCACTGGGAATAGCCTGTGAGGGCAATTGGCCCTGTAAAAATACTGGAATAAGATAATATAAAATTATGAAATGCTTTTGTTAATGAAACATTTTATCCTAATAATTTAGAAGGAAGATAATTTTAGATTTGCCTGTTTTCTGTCAAACTCTTTTGCAAAGAGGGCCAAAGTTTTTAACTGAAGGAAGTGCCCATATTCAACTATGACCCAAAAATATACTTGAAAGATGTTAGAAATGAATTGTTCTTTTGTATATAAGATATTCCATGAATTATTTCTTGAAATAGTACTAAATTGAGAAATCCTGTGATCAGAGAGGTGAAATAAGTTGCTTAGTATCAAATAGTTTGTTAGAGGCTTAGGGTAGAGGAAAAAAAATCCTCTAGCAGAAATCAGTACACTGTGGATCTAGCCCTATATATGCTACTCATTTGTTGAAAAAAGCAACAGAAGAATGACTGTAACTGTGACCAATAGCTTACCTAGCATATGTAGTTAAGAGACTCAGGACACAGTGTCCAAGACATGTTCCATTACCATGTGAATTCAGCATGCTTACATCTCCTGGACAGGGCTACCCTTCATGCCTCAAAAGCCTGGCTGTGGGCAACAATTATTTAAGCAATAGAAGGCAGCTGATCCAACATTAGCCATATCATTGTCTGTGTTAGAGTGCTCAGATAGGATGATAAGTCAGTTGGGGAGAAGGACCAGGTGGTTGTGACTGTAGAGTTTGGGCAGCAGCCATGTTGAACTTGAGTGACTCAGTGAAGAGAAGGAAGCAGAAATAATAATATGAGAGCTAACACTTACTATATACTACAGTATTGTTGTAAGAACTTTATAGCTCTAATGTCACCGTATCTTCATTAGAGAGGTACTTTTCCCCATTTTTTTCAGATGGGGAAAATAAGGCTTAGACATATTAGTTTATCCAAAGTCATGTAAACAGTAAATGGTGGAACAAGATTTTAGACCTACATAGTCTGACTCAAGGCCCACATTCCTAAGCAGTGAGAAAAGGAGAGATATGGAGAACAACCTGATATTAATAACATTCCAGTTTCTAGGTTTGGTTTTCTATAAAGGCTATGTATTCTTCATGCTCTGGGGGGTTCTGTGAGATTCATCATATATCCCCTTTTCCACCTTTTTACATGGGCTGTTTGTTCCTTTAACAACAACAACAACAAAATCCTTTATTAAATGTTGGGAAAACAGGAGTTGAAAGTAGAGACTACAGAGAATTTTACCAACAGGCTTTGAAATTATTTATACAGAATGCAAAATACCAGACAAGGTAGCATTTTAACAAAGCTCTCTCTACCTGGAGGTAAGAGATCTGGATTATGGAAACAATGCAAAGATGGAAAGAATAAGGACCTATAAATAACCTGATTATGTTGAAAATCTAGAAATTCTGAGAATGGGTGTGTGCCAGATTTGAGCTCAGAATTTTAAACTGTTCTGGGATTCAAGTGCAGGGAGTGGAGTGATGTGTCAGTTGTAGGAAGTTTCAATAAAAAAAGGCTGCGCTATTACTTGACACGTGTAAAATGGTCAAAATTTGTTGAGTACTATATATCATGTGACAGAGATAATATTCTACCTCAGTTATTCTTAAGAGAAGATGGGCAAGTTGATACAAATGCTATTCCAATGATTATTCTTTGAATTACACCTTTGGATTGCAACCACATCATTAAGCAAAGTGATCTGTGTGCTACCCAAGTATGGTATTTTTTTTTTTACCCTCTTAAAAATTTAAGTTTATAGTACAGTAACTATAAGCACAATGTTGTACAGAAGATCTTCTAAAACTTCTTCATCTTACATGACCCATTGAATAGCAACTTCACATTTGTCCCTCCTCCCAGCTCCTGGCAACCACCAATCTACTTTGTGCTTTGATGAGTTTGACTACTTGAGATACCTCCTGTAGGTGGAATCATGCAGTATTTGTTCATCTGTGACTGACTTATTTCACTTAGCATAATGTCCTCAAGGTTTATCCATGTTATAGCATATGACAGGATTGCCTTCTTTTTTATGGCTGAATAATTTTCCATTGTATATATATACCACATCTTCTTTATCCATTAATCTACTGATGAACATTTAGGTTGTTTCCACCTCAGCTATTGTGAACAATGCTATAATGAAGACAGAAGTACCAATGCCTCTTTGAGATCCTGATTTCAATTCTTTTGGATAAATACCCAGAAGTACAATTGCTGGGTCATATGATAATTCTATTTTTAATTTAGAGAAACTTTCATATTGTCCTCCATAGGCTGCCCTATTTTACATTTCCACCAGCAGTGCACAAGCGTTTTAGTCTCTTCACAGTCTCATCAACTTTTGTTATTTTGTTTTCTATTTTTTTTTTTTGATAATGGCCATTCTATCACGTGTGAGGTGCTTTCTCATTGTGGTTTTGATTTGCATTTCCCTGATGATATATACAATAACTTTCCATGTACTTGTTGACCATTTGTATGTCTTCTTTGGAAAAATATCTGTTTAAATCTTGTGCCCATTTAAAAAATCAGGTTATTTATTTTTTGCTATTGAGTTGTAGGAGTTCCTTAGACAGTTTAGCAATTAACCCTTTATAAGATAGATGGTTTGCAAATATTTTCTCCCTTTTCATAGGCTGTATTTTCACCTTGTTGATTGTTTCCTTTGCTGTGCAGAAGCTTTTTAGTTTGATATAGTCCCAATTGTGTATTTTTGCTTTTCTTGCTTGTGTTTTTGATGTCATAGTCGAGAAATCATTGCCAAGACTAATGTCACAAAGACTTTCTTCTATGTTTTCTTCTAGGAGTTTTACAGTTTCAGGTCTTATGTTTAAGTTTTTAATTAATTTGCAGTTGATTTTTGTGTATTACTAAGATAAGGGTCCAATTTCATTCTTTCCCTTGTTGATATCTAATTTTCTTAATACCATTTATTGAAAACTATCCTTTCCCCATTGCGTACTCTAGGCACCTATGTTGAAGAGCAGTTAACTGTGTATGCATGACTTTATTTCTGGGCTCTCTATTCTGTTCCATTAGTCTCTATGTCTGACTTTATGCCAGTACTATACTATTTTGATTACAGTAGCTTTGTAATATGTTTTGAAATCAGGAAGTTGGAGGTATACAGATTTGTTCTTTCTCAAGATTATTCTGGTTATTTGGGGTCCTTTGTGGTTCCATATGAATTTGAGGATTGTTTTTTCTATTTCTTTAAAAATGCCATTTGGGTTTTGATGAGAATTGCACTGATTCTGTAGATAATTTTGGGTAGTACGGCTATTTTAACAATATATATCTTCTAATCCATGAATATGGGATCTTGTGTCTCCTTTAATTTTTTTTCAGCAATGTTTTGTAGTTTTCAGTATACAAGTTTTTCACCTTCTTGGTTAAATTTATTCCTAACTATTTTATTCTTTTTTGATAATATTGTAAATAGGATTGTTTTCTTAATTGCCTTTTAGATTGTTTGTTTTTAGTATACAGAAGCACAACTGATTTTTGTATGTTGACTTTGTATTTGTATTTGTCTATTAGGATTAATAGTTTTCTTGTGTATGCATAGATGGAAATGGGGAAGGGGAAATAAGATTTGAATGTGCAACCATCAATATTCTGCCTAACAGAATATCCTGAGGGACTGAATAAACCTGGGAATAAACCAACTGCAACTTAAATATAAGTACAATTATACATTTGTACTTTATAAACAAGTTTACAAAATTTCGCCTTAGTTCTTATTTTTTAAACACAATGGATTTCAGACTCAATTTCTAATAATCACAGTGAGTTAATTCTTTTGGTAGAAAGCATTTGCCATAGTGATTGCAAGAGGATAATTTACTGCCTGTTATACTTTTCTTGTTACTTTCTTCAGTTTATCTTAGTATGGTTTTGTTGTCTGGAAGGTCTGAAACTTGTAGAAGTAATTTTCTAGTGCCAAAACAAAAAAGATTAGCAGTGACAGTTTTCTAAAATATATGTTTCCTAACAAAGGCAACCTTGGTAGCCTATTTCCTTTAATGATATCTGGGGAGGATCTGATAAGCTTTATTCTACTGTACATAGGTTAAAGGGCATTGTCTTCCCTTTCACTCCAGCAGCCAACAACAAAGCCAGGCATATGTTATCACCATCAGACAGGAAGCTTTGGGCTTGCTTGTGTTAAACAGAGCACAAATACAGGAAAAGTGTCAGGCAGGTTAAAAGCTGGTAAAGCCATGCTAAAAGAATATTATGCTAATAATATTACAGACAGAACTGGAGATATATGATCAGTCTTCAGCATAAAGTGTTTAGAAACCCTTAAACATTAAAAACTGTATTAAAAAGTAGCTATTTTACCTTTTTCACTTTGGAATAATGATCCTATTTTTTTAAAATAGGAAAATAACAGTTAAATTAAAAATTTGTATCAGTAAATAACAAAATGTCTCAAAAGATACAATTAAAAATTTCTTAATAATTTAAAAATTGTTCCCCTCTTCACTGTATGATAAAAATTCCAAATGTATTCTCTTATTTCAAAACAAAAGGGGATTTCCACTTTGTGACTAAACTTTTGTCATAAATAAAGAATTTGTGCCTTTTGGAAACTAAAGAACTAATTTCATTCAGGGATTTTATTTTGTATATTTTAAATGGGATATGCATCTGTTTTTAAAGAGTCACCTGAATCATGGTGGATATATATTCTTAAGATATCTACCAATATGATAAAATCTATTGCATGAACTATATTGGATTTGTTTTAAAAAATCATCAGAGAATTTTTGCACAGTGGTTTCCACATCTCTTCTTTTCAAAAAGATTAAAAACAAAATGAATTATAAAAACTTCTGGAGAGAACAAAAATAGCAACATACAGTCTTCCACTTTGACACAGTCATGTGAACATTTATGTTCATTTTTTCCCATGTAAAATTTTCAATATATTTTCAAAACTGCAGTCAAATGTGTATATATACACACATACATAAAATGTGGGTATATATGTACATATATATATTTGCAATTTTGAATATAAATTTTTCCTTAAAAATTAATATGTCATAACCTGTTTTTTTTTAATGGTTTTTGTATATTTTATAATCTTCATTTTCAATGGCTACATAAGGTTTCATTGATTGAACAAGCCATAATTTATCTATTAGTGAACAACTGTATGGGATGTACAAATACCTTTCTTTATTGGACTCTTTCTGATCTTCTGGTTACTTTTGGGACAGTGTCTCCCTATATCTTGTATCTTCTTATGGCCATGTCATATGGATCAACTAATGGATTTAGTGGACCTACTGAAATGCACATAACCTTAGCATAAAGTAATTAAATGTTAAAATAGTAAGTTCAGGGGATAGTTAAGCGTGTTACATAGGAAGTGTTGTGGTTCTGTAGAAATACAGGAGCCATTTTCAGTTTGAACTCAAGCAGATGAAGTTTATGGACTGCTGAAGAGGTTTAAAATACCTATTATCCAGGCATTAGTTAGAGCAGAATTATGCTGGTCCCCTGCCAAAGTGCAGACAGAGAAAACTCATGTTTAAGAAAATACCAGAGTTAATAAGTAAACTTGGTATTGGAAAAACAGTGTCTTAAAGTGCATTTTTGTGTTATAAACCACACTAGGGTTGTATGTGACATCTATATACCTCTTTGTACTGGAAAAAACTATGTTGGTTATGCATTTTGCACTAGGGCCCCAGGAAAATACTTAACAGTTATGTATTGATTGTCTTCTCTATTGTTTATGAAGAACCAAACACAAAAGTCCTAAAGCACACCATCCTTTATCAAAGTGCTTGTCATCATCCCAGGAACATTATTGTATGCCCTCTGATACTAGGGGAAGGAAACTCTATTATTGCTTTATACCTCCTTTCTTCCTTTTCTTTTTTTCCCCTTTTTCCTTTTCTCTTCCTGACATGCACCCTTTTTGTTTAGAGGAGAGGACTCAACAACCAGATTTTTTAAAAAGTTCTTGAGTATCTTTTGGCCACAGAGTATAACATGGTATAAAGGGCCATTTTTATCTTCATCGGAATAATGATGTTTTTAATAATTCTATTTTTAACTCTAACTTTCTGTTGATCTTATCAGGTTTTTTACCATTGAAGAACTCCATTTTTTCTTATTTACGGCCATGTTTTTGACTAGTTTACCATTGAATAAGTATATTTAACATTTTATTACAAGGAATTTTTCTTGAAAAACCACAATATAAATAAAAAGGAGGCTTACTACCACAGCTTGATTGAAAAACAAACTGCCCTATTTTTATTTAGGACAATCACACATGTAACTATCAAAAGACAGACAGAATATTATTTAGCTAGTTTGCTTTTGTGCTATGCTGATGTTGGACACAACAACAAAGAGAAGAATCTTTCTCTGCTGTAGCCCAGATGTTACAAGGCCGTTGACCTTGGGTCTAACTGACCCAGGAGAATCAGTTGGCTGCTACAACAGGCTTGCTTCTGGCTCTGTGGAGATCAAGGAAAGCCCTTTCAGCATGTCTGAGAGCCAGATCCATGGTGTCTCAGGCAAGCTCTCAGGCAAGCTGGGGAGCACTTTGGCAAAAATCTCCTGAATTGTGCAACCTCTGACTCTGTTTTTTTCCAAGCTTTCTCTCTCAAGATCACATGCTTAAATTGGGCCATGCAGCTGTGTGTGGGTGGAGTGCTTATACTCAGAGCTCTAATGGTGCCTGGTCAATGGTACACTACTTCTTACCCAGCCCCCATCTTGAGAAACTTCAAAAGTAATTTAGTAAGTTGGTAAGTTGGTAACCTCATCTGTTCACCCTAAGTGTTAAAATAGAGTTTGCCTTTTCTTGGTATTATACATATGTAGTTGTAGTTGTGGTGAGACAGTTTGAAATGTTTCACTTGCTTTTAAAAATCTAAGGACAAAAGTTATATATCAGTAGTTTTACATCAACAAGGAATCTCAAACTTAGTTGTCAGTTGAAAGAAGTCTACATTTATGCAACATTAATCTTTAAAGTTTTACAGGTGCTGCATTAGAGTATTGACTATTGTCAATAATTAACTGTAAAATAACTCCTCATATTCTTTGTTTAAAAGTACCATTTGAAACACTCCTTATTATAGTTGCCACTGACTTTCTTTGAATTATGGAGCAGATGTTTCAGCATACAAAAAGGAGGACTTGGTCCTTGGGACAAAATTAATCTTGCAAGTTCAAAGAATAATTTGTTAGGGCATAGTTATCATGGTCCCTAGGAACATTATTGTTTGGCCTCTTAGGTCCAAGGACATTATATTTTATTATTTCTGAGTCTATGAGCTGCCTCTACTTCACTCCTTCTCCTTCTCATTCTCCTTGTCCTCCTTATCCTTCACCCCCTCCCCCCAACCCCCAGTTAAGGAAGAGACTTGATAAGCAGATTAAAAATTTCACATGCAATGATGCTACTGAATTTCCAAAGTCTTTTGCCAGGAAAAGTAGACTATATCAATAAGAATAATAAAAAAGTTAACATTTCATAATGACATTTATGAAACTATTGTAGTGGTTATGATTTAATATAAAAGAATTCCAATTTTATAATTATAAGCCAAGCTTTAGGAGAGTGACTTCATCAAGATCATGATACAGATTGTTCCTGACTTTGCTCCCCTCACAAGAGGAACAACTAACAACTATTCAAGAACAAGACACCACTGAGAGAATCCTAGAATATGGCAGTGAGGCTGAAGCACCTACCTGCACCACAGAGACCAAGGCAGACTGCATTAGGAGGATAAGAGAAGTGGCTACAAGTTGATCACATTGCCCCTCCTCCAGGCCAGCACAGCACCATAAGGAGAGGTTTCCCTAAACCTCTATTCCTTCAATGAGAAAAGAGAACCCAGGGGAACAACCAGTCCCCTCCCTCCAGAATTGTGGGTCTCTTTGTGGGAGCCCATACTCTGATCTCATCTCAGAGAATCTGCAAGGGCTCAGCTACTGGAAATCTGATCATGATGGGGAAGGAGGGAGGGGCTCACAACTACGAGCACACTGATCTTGGCAGATTGCAGATTATACTTGCAGTGCCCAAGTGATCATTCTAACCGGTGGCTTTGCCCATCTGCAGAATGCTGCACTTTGACTGGGGAACTTGGAGGAGTTCAGATCTACCTTCTTTGGATTCTCACAAGTTTGGAGTTTTGCCAGCCCTATAGCCTGATTTGCTCACTTCCCGGCAAGGAGCTGAGTCACAGCCCCACCTGCTCTGGAGAGTGGCTCCTGGCCCCATGAGACCAGAGGGCCTGGCAAGAACACCAAGAAGCTGTATAGGCCAAAAACTAGAAGCACCCAGTACTGAAGTGGGACTTCCGTGACTCGGGGAGGGAGTTTATCAGGAAAGAGGACGATAAGAACATAAAAAAAGCATTAAAGGGACAAGGTTCCTGCTGACTGTATTAGGACTTCAGCAGGAAGTTCTCCCATGAGCCTCTGGGAGTACCTCACCTGCCACGGGCACCCCCAACATCCTGAGTGATAAACCCACATCTTCCTCCACTCTGTGGCTTCTTGTGAATGCTCCCAAGTAGGGAGAGAAAAGTAAGTCTGGTAAGTGGAATGCTATTAGAAAAAAAAAGAGCAGGATCTGGAGGTAAGGAAGAAACTACAAACATCAGCTATATATAGTGCTATCTTCTGGAAAGCCCAGAAGGCAGAGAAAACTTCATATATAATAGCACCAATGAATAGTCTGAAGGCAATTACCCAAGATGAAGGCAACTAGCAAAGCTTTAAGGAGGTGTCTGATGCTTCAAATGAAAAAGCAACAATGCAAAACTACAAAGAACATGAAAAACCAAGTAGACATGTCATCGCAAAAGATAATAATTCTCCATTAACTGAAGCCAAAGGCACAGAATTTTGAGATCTAGCTGACAGAGAAGTCAAAATAACTGTTTTGAAGAAAAGGGGAAGGGTCCTATAATTTGTTAACAAATACACAATATAAAAAGTAAGCAATGACTTCAAAAATATAAAAGAGGGAAGCAAAAGTGTGAAGTTTTTGTAGGAAATTGAAGTTAAATTTCTATCAGCTTAAAATGGACTATTTTGTCTATGATATATTTATATAAGCCTCATGGTAACCACAAAGCAAAAACCTAGATTAGATTTAAAAAGTTAAAGAAAGGGGAAACAGAGCATAACACTATGCAAAATTATCAATTTACAAAGATAGGCAGAAACAGGGAGAAAAAGAAGCAACGAAAATACAAAATAACCAGATAGTAATTAAAAAGATGGAAAAAAAAAAGATGGTATTAGTATGTCCTTACCTATCAATAATAACTCCAAATGTAAACGGATTGAATTCACCAGTGAAAAGGCACAGAGTGGCTAAATGGATTAAAAAAAGACCCAACTATATGCTGCCTATAATAGACTCACTTCAACTTTAAGGACATATATAGGCTTAAAGTGAAGGAATGGAAGAAGATATTCCATGCAAATGGAAACCAAAAGAAAGTAGGGATAGTTACATCAGTCAAAATACACTAAACCAAAAAACAGTAAGAGATGAAATGTCACTATGTAGAGTAAAGAGGTCAGCGCATCAAGTAGATATAACAATCATAAATATATACACACCTGACATAGGAGCACTTAAAGCAAAAACTAGCAGATTTGATGGGAGAAACAGACAATAAAACAATAATAGTAGGGAAGTTCATATCCTACCTTTGGCAACTGATAGATCATCCAAACAAAAAATCAATAAAGAAACGTTGGACTTGAACCATACATTAGAACAAATGGACCTAACAGACATTTGTAGAACGTTACATCCAACAGAAACAGAATACATGTTCTTCATGAGTGTGCATGGAACATTCTCCAGGACAGATCATATAACAGGTCACAAAACAAGTCTTAGCAAATTTAAGATAATTAAAATCATACCTAGTATCTTTTCCAACCACAGTGATATATAATAAGAAATCAACAAGAGGAAAGCTAGAAAATCAACAATTATGTGGAAATTAAATAATACACCCAGTGAATCAAAGAAGAAACCAAAAGGGAAATTGAAAAAAATTATCAAAATAAGTAAAAATGGAAACAGAACATACTCAAACTATGGTATGATGTGAAAGTAATTTTGAAGGGGGAATTTATAGCAATAAATGGATATATTAAGAATAGAGAAAGATTTCAAAAAAACAACCTATTTTACAATTTAAGGAACTGCAAAAAGAAAAACAAAGCTTAAATTTAGCAGAAGGAAGAAAATAACAGAGAGGGAATAAATGAAATAGACTAGAAAGATGATGGAAAAGATCAATGAAACAAAGAGCTAGTTTTTCAAAAAGATCAACAAAATTGACAAATCTTTAGCTAGACTAATAAAGAAGAAAAGAGAGAGGACTCAAATAAATAAGTGAAAAAAAGAGACATTACAACTGATAGTACAGAAATATAAAGAATCATAAGAGACTACTTTTAACAATTATGTGTAAACTAATTGGACAACTGAGAAGAAATGGATAAATTCCTAGATACATACAACATACCAAAACTGAATCGGAAGAAATATAAATCTGAACAGATAAATAATGAGTAAGGAGGTTAAGACAGTAGTCAAAAACCTCCCAACAGAGAAAACATCAGGACCAAGTGGCTTCACAGATGAATTCTATCAAACATTTAAAGAAGAGTTAATGCCAATTCTTCTCAAACTCTTCCACAAAATTGAAGAGGACAGAATACTTTTCAACTCATTTTACGGGCTCAGTGTTACACAGATACCAAAGCTAGATAAGGACACTATAAGTAAAGAAAACTGTAGATCAAAATCCCTGAATAATACAGATATAAAAATTCTCAACAAAATATTAGAAAACTGAATTGAAAAACATATTAAAAGAACTATACAACTTAATCAATTGGGATTTATCCCTGGGATGCAAGAATGGCTCAACACATGCAAATCACTAAATGTGATGTATCACATTAACAGAATAAAAGAGTAATTTTATATGACCATCTCAATGGATGTAGAAAAAATATTTAATAAAATACAACATTCTTTGAGGAATAAAATCCCTTAACAAATTGAGAAGAGACAGAACATACCTCAACATAATAAAGGCCATATAAGGCAAACCCACAGCTAACATTAAACAAAAGGGTGAAACTGGAAGTCTTAGCTAGAATGATTAGGCAATATGAAGAAAAGGATCCAAATAAGAAAGGAAGAAATAAAATTGTTATTTGCAGATGATACAGTATTAAATATAGAAATCCTAAAGACTCAATCAAAAACTGTTTGAACTAATTAATGAATTCAGTAAAGTTGCAAGATACAAAATCAATATACAAAAATCAGTTGCATTTCTATACACTAACAATGAAACATCTGAGAAAGAACTGAAGAAAACTATTCCATTCTCAATAGCATCAAAAACAAGAAGTTCCAAATCAAGATGGCAATGTAGGCTGTTACAGAACTTACCTCCTCCCATGGACACGCTGAATCTACAGTTACATACGGAACAACTTTCTCTGCAGGAAATCCAGAAACTAGCTGAGTCACTCCTACACATCAGGTGAGCAAGAAAAACTCATTGAAATGGGTAGAAGAGATGGAGAAACAATCTCACCATAAACTCCACCTCTGGTGAGGTGACATACAACTGGAAGGAAACTCACAACTTCTAGCTTCTTTGAAGTGTGAAGGGTTTGGACCCCACATTTGGCACCCCAACATTTAAGTCTTTCACCTGAGAGATGGGCCCCCAAATCTCTCCAAATCTTGGAGCCTTGAACTCCAATAAGGCTCGCACCCACAAAAGCCCATAGGCTCTAATAATCTGAGAAACAGTTCTTATAGGGCTCATGAACTCACTCACCACAGGGACCATTGCAGAAGCAGCAGACTGAAACATGCCCTGTCTTTTCTAGAAGGAGGTCTATTTGCTTATCTTTTAAAGGCCCAGTGTGGGGGGCAGGCTTCTAATTTAATATACCTGTTGGCCAACTGCAGTACTCTCCAAAGACTGTGGAGGCCAGGAGTTGCCATCTTCACGTTCACCCTCTACCTTGCTTCATGTTTCTAGTATCTCTTGGAAAGAAGCGTGTGCACATTTCTGATGCTCTGGTTTTTGTGGCTTCCACCCAGGGGATACCCCTCGATAGTTTGGTTCTGCTGACCAGTGGGGCTTGCACTGAGGGATCACACAGGACTGTAGCAGACAGAAACAGTTCTTGGCTGCCTATACACTCAGGGCACAGTACAGAGGCAGCAGATAGAAACACCCAGTCTTTCTGTGAAAGAAGCCTATTTGCTTATATCAATAGCTGAGGCCTGAGGGGCAGGCTTCTAACCTAACAAAGTCTATAAGCCATCTGCCATACATGACAGAGGCTAGGAGGACACTAGGCACCATCTTCGTGCTCTACTTCTGCTCTGCCCCAGGTCTCCAATATCTCTGAAAAGAGAAGCTTATGTACATATCTGGAACCTGAATTTTATGTCTCCTGCCAGAGGATACATCCTTTGATAGCTTGACTCTGGTGGCCAGTGGGACTTGTGTTTATGTGTTCAACAGCATCAAACAAAGAAACAGTTCTTGACTGGCTATCACCCTGGGGCTCAGTACAGAGAAACAACTATCTGCCAGTCTTACCCTGAAACAGGCATATTTGTACACTTTAAAAGCTGCTGCTTAAATCTAGGTGTTGACAGATCATCCCTTTTGGAACAATGACAAGTCTTGGCCAACCCTCAACTACTGGGAGTCACTAAGGCTATATTCGGCTACTTGAACAATCACAAAGATTTGAGACACAAACAGAGATAGGACAGAGTTGAACAGTAAGGTTCATCTCTTACATGAGGCTACCCCTTCAAGACTAAGAATGGTGGCTTTTTTATCTAATGCATAGAAAGCAACACAAAGAGTAAAGAAAAATGAAGAAACAGAGGAATATAGTCCAATTGAAAGAACAAGATAAAATCTCATAAAAAGACCTTAATGAAACAGAGATAAGTGGTTTACATGATAAAGAGTTCAAAATAATGGTCTTGAAGATGCTCACCAAGCTCAGGAGAAGAATGGATATACAAAGTGAGAATTTTAATGACATAAAAAATATAGGAAAATACCAAATAGAAGTCACAGAACTGAAGAAAATAATAATTGAACTGAAAAATACAATAGTAGACTAGATGAAGTGGGAGAAAGGATCAAGAAATTCAAAGACAAGGCAATGGAACTCAATCAGAGCAATGAAAAAAAGAATGAAAAACAGTAGAAATAGCTTAAGGGATTTAGGGACATCATCAAGCAGACCAACATTTACATTACAGGGGTCCTAGAAGGAGAAAAAAGAGAGAAAGGGGCAGAAAACTTATTTGAAGCAATAATGGCTGAAAACTTTCCTAACCTAGGAAAGTAAACACATCCAGATCCAGGAAGCCCAGAGAGTTCCAAATAAGTGGAACCCAAAGAGACTCACATTAAGACACATTGTAAATAAACTGTCAAAGTTAAAGACAAGGAGAAAATTTTAAAAGCAGCAAGAGAAAAACAACTTACTAAATACAAGGCAGCCCCCATAAGAGTAAAGCAGATTTTCTACAGAAATTTTGCAAGCCAGAAGGGAAAAGCATAATATATTAATAGTGCTGAAAGAAAAGAACTGCCAACCATGAATACTCTACCTGGCAATTATCCTTTAGAATTAAAAGAGATACATAGTTTTCTAGACAAGCACCAGCTGAAGGAGCTCAGCACCACTAAACTGGTCTTATAAAAAAATGTTAAAGGAAATTTTTAAAGTTGAAATGAAAGTGTACTAAATAGTAATAAGAAAACATATGAATGTATGAGTTTCACTGATAAATATATACTTAAATTCAGAATAAAATAATGTTGTAATGGTGGCTGGTTAATCACTTATAAATCTAGCATTTAACTTAAAAGACAAATGCAGTAAAAGTAACTATAACTATAATAATTTGTTAATGGATACACAAGAGAAAAAGATGTAAACTGTGACAGCAAAAACATAAAACATGGTGGGGGGGAGAGAGTAAAAATGTAGAGCTTTAGCATGCATTTGAATTTAAAATAAATGGTTATAAATATATTTTGTGTAAGCCTCACACAAACACAAAGCAAAACCTATAGTAGATAATACACAAATGATAAAGAGCAAATAATCTAAGCATACCATTATAGAAAATAATCAAACCACAAAGAAGGAGCAAGAGAACAAAAGAACATAAGAATTAATGTATAGTCAAAAAGCAATTAGCAAAATGTTAATAAGTCTAAACTTACTAATAATTACTATAAACGTAAATAGACTAAATTCTCTAAACAAAAGATCCAAGTATATGGGTAAAAATAGGTTTAAAAAAACCAGACTTGAGCATATTTTGCCTACAAGATACTCACTTCTGCTTTAAGGACCCACACAGACTAAAAGTGAAGGGAGGGAAAAAATATTCCTTACATATGAGAACTGGAAGAGACCTAGGGTGGCTATACTTAAAATCAGACAAGTTAGACTTTAGAATAAAGAATGTAATAAGGGAAACAAAAGGCCACTATATAGTGATAAAGGGGTCAATCTAACAAGAGCATACAACATTTGTAAATATTTATACATCCAATATTGGATAGTCTAAATATAAAAAGCAAATGTTAACAACCATAAAGGGAGAAGCATACAGCAATACAATATCAGTAAGGGACGTTAACACCCCAGTTTCATCAATGGAGAGATTAATCCAGATAAAAAATGAATAAGTTAGCATTGGACTTAAATGGCACATTAGGCCAGATAGACTTAACAGGCATTACAGAGCCTTTCATCCAATAGCAGCATAATACATGTTCTTCTCAAGCACTCATGGAACATTCTCCAGAACAGATTATATGTTAGGTCACAAAACAAGTCAATAAATTTAAGAGGATTGAAATCATATCAAGCACCTTTTTTGAGTACTGTGCATTGAACCACACGTCATTTACAAAAAGAAAACTGTAAAATTCACAAATATGTGGAGATTAAATGCCACGCTACTGAACAAGTGGCTAAGAAATCAAAAGAGAAATTAAAAATATCCTAGGGCAAATAAAAATGGGTATATAACATACCAAAACTTATGGGATGCAGCAAAAGCAGTTCTAAGAGGGAAGTTCATAGCAGAAATACCTACTTCAGTAGATGAGAAATCTCTCAAATAAGCAACCTAACTTTATACTTCAAGGAACTAGAAAAAGAAGAATAAATGAAACTCAATGTTAATTCAGGGAAGAAAATAACTAAGATCAGAGCAGAAAAAGAGACTAAAAAGATAATAGAAAAGATCAATGAAAGAGTTGGTTTTTTAAAAGATAAACAAAATAGACAAACTTATAGCCAGACTTATCAAGAAGAGAGAGAACTCAAATAAATAAAATCAGAAATGAAAGAGAAGGCATTACAAATGGTATCACAGAAATGCAAAGAGTCCTAAGAGGCTGTGATGAATAATTACACATAAATTGGAAAACCAAGAAAAAATGAATAAATTCCTAGAAATATACAATCTACCAAGACTGAATCATGAAGAAGTAGAAAATATGAACAGATTCATTACTAGTAAGTAGATTGAATCAACAATCAAAACCTCCCAACAAAGTCCAGACAAGATGGCTTCACTAGTGAATTCTATAAAACATTTAAAGAACTAATACAAATCTTTTTCATACTCTTCCAAAAAGTAGGAGAGGAAAGGACATTTCCAAACTCATTTTATGAAGCCAGTATTAACCTGATACCAAAACCAGACAAGAACTCTAAAGAAAAGAAAATTACAAGTCAATATTCCTGATGAACATAGAGTTTAAAATCTCCATCAAAATATTAGCAAAAAGAATTCAACAATACATTAAAAGCATCTTTGTTGGGGCCCTGTAGCTGATGTGCTAAATTAAGAATATGCAGATTATGATACTGAATGAGGAGGCACAAACCACCCACATGGGGTTGGCAGGTCGCTCTCTCAGCATCCAAACTCCTACTTTTGGGAAGTGAAAACCCTAGGATGTTTTCATTGAAGTTGCAGTTTCAATACACTCACACAAAGGAAATCAAGTCCCAAGATTTATCATTTAGTGATCCCAGAAAAGGGGTGGGCGCAATGAACTGGCGGAAGGGCAGTCCTCCATCCCACATCTAGAGTGAGCAGAAGATAGAGGGCAGGGTAGCAAGCACCTGTTACTCACAAGATGGCTGAGGTGGCAGTCACTAAGCATTTACGGGCTTAACTCTAAGTGGTTACTTTAAAAGATGCCTTGGGAAAAGCAAAGTGGAAATTTGTGGTGGGAATCCTAAGGTTGGGTCCTTATCTAAATACCCAGATACTGGGTATAAGCAGGATTGTCATACTGTAAAAAGCCGAGGCAGCAACTCAAAATAACTGTTTTCTCATCATAGACTCATACACCATGATCAACTAGGATTTATTCTGAGGATGCAAGGATTGTTCCAACATCCACAAATCAATCAATTAGCAAAATGAGAGATAAAATCATATGATAATTTCAGTAGATGCAGAAAAAACATTTGACAAAATTCAATGTCCATTTATGATTTAAAATGTCCATTTATGATTTAAAAAACTCCCAACAAAGTGGCTAGAGGGGATATACCTCAACACAATAAAGGCCATAAATGACAAGCCCACACTAAGTGGTGAAAAGTTGAAAAGCTTTTCCTTTAACATCAGGAACAAGACAAGGATGCCCACTCTTGTTATTTTCATTCAATACAGTATTGGAAATTCTAGCCAGAACAATTAGGCCACAAGATAAAAAAAAGCATCCAAAATGAAAAGGAAGAAGTGAAACAATAAAAGTATTACTATTTGCAGATGACATGATGTTATATATAGAAAATCCTAAACACTCCATCAAAAAATTATTAGAACTAATAAACGCATTCAGTAAAGTTGCAGGATATAAAATGTACAAAACTCTGTTTCAGTTCTATACACTAATAATGAACTATCTGAAAGAGAAATTTAAAAAAAAAATCCCATTCACAACTGTACCAAAAAGAATGAGATACATAGGAATAAATTTAACCAATGAGGTAAAAGATTTATACAGTGATAACTATAAGACACTGATAAAAGAAAGTGAAGAAGATACAAGTAAATGGAAGGATATTCTGTGCTTCTGGATTGGAAGAATAAATACTGTTAAATGTCCATACTACCCAAGGCAATCTACAGATTTAATGTAATCCCTATCAAAATTCCAATGGCATTTTCCACAGAAATAATCCTAAAACTTGAACGGAACCACAAACCCCAAATAGCAAAGCAATCTTTAGACAAAAGAAAAAAAACTAAAGGCAACATGCTTACTGATTTCACACTATATTATCAAGTTATAGTTTTCAAAATAGTATGGTATTGGTATAAAAATAGACATACTGATCAATGAAACAGAATAGGGAAGCTAGACATAAACTCACATACATGATCAGATAATACATATAATAGACAAAGGAGCCAAGAGTATATAATGGCGACAGGTTAATCTCTTCAAAAAAGACTGGTGCTGGGAAAACTGGACTACCATACGTAAAAGAATGAAGCTGCACAACTTCTTTACATCCCACGCACAAATCAGCTCAGATGGATTAAAGACTTATACGTAAGACCTGAGACCATAAAAATCCTAGAATTAAAGTATAGGGTAAGCTCCTTTACAGCAGTTTAACAATGATTTTTTTGGATTTGACACCAAAAGCAACAAAAGCAAAAATAAAAAAGTGGGACCACATCAAACTGCAAAGCTTCTGTATAGCAGAGGAAACCATTAAAAAAAAAAAAGGCAACCTACTGAATGAGAGAAAATGTTTTCAAATCATATATCTAAAAAGAGGGGTTAATATCAAATATATAAAATTGTCATACAACTCAACAGCAAAAAATCAAACAATCCAATTAAAAAATGCAGAGAGTATCAGAATAGATCTTTTCCAACCAAGACATACAGATGACCAACAGGTTTAGGAAAAGGTGTACTACATTACTAATTATCAGAGAAATGCAGATGAAAGCCACAATGAGATATTACCACACCAGCTGAAATGGTTAATATCAAAAAGATAAGAAATAACAAGTGTTTATGAGGATGTGGGAAAAAGGGCACCCTTTTCCATTGTTGGTGAAATTGTAAACTGGTGCGGCCATTATGGAAAACAGTATAGAGGTTCCTCAAAATATTAAAAATAGAGCTACTATATGATCCAGCAATTCCACTTCTTTGGGTGCTTATCTCAAAAAAAACCAAATAACTTATCTTGAAAACATATCTGCACACCCCCCCCACCATGTTCATTACAGCATTATTTACAATAGCCGGGACATGGGGGAAAAAAATGTGTCCACTGACAGATGAATGAATAAAGAAAATCTGGTTTATATATATAAATACTATGTATTCATAAAAATGAAGGTAATTCTGCCATTAGCAACAACATGGAAGGACTTTGAGGGCATTATGCTAAGTAAAATAAGTTAGACAGAGAAAGACAATATTGCATAATTTCTATGTGGAATAAAAATAATCCCAAACTCATAGATATAGAAAATAAATTGATGGTTGCCAGAGGTGGGACATGAGGAGTGGACAAAATAGATCAATATTGTCCAAAGTTACAGACTTCCAGTTACAGGATCAGTAAGTCCTGGGATGTGATGTACAACATGGTGGCTATAGTTAACACTATCATATTGTATATTTGCTAGGAGAGTAAATCTTAGAAGTTCTCGTCACAAAAAAAAATTGTAACAAAATGTGGTGATGGATATTAACTAAACTTATTGTGATAGTCATTCCATAATACATACATATATTAAATTGTTAACTTGCACACCTAAAACTAATAAAACATTACATGTCAATTATGTCTCATTTCAACAAAAACAAAAAAGCAATAATAATATAGTTAGAAATAAATTTAACCAAGTAAGTGAAAAATTTGTACAATGAAAACTACGAGACCTTGATGAAAGAAATTGAAGAAGACACAAAATGAAAGATAGCCCATGTTCCTTGATTGGAAGAATTAATATTGTAAAAATGTCCGTAATACCCAAAGCCATCTATAGATTACATGTAATCTTTATCAAAATTCCAATGATATTTTTCACAGAAATAGAGAAAACAATTATAAAATTTATACGGAACCATAAAATACCCTGAATAGCAAGAGAAATCATGAGTAAGAATAAGAAAGTCATATGCATCACACTTTTTGATTTTAAACTATACTATAAAGCTACAGTAATTAAAATAGCATAGATAGAAATAGAATAAAAATAGATTCATAGACCAATGGAACAGAACAGAGAGCCCAGAAATAAACCCATATATATATGGTCAACTAATATTTGACAAGGGAGCCAAGAACTCCCCCTTTCAATGGGGGGAAAGGGTAGTTTCTTCTACAAACAGTCCTGGGAAAACTGAATAACCACATCCAGAAAAATGAAATTTGACCCCTATGTTACACCACTCATAAAAATTAACTCAAAATGAATTAGGAGTTAAACATTAGACCTAAAACATAATACTGTAAAACTCCTACAAGAAAACATATGGAAGAAGCTCCTTCATGTTGGTCTGGACTACGATTTTTTTTTTTTTTTTTTGATATGACACCAAAAGCTCAAGCAACAGAAGCAAAAATCAACACAACTACATCAAACTAAAAATCACAGGAAAAGAAGCAACAAAGTAAAATGCAATGTATAGAAGAAGAGAAAATATTTGTAAAACATATATTGGATAAGTAGTTAATATCTAAAATATATAAATAACTCATATAACTCATTCAAATGGCCAAAAGGTATATGAAAAGATCTCAACATCACTAATCATCAAGGAAATGCAAATCAAAACCACAGTGAGATATTACTTCTTACCTGTCAGAATGCCTATCATGGAGAAGATAAACATTAACAAGTGTTGGCAAGGGTGTGGAGAAAAGAGAACTCTTGTATACTGTTGGTGGGAATGTAAATTGGTTCATCTACTATGGGAAACAGTATAGAGGTTCCTTAAAAAATTAAAAATAGAACTACCATATTATCCAGCAATTCTACTTCTGGGTATATATCCAAAGAAAATGAAAATAGGGTATCGAAGAGGTATATGTACTCTCATGTTTATTACAGCATTTTTCACAATAGACAAATATGAAAATAACCTAAGTGCCTGTCAACAGATGAATGGATCAAAAAATGTGATATATATATATATATAGTTCTGGAATATTGCTCTATCATGAGAAAGAAGGAAATCCTTCCATTTACAACAACATGGATGGATCTTGAGGGCAGTATGCTAAGTGAAATAAATCAAAGAAGGGCAAACTGTATGATATCACTTACATGTGGAATCAAAAAAGCCAAACTCATAAAAATAGAGTAAAATGGTAGTTATCAGGGGTTGAAGGGTGGTGCAACTGGGGATATGTTACTAGGGGTATAAACTTGCACCTGTAGATAAATAAATCCTGGAGATCTAATGCACAGTATAGTGATTATAGACAACAATACTGTATTATAAAATTCAATGTTGCTAGGACACTAGATCTTAATTATTTCCAGCACACACAAAAAGAAATGATAATTATTTGATGTGATAGAGGTGTTAGTTAATGTTACAGTGGTAATCATATTGGAATATATAAATGTATCAAATCAATATGTTAGACACATTAAACTTACATGATGTTATGTGTCAATTATATCTCAATAAAAATAAATTTAAAAAAGAAGAATGGAAGGTAGATAAAATCTAACTGTGGATTAAGGTTTATTCAAGTTTAATCACATAGTGACCTTCCGTACTGTTGTCTTAAAAACAAGCTGCTAAGGACATACATTAGTAAGGGAGTATGAATTTCACTATTTACTGTCTACCAAGAGCCTTTGGCAGAACAGTTTTTCATTTCACAACTGCATGATGAAATAATCTGATGCTATGTAACCTTTGGCATGACTTGAAATCCCAGGGGATGGAAATGTGGAATAAAATTAATTTTTAGAAAATAAAAAAAAAACTAGATATATGCTTCTCTGACAGGGAAATAAATGATTTAGATACCAAGACTGAGTATTTATCTAAACAAATGTAGTATCTGAATACACATTTAGTATGTTTAGATTGATTCCAAATCAATGTTCTTATTCTTAAGTAGTCCCAGAAATGCATGTATATGAGAAAACAATTTAGTCCTTAGGTAATTAAAAATGAAGTTCTTAATAATTTGGATGATTTTGGATGAAGAAATAAAATTATTCTTAATTGAAATATTGTAAAGCTCTTTTTAGTATAGATGAAGATTCTAAATAAATGATTACCAACTACAACAAATTAGAGGGATCTGGCTCTTTATCTTTTAAACGCTCCTTTAAACAAAGTATATATGGTCTACAAACAAATTTCTCATAATATTTAATACTAACCATCATTTATTGACTACCTACTCTGTCAGTAACTATTTTTAGTCACTTGTTTAATCTTCATAATATCCTTAGTAGAAATTGTTATCAACATTTCACAAACTAGAAATTGAGGATTATATGGAAACCATAAAGCTAATGAGGGATGAACTGATAATGAACTCAGGTTTATCTGATACCAAAGCCTATGGGTTTTCCCTTTACACTGGAGCCCCAGGGGAATTTTCAGCTCACCCACTCTGTGCCAGCCCTGCCTCTACAATCTCCCTTAATCACCCAGCACCTTTGACCACTCTTTACTCCCACACCCTGTTTCGCCACAGTTAAGAGGGGAGGGTCCTTGTACTTTAAAAGACACTAGCCTAGACTCTGCTTTTTCTTGCTTTCCATTTTACAAAATTAGATAGTAATTGTGCCTTGGGCCAATTCCTTCTTTTCTCCATTTTCTTTATCCATACAGCTAAACAGAAAGTGGTTAAGATTCCAAACTTTAAGTCAGGTTTGTTTGTGTGAGTGGAGAGATTGAAGGATGATGATAACGGTAGAGAATACAGATTGTTGATGGCTTCTCATCGGTTTTATCTTGACCTATGAGCAGAGCACAGCACTGAGTGATCCTGTGCTTGTTCTGATACTGACAAAGTATCCTTTGATTCTCATTCTCCTCTTGGTCCTTGTGTTGATTCCCCTGTCCCCCTGCCTCCCAACCAAAGGAGAAAGGATACTGTGCAGTGCAGGTTTTGTCCATTCCTGGATATATGCCATATATATTAAATTATCTTAAAACTTTGCTTCAGATATAGTATGTTTCCTCTTCATCATGATTGAAATGCTTTCATTTTTAGAAAACACAATATTTATTGTAAAAGCATTGCCACAATAAAAAATCAATCTGTAATTATGGTAATTTCTTTTGATTTTTTTCTGTGTAAATAAATTATGGGAAGAGAGAGTCTTGATGTAAATATTCAATTATAGTGTTGTATGTTGATCACAATGAGACACTTTGATTGATGAAGGAAAGCCTATCTATTATTTGTGTTGTGTTTAATCTCTTCGTATAAACAAAGAACTCCATTGGGGAGGTTTGGAAGTGTTGAGGTTGGGAAAGCCAGCTGGTCAAATTTCAAGAGGCCAAGAAGTCAAAGTAGAATTACAGCATTGATGATTTCATTCTGGTGCAGCTTAACAGATTCAGAGATTCAATCTTGTCAATACCCTACAATTAGTCAGATGTATTGGATGACTCACACTGACTAAACTCACAAGAGACTGAAGTATATAAATCACAGAGCCAGTGTGTTATTTGACAATAAGAAACATAACAGCCAACATAACCCAACACACCTGTCTCCTGACCAGAGTATTCTTTTTTATGGATAACCAGAAAAGTACTTGGTGTGCATGGAATCAGAATAAGTGACATATCTGATCTGCAGATTTAACAGTATTTCTATAATAGAGATAAATTCTACTCAATACCTCCTAGGTGGGCTAGTGCCAGCATTTGTCTTTGAGGTTCTATTACTGATATACTTCTTACAATTTACACATTTGTTTTTCTTTGTATTTTTAAGAATACATTTACTCCTGTTATGATCTAGTCTTTTTTGGAACTTCTTTAAATTGTATTCTAATTTATGATGAATATAAAAAAGTTGTATTTGACCACTGTAGGGGAACATTGTATTGATTTAGTTCTTAATGACTGTATTTACTCAGTGAAAACATACATAGGAAATTGGATTCTCCAATTATTGTCAACGATATATTCCTAGCTAGTCAAGTCTACAGGCTATCAGTGAGTATACAGTTATATCAGAATCAACAAAACTACCAGAAAACTCTGAATAGAAGGAAAAAATGTTCACATTATGTCAGAAAATAAATGTAACTCATAGTTTAGAAAACAAAGCAGACATCACATATCTACTATAATTCCAAAGGGTATATGACTTTAAATTTTAAAGAGAAAATTTCAAAATTATGTCAACCACATAAATATTCTGGTGTAAGATAAATCAGTCTAGAGCTGCAACCAAAGGAATTTATTCACCGAAATGCCTAATGAAGGTGCTCATTATGCCAAGTCTTGCTGAATGGAACGGTTCTATAAAGAGCTACCTAGTTACACTTTGACCTAACTCTGAGCAGCTGCTATTGTAACACTGTCAAATGATACCTAGTGTGATTTTTTTTTTTTTTCCTCCTTTGGACCAACTTGTGGAAACTAGGAAAAGGCATTCTGGAACCAGGTAAAAATTACCAGAAATTTTCTGCCTTCCCTGCTGCTGACCTTGACAGGTGGCTTGAGCAGGTAAACATCAGGAAGATGAATGGTCAGTTCCTTACTGGGTGAATATAAGCTCTGAAAAAAGGGTAGGTATGTTTATGTATCTTAAAACTCACACCCATGAAAGGACATCTGCCTGTACTGGAGGCTGCTTTTTTTTTATACTATGTTTTACAGGTCACTGATGCAGTAGTATATTTTTCCCTCCTGGAAAGGTCAATGAAGTCGTCTGAATTTATTAATGCCTCAGGCTTACTGTGGCAGATGATCTTATTTTATATTTTATAAATGAAAATATGAAATATATAAATTGTTTATAAATACATGTAAAGTGATTTTTAGGTTTATTTCGAGTTATGTTGTATAATTTATAAAGTGAATCATCACCACCTGGTTTATACCTGTCTTTTTAATCTAAGACTACCTTAAATTAAGCATTTTACTCACAACTTTTCTCTGCTCCGCGTTTTACCATCTCCTTGGGTAATGTTACTGTCCACGTGGATGACCTATCTGGCTCTTGCTCCGCTCCCTGATTTCCACATCTTCAGTCACCTTTACTTCCACAGCACTGCAGTCAGCCACTCCCTCAGCCACATCCTGGACCATTCTATCACCCATTACTTCTTCCCCTTTCAAATGTTAAAGTCAAAGAACCAGTTCTCAATTGCATATCTTTACAGCTCAATGGTTCTCGGCATTGGCTGCATGTTAGTTGCCCAGAGAAATCTAAAAAATCCTGCTGTCCAGACTAGGCCACATCCCAAATTAATTAAATCAAAATTTCTGGACTCTGAAGATGCAATCCAAAAATCTGCAGACTGTAAAGCTCCCCAGGTGAAGTCAATATGCTGCCAAGATTGAGAACCACAGTTTTAAAGCTTCCACTCAGTCACTCCACTGCACCTGTTTTTGAAACACAACCTTCAGCTGTCTCCAATTCACATTTCTCCCCTTCCTTTCCCCACTGACTTTTTGTTTCATTCCCCAGCACAGTGTCAATCCTGGTCCCCCGTCTCTGTCACCAGGTAGGTGGCTGAGCACTGGTGGTGAAAACCACATTATAGGTCAGGATTTTGACCTGGTTCTTCCTTTTCAGTTGCACCTGGGGTCTCAGTGATGCCAGATAAGCCTTATTTTGCTAGTAATGTTATGCTCCCATTCTCCACAGTACTTAACATATGCTTCACTTTTCTCAAACTACAAACTATATGGAATTACGAATTCAAACTAACTTCATTTGTCCTGAAATATCGAACATTTTCATTCTCCTCCCTTCGGCTAAACCTGCTTCATTGTTGTTTGGTATCTCACAAATGGTATTTTCACTCAACTGGCAGAAATATAAACATCTCCCTGGAGTCCTTCTTCTTTCTCTCCCTCATTATATTAAATATCTCCAAAATTCTGTGGCTTACATATTTTAAAAATTGATCCATTTCTCCAGTATTGCTAAGCCTCATACTGAGCAAGCGCTTACTCTTCTTCGTTGCTGAAACAGACTCTGATAGGTCTACCTGCTTCCATCTAATCTGGCCTCTTTCCAAGCAGTTGTCTAGAGTGATATGTCTAAATGCCTATCAGATTGTGTCTCTCCTTTGCTTATCAGCTTACCAGCTTTACCCTTGGGATACATGCCAAATTTCATAATTGGAAGACCCTCCACAACCTGTCCTTCATCTCTCTCTGCAGCCTCATATCAAACATCTCACAAAAATCCTGTTGCTTACAGATCTTTAGTATTTGTCCACTTTTCAGTGCTGTTCCCACTGCCTGGAACATTGTTTTCTCTCCTCTTTCATTGGCTTAGACTGACATCATTTTCTCTAGAAAGCCATTCTCTAACTTTGGCTGGGACTAGTGGCCCCCCTATTTTGTTACCTTCTTCCTTGTTCTTCTCCCTCTATCACAGCACTTATCCCATTGCTTTGAAACTCCCCCCACCCCTTATTCCCTGCTAAACTGTAAGGGGCAGAGATCAAGATGATCACATTCACCACTATAACAGGTTTCAATGTAATGTAACATAATATAATACATAATAGGCTTTAGTTATAATAGATTTCAATAAATGGTGCATAAATTCAAGTGAATGTTCAAATGCTTTTAATGATGTATAACAAAGGTCAGCTAAAACTCCACGGAATTTCACAATACAATAAAACACCCAATAGAGGACTATAAATAATAATAAAAATCCTGTGACTCAAGTGAAAAATTAGTTTAGTGATCTCATGTTCATATGTTTAGTTTTGAGAACTTTTCTCATATTTGATGTACTAAGCGTGCTTCACAACTTACCCAGAAGATTATTAGGCACATAGAGAAGACAGCAACCTTTAGCTGAGATCTGAAGATCACCTGAAAAATCTTCTGGGCCAAAGCCATGTCCTTATTTGCTAAATATAAGCAACACAGGCTTTGGAGTTAGACAAACCAGGGTGTGAATCTTGCATCCACTATTAACCAGGTAACCTGGGCTGAGTTGCTAAAGTCTCCTTTTTTTCATTTACAAACTGAAGATAATTAAGCTAGCATCACAGGGATACCATGAAGGTGAAATGAGATAATATATGTAAAATGCCAAATAGAGTACCCGCTAAAGCAGGTGCTCAAAACTTTTACTTCTATCACAATGGGTATTACTATAAATAAATACTACATTATTTTGTGTTAGATTGTTATCTCTAGGAATCCCCAAATACAGGTTATGCGAGGCAAATATTTACATTTTTGCTCCAATTAATGTGTTACAATGTGACATATATTTATATAAATACACACATACATCTCTGAGGTAGTAGAATACTGAGAATCAGTCACAAAGGAAATGGATAAGGTGCCTTCTGGGCTTTCAACATGAATGAGGGATGGTGTGATAGGTATGGAATACAGGACACTAAGGGAAGGTTTAATCATACATTTTGGTCCTAGTCCCCTAGAGAGCTTTGGATTCTTAGAAAAGAGGGAGATAAAGGCTCAATGCCGAGGCTTAGGAACAATGCCGTTGGATAAGGAAGACTGCAAGTAAGATAAGCTTCAGTCTCCATGCATTTTAACTCAGGGCAGTTTTAAACTGGTTTGTCTCAGCTGGCCTCTGAGAGCCTGAAAGGAAACAGTTAAGCTGAGTGAAGCTCCAGGTGTCTGTAGACGGCGGGGGGCGGGGGAGGGGCATTTCTGTGGGTCTGGGCTCTTTCATATTTTCAGGACAACAATCCTTTCCTCCTGCCCCTCTCTCCCCTCTCTTTGGCCATATCAAAGTACCAACAACTGTGGAAACTATTCAATAAAAATGTGGGCCTTGGCTCCAAGTCATTTCTAGTTAAATCTTTCTGAAGAGGTGTGCTGCCTTCTTTTCATCTTGCACTCTAATTTAGTTTTATTTATCAAGAAATTCAGAGATTTAAAAATATACATCTTGAAATAAAAAAGAAAAAATATGAAAAAGCAAATTTTTGATAGTTATTAAGTTACAATGAGCTTCTCTTTCAATGAATTTTTTTAGATGGGTAAAGTGCTTGATGTCATATGAAGTCTAAAAAACATAACCTAGCTAGGTTTGGGGAATTTCATTAAAATCTCTGTTGAAACTCCTATATAGCATTTAGATTTCATTTATCTGTCACAAGAGGGAGTAAGAACTCTGCTAAATATTACATATTTTCAAACTTTTCCAAGAAACGTGGTATGAAAAGAATCCCCTTGAGTTCTAATGATAAAATGCTTTCTCTCACTCCTTTATTAGCTCTGATTTTGAACTGACATCACATTGTATCCAGGTAATTAAAGCTAAATTCATAAAAATATTAGAACCTATGCTTAATAAAAGATTATTTTGTAAACCGTCTGAAAGGGTCTGAATGTGATTTTTATACTATTTGACTAATATGCCTGAGTTAGCCATCATGTTTTCAACATTTAAGAGATTGCAAACAAAGTTGTGTTTCATTGATACTGATGCAACAGAATGATGAAATATGTTGCAAAAGTGAAAAATAATCTTTAGAGGAAAATCTGAAATTTCTTTCCTAGAATATCTGTAACCTATGACAATTTGCTGTTTTCTCTTCTATTTTTATTGTTTTTCTTTAAAAACAATGTACTAAAGCATACTCAGTCATTTCATGTACCTTGATATTCCACAGATCATAAGGTAGTTCTTGGTGTTAAAGTTTAAAATGTCTCCTGTGAAAAGTGCAACACTACTGACCTTTGAAAAAGTTCTTAAGAAATAAAAATTTGTACAATCTCCTTTTCAGAGCTTAGGTCTTAAAAAGAGCACATGGATGTTTGTCTTATATTCTTGGATAGAATGAATGTATTTTCCCCTGAAGATTGCTTCTTCCCGCTTAGATGTAAAAGTATTCAAGTATCTAGCAGATATCTAAAGAAAGGACTTCCTAAGCTTAATATTGAATAGGTCATATATATGCTTTGTTTTATGAATATAGGATAGATATTATGATAAACTGATGCTACAGCACATTTTTTAAGGCTTAATATATGTTATCGATTTTTTTCCTCAATTCAGAAATTCTTGCTAGGATAACATATGAAGAGCAAGATATTTAATGATAATGTGAAATAAATTATATAGCTTAATGCATCAAGCCTTTCTTACTTTTGATTAAATATACAGATATTAAATGACCTAGAAATTTTGTTCTTTGGAATATTCGTAGAAACTACTTAGTAAAAATAGTGGCCTTGGCTACAAGTCATTTCTTGTAAATCCATCTGAAAATCTTGCTGCCTGTTTCATCTTTAAAGTTTAATTTTGCAGTACAAACTATGACCTGCAAAAGGAGCACTTGTTGTTTTTAATGCCTTAGCTATTACACGTGTCATCTAACTCCATGCAAACTTCTGGGAATCCTGAAGAAACACAGTGCTTCCCCACTCCACCCACTACTCCTAGTTTCCCACAGGTTTCTTTTTTCTCATGTGGCTTAAACTTATGAAAGTATGAATACTAAGGGTCATTTGTAATAAAAATTCAGAAGGAATGACTTTAAATACATAACCTCAGAGCCAGTTAGATCACAGTTACTTTACATGGAAAAATACAAGTTACACTTTATTTTAATAGCACAATTCTAAAGCCTCATGTTATTTAGTGAGTTCCTAAATTACTAAAATTATCTTCTGGAAAAAGTTTCATTACATGTACTATATTACAAATGTAGGATAGAATACCTATACATACAGAATAAATATCAGTTCTAGCACTTAGAATTTGTTATATCCAGAACTTTTGTTACTGAACTTACATTGATGATAGAAGGTTAAAGAACATGTAAGAATTATGTAAAGGCATTTCTATGCCTATCACTAAAGTGTGCTTGTAAGTATGTATGTATACAGACATTTTAAATATTATCAGTTTACTATAAAATTAAGAGCCTTTAGTATGATTCCAAGCTCAGATCAATTTAATATTATTCCATGTATATCTTAATCTGTGTCTAGTTTATCAGGGATTAGCAACTGGAATAATTTTGGCAGAACAGCCAAGTAAAGATCACATCCACGTATTTGATGCATGAAAGACATATTAAATATCTAATAGATAATAATAATTTAATGTAATGTCTTTATTTTATAGTACTTTAAAAATTATCTTTTCTTATCTCTTTTAAATGATATAATTACTTCACAGATTGTTCAGAGAGTACTGACCAAAACAGAGATAGTAAACCTTTTGATTCACATTTTATTGTGATAAATCAAAGCCTAGAGGCTTATTTTTGAAGATATTGAATCAGAATTTATGCATTTAATTACACTTTGTAAAATGCTGCAATTTTATGAAGAAACAGATTGTGAATTTTAGCTGATTTTTAACACTTAATAAATGTTATGCACATGACCTTTGGATTAGCATTACTCATTTATTTATTACCTAACAGCTAGTGGGCACCTTCTGTGTGCTTGGCATGACATAAGTGCTGAGAATAGGACCATGATTTACAATTTCATGTCATCTTCAGTTCATTTCTAAAGATTTCTCACAGGGTGTTTTGGGAGCCCAGATGATGGGAGGAGGACTTGGGGAAAGCTTCTAGGAGTAGCTAGTGTTCCAGCTGCATATTAAAGAAGAAGTGGGAGGTAACCAGACAACGGGAGGGAAGGAACTGCAGGGCAGAACAGCTTGGATCGTGTAGGGAATTTAGATGCCCTTTGATCTCACTGGAGAACAAGCTGCTAAATGAGGAGTGGCAAAAATGAGACAATAGTCATTCATTTCTGGATCTATTTAGTCAATAAAGCTTATTAACTGAAATTTATTATTTAGTTTGTTATTGAGTGATTATTATTTATCAGAAACTTTGCTGGATACCATGGGGAGCAAGATAGGATCAATATGTGCCATGATGGAGCGTCAGCTTGGGATTAGATCATGGATGTCTTTAGCGGCCCATTAAAGAGGATATAATTTATCCTGTTGGGGATGGGAAGCCATTCACATTAGTTCAGCCTTGTGTTTCAGATGAATTACTGTGGTAGCTGTGTAAGGTGGACCTACCTATTCAGAGGAAGACAATGTACTTGTGGGGCTGCTGCTCCTGTAATACAACTGAGATGTGGTAAAGACATTAACTCGGGTGGTGGAAATAATGAGAATGAGAGAGCAATCTATTTGGGAACTGGAACATAAAATGATAAACTAGTGGCTGCTTGGTTTAGGAGTATGATGGAAAGGGGGGAGTTGATTTCTTTGTGTTTCTACCTCGTTTGATTAAATTTATTGATGACAGCACTGCCAACTACGGACAGGAGAATTCAGATTAGAAAATAAACAATTTTTTCCTGATAGTAAAACCTCTGAAATTCAAAATGATATTCTTTTTTTTTAAACTGGTGTAGTCAGTTACAATGTGTCAATTTTTGGTGTACAGCATAATGCTTCAGTCAGACATACACATATACACAATTGTTTTCATATTCTTTTTCATTATTCAAAAGGATATTCTTAAATCTATATAATATTTATCATTTTCAAACAACAAAATATTTTTTACATTTTTGTTTTTCTTCTCTAATTACATTAAGCAATGTGGAATAGAATGGTGAAAACTGCCATTTATTAGTTTGAAATTTTTTCAGCTGGGCCTTCAAAACAAGTATCTAATATCACTGTAATTTGTTTACTGGATGTGAATCTTGCATTAAAATCATAAGATAATAATATTTAATTCATTTTAAATGGCAAAAAATGGAGAGAAAACTATACTTTGTAGCTTAAGAATGGCAGGTAGACTTTTAAGTGACACAGCTGGGACCAGAATCCAAGTGGCTTCTGCTTCACTGCTTATTCCAATCAAAATTTCCTGCCTTGCTACCTTATAAACTGTATATCTCCACTTGTATTATAAGATTATTTAAACTATATAGCCAAGCTGGCAATTGTAGTCTTTATATTTTGGTGACATGTAACTGTATAAAGTTAATCCTGTTTTTAATGACTTTAGTCTAAAACTCAAAACCTTATATAGATCTTCTAGTAGCTTATTCTTTTAATCTACAATTAACCTGTTTCCATATGAGGATGTATTTACTGCTCACACAATCACTGATTATTTTGGGTATCTTCTATGATATAAAATATTTTGAAAAATTTTTAAAAATCTCTGATGAAACAGTACTGATAATCTGGTTGCAGCTGCCAAATAGAGTCAGGAGTTTGAATTTGAGATTGTAGTAATGCTTCCATCTTCCATATCATCCTTCCTACCATAGCAATTTTTGTGAAAGGGATTCCTGGTGCTATTTCTGCCATTTGCTTACAAATATTCTGTTCCAAGAGGGCACACCCTGTGAGTGTGGGAATAAAACTCTTCTGGGCAGAGACTCCAGCCCTGCAATTATCTTAGATGAGGCTATTGGATTGCTTGATTTCTCCAGGGAGTTTGGTAATGTGGCTGAAGAACGCTCCTTCTCCTGTTGTTTCCAGCCACGCTTGTTTTCCAACGCGCCGTCCTAGTGTAATTATCTCACCTCTAACCTCAAATAACATGAACCTTCTAATTCTGACCCACTGCTGAAATCAACTCTGGAAAGACTATAATAATAATTTTCGAGGGGAAGTTATGCTTTTCAACACTGCCTGTCAGTTGGAATGCTTCTAAAACTCAAAATTCAAATTATTATTACAAGAGACTACTTTTTGACCTTGCTACATTAGAGAAAAAGGAAAAAGTTTGCTAACACAGAACTAATCTATACTTTGACTTATGTTTTTCATTTAAATCTTTAAGATTTAATTAAACTGGATTAACTGGACATGGTTCTAATGCTGTGCATGTATGAATACTAAACTTTTAGGGCCAAGTGAGTGTATCATAAGCAAGTCCCAAATTGTCCATTTTAGCAATTAAATAAGATGCAGAATTATCAGTGAATTGGTATTATGACAATAAGCACAATGCCATCTGCAGGTCTGCAATATGCTCAGCTATGTACCTGCGTAATTTCCTTTAATCCTCAAATACGGCAATATTATGGTAGAGAGGCAGTTCATATTTAAGTGATGGGCTCTGGAGCCAGGCTGCCTGAATTTGAATTCTGATTTTACAATTTATGACCTATGTGACTTTGATCAAGTTACCTAACCTCTCTGTGTTTAGTTTCCTCACCTGTGAAGGAAGATGATAACACTTACCTCATAGAGTTGCTGGGAGGATTAAATGAGTTGTATTGTATGAACAAAGCCTGGAATGTAGTAAATGCTCAATAAATGTTAGCTATTAATTGTTATCCTATTTCGCTGATTAAATGGTTTAGGTTCCTTACCTGAGATTATATATCTTACAAATGCTGGCATTAGAATAGGAAATCTGACCTCTTGGACTTCACAGCCAGTGTACTTGCACACTAGGCTTTACAGAATACTGGCATAATTTTGAGAGTACCTTCAGGTACAAAATTCAGTGATGCAGCAAAGTGAAAGAATAGATAGACAAGACTGGCCTTTTCCCATTATGAGCTGCTTGCCTTTTTCTGACATCAGGTGCAGTAGACATTTTTGTGTGCCAACAGTGGGTAAAGCACTCAGCTGGGTCTTGGGAACACAAAGAAACAAAAACAAATTCTTTGCCCTCCAGGAGCTTCTGGTATAGTAGTAAAGACAAAGAAGTAAAAAAAAAAAATACTGTAATTTAGTAAAATAATGATATCTAGGACCTGCACAGTATTCGGGGGGATCAAAGAAGCAGCCGCCCACGCTGCTTAATGAACCATGGGAAAAGTCACTGCCTTTGAGCAGGATCTGAAGGATGAGTAGGGGCTTGTCAGGAGGAGTAAATGACAGAAGGATTCTAGCAGATACAGGAACATGTGAAGGTGAGGAATGGGGAGAGAGCTTAGCATTTTGGGAAACATCCCTAGGATTGTTTATAATTGTTGGAGAGTAGAGTGTATTCTGGGGAGGGATATGGGGCGTGACAGGAGACAGAGTCAGACTCAGCTGGCAGAAAGCTTCTGTATGCCATGTAGTTGTGTCAAATATTTACTGTGAGAGGAGTTATCAAGTAACAGGAACAGACCCTGCAAAAGGCAACTGCAGATACAAACCAAACCAGGGACATACTGTGGAGGAAATTCCCAGCTAAATCTTTTGCTTGGTCAATCAGTAGATTTTATTTATGCCAGTATTAGGGATTACAGGACAACACAAAGAATAACACTTAATTACTGTCTTTACCCTCCATCATCATTCAGAAATGTAATACAATTTGATGATTTTCCTTGCTCACAAATGGGCTTGAGGTTGCAGCCATCATATTTAAATACTTTCTAGGCTGACTGACATTCAAAATAGAATATATGTAATTCACTATATATAATTTGTTGCTTTAAAAGAAATTGTAAGCATTTCAAGCCATCTAAAAATACCTTTAAAATTTTTTTTTTACAGTTCTCATTTATTTTTTAAGACTTCATCTTTTAGAGCAGTTTTAGGTTTACAACAAAATTGAGAGGAAGATTTTGCATATTCTCCCTTCCCTCACACAGGCATAGCCCCCTTACCCTAATTATCAACATCGCTCATTAGAAAGGTACATTTTTAACCAAGGATGAACCTACACTGACACTTTATAGTCACCCAAAGTCCATAGGTTATTTTAGAATTCACTTTTGGTGTTGTACATTCTATGGGTTTGGACAGAAGTATAATAACATACATATCCACCACTATAATATCATACAGAGTATATTCCCTGCCCTCAAAATCTTTTGTATGGTTACTGTCTTTAATATATTAATAATTCAGTAGAGGAACCAAAGAGATCACAAAGCTTCATAAAATAAATTCTCTTATTATTCCACTTTTTTCTCCTTCACTTCAATTTTCCTTTATTCGTTTTGCATGATTTAGTTATGAGTCAGCATAATTACTTACTGGGAATATGTTCAGAATGAAAAGGAAGATAGCATATTTAATTTAATGGGAACTATTTCTTCATATATAATGCTCTTCAGTTTTCATATGAAGAATTGGATGTGAATAGACTGGCTCAATTTTTTTTTGAATTGGAATAAATAATATTAACAAATTAGAAGAAAGAAGCTTGGTTTAAACAGCAGCAAAGTTAGGTAATATGACCAATGGCAAGACCTTGTACATCATCTTCTAATCCACTGATACTCTCCTTGAGTCCAATCTAGGGTCTATTCTGTCACTGGAATTTTTTCATTGTCTTCATTTCTAAGACCCATTTTTTCTAGGTGATTATATCTTCATGCCCACTTGGGCTTATTTTATTAATGCTTACTTTTGTTTTAAACATTCTTACTCACTTTAAATGGTTGTGTTCTTTGTTTATAATTTATTTTATTGTGGTAGGAACACTTAACACAAGATCTACCTTCTTAACAAAATGTTAAGTGTACAATACATTATTGTTTACTACAGGTGCAACATTGTAAGCAGATCTTTAGAGCTTATTCATTTTATTTAATTGAAACTTTAAGCTTGTTAATTAATAACTCTCTATCTTCCCCTCTCCCAAGCCCCTGGCAACCATCATTCTATTCTTTGATTCTGTGAATTTGATTATTTTGGATATCTCATATAAGTGGAATTATGCAGTATTTGTCTTTCTGTATTTCACTTTGCATAATGCCCTCAGGGTCCAACCATGTTGTTGCATATTGCAGAATTTCCTTCTTTTTTTATGACTAAATAGTATTTTCATGATATTCTATACCACATGTTCTTTACCCATCCATCTGTGGATGGACATTTAAATTGTTTCCACATCTTAGTTATTGTGAATAGTGCTGCAATGAATATGGAAATGCTAAAATGCAACCTATGGAATGGGGGAAAACATTTGCAAACAATATATCTGTTAAGGGATTTATCTCCAAAATACATGAGGAGCTCCCAGGAGTCAATAGCAAAACACACACACACACACACACACACACACACACAGAAAAAGAAAAAAACCTAACAAGCTGAATAGAAAATGGGATAAGGGTTGAATAATCATTTCTTCAAAGAGTACATAAAACAAATGGCATATGAACAGGTACATGAAAAGATGCTCAAAGTCATCAGTAAAGGCAAACCAAAACCACAATGAGATATCACCTCACAGTAGTTAGGACGGCTATGATTAAAACAGAACAAAACAAAACAAAACCCTAAAGCATTAACTTTTAAAGCGTCTTTTAGAATTTAAGATCGCAAGCTCAAGTATTCTTGAAAGTACTTTTGTAACTTTATCTCCATCCCTGTTCTTACTTCTCATCTCTTTCCCTGCATCCCTCTCTCCCTGACTATTGGTGTTGTGGTTAATTCCACCCACCCTTTAGCTCTCAGTTCAGGCTAGGATTATATAGTGGCATTTTGGCCTCTTGCTCTTGAGTGATGTTGGAGACATCACAGATCTACATGCAGAGCAACTGACTGGCTTCAGTTCAGTTTCTGTTAGCAGTGCTAAATCTTTGTCCCCTCATCTGCCGCAAGCAGCAGAACAATAATCTGCCCCCTTTTTTTTTTAACAGCCCCCTTTCATTAATGGGTAGGGAAGCCACATTCTAGTCCCTATCTTCAGTGAAGCTGTTGATATATTATAGAGGACACTTTTAGTACTTCTCATCCTGCAGGAGCCCAGCTCTGAGCTGCCACTTCCTGCTTTTGATCCACGAAAAATCTTGTCTTGGTTTAGTCCTAGAGATGTCTTGTTTTCTCTTTTACATTTTATTCTCTTCTGATATTCCTGATTACTTTTTAACAGAATTTATACTCAGTAATTATTTATTTATTGTCATGAATATAAGCTTTAGAAATGTTTTTCTCATCGTAATATTTTATTTACTTAAGAATATTTAATGTTGAAAAACATGTCACCCTTAAACAGCTTTTTTATGTATAACTGACATATAAAGTTGTATTTGTTTCAGGTGTAGAACATAATGATTCCATATTTGTATATATTGTGAAATGATCATCACAAGTCTAGTTAACATCTGTCACCATACATAGTTACAAATTTTTTTCCTGTGATGAGAACTTTTAAGATTTACTCTGAGCAACATTCAAATATGCAATACAGTATTATTAACTATAGTCACTATTCTGTACATTACATGAGTTATTTACTTTATAACTGGAAGTTTGTACCTTTTGAGTCCCTTCACCTATTTCACCCACCAACCACCGCTACCTTGTGCAACCACCAATCTGTTCTCTGTATCCATGAGCTCAGTTTTTCTGTTTGTTATTTCAGATTTCACATATTTGAGATCATATGATACTGGAATTTGTCTTTCTCTCTCTGATTTACTTCACTTAGCATAATGCCCTCAAGTTCCATCCATGTCCTCTCGAATAGCAAGATTTCCTTATTTATGGCTGAATAATAATTCACTGTATATTTATCTATTATATCTCTCTCTCTCTCACATTTTCTTTATCCAGTCATCTGTTGATGGACACTTAGGTTGTTTCCAAACCTTGGCAATTGTAAATAGTGCTGCAATAAACATGGGGTGCATATATCTTTTCAAGTTAGCATTTTCACTTTCTTCAGATAAATACCCAGAAGTTGAATTCCTAGATCATACGGTAATTCTATTTTTAATTTGTTGAGAAACCTTCGTAACTGTTTTCCTAGTGACTGCGTCCCTTTACTGAATGTAAGCTTCTTGAGACAAGAAACTTATTTACCTATATCTAACTACTTTCTAGAACAATTTCTTGGATATAGCTGGATTCATAAACAAATTCTGATTCATCATCTAGTTTCTTTATAAACAGAATAAACAAACAAAAGCTTAATACACCAAAAGGAAATTCCATATTTTATAAGTTTTTAGGAGGTAATTCAAATGTTATTCATTCTCATATCATCAACCTCACTCTTCTTTCTCAGTTTCCTCGGAATACAGACATGATTAGTAATTCCCATGTTAGAAAATCTCCCTTGATCTCATATTTCCATGTCTCTCTCCAGATACACAATTTCTATATTACTCTTCATATCAAAATATCTCAAAAGAATTGTGTGCCCTCACTATCTACACTTTTAACCTTTATACTGTTCAGATCTATAATCCAGCTCCCTTCCTCACCACTCCATTGAAACTATCCTTGCCAAGGTCACCAGCACCAATGACTCTTCCCTGTCCTCATCAGGTAAAGAGCAACATTCAATTCAGCGTTCAGCACAACTGACCACACTCCTTTTTGGAAGTACTCCTGTTCTCAGGTTCCATCATATCCCACATTTTTTGGATTTTTCTCCTGTGTCACTGGCTGTTCCTTTATAGTCTCTTTGTTGGTTCTTCATCAACTTTTGGATCTTTAGATATTGAAGCAGCTCATGGCTCAGCCTCAGGCTCCTTTGTCTACTACAGAACATTCCCTGAGCTCTAAACATGTATATAACTGCCTACTTGGCATCTTTACTTGGCTGTCCCCCAGACATCTCCAATTAACTTGTTCAAAACTGAAATACTTTTGAAATTTACTTCATTTTCCTGCTTCATCTTCTTTCATAGGATTTTGAATCTCTTTTAAGGTCTTTTAATTTCTATATTTTAATTTTCTCACTTACATTCATCAATTTCTTGATTACATTTTAAATTGCTTTTATTTATTATTTAATTGCATATATTTGCTAAATATTATACTGAACACCAGGTAATTTTCTGTTAATAAGGGAAAATAACACTATCATTCTTATGATAAATGGATAAATTTTCCTATTAGTACCTGAAAGACAACTATTGAACTTCCAACATACTTTTATTCTTGAAAGTAAATTTGGATTTTATTTAAAGTGAACAAACTGTTTAAATTTTTTCCATTCAGTTTCTTTTCATAGGTATCCATAGCCAAAATGAATTTTGGTAATAAATTGGTTATATACCAATGATACAGACACATAGTTCTAGAATATTCAAGCAAAAGTAATAAAGAAAAAAGAAGGAAAGAAACAAATAAATAAAATAAACATCTGATCCAGTATTTTGCATTAACTCACGAAAATTTGGTCAGGGAATATAACTTTAACTTGTGAATTGCTGAGATCAGTGAGTGCTATAATATGAAATTTGAGAGTAAAATATGAGAGATCTGTGTACAAACAGACTTTATAAGGTGTTTTTTGTAAAGGTGACTATTTCAGCAACAGAATCATGAGTGTGGTTGTTACCCATTTAAGGCTTACTTAGTGCAAGCATCTTTCTCTAATTATATTTGAAGACTTTAACAATAAATAATAACTTTTCGAATAAATACTAAGCTGAGAATTCTGCAGCAAATAAGAAAAACATGGCCACTTTTCCATAGAGGGGAATAAAATGCATTATAGAAACCATTAATAAGAAAACAAATAAACACAACTGGGATAAGATCATGAAGGAAAAAAGAGGGAATAAGGGGGGAGAAGTTAGTTCAATTTAAGTGGTCAGGAAAGTCATCTCTGAGCATGCTTTAAGATGAATGGATCTTAAGTTGAGAATGAAGCAAACTATAAAACTACATGTGCATGTGTAGACGTTTTGAAGAAATCAAACTGATACTCTAGAAAAGTGTTAAAATTGTTCATTATATACACTTAACCCATTTTTCTTGTCTCTGTTGACTTGTTTTTCGTATCTGTTGGTTTATGAATAGATCTAAAAATTGATTAAAAAAACCACACTGCATATTTAACCCACATAGAAGATAGCCATTTACTTTTACACTATATGATAAAAATTTGTAGCCATAAGCTGTACTCCTTTATAGATTTGAACATCAATTTTTTGTGAGTGGTTAATTTTTTTCATACTCCTTTGCAAATTCATTATAATCTTTAATTCACATTATAAAGTGAAGATTTGTGTTTGTATTCAGAATGATAGTTTGTTTGAATTGTGATTTATACATGTTTTGACTGGGTAATTTATATTCATCCATAAAACTTTTTCATAATCATTGTAACAGGTACACATAAAGAAAATTAGAGCTGTTTTGATTTAATTAAGCATCTCAGAAATAAGTTTATAAAAATTACTTTGTTGCTTTATAACCTTTAGAAGCTTATTCCTTCCACTTGAAAACATTTTTCTCCCAGAGTGTTATATATTGGCAAGGACTAAATAAATCGAATCATTTGAGATTAGATTCTGTTGAAAGGTCAAGATGATTTTAGACTTTAAAAGTTATGAAGTTTGAGCCTTAATTCTATTATAAATTTATTAAAATTCTTTTAAAAAATTATTGAGCTAAATCATGTATTTCTCCTGATAATGATAGAAGAGGCTACTTTTATATTAAGTATTGTTTGTATACAAATAGGATATATTGTTAAAACATGCACACACCCCATTTTTGTAGCTTTAAAGATTTATTGTTTGAGTGAGTGTAATGCATTTCTAGGAAGAAACTGGAAGCTAAGTAGACAACAGATTTCTACTTTTCTATCCAGAAACTTTTCTCTCCATAACCAGATGTGCAATAGTTTTTGTTCAATAATGCACTTACAAATTGCATAGCAATCTCCCTTCATGTAGACAGTCCAAAATGACCACATCCATAGTATGAAGAGCATGGAGGAGTCTCTCATTTTTACAAAGCAGCAAATTGTATACTCAATACAGATATTCTTTCATATAACCTGATTGATGAAGAGCAAACTACACTGATGCAGTATGCTGAACCTAACTCAACGGTGGCTTTGTGGGTCAGGACTACAAGCAAGATCATGGCCATGCCTGGTTATTCTGAATACATTTATCTTCTCAAAAAATAGTAACAATAGGAATGTTCTTCTAAAAATTCCTCTCCTGTTTTTCATTTTTTAAAGGTTTTTTTTTTCAGTTGGATTTTTCATTTTAAATAAACACTGAATATTCTCCTACTACTTGTCTATGAATGATTTTCCACTGTCTCTGTCCAATCATGTTGCTTTCCCTCAAAATAATGAATCATTTCTGTATTAGACCCACAACTAGATTGTGTCTTCCTCAATAAAGGATTCAGCATTGTTATCGAAAGGATTTAGCATTAAAATGCACACCTGATATACTGCAAGGCATGCTGCTGTACTGTTAGCATTGTTACGATTACTAGTTTATTGACCTTTAGGAAGTTTTTCTCCTCTTAGATTGCAAGAGAGGTTTTGCTTTAATGTTCCCTTCTTCTCAGACGATGTAGTGCTTAGTAGTCACATTTTAGAAGGCTTTCTCTGTAGTATGGGGATGTGAGTCATTTTAACTGTCTCACCTTTTTAGATCACCTGTATTTTATTCTTGGTCTGATTTCAAGGTTTTTCTCTTGATCTTGTTCACTGCAGGACTGGATTACTTTTTGGGGGTGGGTGTGGGTAGTACAGTTGACCCTTGAACAATATGGGGGTTGGGGCACTGACTCTCTTTGCAGTTGAAAATCCATGTATAACTTTTGACTCCCCTCAAACCTGTTAGCCAGAAGCCTTACTAATAACATTAATAGACAATTAACACATACTTTTTATGTTCAATGTATTATATATTATATTCTTACAATGAAGTAAGCTAGAGAAAAGAAAATAATAAGGAAGAAAAAAATACATTTATAGGACATACATGTATTTATTGAAAAAAATCTGTATATAAGTGGATCCCTGCAGGTCAAGCTCAAGTTGTTCAAGGGTCAGCTGTATTGAATGAAATGTATGTATAATTTTATAAAATTCTTAGCTATTACCTTTTTTAATATTTCCTGTTCTCCATTTTTCTAATCTTTTTATTTGGAACTCTGATTAAACATGTTAGAATTTCTGAGTCTATCTTGCAATGAACTTAACCTCTCATATTTTCTACCTGTTTATCTTCTATATTTTGCATGATTTCTTCAAATATACTTGTAGGTCCTCCAATTCTTTCTTCACCTTTCTTCAATTTTCTGTTCCACCTATCCACTGAGTTTTTATTTTAATTTTAAAAATTTTATTTTTTAGATTGAGAAACTATATTTTATTACTTTCAGATATTTTCTGATCATTTTGGAGCCTTTTACTTCATGATTTGGTTTAGTCCTACTTTTCTTTCAACATTTCACACATAATTTTGTTCTAATCTGTATTTGATCATTCCTGTATCTGGAGTCTTCAGACTATAATCAATGATGAACACTGATGTGTTCTTGCTCAGTCTTGCTGAGGGTGGCTTGTTTCACTGTGTGTTAGTTTTTCTTTTTTTAAGTTTTTTTCAGATATGAACGCATATATTTGCCTGGACTTAATCTGTGGAAATACTGAAGTGATTAGATAAAATTGGTTTGTTCAGTGTAAGATTTCTTTTTACTTTTACTGGGAGTCAGGGGTTGTTATCAACCTGTCACTAAATTTATCTAATCCTTAGCCTGGGGGTTCCCTGATTGAAATGGTAGTAAAAATTCAAATCACAAACATATGAAAGCAGGTCTATTGTTACAAATTCTCAGAAAGGACAATTTTTTTCCCCTAGTTTTTTTAATCACTTAGGGAAATACTGAGTACTAAAAATTACCTCTTTTTTAAGGTTAATACTTGAGGATTGAAAATACATTAAATATTTTATTTCTATCAGGAACATTTCTCTTAAATTTTTATAAACGTGAGAGTTTGTTTAAAAGTATATTTATCATAATTATCCAGGATCTGAATGTTTTGTAGCAAAGGAATTTTTAGAATATGTAGTCTATCTGAAATCAGAATGTTAAAGCATTCTTCCCTTTGTTTTGCTTAACTGTCCTACTACTCACTTTCAGATTTGAGTAAATTTTTAAAAATAAAATTTAAATTTTGGAATAATTTTAGATTAACAGAAAAGTTGCAATAATAGTAGTGAGTTCTTGTCTGCCCTTCACCCAATTCCCTCTGTTGTTGACATCTTACAGAACCACGGTACATTTGTAAAACTAAAAATCCAATATTGCTGCATTACTATTAACTAAGCTCCAGGCTTTATTCAAATTTCACTAATTTTCCCATTGTGTTATTTTTCTATTCCATCCTCTTAAACACCATTGTGTTTAGTTGTTGTGTCTCCTTAGTCTCCTCAGGTCTGCGACAGTTTCTCAGACTTGTTTTTCTTGACCATCATGGTTTTAAGGATTTTATAGAGTATACTCAGTTTGTACGATGTCTTTCTCATTATTAGGGTTATCATTTTTTTATGAAGAGTGTCACAGTGGTGTGATTCTCATCACATCATATCAGGGTGCACCTGCTATCAAATGACTTATCACTGATGATGTTACCAAGATTTCTGGGCCAAAGTAGAGTTTGCCTGGGTCTCCCACTGTAAAGCTGCTTTGTGAAATAATTATTTTTCAATATCTAAGTTATTCAGGTGATACTTTATAGAAGCAATATCATTTGACATTTTTCTGAGGATAAAAATCACACATCTTCAAAATACTATGCATATCTTTGCTACATGCTCCACTTTTGGGGGGAGTACCTCTCTTTCTTGGCTTTGATTTTCTCAATTGGCTAGTGATCCTTATCTATAGGCTCATGTGTTTGCTTTCAATTCTTTCTTAGGCTGACTGCACCATTAGTATCTAAACAGAATATTATGTAATTTAAAGAAGAAAATCATAAAAAGGAATAAATTCTGGGCTGTGGAATCAGAGAATTTAGTAGATTGTGTTTCTACTAATAGAGTCAAATACAAGTAGATGATAGAAAGGCCACAGTTAAAATGTGAAAAAGTGAAAAGTGACCTTCCTTCACAGCCTGCAAATAGGCACATTTTGTGTTAGGTTACCAGTCTGCTACCCAGTAAATTTTTGACAGCTTAGGGCTAATGCATCTGAAGACAGTTTAAGTCCTAAGAGCTACTGAATAAACTCTTTGGATTATATTTTATCTTCTATTCTGGTTCTTATTTTCCAGCTCCCCATTCTTTTAATCTTACTCTATTTTTTCTTAAGCTCTAGACCTGTTAGTCATTCTTAAATGACACAAATGCTTCAAAAGGTTTTAATTTCTCCTAGGGGGAAAAATTTGTTTTTTTTTTTTTTCTCTTTTCACGCCAGTACACTCCACAATTTTAAGGTATTTTGTTCAGAATGGATGCATTTCAACTGCACATGCTAGGAAAAACTCTTGTGCCTATTGAAGAATGAATTCCAGGGCAAAGGGACAATAGCTACAGTCTCTCTGAGGTTAGTCCTTTCCTCCCCCTTGAGCCGTGCTGCACAGATGGAGGGCTCATGCTCAGAAACACTCTATATTACACAAGAATAGGAAAAATAAGATTCCCTAATGAACAGAATTTTTTTCTGGTAGCAATTTTACTGTGATATGTAATTCATAACCATACAATTCACCCTTTTAAAATGTACAATTTAATGGTTTTTAGTTATTCACAAAGTTGTGTAGCCACCACAACGATCAATTTTAGAACATTTTCATCATCTCAGAAAGCTCACACTTTTTGCGATCATCTTGAAGCCTCCTTAGCCATCCTCTAGAGGGACATTGATACACTTTCTGTCTCTATAGATTTGCCTAGTCTGGACGTTTCACGTAATCAGAATCATAGAATATGTGGTCTTTTGTGACTGGCTTCTTTTAGTGAACAGTTCTGATTACTCCACAAAGCAACAGGTTAAAAGATGTTGATACAGTACATTCTATGTGCATAACTTTGGGCAGCTATTATACTATCTCTACCTTTACAAGTCCAACTCAATTCCCATGTCCTCCAGGAAGTCTTTTATGACTGCCAACTCCATCTGTAGTAGGCATATATGGTTAATAATTTTAATTATTAATATTAATGAACATATAGTGTACCGTAGGCTAGGTGCTATGCTAAGTGCTTAATATGCTATTTTATTTAATCCAGCTTGTGAGATAGAAATTATTGTTTTCACATAACAGTTGAAGAAACATTTTAAAAGAATCTAAGTAGCTTTCCCATGGTTGCATAAAAAGTCACAGAGAAAGCTTCATGCCTGGGTCTGTCTGATTCCACAAATTGGGAGTGTTTGACATCCTTAAGACCATATATGTGTATATATATTTATATTTAGAGAAAAATGGCTAACTAGTTAACCATTCATTTATATATTTCTTTAAAATATATATAATTCAGTTATGAATTAGTGTTTTGAAACTCTTTTTTAAAGCAGATGTTTAATTTTTCTCTATGTAACCAAATACTTTATAGATTTTGTGCACAAGAAAACTTCAGCGTTTTAGGTTATAGTTAAATTTCTGAAATATCTAAATTTGCCTGACCGGATTAAGGTAACTTTAGGTATTTATTCTTTGAAAGAATTCCCAATTGATTTTCAACACCAAATTTAGAATTAGGATAATTTTTGAGTTCATATTAAAAACACCTGCACCCCAATGTTCATAGCAGCACTACTTGCAATAGCCAAGACATGGAAACAACCTAAATGTCCATCAACAGATGACTAGATAAAGAAGTTGTGGTATCTTTATACGACTGAATACTACTCAGCCATAAAAAATGATAAAATAATGCCATTTGCAGCAACATGGATGGCCCTGGAGAATGTCATTCTAAGTGAAGTAAGCCAGAAAGAGAAAGAAAAATTCCAGATGATATCACTCATATGTGGAATCTAAAACAAAACAAAACAAAAAATACAAATGAACTTATATATAAAACAGAAACAGACTCACAGACATAGAATTCAGACTTTGGTTGCCAGGGGTGACAGGGGTGGTTAAGGGATAAACTGAGAGTTTGGGATTTGCAGATACTAACTGGTATATATAGATAAATAAGTTTATACTATATAGCACAGGGAAATATATCCAATATTTTATAATAGCTTATGGTGAAAAAGAATATGAAAATGAATATATGTATATTCAGGTATGACTGAAGCATTCTGTTATACACCAGAAATTGACACAATATTGTTAACTGAGAATACCTCAATAAAAAACAAACAAACAAAGAAAAAACAGAGATACTGTTAAGGTCCTTACTGAGATGAGCTATTCAAATGATTATCCAGCATGCCATTGACAATAGTTTTTAGGATTATTTAGATTGGACATTTTATATTGATCTGATGGAACATAAACATACCTGAAGGTATCAATCTGAAAATAATTTACCTACTGTGATCACCGATAATCATAATGCTGTTAAAGTTATGAGACTTGGAAAAATATTGTTGCTATAATTTTTCGAATACTCAGTATTTGTTTATTCATGATTAGTATGATTTCATCATTAGTCTTCTTTCTTTTTGCATTATCTAAGTACATTTTTCCTTATCTAGGGACTAACACAGAGATGCCTCATAGAGAACCTTTTAGCTTTGATAACTCGAATAACAAAGAACAATCACAAAATTTTTGTACAAAAATCCATGCAAAATTTTTGTTTATTGATAAGTGCTTTCCTAATATATCTCAGCTTCAAGTGGAGGATAGTATTAGAGATTGGGGTTTTTGCCACAAAACTATAAAAAAAATTACCCTTCCATTCCCTATTCCTTCTGTTCCAAATTAACTTCTCTTTGAATGTGCATAGATGGAGTACATGGGCAGAGCCTTTCAGTGTTTTCTACCTAAATGAGATAATGTGTTCACTAATTCCATCAATGGCACAATAGGAGAGTTGACGTTCATGACAACTGATATACGCATCAGACAATCAGTCTGATTTTATATATGTTGGGTCCCTTTGGCTTCAAGCTTCTGTTTCCATCCTAGATGGGTTAGAGGAAAGAGAAGGGGCAACTGGATACTCTAAGAGGATTAAGTTTACTTGAACAACTTTAGATAATATATTCAGAAATTTTTTTTTAAGCAAGGGAAATCAAAGATCATAGACACATTCCTAATTCAGATACCACAACTGAAGCCTTCTCACTGTGTGAGAGTAAGTGAGATCCCTAAATTATTTAGGAAAACAATAGCTGCTGCAAGACAGAACTGGAAACCAGAGGTACTATTTTGGCACAGGTCTGGGACAGTAAATTCTGGCTCCCTACGGAAAAAAAAAAAGGGCTTAACCTATTCAGTTTCTCTTCCACGCAACTGATCTCTAATTCTTCCTTAAATACAAGGCTTCATTACAAAACTCTTTCTCACCATCCTGAGACCTCAGATTTATGGCCATGTCTTGGTCTCTCCATTCCACAGCCATGTTTGATGACTCTAGAACTCAACGCTTTTCTGTTCCACACCAAATACAGCATACTTCCGACAGTTTTAAAAAATGAAGCCAAGAAGATGGCAGAGTAGGAAGACCCTGAGCTTACCTCCTCTTGCAGATACAGCAAAATTACAAATATTTACAGAGAAAGTATCTGTGAGAATGACTTGAAGACTAGAGAAAATATTTTTCACAACTAAAGAGATAAAGAAGGAATCACAATGATAGGGGTAAGAGGGGCAGAGACATGGTGCAGTCAAGACCCACAAATCCAGTAGGTGATCCACAAATGAGAGGATAATCATAACTGCAGAGGTTCTGCCCAAAGGGTAAGGGGTCCAAGCCCCATATCAGGCTCCCCAGCTCAGGGATCCTGCACTGGGAAGACAAACCCCAGAACACTTGACTTTGAAGGTTAGTGGGGCTTGCTTATGAGAAAGCCAGAGGGCTGTAAGAAACAGACTCAACTCTTAAAGGGCACACACACAGAGGCAGTGGTTTGAAAGGACTCTGAATCAGACCCACTTGCTTATCTTGGAGAGCCTCTTGGAGAGGCAGGAGGCAACTGGGGACACAGATACTGGTGGCAGTCATTTCTGGGAGCTTGTTCTATCTTGAGGACGGTGGTGCTGGGAAGCACCATTTTGGAGTCCTCCCTGTAGCCTATTAGTCTATTAGTTCTAGGGGATTACCCACCTACCAGTGGGCCAGAACCAGCCCTGGGATACCTAGGGCCCTGCATCCAGCTGCACTGGGACCCAACCCTGCCCACAAGCAGGACAGCAGCCACTGCACAAAGAAAGCCTGGCAGCCAGCTGGCCTGAAGGCCAATCCCATCTACCAGCACACTCACAGTAGTCAGGTCTGTCATATCAGAAAGGTACACACTGCCCACATATGGTGCACCCTAGAGCATACAGCTCTGTGACCAGAGGGGAATGTGTGGCTGGGCCCCATAGGAGGTTCCCTATATAAGACCACTTCTTCAAGACCAGGATATGTAACAGACCTATCTAATATACAGAAATAAACACAGAGAATTAGGCAACATGAAGAGACAAATGAATACATTTCAAATGAAGGAAAAGAATGAAACTCCAGAAGAACTAAATGAAGTGGAGATAAGCAATCTACCCAATATAGAGTTCAAGGTAATAATCATGAAGATCAGAGCAGAAATAAATGAAATAGAGACTAAAAAATAGAAAAATCAATGAAACTAGGAGCTGGTTCTTTGAAAAGATGAACAAAATTGATAAACCTTTGTCTAGGCTCATCAAGAAAAAGAAGAAGGAGGGCCAAAATATATAAAATCAGAAATGAAAGAGGAGAAGTTACAACAGATACCACAGAAATACATAAGATCATAAACAATTATTATGAACAGTTATATGACAACTAATTGGACAACCTGGAAGAAATGGATAATCTCCCAAGACTAAATCTGAAAGAAATAAAAAACATGACCAAGTTTATGAATGAAATTGAATCAGTAATGAAAAAAATTTCGAACAAAGGAAAGTCCAGGACCAGATGGCTTCACAGGTGAATTCTATTAAACATATAAAGAAGAGTTAACACTTAGCCTTCTCAAATATTCCGGAAAACTGAAGAGGAAGGAATACTTTCAGACTCATTCTACAAGGTCGGCATCACCACGATATAAAAACCAGACAAAGACACCACAAAAGATAAAATTACAGGCCAATATCACTGATGAATGTAGAGGCAAAAATCCTCAACAAAACATTAGCAAACAGAATTCAACAATACATTAAAAGGATCATACAACATGATAAAGTGGGATTTATCCTAGGTATGCAAAGATGGTTCAATATCTGCAAATCAACATAATATATTATATTAACAAATTGAAGATTAAAAATCATATGATTATCTCAATAGATGCAGAAAAAGCTTTTGGCAAAATTCAACATTTATTTCTGCTAAAAACTCTCAACAATGTGGGTATAGAGGGAATATAACTTAACATAATAAAGTCTACATATGACAAACCTATAACCAACATCATACTCAATGGTGAAAAGCTCAAAGAATTTCCTCTAAAATCAAGAACAAGGCCAGGATACCCACTCTTGCCACTTCTCTTCATATAGTCTTGAAAATCCTAGCCATGACAATCAAAGATGAAAAATAAATGAAAGAAATCCAAACTGGCAAGAAAGAAGTAAAACTGTCACTGTTTGCAGATGATATGACTCTATATACAGAAAATCCTAACGATACCACCAAAAAACTAGTAGAACCAATAAACGAATTCAGTAAAGTTTCAGGATACAAAATTAATATACAGAATTTAGTTGCATTTCTACATAATAACAACAGATTATCAGAAAGAGAAATTAAGAAAACAATCCCATTTACAATTACACCAAAAATATAGTCATAAATCTAACTAAGGAGTAAAAGACCTGTATTTGAAAAACTGTAAGATATTGATGAAATTGAAAATGACACAAATAAATGGGAAAATATACCATATTCATAGATTGGAAGAATTAAAATTGTTAACAGGATATACTCATCGAGGGAATCTACAATTTCAGTGCAATCCCTATCAAAATACCAATGGCATTTTTCACAAAAATAGAACAAATAATTCTAAAATTTGCATGGAAACACAAAACACTTTGAAGAGCCAAAACAATTTTGAGAAAGAATAAAGCTGGAGGTATCTCGCTTCTTTATGGCAAATTATACTCCAAAAGACAGTCTCTTCAGCAAGTGGTATTGGGAAAGCTGGACAGTCACATGTAAATTAACGAGGTTAGAACACTCTCTCACACCCTACACAAAAATAAACTCAAAATGGTTTAAAGATTAAACATAAGACAACAAACTATAAGCCCCCTAGAAGAAAACATAGGCAAAGCATTCTCTGACATAAATTGTAGCAATATTCTCCTAGGGAAGTCTGCCCAGGCAATAGAAATAAAAGCAAAAATAGACAAATGAGACCCAATCAAACTTACAAGGCTTTGAACAGCAAAAGAAACTATAAACAAAACAAAAAGTCAAATTATACTCCAAAGCTACAGTAATCAAAACACTATGGTACTGGCACAAAAACAGACACATAGATCAATGGAACCGAATAGAGAGCCCATAAATGAATGCACATTTGAATGGCCAAATAATCTATGACAAAGGAGGCAAGAATGTACAATGGGGAAAAACAGCTTCTTTAATAAATGGTGTTGGGAAAATTAGGCAGCTAGATGCAAAATAATCAAACTGAACTATTTTCTCACGCTTTATACAAAATAGATTAAAGTCTTAAATGTAAGATTTGAAACCATAAAACTTCTGGAAGAAAACATAGGCTTTTTCTGGTCTTAAACATATTTTTTTTTGATATGTTTCCTCAGACAAGGAAAGGAAAAGCAAAAATAAGCAAATGGGGCTACATCAAACTAAAAAGCTTTTGCACAGTGAAGGAAACTATCAATAAAACAAAAAGGTAGCCTACTGAATGAGAGAAGATATTTGTAAACAATATATCTGATTGGAAGTTATAAAGTACTCATAGAACTTAATAAGGAAAAAACAAACAATCCAATTAACAAATAGGTAAAGAATCTGAGTAGATCGTTTTCCAACAAAGACATACAGATGGACAACAGGTTTCTGAAAAGGTGTTCTACATCACTAATCATCAGAGAAACGCAAATAAAACCCACAATGTGATATTACCTCACCCCTGTCAGAATGGCTATTATCAAAATGACAAGAAATAATGTATTGGCAAGGATGTGGAGAAAATGGAACACTTGTGCATTGGTGGTGCAAATATAGATTGGTTTAGCCACTGTGGAAAACAGTATGATGGCTCCTCCAACAATTAAAAATGGAACTATCATATGATCCAGCAATTCCACATCTAGGTATTTTTCCAAAGAAAACAAAAACACTAATTTAAGAAGATACATGTACCCCTGTGTTCACTGCAGCATTATTTACAATAGCCAAGATATGGAAGCAACCTAAGTGTCCACCAGTAGCTGAATGGATAAAGATGATGATGTGTGTGTGTGTGTGTGTGTGTGTGTGTGTGTGTGTGTAGTGCAATACTACTCAGCCATAAATATAATGAAATCTTGCCAATTTGTGACAATATGGATGAATCTCGGGAGTATTATGGTAAGTGAAATAAGTCAGAGAAAGACAGATACCATATGATTTCACTTATATGTGGAATCTGAAAAAAAAAAAAAAAGAGGGACAAACAACAAAATAGAGACAGACTCATGTAGAGAGAACAAACTGGCTATTGCCAGAGGGGAGCAGGGTAGGGGATGATTAAAATAGGTGAACGAGATTAAGAGGTACAGACCTCCAGTTATAAAATAAATAAGTCATGGGACTATACAGCATAGTGAATACAGTCCATTACACTGCAATAACTTTGTATGGTGACAGCTGGTAACTAAATTTATTGTGGTGCTTGTTTTGTAATGTATAAAAATACTGAATCACTGTGTTGTACATCTGAAACTAATATAATACTTCAAGTCAATTTTACTTAAATAAAAAAAGGGGAAAAAATGAACCTAAGTCAGGAAAATGTGAGTAAAAATAGTGAAACAAACATTTGTTGGCATCCTAATCCCAGAGTGTCTTTCTCTTGGAAAGTCTATTATTTCTATATTTCTATTATGTACTTCTTGAAAACAAAGCAAAAATAAATCATAGTACTCAGTCTACTCTTTCATTTGATTCTACTGTTTAACTTAAAACTTTTAAACTAAGTACTTATGATTAGAATAGTTAATATTAAAATGTATTTATATGTTAATAAATTAACTTAATTGTTAAGTCAATGTTTGAAGACCTCTAAGATGGACTATGATTTTATACCATTTTTAGGTAAAGAACCTGATTTAACATTTAAGTTAAACCAAAAAATTAGTTCACTCTCTAGAAAGTCAAGTACCTTAAACTTTGTAGATAACTTGCTCTTCTTAAAGGTTAATACAGTTTAAAAGTAATATTTTAAACTATATTTTAAAATTATAATTTAGAATAAAAAATTTAGATCTATCTAATGATATGTTTAACATTTGTTTTGCTCATTAAATCAGTAAGGGTACCTAAATCTGGTGTTTGTAAAATTTTTGATATTTATAAAATTCAAAGAAGTAATCAAAAGTTGAAAGCAATGCAAGTAACTAAATCACAATAAAAAGAAAAAATCATATACATTTCTCCTAATGTAAACAAGTAAACTGAAAAATTCCCAAGGTTATATAATTTAATTGCTTTTAGAAGTGTGAATTATTATATTGTCTATGCAAATCACACATACAGGGAACAGGAAAATTTTGACTTTATTTTAGACTGTTGCCTTAAGTGAATTATAAATATGAAAAAAACTGCTGTGGCTTTAAATAATTTACATAGGCTCTCTGAATAAATATATCCTGCTGCTTTCTTCCCTAATTGCTTAATATCAATGCAGAGTAAAGTGTGGTAGGAATTCAGAGCTATAGCAAATGTTGACAGACAAACTTTAGAGATCCAGAACTATGAGAGGGACATATTTTTTCTCCCTCTTTATAAAACAATCACGTTGGGTTCATAGTAGTTGTTTAGTAAATATTTCTAGTGGGCTAATGAATTGGTTGGGAATGAATTCCAACCACCTTGACAATTAAATTATGAGTTGGGTCTTGCTCCCATTAGAGAGAAACAGGCTTTGAAGCGCATACTTGGCATAATCCCTGGTGGAAAGTTATTTTTTAATGTTTCTTTTTAATAAAAGAAAGCTTCATAAGAAATTTTTTATAGCTTGCCAGCATACACGAATTATTCTTTAAATAATTAAGTAGTAATATCAAGAGCAGCAAGGTTTATAAACTTTCCAAATTCGATGAAAATTTATAAAGAAGCATATCTACTTGTCCTGCTACCAAAATTTAGATTGCTGCTATAAGAAAGATATATACTCAACTTTTAAGAATTTTAGCTCTCTCCTTAAACAAATAGTGCAACTGTTCTTTATCGCAGTTTTACTAAGTTGAGTAATGAATACACTTTTGTGTTTCTTTCCACTTCCTAAGGCTTTGTCCTTTCTTTTACAGTTTCTTATCAAAGCTGGCAGACATCCTACATCTGTCTTCAAAACCCTTAACAGAGTTTTTTGAAGTTTAGGAGGAGCTTCGTATGGGGGTTATCTCTCCCTGCTTCTTGCAGCCTGAAGTCAAATAATTTGAGTGTAAAAACCACTAAAAACAAATAGTATATTGTCTCATGCCTTCGCTTTCTTTTCCTTTTCTAAATAAGAGCCGTATTGTATGGTGTGTCTGTGGAATTTTACAGTTTCCTACAGTGAAAGAAATGCTGAGCAGACCTTTACTATTCTTCAGATATCCTGGATCTTTAAATGTGGAGTTTGTATTTGGAGGCACCTCCAGTCTGAAGTGAGTGAGGTGACTTGTTAGAATATTTTGCAAAATTTCAAAAGTATTGTTTTCATTTTTTGACATAAGTCATTCTGACTACTCCTAAATTAAGGCTGAGCAAACCGGAAGAACAGCATGAGCTAAAGCACTCCACAGGCCCCCATTTTTTATAGGATTACTTAGTGCTAGGCAAATCCTGAGGGCTGTAAATCAGTCTACCTAGTGGAGTAATTTAATCCTAGAAACCATTCAGAAAAAAGATCAAAGAAACCATTGATTTTCCTAACAAATTTTTAACCCCCCTTTTTATAGTTTTCTGTTATATTTATATATTAACATATAATAGTTTATATTTAATATATTAATATATATAGTTTTGGGTGTTATAGTAATACAAGCAGGACCTATTTCTCTGTCTTAGTACAGGCATCTATGAGTAGCCTCAGGAGAGGGAAAAGCACTGAATCAAGATGGGGCTATTTGTATTCCAGTTCTGGTTCCTTCCCTATTAGCCATCATCCCACCTGGACACATTGGAGTCTCTCACAGCCTGCTCCTCAGTCAGGTGGGGATACAAATCCCTCCCCTGCTTTTATCATATAGTTGTTGCCATGTATCTGTACATATTTTGAGATGTAAATTTCTCTATGAATATTAGTAAGTAAAGGCAACGGTAATCCTCAACAAGATGGGTATTGTTTTTGTCTTCAATGATCTGCTGGAAAGGCACAAATACTTGGCAGGTCCTTTGAGGAATGGTGTGCTAAACTCAGTACTAGGCAGAGTGATGTCACATATCATCCTGCAAACGAAACCTCTCCTCAGCAGGGCAGGGCTGCAACTCATCCCTGACTTCAGGCACCTCAGGAGGAAAAGATGCATGGGTGAACTAATGGGAAAAAAATTCACAAGAAAGACTTACCCTGTCATCTGAAGTGAGGAATGGGCTGATTTAGACTTTTCTTCTCCCCTTTTTCTCCACAGGTAGGTTGTATGTAGACCTAAGCTTTTACAGCTTGTTCAAGTAGGAATTACCCCAGTTGTGGCTCTTTATTTAGAGTAAATTTTGATGTTGCATCCACATAGTATGCATCTAACTGGGTCAGATTATTTCATCTGAAGTAATTCTACCCTTATTTCAGTGCACTCTTTATTCTAGAGTTAGATTCAGAGGGAGCCAAACAAATGATGTGTGTGCCTGCCTTCTCTTACAGTGCAATGAACAAAATGGACCCTAACTGAGGTGTACCACTGTTCTAACATTATTTTTAAAGAAAATTTCTTCAATTTATTTGTTTTATGTACTTATTAATGTTTTAAGTGAAAATGTTCTTTGATATCTAAGATTTTAAATAATGATAAAGAAAAAAAAATTTTAATGCCGTATCCAAGAGATTTAAAGTCTAGTTTAACCACGTGACCTTCATTTCCCTTAACGTCTTCCTATGTAAAATAAAGGGACTCATTAATTGATTGCTCCTGGAGACCTCTCTTACCAGTTTTGCCTGAGTCTTTTAATTAGTTCCATTGTCCCCACTTTCATACTTGCATATCTTATACTTCTAGGGGAAATTTTTATCCAAGTAGGTAATGAAAACTCTTACTAGGTGTGGCAGGGCTAGGGGCGGGTTGAAGGGGAAGGAGGAGAAAGCTCAGAGAAGGCAAAAGGATACAGCAATGAATTTTCGGCAGTTCTATGGCTATTAAAAGGTCAGTCTTGTGGTTCTGGTAGAAAAAAAATTTAAAGTCAGAAATTTATAAATATAAAAACTAGGACAGAGGAAGCTTGATGCAGATTATATTCCTTGTTTTGTTCCCTTTCTAGGTTTATCACCTGTGTTAGTGGCTTGTGAATGTTTCTCGGCTCCTGTTTCCTCACTGATAGGAAAAGAACAGCAGGATTTTTCACTCTCCTGGAATATTCTCTGGCAGTCTAACAGAAGAAGCAAAGCAAAACTGATGCAATGGTAACTACACAGCCAGACCAAGGCGGGCCCTTTCTACTGTGTCATCTCTATTTCCGGGTCCATCTCAAAGCTGTCCCGGGATCACTCTCCACTGTGAACCTTACCGATTTCCTTGGATGCCTCAACTATTTCCTTTTCATTGACTTAGGAAGTTTCTTTTTTTGTCCATCCCATTAGAATTAATAACTATTTTGGACAGTGTTCTTAGCCTTTACTCTTAATCACCATAGTTTGGGCCCTATGAAGAGTGAATGTTCCTCCTTTACTAGAATCCTGGTTACTAGGATCCTGGTTTTCCCACCCTGAGGAAGAAGAGATAGAGTTGGAAACTTTCTTGGAGAGTGAACAGCTGGGGCAGAGAGTTGGAGGTTTTTCGAGACTGGGATAAAACGAGAGGTCTCCACCAGGGCCCTAGGGAATATTGCATGTTGGAAAAAACTGACTTTGGTACTTATCTACTGGATCTCTCTTATCAATCTTATCTTTTTACTTGCCCTCTTCCCCTCACCCAATTACCAAGTCCTTTAGTTCTTTAAAATTTACTACTTTAATCACTAAAAAAACTCCTATCACCTGTTTTCAGTTATTACCATTTTCTTCCATTACATCATACTCCTGTTTCCTAGGTTTACTTATCTTAGTCATGCATTGAAGTTAAAATGGCAATAACTGGTAAAATTATTCTGCTAGGAGACTATTTCACTTTGGAAGAGGAATCTAACGTTGCAAATAAGACTCTAATTTAGAGATTGTGTCCATGGGACATTTTGGATGTGTGAGATCTTTCTGTGCATCTTTCCTAATCTCAGGTGGTAGACCTATCCCTCTAGGTTGCACCCTACTCAGGTAGTTTTCTAGAGAAAGTAAAATACATGAAATGAACATTGTTATGAAACATAACAGTTCACGTGCATACCTGACTGCTCTTTGCGTTTCCAGGTAGCTTCACATCCTTTTTTCACTATTCTTGCCAGGCTTAGCAGCACTATTGGTATGAGAAAAGGAACCATCCCAGGCATTTTCTTGTTCTAAGATGTGGATTAAGTTATTTACTTATTTTGTGAATGAAGATTACTCTCTGTCAAGGTTTTATTCAAAACTAGAGAGCAGAAGTTATTCAGAATGGCTTGCCATCTGTATATTACTTTGCTTAGAGTTTTAAAATTTGAGCATTTTAACATTTCCTTTTATTCTCAAGTAGAGTCCTAGATGGAATTCTGACAATTTTTATTATAGAAGTCTGGGTTATAATGTTTCTCACAAAAATAATCTCACGATATGCTATAAACCTCCATACTGCCTTTTTTATTTTTCAATTATCCAGACTGAGCAAGTTATGAAACACTCCTGAGCCTCAGTTTATCTTTAAGATGAGGTAGGGAAGATTAAATGTCAGGACGAATGCAAATCATTTGGTATATAACAAAAATCTAGCTATTATTATTAAGAACTGGTTAATATTATAATTTTTTATTAAGAAAATTGCATTAAATAAGAACCATACCATGCTCTGTGAGTATATTTAATTACTGGATATAAAGTGCTTTTGGGAAAGCACTCTAGAGAAATGCATTATAATGATCAAAAAAGTACATAATAATTTGAATATTTAAAAAGAATATGAAAATGTTACTCAATATTATTAAATTTCCATATTGCACAGGGATGTGTAAGTATTTTATTATCCTCAATTTGCTAGTATAAAAATCCTACAATTCCATGCATCTGTGTATACCATAAATTTAGAGATTAATCAAGAACTTCATGAAGTCATGGTACAATTATGGGATAGAGAGATACAGAATAATCAAGAAGAAAGAGACAAAAGAAGGGAAAGAGGAGGACGAAGGCAAAAGAAGGGGAAGGGAAAATAGATATGTTTTATAGGATATGATTTGAAGAGCTTGTCTTATTATTATGAAATTCAATACCAAAAGGACAAAAATATTTACGTAAGTTTATCTTCTGATAATGAATAGACTTTGGCTATTGCAATCCTAAAATTAAGAAATGTTATAAACAACTCTCGATTAATGAGTGGTAAAATATTTTAATTATCTTAGAATGATAAAATATTAGAAAGGAAAACAACTTAGATATATAATCCAGTATAAGAATGTTTGCTCTCCAAAGCATTGACTTTACTTTCATTTGTTTGATTTTTTCCCCAATGTGAACTTTGTTTTTTCTTTGAAGAAATCAGATTTTCAAAAAAGCATAATACAAAAGAAAATAACCGTTCAACCTTTAAATCAGACATAGCTATCATATGCATCTTGATATTCATTATTTCAAAGTATTTCCATTGTGTAAGTGTATCCACATTTACAAATACATAATTGTCCTTTTAAAAAGAAAACAGATGATACAGTTTAGAATTTTATATTTTTTTTATAATTTTGTTTATATATTGTTTTATATATTATTTATATACTGTTTCAGAATTAAAAAAATAAACCAATGTAATATAGATGGGTAAAAACACAGAAATACATCAACATTTTTAATACTTGCACAATTGTTCAATGTAGGTATAAATGTTCAGTGTTTCACTTATCCTCCCTTGTTGGGAGGATAATTTAATTCAACTTAGTTTTCCTGATACAAATTCTTCTTCCGTGAAAAATCCATTTATTATATCCTTAAGATAAATTCCTGGAAGTGGAATTTGGGGGCACAGGCTAAGTCTAGTTTAATATCTGTGTCTATGTCTACATTATTATATCACTGATAACTATTTCTGAATCTGTACCTAACTCTATAACCACATCAGTATAATCCTGGAAGTGGAATTTAGGGGCACAGGGTATGTCTAGTTTAACATCTGTGTCTATGTCTATATTATTATATCATCAATATCTGTTTCTGAATCTATACCTAACTCTATAACCACATCAATATAATCAAACAATTCAGAAAAATTACAATTTTATACCCATCAATATAACATGACAGAGCAGCAGATATTTCCCTTTTGACCTAATTAATTTTTTCTGCTCTGAAATTTTAAGTGTTTGTGACATCTCATTTATCTTTGTTTACCTTTATAGTTTCTGCCTTGGTGTCATGCTAGGAAGACCTCCCTTTGCCTGACTGAACTCTAATTCTTCCATTTTCTTGGCATGAAGAAAAATATTTTTTTATGGCTTCTCCAAGCTAACAAAGGTAACAAGTATCATTGAAACAGCTAGGCATAGATGGAAATTGTGCTTTCTTTTCTTGGTAGATTAGCTGGGGTTTCTCCAGTTATGACATCTGAGTTAAACTGATGTAATATTTTTCCATATATTTAGAAAATATTAAACTGATCAGAATTCTTCAATTGAATGAGATATTTAAGTAGAGGTAAATTATCTTACATAATTTCCCCTACCCTAGACTTTATCCTTAACTGCCAGTTTGGGTTTTGTGAGGATGGAGGAGAGCGAAGCTAATGTTAGTTAGGGAGGAAGAGTAGAGGGATAGAAGAGTAATGTTCAGTACTGGGAGTGAAACATATGTAACAAAAGGGAAATGTTCAAGAAAAAGATTCATTAAAAAGATGTCAAATTTTGCATTACCATCTCAACCACTGAATTTTACCAGTTACGTGTTTATACTCTACAGCTGTTCAGATAACTCATAATCATTCAGTACCTTGACTTCAAAGTCCAGATTCTCTGTCTCCCTACCACCTTCTCTAACACAAAATATTTTGATTTTTAAAAATTGTGGCTAAATATTTTTATTTCCTAATGGTTTGGAAAATTAAGAGTAGTTTAGGCTCTAAAGTCCTCTTTTGAAGAACAACTTTAAAAGTTTAAAAAAAAATCAGTGTTCATATTTATTACCCTGACCAAGTAGAAAAAAAAACAAAACAAAACACAAGGAGCTTGATCCATTCCAGCAAGAAATAAAAATTACCAAAAATGTCTTATTTTCAAAGTCCCAAGTTGAAAGGTTAGTATTAGTCACAATTAATGACACTTCTTCAAAACAGAATGATGTTAACATCATAGCCCTTAAGCGAAACTTAGATCCTAGCAATTTTAAACAAAAATAATTTAATAGCTACAAGACCTGGTTCCAAAATATTTTTCTTTCTTTTTCTTTTTTTTTGGGATGGTGTTTAGAGATAATAATAAACAGTTTCCTCAGAAAACGGAAGCAAAGCTCAAACTACCCAAATAAAACTTTAATTAGTGGATGATTAACATGAAAATGTAGTGTTTTAATGATTTATTTGTTTATTCAACAAATATTTACAGGGTTTATATACTATGCCAAACCCTGTTCTAGGGACTTTTGCACATATCAGAGAAAAACATACTGAGCTGATAAAACATTCGTGGCCTAAAAATAACGTTTTTGCTTTTCTTCAGATATTGTTATTATATTCTGTTCTTTAACCCCAAATTTAATATAAATATTTAGATTTATCATAACCTCTTTTCCTTGGTGTGTTGTATTATGTGTTTCTCAAGAGAACTGAGATGTTATCATAAATTATATTTTAAAGTATGTATCCTTTTATGACTTCCACGTATATACAATAATGTCTTGGCAGCAATCTAAGGGTGGAATTCTGTTGATTGGTGTTGTGTAAGTTCACATGACATGATAATATCCCTGCATTATACTTAGAGCTATGCCATTTATAGGTTGCAGATAAGATGTAAGAGAGAAGCCGGTCTGGCAATGTGCAATGTTAGGCACATGATGGAGTCTAAAGTCTAAAATTGTAAATAAGAAAGTATGTACCTAAAATGGAATCTACTAATTTAAGGTGACATGAGTAGAGAGAAATGACACCAGAAATAAGTAACAAGATCAGAATCCATACTTGAATGATTGGTTAGGAGACAAAAGCAAGAAATTAGTAGCAAACAGGATTGGACAGTCAGTATCAATTAGGTTAAAGGCAGCATTAAAAGACAGGAAAAAAGTAGCCTGAAATTCTGAGGTCAGAAGAAACATGACAACTTACATGGTTTGTTAATGTATCAGCCTTTAAGACCTTTTATCTTTGTCTTATCACAGCAGAAGTTTCAAGATATAACACCTTTTAAGTGTAAGGACCAACTCTATCCATCCTTGTGTCATTAGAGTTATGTCTGAATGTAAAGGTGTGCTTTCCAGTTAGGTGAGTGACTCAGCATTGGGTCAATATTAAGACAGATGAGTTAGGTCAGATGGTGATGGGAAGATTTTTCTGAGTTTAATGGTTTGACTTAATGTCTCACTCCACTAATGACCCTCTCCCCATCTGATGTAAAGCTATGTGTACTATCAATGGAAGTTTTGATCTAAGACAAAATGCATGTGTTTACCATCCCACAGAAGTACTTAAATGTGCATCTCACATGTATATGCTATGGTTATGTCTTTGGTATGATTTTTTAATATGTATAACTTCAGATTTCACTGTGCCTACTAAGGATTCATATTCTCTCCATACATGGACTAAACTTTGAGGAAAGTATTTTGGAAGAGAAAGGGTTGAAGACATAAAATGGAGGGAAATTTCCTAAAAACGAAGTTTTTTCCTTATCATGAAGATAGAATGTTAACAGAAAAATTGCAAGGAAAACAAAATCTTTGGAAACTAAGAAACAAAAAAAGTGTATGGACTTTCTATATCTTAAAGCCATTTTGACACACAAATGTAAAAATTTTTCAAATTCTTATATATCAATAATATATTTGATAATCATACATCAAATAGAAATAATTGATGGTAAATTTCATAGTCATTACAAGATTGTACAGAAAATAAAAACTTGTTATAAGCACTGTGCGTTTGAAGTATAGGAGTTCTGAGAAATTTGAAAAATTTGGCTATTAATAATCTCAACTACCTGAGAAAAAAGATTAAGAATGAGTTGAAAATAAAAATTTATTTAATGCTATCAAACTCTATATTGTGTACCTTTGTTTTCTTTTCTGCTTTCCCTGCTGGATTAAAGTTTCTTAAGAGAAGAACTCTACCGTTTTGTTTACTACTACAGCCTGAATCAACCCAATGCCTGATTCATAGTAGGTGGGCAATAAATAGTTGTTAAATTAATGAAAGTGTAGGAGAATAAATGGACAAAACACTAGAATTAGCAATAGCTTTCTATTCTAAATGGCAAAACCCCTCATAGTACAGCCATTTTCTCACTAAAAAATCTATTAAGTCCTTAATTTATTTGTTAAGTATATTGTTAATTAATGAAAATAAATTATTTGAAAAAAGAAACATATTTATCAGATCTTCCCTTTGTGTGAGGGCATGAATTTCTCTAAAGTGTTTTTTGTGTATTTAATTTATTATCAATTAGATATTAATAAAAATTATCACTTACTGAAAAAAACAGTAAAAAGTTATATTTTAACAGCCTAGTTGTGTAATTAATTGTCTTACTAGCTAACTTCAAAGTAGATTTCAATCAGATAAAGTCTCAAAGGTGGTTTTAGATCAACGCCTTTGAGGTTTAACCCCCTAATTCCCTCGATTCTATCCATTGTGGTTAAGTAGTTCTCAGATCTTTGAGAATACGACATAAAGTAACAGTGCTTACTTTTTCATTAAAATAAACACACACGCATATATATTATATGTGTATAATATAAATTTAAAATCTTCAGTTTGGTTGTTAATTCATTGTAGCAATCAACAAGGAAAATATCTTTTAATTCATTTAGAATCTAGATGATGTGTCTAGAAAAGGCACCTAAGAAATTCTTTCTATAAATAATTATCAAATAATAAAATACCTTGTCATTTAAGCATTTGATTAAATCTAAATGTACATTGCTCAAAATAATCCTTTAGTTTTTTTTCTTGTGCTTGTAGGAGGCAGTGAGTGTTTTATTACCAACATGTGCCTTCATAAAATCAGCTTGGATATTTATAGCAAAAGCCAAACATAGATTGACTCAATCTCCTTATGACACATCTGCAGAAAGAAAGAAAACACAAGGGAAACTGGCAAGTGTATTAAACATAACATGCATGGCCACCTATGACTAGCCTGTTCTCTCACGTTGTACAAAGCAGACACTGCTCTTGGGTCGTAGGTTGCCGGTGCAGTGTGCTTCCCACAAAAGCCTGAAGCACAGACCTCTTCCTGGAGGTGTAAGCATGTGTGAAGATGTCATCATCTAATTGCTTTCCTCTGCATAATACAGATGATAGCCTCAAATAATGTGGCCAATTTTCTACTATTAATCTCAGGCCATTTGCTTTAATTTCTTTATTCATGGAATGGAAACTTGGCATTCAAAATCTTTAGTCTAGTTATTTGCTCAGGCTTTTCCAATCAGGGAAGAAAAGAAATTCCATCAAGTCCAGAAGAACTTGATTTATGAAACATGAAAACTTAAAAAAGCAAGTAGCCCAATCAGTCTGGCATTCTTTATCATTGAGCTCTTAGTGCTTCCTGCCATTGACTGCGTTAGCAAAAGCATCTTTATAAGTGGGATAAAACTGTATAGACCTACCTACCTACACACACACACACACACACACACACACACACAGAAACGACTACATGTAAAAAAAAAATGGTGAAACTGAAGGACATCTATAGTCTAGTCAATAGTATTAAACCTATGTCAGTTTCCTGGTTTTGATATTGTTTTATAGTTATATGTGATACACTATTGGGCAAAGCTGGATGAAGGGCACACAAGACTCTGTGTACTATTTTCTTCTAGTTCCTGTGATTGTGTAATTATTTCAAAATGAAGTTTTATTTAAGAAAAAGGCGTCTAAGAGGGAAGGAGCCTATTTGATGAAAATGGCCCTACATCAAGAATCAGAACACATAAACCCTGGGCAAGTCACATAACCTCAGGTCAATGTTTCATTCTTTGTAAAAATGCAATGAAAAGACTAAAGGATTGGGAGAATGGTTTTAGTTTATAATCAAGATTCTAATTTGAAAGGCAGAATTAGTGAAAATTTTGTGGTTCAGAAAACACTTTTCCGCAGATCAAAAATTTTCATAAAATAATTTTTGAAAGGTAGGACATATTTGAAACAAAATGACTATAAACATATAGCCTTCAAGTGAATAATGTTTCAGGAGCATTTTCCATAATGGTTGTCTATATAGATGAAAATATGTCCAAATATGCTCATTAAACTATACTTGCCCTTGTCGTTCACTAACATAGGAAGCTTGTTAAGGTTGTAGCCATATGTTATTAGAATTACATGTGATAAGAGAAAATTAACTAACCTAATTTTAGTCCATATATACATGTGAAAGTTAAAAAAAAATATGGACAGCCTAAAAAAAACTACACGTTTTACAGAATTCAAATACCTTCAACATTTAATTTTTAGAATAAAACATTTTCCATCATTTATTCTTGAAAGTAACTTTTAGAAATATTACCATAGCACTTTCTGAGTGTCAGTAACTGAGTGTACACTGTGTCACTTAATCCTCACTACAAAATAGGAAATGGGTTTTATTATTCCCCAAAGAAATGGAGGCAAACAGAGTTTAAGTTCAGTGAGTAAGATCTCACATCTGCTAAATGCGGGAGCTGAGAGAAGGCTTGTCTGACTTTAAATGTGGTGCTCTTTCCAGTGTGTTACTTTGTCCCTGAAAGTATGAGGACATAAATTTGCCTTTTATTGCACAACTTTATCCAGTCTTTCAGGCATTTATTGTCTACACTAAATATGTGCCCCTGAACACCAGGAGCTTTTGACCTCATGACAAAACTTTCCAGTTTTCATTGTAACTTGTTTTTCAATTTTGTTACCTCTTATAGACATAGGATCAAGGCAAAGTTTCACATACCAGTTTTTACACACAGAGCTTTAAACACTCAAGCTGAGTTCCTTTCCAGACACCAATAAAGCACAGTGTTTAATGGTTTAGGCTCTGGAAACAATAGACTTAGGATGAATTCTAGCCAACATTACTTAGTTAGGAAACTTGTTTACAATTCTTGAAGTCTCAATTTCCTCATCTGTTATAGAAGGAATTGTATCTACCTCAAAGTGTTGTTGTGAGAATTAAGTGAGATTAGTTCACTTAAAGGGCTTCATGCTACTCACTGATGGCTGTGATTATTGTTCTTAAATTATACATGAGTAGTTAGAGGGAAATGTGCCCTAGTGTATCTCTTATGTGATTTTATCACAGACTTAGAAACTAGAAAATCATATTAATAAAATATTTTTAGTTTTTAAAATCTTCCAATTTGGCTAAGTCTGTAAATATCCAACTATGTAGTGAATTATGGATACACATCTATTATTAGCAGTCTTTTTGTGTGAAAAATAACTAGTCTTCAGTTGAAATTCCAACTGTAGAGGATCCATAGCTTTCTGATTATTTAATGCCTCCTTTCATAGGCATAGGGTTGAATTACACTGGAAAATGAGGGGTATATTTGCATTATCAGTTTTCATGACTACAGGCAGATGCTTCCTGTCCACTAGTTTGCCTTAAGAAAGTCTCTATACCATTCTGTGGGATTCCAATATATAGGACCAGCCAGAGAAAATTTATACAAGGATTTGGATAGACTCTGCTATGAAGACAGGGACGGTTCCAAAGCACATTTGTGATAACTTGCTGGCTTCAGTTCTGCAATGTTATACCTTTTTAAAAAATGCAATGTTATAGATGGATATTATGTGGATGACACTTAAGAAATGAATTATCTTCTATAATATCTCAGTCTTGTATAGCAAAGTGAGTAAAATCTTAACAAAATCTCTCACAGTAACAAGATTTTAGAAAGATCACTATTTCAGTGATATTCACATTTTAAACAAGGTATGAATTTCTATACGTAACATTTCAACTCAACAGGGACTAATTATCTTTAGAGATCAACCTCCTCTTTCAGAATAAGTAATGAAAATAATCTGAATAAAAAAGACTTTCATATAACCTTTCTATTCCAACAAGTTCTGTTCTACATTTGTGTGTGTGTGTTTGCTGAAGAATTTGAAATTATAAGAAAGTTTCTTCGTTGATTGAAAAGAACTGAAATGTTTGATGATAATTGTCAATAAAGACAAAATGAAAAGTGAGCAAGGAGTTCAATTCTTCTCTCATCAGTGAGGCACTTCTCACTGTGATTTTGAATCTTAAATATTACTATTACATGACCAGAGACTAGAAGGAAACAAGCAATATAAGACTATATGCAAAGATTTTTGAATCAAGAAATATGACTTCTGTAATGATAAAAAATAAGAATATATGCAAAGATTTGTGAACCAAGAAATATGACTTCTATAATAATGGAAAAAAATATGTTGCTATATGAACTTCTGTGCATACCAAAGTTTGTTTGTTTGTTTGTTTGTTTTTATGGTTATGTAGAGAATATGCATATAGATATCTGGGGGAGAAAACTCTAATGTTTACAAGAGGTATACCAATAATATCATAATAAAAGGAAAAATAACATATTTGACAGATTTTAGTTACAAAAAATGTTGGGTACAGATATTTTAAGTACTGGAATTTAAATATCCTGGAAATTATTGTAGAATTATGAAAGCACAAGTTTACTGCAAAATGAAAATTTAACACCAGATTATGTAGCAGAACATAATTATATGTATTGTTAGGTTTTGAGAGTTAAGAGAACTATTAAAGAATAACATATGATATACATTTACAAAAAGATAATGATGCAAAATAAATAACAACATGAGGAAGAAAACTCTCATTTATAATGGGGACAAACTAAACAAAAAAAGAGAGATTATGTTACTATTTAGAAGAATTTCAGGGAGTAATCACCAGCATTAAACTCCTGAAAAATAGTTGCCTGTTTTGGTATGTATAATAACGTATATATGTCCCTTAAATATATCACATCTTACTCATTCAGTATTTGGATGCTAAAAACAGTAACATGTTTTCCAAAAACACTAACTCAAAAAGATACATGCACCCTAATATTCACAGCAGCATTATTTAAAATTGCCAAAATATGTAAGCAACCTAAGTGTCCATCAACAGATGAATGGATAAAGGAGATGTGATATATGGTGTATACACACACATACACACAATGGAATACCACTCAACCATAAAAAAGAATGAAATTTTGCCATTTGCAACAACATGGATCGACTTGGAGGGCATTATGCTAAGTGAACTGTCAGACAGAGAAAGAAAAATACTGTATGATATCACTTATCTGTGGAAGAAGCTAAAAAATAAAACCAACTAGTGAATATAACAAAAAAGAAGCAGACTCAAAGGTACAGAGAAAACTAGTAGTTACCAGTGGGGAGAGGGAAGAGGGTGGGGGGGACAAGACAGGGGTAGGGGATTAAGAGGTACAAACTTCTAAGTATAAGATAAATAAGCTATGAGGATATATAGCACAACACAGGGAAAGTAGCCCATATTTTATAATAACTATAAATGGCCTTATAAAATGTGAATCACTGTGTTGTACCCCTGAAATTTATATGTTACATCAACTATACCTCAATAAAATACTAAAAAGAACAACAACATGTTTTCAACAAATGTTTCTAAGAGTTTTGTAAATGCCAAAATTAATTTGCATTCCATTTTTACCATACATTTCCTTAAAAAAATTATTTCCATCTTGGGGACAAGAGTACCCCTTCTACTTGATATTACTAGAGTTTCGTGATTCTTAGAATTTAGGGGGAAAAAAGCTAATTAATATTATATTTTATTCATCTACTTAGAGACATATTTATAGACTCTAAACATGTAAATAAAAGGAATAAGTTTTGTGTTTATTGTTACTATTATTATCAAAAATCATTTATGGAATCTTTGTGGTGGCAGGGAACTTTGATAAGTTTATAAATTGAAACAACAGCAATTAGAGAAATATTAAATGAGACCTTTAAGATACAGAAAACTAAGAAATTACACAAAAATATGATTGCTTCAACTACTTAATTTATGCCAGCCAAAAACTTGAATGAGCTAACATAAAACTATGACTGTCAAATTTTACTTACAGTGGAATGGGAAAGAACTAACATTTGCCTTAAAAATGTCCCCAGTCACATTCTCATTTTTCATTTTTTGGTGGGAGAGATCAGTTACATTGTTACCTTAGCAAAAATTGCGTTCCCTTTTCCCTCTTGCCAGGCATACCCTATGTCTTCTATTCTACTTCTTATTTTTTCCATATTTTTTATTCTATTTTATTCCAATTATTTCCTTTTAATATGCCATACATTTTACTTATTTATTCTATTTATTACTTATTGTCTTATCTAGAATGTAAACTGAATTACTCTTGACGTATTACTCAACATGTGGGACTAATTAAATAATGGTCAAAAAACTGCATACTCAGCAGGGTGCATTACTACTAGCAATGGAGAATCTTCTTGTCAGGGCTTCTCCCACAGCCTCTTTTCATCTTCTCCCCAGAGGGAGCCCCTAATTATTTTTCCTTCACTGATGTCTACCTAACAAAATCTCCCTCGGCTCTTCATTTATCCTCAGACCCATCTGCTCTCCCTTTTGCACCAAACGCTACCCTGTTAGGTGGTAACTGTCTTAAAAGGGAAATTCTTGGAGTTACCTTCCTTGACTCCTGACTCTCCTTAAAAATATCTATTTTTGAATTGAAAATTCAAATGAAAATTTTCACACTCTGGAGGATCTGTAATGATATAGGAACATCGTTACAATGCTATAATGTTTAATTTTTGTACAGCTTTATCTGGACAGAGACTATTTCTTTCTTTAACAAAATTATTTCAATCTCCAAATCCAGTCTTCCGTTATTTTAAACACTAGATGTCTCTCTAGTGCCAGTCTCACTCACATGGGCTTATGCCTGGAGTTTCACAGGATTCTAGACCAGAGACATTTATTTACCCAGTGCTGACCCCAAGGAGACAGGGGCATTCATGTTCTGTAAAGTGCATCCTTTTAGAGTCCATGTGTCCCTGTGGCTAAATTTTAGCTACGGCCCTTTCTGACTTACAGATATGACTGATAATACTGTTATACATTTGCATAGAAGTAGAAAATATATGGAACCCTCTCACATGTATTATTTCATTCGGTTCTCACAGCAATCTTGTAAGCCAGATTTTATTATTGTCTCAATTTTTACAGTTGAATAAACTGAGGCCCACAAATGTGACAGAACATTCATAAGTTGTCATAGCAACTAGTGACTGACCCCATGTTTGCTCACTGATTGTCTGATCCCGAATTCACTGCTCATTCCTCTGAACAAAACTGCCTTTGCCAACATGAGCACTTACAGAGGATTCCCTATAACACATACTTTGATGTTCTGTGGGTCAAATGCATCCCTCCACACACTGCAACTCTGAGCACACAAAATATAACCTGGGCCCTCTTGAAGGCAGGCGCTAGTTCTTTCCCTTCCTTTAGTTATGTGAAGGTGCTAACAGTTTAACTGCATTTAATTCTTTCATAAAACCTTACTAGAAGAACAAGCGTTTTAGCTAATACTTCTGCAGTGGCTTCTATGCTCAAATCATATCTAGGAGTGAGCATGCCTCCCCCCGCCCCCGCCGTTTAGTCTGAACCTTGGGTAACCCCGGGTTCTGATTAGCTTTGAAGGGGTATACGTGTGAGCCTACATTCCCCTGTGTACTTTACTTGCTGCCAGGAGAAACATTTAATTTCCTGGTGGGAGAAAATTATCTTTAAAGGAAGAGTCCCATTCTTTCTATTGTTACTCTGAGGTTCCCTGGATGATTTCAATCTCAATAAGGCACAAATAAGGACTCCCTTAGATTCTGGTTAAATAAATATATATAGGAAATGTTCCTTCTCACTAGTTTGTATATTTTACACCATAATAAATCTGTCCTTTTTTTGATATGTTAGTAACACCCATGGACATTTTGCAATTCTGTCTTAGTAACATTGTTATATTACTTCTCTTAAAACCACACTAAAATACAGGACAATGTAAAATTAACTGTAACATTTGATCAGCAGTTCTACATACTTTACAGTTAGAAATTTAAGAGTTACATATAAAATTCCTAACTAATTTTGAAATCTTGTACAAGGAATGAATGGAAGCCTGTTCCTTACTGGAGTTTAAAGTCCTGAACACTTAGTAAACCTTCCAATTTTTCTTCTTTAATATGAGAATAAATGTTGCTTTTGAATTAGAAAAGGAGAAATGTGATCATTTTATTATATAGGAAGAACATTTTAAATAAAAGCTGTACATTTTTATGAATAATTCTAATTTTTATTCATGTTTCAGCTTTATGTACAAATTATTTTTGCCATTGGCCAAGAATTTAATGATACATTACTTCTATAGGATTCTTGGGACTTTTGGGTTATTTTTCAGGTTTTCTATTTTCAGGGTGATCTAGATTCACAAAGCTTCTTTTTCTTTCTCCTCTTATATAAGGGATTTAGTTCTCTGTTTTCCAGCTGATAGGTGATTTGCCTGGCAGTCAAGTGTCCTGTCTTCGGAGACAGACAGACCTGTGTTTGAATCTTCATTTACTGCTAATGTAATCACGGAAAAATTACCTAACCTATCTGGAGTTCTGTTTCCTCAGCTACTAAATCTTGATAAAAATATTCAGAGTTGCAAGATTGTTTGGAAGGATGAGGTGCAGTAATGTGTATAATGTATTTAGCTAAGAGCCTGGAATATGGTGAGCAGTCATTAATGGCACTTCTCTAGAAAAGCATGTCTGCTCCTGCATCTGATTGATCTCTGCTCCCAGCATTACATACTGTTGCTTATTAGCCCATCAATAAAAAGCATTTACAATGTCTCTTCAGAGATCATCATAGTGAAGCTAAGATGAATGTATTATTAATATGTACCTACAATCTCTTCACAGGGATCCATTACAAATTGTTATAAAAATATTTTGATCATTCTTGGAGGATTTTATTTTTAGGGACTTATAAAACATAGTTTCATTAAAAGAGTACTACACATACACCATAAGTGAACAATAATTTAGTCAGCCTCACCCCAAGCATAGCTGGAGTGGCACTTTCACATCCACTATTAGTCTTTCAGTGGAAGTGCTTTTCTTTAAAAGAAGAGGAATCTGTTGGAAAAGAGATTATTAGTGCAACACCATGATGCTAGCCTTCAAAATAACTGATTCAGTAGGAAGAGATATAGAGGACAAAAAGGCTGGAAAAGAAGTACTCATCATAGAATCAGGAGACCACAGGGTTAAAGATGAGAAAAGGAAACATGAGGAAAAGAGTTTAAGCAAAGACCAGAATGGACAAATAGAATTGATTGTTCTACTAATGTTTTTAGTGGCAGCAAATTCAACAGCAAAAGCTCATCCCTCCTCTTTAACACAAGTGGTTTTGTAGTGCAGCAAACACAGAGAAGAACATTCTCTGTTCTCCTCTGGATTTTTATGTCCCCAAATAACTTATATGAAGCAAAGAGCTGATATCAACAGTCTCTTGAGTCTGAGGTAAAAATGTTTGATAGTACCTGTATTTTTGATGTGATGTTAATAGACAAACTGTATCTGTGATTAATTGCATATTTTACTTTTCATTACAATATTTTTGTGTAATATAGATATAATTAAAACCATAGTTTTCTAACAACACAATTGTCTAAAATTTAAGAATATGAAGCTTTATCTAAAGAAGGAAGGATAAATAAGTTTGAGTTATTAATACTTTAGCTTTAGACTTCTTGGGGTGTGTACTGTTTTGAACTCAGAAATGGAATATCAAAAAAAGGATTTTAATATATCAAATACTACTTTTTATTTTAGAAGTATGTTTTAAAATATTTGTAAAAAGATGACTTAGTATAGCTTATGGATTGTATGATCCTTTCCTTTAAAAGTATTTTCAAATTTATGATATAAAAACAATTATTTTCAGCAATTTGGAAATGTTCTATTTAAAAATACTCATTCCTCTTTCTCTTCTCTCTCCACTGTCTCCTTTCCGACTCAAAGTTTAAAAGAAACTGAAATAAGTGACATTAGTTGATCTGCAGTACTTTATCACTAAATTCCCCCTCTGGAAATGTGGGTTCAAGTGCACTTTAAGTCACATGTGGAATGAGTTAGATGACCCCAATTTGTTCTTCTGTGACTTTCTGTGTTGATTTCAGAACGACTCCTGCCAAACTCAATTTGGGAGGAGTCCGGTGGTGGAATAGCAGAACCTGCTTATTCAGAACATGGCTTTAGCTACTATTGATATTTTCAGAAAGTCAATGAAAGTTAGCAAGAGAACAGGGATCTAGTCATGGAGACAACCAGGGTGTATTTGTAACAGGTTATTATTTAACTCATGTGTATGTGTACATGAATGTGTATATTTACAAGATTATAAGTGATATTTTAATTTTATTAACAAAATTCATTTAACACCAAAGTGGGATTTTGCATCATAGATATCTGATTTAAGAAAATTGGTTACAGAGCTTGTCTTAGTCAGTTTGGGCTGCTAGTACAAAGTACCCTACACTGGCGGCTTATAAATAATGGAAATCTATTTCTCACAGTTCTAGAGGCTGGCTGTTCAAGATCAGATGCCAGCACGGTTGGGTGAGGGCCCTCTTCAGGATCACAGACTTCTCATTGTATCCTCACATGGTGGAAGGGGACCAGGGATCTCTTTTAGAAGAGGTGGAGTTTCCTTAATAAGAGCACTAATCCATTCATGATGACTCCGTCCTCATGACCTAATCACCTTCCAAAGGCCCCACCTCTTAATACCATCACATTGGGTATTAGGATTGCAACATATGAATTCTGGAGTGACACAAACATTCGTATCATAGCAGAGGCTTAAAATTTGAAAGCATTTAGACAATGTCAATTCAGATCGTTAATAAAAGTTAAATGAGTAGATATAAATTTATTTAAATATACTGGCTTTGCCCTCCATAAGGATGCTATAGGGAACTAACTGATAAAAGTCATACTTTGACACTTGGCATTTTGATCAAACACTATCAAAAAGGCTATAACCCTTTTCTCCCCCAATATGTAATTAACTCAAAGAAAGAAATTACTCAAGTAGCAGAAATGAGGAGAAGTTTTCAAGTTAGGGCCATAAGAAGGAGGTGAGGTCATGGGAATCTATAAGCAGGGAGGCTGAAATAGTATATGGGCCTTAAAGACTGAAGGTGGGAATTTTGGCATCTAAATGGGGATTTGAAGGGAGGGCTTCAACAGACAGAACTTCCTGAGGTTAATCTTATCTCTGAAACAGGGTTACCTAAATTTTGCCACCATTCTAAGGAAGTAGTAGGGAATGCTGGTTCTTTTTATTATGAATAATGGTTAAGAAGAAAAACAAAGTTATCTTAGAGAAACTGAAAACCCAATCCAATGACAGACTTTGATACTGACTTTCTACATGGGAAACAAATCTAAATTAAGCAATTAACTGGCAGAAACAAAAATAGAAACTTGTATTTCTACACCTTCCCAATAATGAAAATGTTATTTAGGCTTTATTGGTTTATAGAGAAGCAACAACTCACTGGAATATGACAATTTAATTTTTAATAATTCTCTCGATTGGGATTCTGGACATCTCTATTTGTACATCTCTGGCTGAGACTGACAACTTTCCAGTTTCTACAGCTGCAACTATACAAATAGACCATTAATTGGTTCTTCAGAGAGTCCTGGAAGTGTCTTTCCTTTAAATTGTCTATGATGTGGAAATCTGGCTTTGGTTCTAACTTTTTTTTTTCTCTTTAGCTCTTGATATAGTTCATAAGGTTCATATAAATATTCATATATACTGTAAGGCAGCTGAAGGCTTTAGAATACTCTGAGAAACTCCCTCCCTCCCTGTGAAGATAAATGGTGCAAGTATTGCTTCATTGACACCTCTTCCTTTAGCATGATTATTCCCATCCCTGTTTCTATATCCCAGCAACACCAGGCTCTCTCCTGGCCAAACAAATGGCTTGGATAAGTTTATATGAGTGATACAATCTCCTTACTTAGAGGAAAATAAGTGGTTTGGATAACCCCAATTTGTTCTAGTGATTTTTTTTGTTTGTTTCTTCTTTTCCTGGCTTTAGGGAGGGAAAATAACATGTTTCTTCCACATGGAGTGGTACATGAGGAGAAATAAAACTTCCTTCATGAACTGGGCATCTCACAAAACTCCACCTTCCATTCTCCTAAACCTCCTCTTATATTGAATAAGGAATGGTTGTATTGGTTTTTCAGGAAAATTGCCTTTCAGCAATCCTTTCAAGGGTGGGTGACATCAATAACTAGAAAATCAGTGCATTTAGATTTGTTGTGTTTAGTACTTTTGCTTCAAATATGAGGTTTAGAATTCATTTCTGGTACCCAAGATCAAATAAAATTTATTATAGAAGAGTATGAATAAAATAACATATTCAGAAAAATTATGACTAAGAGAATTCTTACTCAGAGCCACTAAATAAAACATCAAATAGTGCACTTTAAAAAGAAGGACAGGTACAAACAGGTCATACAACTCAATAACAAAAAAAACCCAACCCAATCAAAAAATGAGCAGAAGACCTAAACAGACATTTCTCCAAAGAAGACATATAGTTGGCCAATAGGCACATAAAAAGATGCTCAACACCACTCATTTTCAGAGAAATGCAAATCAAAACTACAATGAGGTATCACCCTACATTGGTCAGAATGGCCATCATTAAAAAGGCTACAAAAAACAAATGCTGGAGAGGGTGTGACGAAAAGAGAACCCTCTTACACTTTTGGTGGGAATGTAAATTGGTGCAGCCATTATGGAGAACAGTATGGAGGTTTCTTCAAAAACTAAAAATAGACTTATCATATGATCCAGCAATCCCACTCCGAGGCATATATCCAGAGGGAACTCTAATTCAGAAAGACACATGCACCCCAATGTTCATAGCAGCACTGTTTACCATTGCCAAGACATGGAAGAAACCTAAATGTCCAACAACAGATGACTGGAAAAAGGAGGTGTGGTATATATATACAATGGACTACTACTCAGCCATAAAAAGAATGAAATAATGCTATTTGCAGCAACATGAATGGACCTAGAGATTATCATATTAAATGAAGTAAGTCAGACAGAGAAAGACAATTACCATCTGATATCACTCATATGTGGAATCTAAAATATGATACAAATGAATTTATTTAACAAACCATGAGTTTTGGACTCATACACATAGAAAACAAACTTATGGTTACCAGAGGGGAAAGGGGGTGGGGGAGGGATAAATTAGAAGTTTTGGAACAGTAGATACAAACTACTATATATAAAATAGATAAACAATAAGGTATTACTGTACAGCACAGGGAATTATATTCAATATCCTATAGTATACCACAATGGAAAAGAATATGAAAAAGTATACACACACACACACACACACACACACACACATATATAACTGAATCACTTTGCTTGCATCAGAAACTGAAGAACATTGTAAATCAACTATACTTCAATAAAAAAAAAGGATAGGGAATACTGAAGAACAGGATGCAAGAATCAAAGAAATTGATTGACATGTGGATTAGCATGTTTGTGAAGAAATTTACCTATAGATGAATTTAAATAAGCAACGAATGCCAAAAGCACTAATAAAAATAATAGTGATGACTTAATTTTGAGTGCCTCAAAAAGTGGGGCTTAGACTGCATGGTAATCAGAGATAAATGATTGGAGTTCAAGCTTTCTCAAATCCTTTGATTTTCTGGAAGGAGACAGAGATACTGACAAAACTTTCACTCTGTTAGGTCAAGGATGAATGTTAAATATTTAAGGATAAACACTATAAAGAGAGCAATATAGCATAAAACCAAACCAAACCAACAAAATTCTCTTTTAATAAAGGAAAGAGGAAGAATATAAGTAAACAAACGGCAGGGGAAATAAAATAAAAATTAAAATAAGATCATAAAAACAAATCAAAACAGAGAGTAATATAATAAATGCTAAACTACTAAATTTAACTTAATTTAGATTTAAATATAAATTTACTTCTTAAAAGATAGGTAGTATCAAATTGGATTTTAAAAATCCATTTATATGTTGTTTATGAGAAATATACCTCAAAAAGATGATACAGAAAATAGTGAAATGGAAAAACATATGCAGGCAAAGATGAACATAACTAAATTCATTTTTGCAATATTAGTAAAAGGCAAAATAAACTTTGAATGAAAAAAGGACTTACAATGACAGGATATCATAATTCTCTAGAAAGATACAACATACCTGAATGTGTATATTGAAAAACATATAATGCCTCAAAAATGCATAAAGCAAATATTAATAGTATTAAAAGCTGAAATGGACAAATTACCAATTGTAGTGGAAGACCTTATTATAACCTTTCCAGAAAACTATAGATTACATATATCCAAAATTAGGATGCATATAAAACACTATATCCAACAAACAGGGAAACAAATTATTTTCAAAAACTCATGGAATATTTAAAGTTAAAAAATTCACATAGAGTAAAATTTGTTCTTTTTAGTGTAAAATATGAATTTTGACATATGCATACTGTAGTATAAACACCACCACAATCAAGATACAGTTCTATCACTCCAGAAAAAAATTACCTGATACTATACTTTGTATTTAAACACTTCCCTCCCTTTTAATGTCTGACAACCACTGATTAGTTCTCTATCCTCATAGTTTTGTCTTTTCCGGAGGGTACTATATAGGGAATTATATGGTACATAGCCTTTGGAGTCTTTCTCTTAGCATAATACATTTGAGCTTCATCAATTTCTCATATTTATCAATAGTCATTTCTTTTTATTGCTGAGTGGTATTTCATTACATGGATGTACCACAATTTATTTATCTATTCCCCAGTTCAGGGGTTGTATTGTTTTCAGTTTCTGGTGATACTAACAAAATTGTTTTAAAATTATTGTAGTATTTATGTGAACTCCTTTACTGGAAAGCTGGTCCAATTTTCCTGGTTATTTGTATGTGGAGCAATTTTGGATTGTATTTTCAGCATTTTGAATAATGTGTTCTGAGAATTTGCATCCTATTAAAATCCTCTGAAGAAAGTGAATTTTTGTTTACCAATTAACCCAGCTGGATTCAGACCATGAGTTCCATTTTGCCTTCTGTGGGTGGCGGTTCCAATGTCAGTTCAGGTTTTAGAGGCTTTACTGAACTATGTGAGCTAGTCAGGGATTAGTGTGGCACTCTGGAGCTGGTTCATGATGAATTCTCCAAGCCTTTGCTGTGATTTTTTTGGATGTGTTCTGTGCATGCTGTTTAGGGGTGAGCCTGGGAATTCCCTTCTTCAGTTCTCTTTTTAGGATTTTCCCTCATATTGTCTGGCTCCCCTGGGGCACCTTTTCCAGGTCCCCCTGGCCAGAAAGATGGTTTCTCTTAAATTGTTGTTTCCTACATTGTTGTACAGTTCTGTGTAACTGGATACAGCTTAGGGAGAAGCAGTGAAAGAAAAGACAAAATAAAAGTATGAATTTCTTCCACACTCTACAACAGAGGCCCATTTTCCTGAATTTCTCTATTCAGAAAGATGGCTTTTTTCAGGGTTTTAGGGGCTTGCACCTCTGCTGCTACAAAGCTAACCTTGGGGCAGAGTCAGAAAACAAAGAGAGATGGAAAAATACATTGAGATTCCCCCTGCTCCACACATATACACTCTCTGACTCACAGGGGGTCTTACTTCTCTGTCCTATAGCTGGGAAAGGAGGTTTATCTCAAAGCTTTAGCTTTGAGAAAGCAAGTCTGTTGCACAGTTCCCTGACCTGGCCCATTCTTAAGTCTATACCAGAAGATACCCGAGGGAAAAAAAAAACAAAATCAGTAAACTCACCATTGCCCTACTAGTAGTTTTTGAATTTGAATTCTCTTCTCAATCTTCTTCCCATTATTTACTTTACAGAGTTGTCAGATTTTAGTATTTTGTCCAGAATTTTTAACTGTTATGAGTGAAAGAGAAAGCATCTAGCAGGCATACTCTATCTTGGTTGGTACCAGAAATCTATCCAGAGAATATATTTTAATATTGTGCATGTACCTGGCCACAAAAAATTTCTCTAAGAGTTGATAGCACACAAACTATGTTCTCTGAGAACAATATAATAAAATTAGGGAATAATATCAAAACACAAACTTCCAAATATTTCATAGCTCAAAAAAGAAATCATATTGAAAATTATAAACTATTTAGAACTGAAAAACAATAGAGGCATAACTGATAGACTACAGCAAAAATTACACTTAGAAGAAAATTTTAACTTTAAATGCCTGTGTTAGTGGAAAAAATTGGAAATGTATTAGCTGAATGTTTAACTGAAGAATTTGGGAAAATAGTAAACCTTAAGAAAGTAGAGAGGGTATGTAATAATGTTAGTAATAGAAATGAATTTAGAAAACTAAGCCATAATAGAGAGACTTAGCACTGTATAAAGTTTATTCTTTGAAAAGATTAAAAACTTATGCAAATTACTAACATTAATCAAGAAAACCCAGAGATAATCTACATTTTCATACTAAAATATTCAAAAGTAAATTATTCACTTATGACAACACAAAAATGTAGATTTAATGGACAATTTTCTAGAAAAATATACCTTATCAAAATGGATTCACAGAAGAAACAGACAACTAAATATTTTTATTTACACTAAGGAAATGGAATCAGCAGTCAAAATCTATAATTTTTTTTTTTAAGTGGGAGTCCTAGTTCCAGATATGCTTCATCAAACTATCAGGGAATAGATAGGTACTAACTTTAAAATTATTCTAGAGAGCAGAAAAAGAAGAAAAAGTCTTCTACTCTTAGTTCTGCCACTTACTAATTCTATATTGCTAGATAAATGCCTAGAATTCCCAAGTGCTAAATGGGGAGAATGACAAAGTACCTACCTCACTGAACTGTGAGAATTCAATGACAGAAAAAAAAAAAGTGAAATGCTGAGAACAATGTCTGACACAGTAAGTGCAAAATAAGTGTTAACCATTCTTTTCTTCTTACTTTTAAGGTACTCAAAACAGAAACAGCCAGTGCATAAACTCTACTCTAGCATTACTTATTAGTACAGATGTAAAAATACAAAATAAATTAACTAAACATATTTAGCAATGTATTAAAATATATTATTATCAAATAGTGTGTGTTCCAAGATCTTAAGGATGATTTAATATAAAAATCATAAATATCTTAATATATAACTATATTAATATTAAAAGAGAAAAAATTATGATCAGTTCAATAGACACACCCATGTAATAAATGCAGCTTTCATTCATTATGATAGCTTTTAATAAACTGGGAATAGAAGGAAACTTGCCCACCTACCAAAGTGTATCTATCAAACACTACTAATGGTGAAACCCTACAAAATTTCCAGTAATGTTAGGAGCTAGAAAAGAATTTTATAGGAGTTTGTAACCAGCACAATCAGACATGAAAATAAGTAAGAGGAATGAGATTTGGAAAGGAAGAAACTAAATGGTTATTACTTGCAGATGATGTAAATGTATATTTATCTGTAATATCCATATAAACGAGTTATTTGAACTAATAAAAGTTCAGCATGTTTGCTGGCTACAGAATCAATAGACAAAATCACTGGCATTCCTATTCATTCCCAACATCCTTAAACTATTAATTTATTAACTTAAATCATTATATTAAATTAAATTAAAATATTAAATTATTACAGAAAATAGGACCAAATCATTAGAGGAACAAAAACAGAAAGATACCTGTATTTTTACTGAAGGGCATAAGAGAAAGCCAAAAAACTGAATGTAGTAAACACTATTAATGGTGAAACATTATAAAATTTCCATTAACATAGGAAGTTAGAGAATTTTATAGGAGTTTGCAAGCAGCACAATAAGACATGAAAACAAGAGGCATATTTATCGATAAAGAAATGATTAAGTAAATTACAGGTAGGAAAATTTAATACTGTAAGGATATAAATTTTCCTCAAGTTAATTTATAAATCCTGTACAGTGTCAGTTAAGTTGATTCTAAAATTCCTATGGAACAGGAAAGGGTCAGGAATATCTAATCCTCTTCTGAAGAAGAATCAAGAGGAAATTCTTAGCAGATATAAGGACAAATTATCAAATTATAAGTATTATTCTATCTTACTGTTTGTATAGGGCTAGGAAAAACAACCAATGGAAAGGAATAAAGATCCCAGGAAAAGGCTTATGTGTATATAAGACCTCAGTAATGGTATCCTTTTTTTTTTTTTTTGATAGAATAGGATCCTAGCAGTTAAAATAAGTGAAGTAAGTCTACATGTACTAATTTTGGTACATTTTGAAAGCATAAGGTTAAATTAAAAATCAAGCTGCAAATATATATTATACAACATTTAAAATCATAACTATAATTTTGATGGCTCTGTATATATGTGGGGAAAGTAATGAAAGCCAAAATAGGAAGACTGCGTAATCTATTAATATACTGGTTATCTCTGGAAAGGAAGGCAGGTAGAAGGGAGGAGTAATTCAGGTTAAAAGACTCAGGAAGGTATGAAAAGGGTTTTCTTTATAGTTGCTACTTTTCGTTCCCTTCCAATAGTTTCTGAAACAGTTAAAAATTTAACATTTGTAAAATCTAGGTGTTGGGTACAAACTTCTTTCTAAATATTTGAAATATTCATAAAAGGGGGGAAAGTAAAAGTTGATGAATAAAAAGTGTATAGGCATTTCTGGGCATTCTGTGCTGAGTGATAAACAGCTCTGTTAGCTATAGAGCTGACCAGCAAAGAGTTTCAAATTTCTGCTGACTTTACATGTGAACCTGGGCTGAGCCTCACAGAGGGAATGTGTAAGCTAGAGAGGTCAAAGCTGAAAGGGAAGGAAGTTACTGCTATTGCTAATTACTTAAAAAAAAAAAAAAAAAGAAGAACCTACAGGGTTGCTCACACAGACTCACATAATTATGAAACTGTCATGGAAATTAGGCACAAAGAGTTTTCATTTTTTATATTTTCTCCTCTGGTAAAGGGAAAAAGTTTTTGTAAAACATATTTACGTGAAAAAATGTGATTGTTTGTTTCCTAGAAAACCACATGCTAATAATACACAGTCCTATGGAGTAGCTTCATTTTCTCTGCCAGAATTAGTTTATTTGGTGTAATTTAAAACTTGTAAACTAAGGAATGTATTGATACTGAATTTAAATCTTAAAATTTTCTGGTTTCTCTCTCTATATATTTGACTTACAGAGTTTCAAAATATAAATGCTAAATTGAATTGACTAGTAGTACAGAATAAAATTTTAGTTTTTGTCATGTAATAGTGTTCTTTCTCTCTCACACACACACACACCAAATTCCAAACCAAAATCTTCCACCGATTATTTTTTATTTTAAATAAAGTGATTACTGATAAAAAATTAGGTATGTATTACCAGAATTAGCCATTCAGATCAATTAAGACAGTTAAAATGGTACACCAGAAACTGACACAACATTGTAAACTGACTATACCTCAATAATAATAAAAAAAAAGTTAAAATGTTTGTGTACGTCTTCTTGTGGTGATGCTTTTAAAAACTTAATGTAACGCCATTACATTACAACTTTAAATAATTATTTTGCCTGTGAGAAGCAAAGTTATGCTTAGCTGATTAATTTTACATGTCAACGTGGCTAAGCTATGGTACTTAGTTGCTTGGTCAAACACCAGTCTAAATGTTGCTGTGAAGCTATTTGTAAAATGTGATTAATATTTAAATCAGTAGACTTTGGGTAAAGGAGATGTGAGTTGGGCCTCTTACAGTCAGGTAAGGCCTTAAGAGCAAAGACTGAGGTTTCCTGGAGAAGAGGAAATTTTCCTCCAGATTCCAGCATAGAAACTCTACCTAAGTTTCCAGCCGGCTGACAGGTGAAATTCAGATTCAAGACTGTCACATCAACTCTTACCTGTCTCCAGCCTTCTGGCCTGCCTTATAGGTTTTAGACCAGTCCTCACAATACTATGAGTCAATTACTCAAAATTAGTCAATCTCTCTCTTTTTCAATCACTCTCTCTCCTCCTCTCCATCCGACTGGATCCTACACGTCCTACATATACAAATCCGGCAAATGCCTAGGATATATTGGGTGATCAGGACAGTTTTTATGCCCCAAATAATTTAGCTCCACTTACTGTGCAGACTGGAATAGAGCTGCCCATATTTGGGATTTAAAGTACACAAACAATTCTCTAGGGCCTAGGCTGAAGCCCTGTATGTGACTCTCTCCCTGTAGCTTCCCACCCTTCCAGGACAAATGAAAGAACAGGAGGGAGGTTCATTGTCAATAAAAGCCAACCTGATGGAGACAGAATGTGAAGATGTTACTGGTATGTATAAGGCTATTTTATAGAGTGAAGGGAAAAGGAAAACAGAAAAATGAAGGCAAAAGTCAGTATTTAGGATGTCAACTATCAATCATAAACATGGTAAGAGAGAAATTATTTTCTAATTTCTATAGGACCTGGGGATAACACAGTGTGGCCTCCACACATGTTCAGTCTGTGTGTATTGAAGTAGGAGGGGAAAAAAAAAACTTTGAACCCACTGGAGGAAGAAGGAGGATGTTAACAACTCCACCCTTTCTTCCTCCTTGTGGTAGGTAAGTCTATCTTTGTATTCTATTTTGTGATCTGGACACTTGGGAGATGATTTTTCTGGAAAGAGCAATTAGAACATTTGTAGAGGGGAGCAGAGAGGGAAGCTGAATAGTAATTGCAAATTTAAATGGTGGAACACATGATTTACTGGGGTTTCTTACACACACAGTTCTGCCAATAAGGAGATGAGATCTGCTTTCTTATGTATAAAGTGAAGAAATTGGATGTCTTCACTAGATGATCTCTATAGTCTCTTCCAGTTTAAAAATTCTATGAAAATTGACAATGCAGAGAAAAAAAATAGTTCAGGTCTCTTATTCTCCCTCATCCACAGAACAAACAGAATTATATATATATATTTTTTTTTTCTTTAAGAAGAGTGGTTGTTATATGAATAAAGAACAGAAAGTGATTTATTTCATAAAACTAAATTAACTAAATATAATTCCCAATAGACTACAGGGTCAGTCAAAAGTTTAATGGCACTATTGTATTTTTAGTTTTTCAAATATAAAGGTTCATATTAGTTAACTTAAAGGGGAGCTTTGCAAAATATTTGATTTTAATAGGGTAATAAAAAAGTTGTTTCAAAACCTTTTTTCATTTTCTGCATGTACAATTTTTGAGAAGTACAATAATTGTTATGAGTCTTAACTTACTCATTTTTAAAACTGGAATAACAACTTCCTATTAAGGTGGTTATACAGATTAAATGAAGTGTTATATGTGAAAGTTCCTAACATACCCTGAACATATGCTGAACATTTTTCTTCAAAACTTTCTCCTCTACCCTTTTTCTATATTCCTCATATTAATGATCTATCCATCAATTTTTCTCTGTTGCCAGGCTAGAAAGCTGGGAGTAACCCTACATCAATATTTTCAAACCATGGTAATATCAAGTTATGCAGCCAATATTTAAAAATAGAAAGAATAAAATATAAAAAATATTAGCATTGCACATAGTCAAGATATTTATTATTCTGTAAAACTGTATTATTAAAATGTATATTTGTGTATGGGGAAGCATTAGGGAGGGAGGGAGGATCTTCCTGGTATGAAATGCATTTCTTTATGTGTGTTACAGTAAAAAGTGTCTAAGGAACACTGTCGTAGGGTGTGCTCTCTCCTGTGTCCTCCACCTTATCAATTTTATCTCATAAAGAAGCTTTATTACCTGTATGCCTTTCTATTTTCTTCCATTGCTTTCGTGTAAGCCCTAATCATCTGTTTCCTCGTCAGCAAACTTTTCCATGCTGAAAACTGTTACTCAAGTGATCTTTCTGAGGCGTATACTGAAGCAGGTTAACCTTAAGACAGATACTGATTTTTAGGGTGAGAGGTCAGTATTTAATCACCATCGCACATACATGGGTGGGAGGCATTTCAAATATAGGTTGAAAAATAAATGAGTACCTCAGACACTTCTTAGGTCCTCCTTATATCCTTCTCAGGCTCCAATCTGATTCTAGCCTCAACTTGGACAGTTAGTTCCTGGCAGGATTCCACAATTCACTTTGCAGGCACAATGTCTCATCTCTAGCAAACATCCTTCACTTTCTGTCCCAGGCGTCTCTGAAGTGGTGGTGGGGGACGCCGCGGGGCACTGTTGGCCACACGTGTGTGCACTTACGGATCTGTGCGTGCGCATGTGCACGTGCGCGCGCAAGTGCACATGCGCGGTGAAGTCGATGCGCCAATCAATAATGGGGGATGGGAGCTGCTCCGTGACTGCCTCTCCCTTTTCGATCTTTGCGTGGAAGCTTCTGTGAGGTCTTTCACATGCTTCTCAGAAAAAGTGGTGCTGAACCCCTGTCTGCTAAAGGCAGTGATCAACCCAACAAAGCCCTCTCAATTTGGCTTTTCCTCGTTTTCTGTTTCACTCTATCTGGTTTGTTTTCCAAATAAATTACTTGCACACAACTCCTAGCTTACGCTGTTTTCAGGGGGAAATTAAACTCCATTTCTTGACACTCACTATTTTCTATACAAATAACAAAGTAAACAATCCTTGTGTAGCTCAGTGAGAAAACGTTTCTTGAAACATTGATAGGGTTTGGAGAATATAAACGTACTCAATCTTTTAGAATAAGTCCTCTCAAAATCTGGTCTCTACCTGTTTAGTCTCATTCTTACTATTTCCTCATACGTACTCCTTGCTAAATCCTAATTCTGTCGCTTACATTTTCTGGAATGTGCCTTGCTTTCTCTTGCCCCAGTACTTTTCAAAACACTGTCGCATCAAAATGTGCTAGAGATGATGGGTTCCCTGTAAGAGAAAAGATCTTTAATTATGTCTTTGTAATCCAAGTAACTGCCACACCATCTTGCACAAAGTGATTTTCAAGAAATGTATGTTGAATGAATGAATAATTTATGTACTACACGTTGCATTCTAATTCTTGGTTTACTGATTGCTTCTCTCTTAAGCCTATGTGCAGGCTTTTTGAGGTCAGTTCATCTATCTTCTTCTTGTATTCTTAGCTAAGATACAGAACAAAGTATGGGACCTGATGAATGTTTATTGAATGGAGAATGGCAGGATATTACTTAACAAAATGTGTTTTAATTTTGTGTTTACCTTTCTGTCTTCCTCACTAGGTCATAATTGTCACACAAGGGATCTGTAGTTGAGCTAGGTCAGGGACTGGCACATATAATTATGTTCATAATTTAAAAGACTATATTATTTATATTTTCCCATGTCCATTACCAGAAATAAACTCCTTCTTAAGCAACAGTTATGGATAACAGAGCCTTATTTAAACAGTAAAAACAAATCAATTTTATAAAATGTAGCTTTATATCTGTGATCATCTTAATGATTAATTTTTAAGCAATAATTTAATTCAAATATTTCTACTTGGTTGCCAGTATAAGATTGAAAGAAGCTGGCTATTTGTTTTGAAATTCCTTGGGGGAAGGGCAGAGACAGCTTGACACAATAGTATTGATAAGTGCTAATCAAATTGTGAATATATGGTATAGGTGGGAAAAGAAATGCATGAAGATTAGCCAGATGACATCGAAGGAGTAGAATCAATGCATTTAGGAAAACCTATGCAAGTAAATTAGATACTGAGGAGACGAAAAGACCTGACTGAGGCAGAGGTACAAAGCAAGGAGAATGAAGGATTATGTTTTTAGCCAAAAGAGTGAGAGTAGCCGTAGCATAGTGGCAGTCTGCTTAAGTAGAGTTAAAGCTGAAATGCTATAGGAAACTTTGGGTACTTGCTACTTTCTCTCTGGTGTTGGTGAGAATGGTGTTAGTTGATCAATTATGTAATTAAATCCACATTTTCCACCTTCTGTCCTTGCTGGAAAGAAATCTCATTAATCAGAAATCAGGACTGAGAAAAAGGTAAATGCTCACTCTCTAGGTGACTGCCCAGAGCAATAGACCAGAAGAAACATGATCTGTTAAAACTTTAAGTCATATCATTTTATGCCTCCATCAGATTCCCCACGCTGCCTTACAAGTGCCTACATAATTGGCTCCCCATGCTTTTATCTCCTATGTATCAGTTCATCTTCTCCTTGATCGCTGTTCTGTCACAGATATTGTTTCTGTATTCTAATTATTATTGCTTTACATTGAGAGTTAAAAAGAAACCCAAGTCTGACTTAGGATAGGTATCTTTGGGAAGGGAGTATTTGAGCTTTGGTTACTCCTGTGACTTTTTCCAGTTACTGGGTAGGATCAGGCACACTCAGCGACTCAGAATTTAGTCAACAGACTGAGTAGGTGTTCAACTGTCCAGGGCTGAACAGGTAGAGTCAAGGTATCCTCATGAGTGCCCTCCCAAACCTTCCTGATAATAAAGCTGATTCTTGCAAAACACATGCCTTAGCAAATAGGACTCTTTTGCCATGTGGAAAAAAGGCTACAGAATAGAATAGTGACTGAGTGATAAAGATTCAGAACTCAGAGAAGTAAAATATTTATTTACAATTCTGGGTGATGGGGGTACATGATCTCATGAATTTAAATCAGACAATTAAATGTTATGAAAAGGTCATGGTAAACTTAGCCCATCTGTGATGATAAATATGCTTTCCTTGGCCAGATTAGCTGAACACTGAAAATCAGAAAAAAAATTAGTAAATATTTTGTGAAGTAAAAGAATCCCATAAAATTAATATTTTGGTATTTCATTTTTAATCATCATGATAATGAGAATATACATTGATTAAGATGTATAAAACAGTTGAAAGATTATGACAGGTAAGAAACTTAGACATGTTGGCCCTGTCAAGATTTTAATTTGAAATGTGTAGGAAAATATTATTTATCCATTTAAGAAAAGCTATTTACATTTATGTTTGGCTCATTGGATTTACAAAAGGTGATTAAATGCTTAGAAGTGATCTGCAAGTTAAGCATTTATATTAGTTTGCTAGGGATGCTGTAATAAAGTACTACATTCTGGGTGGCTTGAAGGACAGAAATTAATTGTCTCACAGTTCTGGAGGTTAGAAGGACAGGATTAGGATGTCAGCAGGGTTGATTCCTTTGGGGGTTTGAGAGGGAGAAGTTTATTCCATGCTTCTCTTAGCTTCTGGTGGTTTGCTGACAGTCTTTGGTGTTCTCTGGCTTGTAGAAGTGTCACCACTATTTCTACTTTCATCTGCATGTGGTGATCTCCTTGTGTGCATGTCTGTGTCCACAGCTTCCCTTTTAATAAGGACACTAGTCAGATTAGATTAGGGGCCCATCCTACTCCAGAATGACCTAATTTTAACTAATTAGATCAGCAACGAGCCTATATCCAAAAAAGGTTGAATTCTGAGGTCCTAGAGATTAGAGAGTCAATTTAACAATCTGGGGAGACACAACTAAATCCATAATAGCATTTAAGTCTGAGTTATCAGGAGTTTGAAGTGATGGAGATCAGCTATATTAAACTTAAAAAATGATCAAGTAAAACTTGTCATTCTTATTTTAAATAGATTTAAGGTTTTTGTTTTTTATTTTTTTGCATTGACATAAGGATTAAGAAACACTTGGGTTAAAGACTTTAAATTTTAATTAATAAGCTAAAACACAGACAGTTTAAAGTTTTGCTTTCTATGCATGAATCCTCGCAGATACTAAAAATTCTGCTGATGCTCTTCACCAATCAAAGGCCAGTCAAGCATGACACCATATATGCCGGCCATGGTCAGCAATACTTTTCTATGTGCATTCAACCTACTCCTAAGGAGTAAAAACATACTCAGGGTGTATAGTGCACTCTAGAAAAGTCTGAATCAATGTGGATTTATCCTTATTTTGTAAATAAACCTAACTGAAAACATTAACTAAACTAGCTTAAAGTGGCTTATTTCCACAATGGAGCCTGGAACCTGGAAATTACACTTTGCCTTTATTATGGCATAAAACAATCTGGGGCAAATTGTCTCACAATCTATGCAGAGTTGACAAATTCAGTGCTGGTAGAGTTCATTTTATAGGCCTGATGACAATTATTCTGATTCCCTTGTATGCCACATACGTGCAGATTTAGTTTTTTCAAATGTTATATAATTTTTCATTAATAATTTTTACATATTTTGCAATAACATTTTCATAAGTAGATTTTCCAAAGTAAACAGACTGATATGATTAAATATCATATGCTTAGGTTTGTTCTCAGTGCTACACCACTACTACTTTGAAGTGTCTGTTGTGTCTATTCAACAGAAAAGATACTTACGCTCATTTTTAAATGGCTAAGAATAGCCTATGCTAAATAATGATGTCTTGTACTATAAACTCAGTGTATTGAGTAGACATTTGTGGAGAGTGCTTTCCTCTTTTATAGCACGAAAACTTGGTCCTTAGTATTCATATATTATCTTCCTTAACTCTTCATTAAGAAAAGAAATACGACTTTGGTCATTCAATTAGTTAAATATTCTCACACAGAAAACCTCCACTCTCTTCTTTTAATGTTATTTGCATTTTCAAATGAAAATTTAAATACCGTCACCAAAACACTTTAATATTAAATATACCTTTTGAAATTTAATATTGAATATGCTTTTTCAAATATTAGTATTGAATATAGCCTTTTAAACCTGCGTACACCTCCTGGATATAAATACACGCATGAGTGGAATGAAGTAGCAAAGCCAGCCTCACTTTATCTTTATCCCTTCTCCCAGTTGAAAAGCAGTGAATTTATTTAAATTGGCTAGATTCTCATAACAGAAGTTTTGTGTATGTGTGTGTGTGTTTTCTTTTCGGTAATTGGAATGTGAAAGGGTCTATTTCCTTATCTGAGGAAGTAAGGGTAGGGTTGGGGTGAAATATAAGTTTGAGGTGTTGATCTGAGGAATCATAAAGATTTGTGTATGTAAGAATCAATATTACAGTAGTTATGAAAATAGGAAAAGTGCTGTGAGCTGTGGCCTCAGGGAACACTGTAAACCAGAAGAGAGAGCGGTGGTGGGCTAAAGTGTCCTAATTCAGATGCATGTAGTTGTAAGGCTTTGGTTAGAGTGGACCATAATAATCATTACTACATGTAATTATACAACATGACTTCTATGGGAAGAGAGTTTTGTCAGATTTTGTAAATTTTTGATGTATTTTAGACTGATTCTTCATCTTCAGCATTTTACTCAGTAAAATTTACTGTATAAAGTATCCCTGAGATGAAATAAGTATTTGCTCAGCAAAATTGTATCCTTACACTCTAGCCTAGAGAAGTCATTCAGGGAAGCTGAGCAGTTCTGTAACTTTCCAGTGTTTAAATTATTATTGAATGGCAAGGAAGAAAAGTCACTTGAAGAATAAACTTGGCCCTTCTTGGTCCTTTCTGATCTCAATTAATCCTTCAAGAAGAGTTTTAGTTTTACTTCAGGGCTCATGTCTAGAATTTTAAGGTTATGGTTTCATTCTAAGATACATGAAACTTGTAAAAAAGTATTGTTTAATTCAGGGTTAGGATGAACAATTCTGTCAGCTAGATAGCTATCTGCGAAGTCTTCAGTGGAATCCTAAAGAAAGTAGTGAAAATAATTGATCATCTTCATAATAATTTGAAATTGTTAGAGCTGAAGGTTTAAAAAGGTCTACAAATTTATAGATTAAAAATGAAATCATAGGAAGGCCATAAATAAAAATTATCAGAAAACTAGCTACTGTCTGAGGCAGAACCAATATTCAGTTGAGTCTCCTTACCACAGCAACTATCACATATAATTACCTTCATTTAACACACAAGAGGCCTGAAACCTCTGAAAAGTGAGAGAATATGACAGAGACAGAGTTAATTAAGGGAAAACTCAGAGTTTGAATTCATCCTCCTTTTAAAACCCCACTCTTTCTGACCCCACTCTTTCTGATACACCATGCTGTCTCTCAAAGGCAATAAGTAAAACGAGAAAACATTGTTCCTTATCCCCTTGATATACTGAGAGTGACTGTTGTTTAATAAGTAGGAAAAAGCCAAAACAAATATTAACAAAGATTTCTTTCCTTTTCTTTCTGTGTTTTGTCAGCTGATGTAAAGTTTTGATGTTAAAACTAAAAATGAAGTTTCCATTAAATAGAAAACTCCTCAGCAGAGAACCAAATGTACTTCAAGGGAATCTCATTTATTTATTTTTCTCTAATAGGGCGCACTAACTCAAAATATAGTCTTCATTTTTTCTTGTTTTTTTTTTTTCTTTTCCCTGCCAAACATCGATGGGGTGAAGTTAAAAGAACAAAACAAAACAAAAAAACAAACAAACAGAAAAAAACCCAAACAACTGCTTTTTAAAAGCTGCAAGCCATGGAAGATGTGAAAGCCTGAATTTACCTTTCAGGTAAAGTTTACTACTGGGCAGCTCTCCTGCATCGCTTGGGTTAAACAAACATTGAAAGACAAAGCCATTGCTTGTGGGGAAAGTCTGAAGTAACTCAAATGCATACATATTTTAGCCTGAAAAGCTAAGAGTTCTGGTGACAACAGAGCTTGTTGGGTGTATACTTTACCCAATGTAACAGCTCTTTAGTGTTGTTGCTTCTTTGTGAAAATATTTCCTTTCTTTGTATGGTTTTAATTTTTTTGTATGTGTGTGGAGATGTGGATGCCATTTTTGTTCAGCCTGAGGGATAGGCTAAAACTGGCCCTAGCTAAAATGGCTGAGGTTTTTATAGAATTTTTTATAAAACAACTCTTATGCAATGTGAGTAAACAGGTTATACTGCCCCTAGTAGCCTGCTTATGTAAATTACTTAGATAAAGTCCTTACAGTGTATTGCTAAAGCCATGCTGTGGCTAATATGTCGAAGGGACAGCCTCTCTGCTGGCCAACACTTTAAGACATAAACAGAAAAGTGGTCATAAAATCAACTACAGAAGGCGGAAGATTATGGCATTTCTCAGAGCAGCTGGTGACAAGCTGTCCCTCCATCCCTGACTGAGATGTTAGACCACCGTCTTTCCAAGCAGTTTTTATCTTCCAGATGGATACTTAATAAATGTTAGAGATACCCTTATTCTAGGGGTTTGGACAAATAGCTTGTATTAAAGGCAAGTCCTTAAGTTTGAACTCAGACACTGCACTGCTGGCTAGCCACAGTTTCTAAATATGCCCAGACTTAAGCACTCTCTTGGAAAATCTTATTAACTGAGGCAACCAGTGGCTAACAATGAAGAGGAGCTGAGACAGAAGTCTCTGGAAAGGTCCAGCAGGCATCATCATGGTTTAAGAGAGACTGTAAAAATGGATTTGGTCTGGGCTTGGCAGTTCTCAACGTGTACAGGACTACCAATGCCCTTGCTCATAGTATTATTTAAAACCAAATTATCTATATGTACTGATGTTGGATTATCATGTTCAGATATAAATTTCCTATTGGATAAAAGGGTGAAGCCATTCCCAATGACTTCTGGGTTTTTTTCTGAAAGCAGACCTTGCCACTGTTAAATAATCTGTAAAGTGACTCACCTTAAATTGGGGATATAAAGAATGAGGAGCACAGCGGCATCACTTTGATTTTAACTGGTTTCTTTTACTGGCCCTCATTTAGAAAAAGTAAAAATTTCTGGAGCCCCTTTTCCTGAATGCAGACACACTATCATTTTCTGGGTTGTTCCTTTCCCCTTCGTCTCCCCCTGCCCGGTGCTCATTTCTATCTAAACTACCTAACCATGGAGGACCTGAGGATGACTCATTAAAGAAATCTGAAGAAGAGAAAGGAAAAAAAAAAAAAAAGAAAGACATAGGGTAATAGCAGATGTTTTCAGGCTAGGGTTTAAATTCTAGAGTTTCTAATTATTACCTATATGACTTCTAATAAGTTATCTAATCTTTGTGTAAGGAAAAATTTAACACTTTTCAATTAGCAGAAAAGATTATTGTATATCTTTCACAGGAATGCTGGAGCTTCTGGAAATTACCTGAGCCTGTAGGGATATGCACTTTTCTCACTGACTAGTCTATTTTACAACTCTGTAACAATAAAAGTTCACTTGTAGAACACTGACAGTAGTACAGATAATTCTTGTTTATAAACATGCAAATAAATTGGGTCTAGTAGACAGCCAATTGATTTCTGTCTCCTACTGTCAAAAAAAGTCAGCTTTCAATCCACTTTAAAATTCATGTCACCAGTCCTCCACTCCATATAAATTTGTCGGTTTGGGGGCTTCTGTCTTGTTCCTTTGTTTAATTAATAAGGTAAATAAACATTGACACATGTTTACTTTATATTTGTATGAGAATCATGGTTTTAACACTGTTCAAAAATTTTCTTTAAAAAAAATAAGTCCTAGTTTGCAAATTTGGGCAATGAGTTGTTGAGAGGGGTAGTTAAGACACTCTGAGTTAAAAATGCCTAACACAGCATCTGATTCTAAATAGAAATATGGGGTGGTGGCTGGAGAGGAGTATGGGGTTAAGTGGAGTAGTTTATTCTTAAATAATATGAGAGGGAAAATTAGTTTATCAGAATTTGATAAATGGTGGGAGGGGAAGGAAGCTAGAGCGTTGGGCAAAATGGAAGTTTTGATAGGACAGTTCCTCTTTTATGAATGGATAATGGAGGAAAGGATGAATACAGTATAGGTGTGCAGGTGCGCTTGTAGATTTGGTAGCCAGAGGTGAGGGGGTTGCTACCTGACAAGTTCAGCTTCTAAGGAGGAAGTGATGAGGGGGGTAGTTTGGGGAGTGGGAAAGTTGAACGATCATGGTGCAGAGGTAGGGGTCATGCTGGCTAAGCAAGTGTAACAGAATCACCAGACTGGGCTTAGGGCTCAAGGTGGGGCTGATCATAAATCAATTTTATCGATACCACGTGGTTTAGTCATTATTTACATCAGTTTGGTTACAGGCATGGTGAGTATGATGCAAGGGCACATAGAAATTTAGAAACCGAACTGAAGAAGATAAATTCAAATGAGGACTCATGAAATATAAACTGCGTAGGAAGAATTTAGCTTCTTCCCTTCAGTGCTTTCTCTAAGCTTTAGCGGCTTAAAGGATAGGGAGAAAGGAGGAATCAACATGATCATAGGTCAAAGAATTTCTTACATAACTTCTCAACAGCATATTTTTTTTCTCAAAGTCTTAATTTGTTGATTTTGCTATGTGTCAGCCGAGAGGGGCTGAAGAGGGATTCGAGGGGGTGAGCTGCCCAACCGGAAAAATGTGCGAGGAGCCGCCATGGAGCGAAACAGCACTTTATTCTAGCACAGTAAGATTTTGCGCACCCGCGTGGCACACTTGTCCTGCTTTTATCTGTCCTGCCCGCACATGTGCATTGTTCATTTCTTTGTTCATACTACTTACATAATGCTGCTAGCGCATGCGTACCTTTACTTCTTACCAGGTGTAAGCTATTGTGAACTTTGGCCTGGGCCCCATGGCCTATTCACTTAAGGCTGGCCCCCATGGCCTGCTCACTTAAGGCTGCCGATGCTATGGTTTTTCACCAATTCCTTTACTCTCAAAGTTGAGCATTTTACTGTATTCTCTTGGTTTTTCTCTCTCTGTTCAACTTTCCTCTCTCTTTGAATATATATACATAGGAGTAGATGCATTTATGTGTGTTCAGTAACACACATATATACATATAGTACATGCATTGAAGAAAGTTAAACTAGGGTCATATTATTTTGTAATCATACATCATGAACATTTTTCCATGTCATTGTTTTTCTACATTATCATTTTAAACAACTGTGTAATATTCTATAATAAAGATTGTCAGACCTTAATCAATCAGTACCTTCTAATTGAACATTTCCTCAAATTTGTACTATCACATGTAACATTGCAATGAAAATTGCATATTGCTACAAAGCTTTAAATATTTCTTAAGGAGTGCATTTTATAGCTACTGTATAAGTAGCTTAAGATGAGCTGGTAATCATCTTTATAATTCTTAATAAGGAAATGTATGCAATAAAAAGTTAAACACTTCAGTACACTACTCTGTGTAAATTAAGAATGGAAACTAAGAAAATAGACCAACTTCTGTTTGGGGTTGGTCCATATTAGAGCTGTGTATGATAACTCTTCATGCTAAGGAATGATACAATGTCAGCCGAGGGGAGCTAAAGAGGGATTCGAGGAAGTGAGCTGCCCAACTGGAAAAACGCACGAGGAGCCGCCATGCCACGAAACAGACTGTGCGAGGAGCCGACATGGAGCGAAAACAGCACTTTATTATAGTACAACAAGATGGTACGGCCCCGGCGTGGCGCACTTGTCCTTTTTATATATTCTGCCCATGCATGCGTATTGTTCATATTAACGCTTACTCATGCTACTAGTGCATGGGTACATTTACTCCTTATCAGGTTCAAGTTATTGTGAACTTTGGCCTGGGCGCCATGGCCTACTCACTTGAGGCTGCCGACATACAATTTCTTTTATTGCTTATTAAACATATAATACTGTGTTTAAGACACATAAAATGGAATAGTTTCTTTTATGTTGTTAAGTATAACCTTTGATGGTATAGGCATAGTTCTAGCTGATTCTACTCTGGTACCTAAAGAAATTCAGTTGTGTGCTTTTAAAATAATTTTTTAAAATTAAAAAATTATAAATACATACTTATTATAACTCAAGTTTGAGTTTGTGTTAAAACTCAACTATGAATCAGATTAACTTTGTGTTACTTTCCTCATGTAGGTCTAGCTTTATTTTTTCTTATTTATCCTCATTCATCTGATTATTTAGCTTCCAACATCTTGTTTAATTTCTTATTTCTGTTACTCCTTGTTTTCTTTGTCTTTATAAGTTGATGATATTTAAAAAAATTCTTATACCTTATCTTTATTGGGGTTTTTGGTGGGGAGTGGGCATGTGTTCATTCTCCTATGTCTAATGAGAATTTTCTTTCATTTTTAAAATTATTGTTTCTCTCCTTTCCACTTTTGCTTCTTCCCGAAAAGGGTAGCTCTAAGATCTGGCTTCCAATACTCTTTTTCAGTTTTTCTGTTTACTTTCTCAGTTTTGTGATGTTTCTGTGTTTAATTTGCTTCCATCAGTACTTTAGTTTTACATTGTATCCACCCCATTTCCTACTTAGTCTGTTTACTTTTAAAATTCAGAAATCACAATTTTGGTTTCTGAAAGTCATTCTTGCCTGTAAGGTAATTTCCTTAAAACTTCTCATTACTTTTTATTTTAAAGTCTTGTTTTCCTTTTTTCTTTCTTTCCTTCCTTCCTCTTTCTTCCATCACCACCCTACTCTTCTCTCTTCCAATATACATAATAGGAGGCACCTGCTTGAAGGAAGAGGCCACCACTGAGGATCTTAAACAGCAAGCTGATTTAACTGCTTGCTAATCATGAGGGAGCTGTGCTTGCAGGACAGTCTCTTTGAACAAATCATAGAGGCGTACACACTGGTTTGAAGCTGTTATTAATCACTTGGATCAATGGTTACTTGTTCCTACAGCCAAAGAACAGTCAGTCTTCTCCTAGGAAAATAGAAATGTTTTATTCTCACTCTTCAGTCAGTGTATATTTCTTCCACACCCATATAGGCCAGATTGGTGGACTAGAGAGTAGTAAAAAATAAAGTAGGGGTAGGCAGGCAAGCTGAGGCATTTCTGTTGAAGCAAGGGCCAGATCTTCTTGGTTCTTAATTTTTTTCAGTGCACATGGTGAGATGCAATTCTTTCCTCAACTCTTATATTATTCCTTAGTCAATAATGTCACTTAAAAATTCTCTAGCTGCAGTGATTTCCTTATGTATTTTCATATTGTGAACATTTTCCCCAAATAGTTAAATGTTTTTCCAAAGCATGATTTTTTAATGGCTGCAGAGTTGGAAAATACTTGAGTGCTGATTTGTAACCATGGGTCTGAGAGGAATTGTGCCAGTGTGTCATCATTATTTATTAACAACATGGAAACTGATGGTTTGCATCTGGTCTCGACGAGACCCCTGTAAGGCTCTGTTGTTATAGCTGGTTATGTAGCAAGAATATGCCTACATGATCAGCAGAATATATGGAACCTGGGATGAAACACCTTTTTGGGCTCCCTGGTTTGGAGGGGCTCCATGCACATTTTGGTGATACCTGATCTGAGAGTAAAAAGACATCTGCTATAATCCTTACAGAGGAAGGACAAATGGAACCCCTGCTTGGCCTGCCTGGATAGCTTGCTCTATGATAGTCTTTGGCTATGATCCATATCCTTGCTTTATGCTGTTGTAATAACGTGCTCTTTTCTTGCAGATTTGTAAGCATTGCCATTTTGGGTCCTAAGAGTCTTCTTCAGCAATCAACTCTTCTTTAACTGCCCCTCTTGGAATTCTAAGTGATGGTATTGGCCACATGCTGTACACTTCAGGTAGTGCTCTCCTCTGAATATGCCTCAAACCTAAGAGAGGTTTTCGCAAAGACTTTATAAAGTTCAGCAGAAGAATAATCCCCAAGTTCACATCCAAATTAATACAAAAACTACCTATGTCTGTAAAGGGGTGGGTACAAAAACTTTATAGGGAAAGAATAAAATAAACTTATTTATTGACAATATTTTTATCCTTATTCAGAGGCATTCTGTATCTTAAAATATCTAAAAGTATGTGTTAAAATTTCTATTTCAGTTAAGCTTTGGCTGTGTATGGTGGTCATAGAAATATGCCATTCAGATCTCCTACATGAGAAGCTGCTGTGGGAGCATAATTGGTTGACAGTTTTGAGCTACAGCTCCCATGAATCTGAGGCCATGCTAGCCTCAGACTGCTCCAAGCCAGTGACTGAACATGGCAGGGTATTAGTAAGAACACATTTCTGCCTGATACAGAACATATCAAAGGTTCCTTTAATGTTCACAGAACATATCAAAATTTGATTAAATTTTGAGCCATAATACAAATCTCAATAGAATGAGCAAATTAATAAATAGTAAAGCACAATTCTTTGACCTTATTACAGTAACATTAAAATTAACAATAGATTTAGAAAAAGCCCAGAAAATACATAATAAAAACATTCTATCAAAACGGTAAAAATATCTGAAACTTAAAAATTAAGAAAAATGATATATTATGATCCATAGACCTCATAAGATCAACTGAAATAAGTTAAAGACTGAAGTTTGTCTCTCCTCCAAAATCACAGCATAATTAGATTACAAAACAAGAAGTAATGAAAATAAATGACTCAACTGAAGAATATTTAAAAAGACAATAAAATGAGTGCAAAAGAGAACTGATAAAAATGAAGAAGAAAAATTAGAAGAAAAGAATACAAATAATAAGTATATTAAAGAGCTGTTTGAAAAACAAATAATAGATGAATTGTTAGTTAACCTAATAAAATAAAATAAATGAAAAAAGAGATTCAGTGGGGGAAACATAACTTCATATGAGCATTTCTCATGTTTCTTCCACCCTGAAGATTAATCTATTTGTTCCTTCAGAACATCTGGAGATGGCTTAGCTGACTGCATGTGAGCTTTGGGCCATGGGAGAGGTCCGACAGGTAGAGCCAGTCTGAGGCTTGGGCTAAGACCAACATGGACCCCAAAACATATTGGTTTGCCCCAAATATTCTGAGAAGCTGAAACAGTGAGAGAAAACTTCTATGCTTGAGATTAAAAAACAGCCATACAGAGAAATATAACTGCTGGAGATAAAAGAAAACAATTTGAGTAGCAAACAAAAAAAGCATTAGTAAAATTCAAATACAGTAGAAAAAAAGATGCCCTAGAACTTTTTTTAAAGCAGTTTTTTGAAGCAACTTATTCTGTAGATGAATTGAAGAACATTATGATTCAAAAATTCTCAACAAAATACTAGCAAACCAAGTTCATCGGCACTTAAAAGGGTCATACACTACAATCAAGTGGTATTCATCCTCGAGTTGCAAAGATGGTTCAATATACACAAATTAATAAATGTGATAAATCACATTAATAGAATGAAAGATAAAGATCATATGATTATCTCAGTAAACACAAAAAAAGAACTTGGCAAAATTCAACACCCATTCATGATAAAAACCTTCAATAAATTAGGTATAGAAGGAATATAACATAATAAAGGTGATATATGACAAGCCTGCAGATAACATCATGCTCAATTGTGAAAGGTTGAAAGCCTTTCCTCTGAGATCAGGAAGAAGATGGGGGTGCCCACTCTCACTACTCCTGTTCAACATAGTATTGGAAGCAGCATAGTATTGAAAACTATCTCTTTTGCAGATGACATGATTTTATATATAGAAAATCCTGGAGACATCACCAAAAAGCTGTTATATCTAATCAACAGATTTTGTAAAATGGCATATACTTATAGATACATACATTGGAACACTGTTCAGTCATAAAAAAGAAAAAAAGAAAATCATTGAATTGAATTAATTCATTAAAAGATAGATTGGCTCAAAAAACAAAACTGACATATGATATTTCAAAGAAAAAAATAAATGGTAAGGGGATGGGCAAAGAGATGACAGGCACACACAGGACAAGTAAATAAAGAATGACTGTATTAATATAACAAAGCATATAATTTATCTATGAAAGCTATAAGTAAGGGTAAAGATGAAGTTCATGATAAATGTAAGAATAAAGCTAGAATACACCTAAATAGTAGCTAAAGATAAAAATCAATACGTTTAGGAATATAAGGATGAGTTTACAGAACATGAATATATTAGGAGAATTTCATTATAGGCTTTTTGAGAATTAGACATGACTACTAGAAAAAAGTAAGCAAGAAAATTTAATTAAATTATTTTTTAGATTTTACAATAAATATGTAAGTTCCCTAAATCCCTAGATATTATAATTTAAAATTTTTCTATGAATTAATTAAATATTAATCATATATTGGCCACAAAAATGCATTTTAAAATATGAAAAGTTTTACTAAGCAATTTTTCTGATCATATTCACATAAAGTTAGAAATGAGTAAAACATTATTGACATATTAACTACCTGAAAATTAATAATTATTTTCCTAAATAATCCATGGATAAAAATGGAAATCAATTGAGAAATTGTAAATGATCTAGGAAACAAGGAAGAAAAGAATGCTTCCTGTAAAAGCCCAGCAGAGAAACCTAATTAGAAACACACAGACACACACACACACCCCCCACTCTCCAAAGAATAGAACAAAGTAGTAAATAAAGGTAAAAGTAGAAATCAATGAAATAAAATACAAAGCAAATAAAGTAGAAAGAGTAGGTCAATCCAATAGATTGTTCTTTGGAGAAGTCAATAAAGTAGATAAATCTCTTAGAAATTCAAAGAAAAAAATGAGATTAATGAGAAAAGGTACCTAGCCACAGTTACCAAAGGGATCTTAAGATAGTACAACATACAACTCTATGGGAACAAATGATTTGAAAATAATGAAAGTAATTGTTTACTAGCAAGACATAAAGTAACTAAGGAATAAAGAAGAATTGGAAATCTTGAATGAATCAATTAATGCTGACAGGATTGGAAGATTGCTTAATCTACCACTGTAAATGGAATGAGAACCAGATGGTTCTACTAACTTTCAAGGAACAAAGAATTGCAATATTATTTAAACTATTTATAACCCCAGAAAAATCTGGAACCCTCCATAATTTATTTACAATTCAATGTATTTTCAAATACTACTGTGTTAAGTGTGTGAGTTATAGTACAAAAAAAAAAGAAAAAAAGAAAAAAACTATTGACCATTCTCTCTCATGAGTATAAAAGCAGAAAGTCTAAATAAAATATTTATAAATAGCTCTAGCAGTGTATCAAATAATGTATTATGAATAAGAATGTTTATTGAGGACTGCAAGGGTATTTCAATATGAGAGAATTATCGAACTAATTAATTGCACCAAAATTAAGGAAGAAAATTTACATAGTTCTACGAGTTTGCTAAAGAGGCATTTAATAAAATAAACACCTATTCAAAATGTTGAAGATAAGTCAAATAGGAATAATATGAAACAAAAAATTTTAATAGAAACTATTCTGCAAAATCTATAGCAAATAATATCCCATGTGGCAAAACATTAAAATAATTTAAATAACAGGAAGGAACTACAAAGAAACTTTTGATACAGACTTTCTCACTCATAGTTATCTTGGAGATTCTAGCATATTCATTAAGAAAAAAACTGATTGGTACAGACTTTGGCAAGGAAGAGCTGAAACTGTATATATGTGTGTGTGTGTGTGTGTGTATACACACATATATATATATTTTTTTGCTAATGATAGATTTCATAAGAGCCTCTAGTTAAAAAATAAAGATAAATTAAAATAATTTGGTATGGTGACTGTACATAAAATAAATATACAAAACATAGATTTTTCTCTATATTAGTTATACTTATAGAAAAACATTTTATTCACATTAGCAAAAACTTAAAAAATATCTATGAATGAATTTAAAAATAATGTCAGGACACATATAAAAATCATAACACTTAAAGTGTAAAGTATGCTTATTCATGCTTAGCATAAATGCAGGAAACATGGACTTACATTAAAATATTGTGCAAATAAAATACCTTCCATGTTTTTACATAGAAAGACAATATTATAAAATACCAATTTCCCATAATTAATTAATTTTTAAAGTTAATTCAATTCTAAATAGAGCTCAGTAAATATTTCTTTTTTAAAGAATCAGTTAAGATAATCTTAAAGCTCATTTGAAAGTACCCAAGTATACATGCAAATATCTAAGAAAAATATGAAAAAATATTTTTAGGATGCAAGAGATTTGATTTTATCAATAAATTAACTACAATGTATCAAAGAAAACCAGAGCCAGACAGTAGTTAAAATGATAAAAACAGATTTTGTTATCCTCATTAATACTTAAGGAAAAATATATTGAGATGTTTATTGACACCTTGTACACAGTGGAAAAAAAAACTAGAAACAAAGTTATTAATGTTCACTAAAAAAGGATATTTGAAAAATAAATTAAGCTGTAATGATCTTAATTTTGTACAGCAATTTAAAAACTGAGTTAAATAGCTGAATATTTGTGTATAATTATATGGGCATGGAGAACAATACAGATATATATGAGATTGTTAATTTGGGTTACTTGCCCATGTGAGGTGTAAGGAAAGGCTGCTATAGGTGAAAGAGAGTAGGAGATGTCAGGAATAAGGAAAGCAAAATGAAAATGAAGAGACTGTACTCCAAAACGTCACATGCATTATATTAGTCCATTCATTGAAGTAAAATTAAAAATGTAAAAGAAAAAACATACTATCTTATTAAAAACAAATAAAAATAAAAACAAACAACCCAATCCAGAAATGTACAGAAGACCTAAATAAGCAATTCTCCAATGAAGACAAACAAATGGCCAATAGGCACATGAAAAAATGCTCAATATTGCTAATTATCAGAGAAATGCAAATCAAAACTACAGAGAGGTATCACCTCATACCAATGAGAATGGCCATTATGGTAAAGTTCACGAATGATAAATGCTGGAGAGGGTGTGGAAAAAAGGGAACCAGCCTACATTGTTGGTGGGAATGTAGTTTGGTGCAGCCATTATGGAAAACAGTATGGAGATTCCTCAAAAAAGCTAAAAATAGACTTACCATATGATCCAGCAATCCCACTCCTGGACATATATCTGGAAGGAACTCTAATTTGAAAAGATACAAGTACCACAATGTTCATAGCAGCACTATATACAATAGCCAAAACATTGACGAAACCTAAATGTCCATCAACAGATGACTGGATAAATAAGTTGTGGTGTATTTATACAATGGAATACTACTCAGCCATTAAAAAAGAATAAAATATTGCCATTTGCAGCAACATGGATGGACCTAGAGATCATCATTCTAAGTGAAGTAAGCCAGAAAAGAAAGAAAAATTCCATATGAAATCCATATGTGGAATCTAAAAAAAAAAAAAAAAAAAAAGAGGACACAAACTCATCTCCAAAAAGAAGCAGATGGACAGAGTAAACAATCTTATGATTATGGGAGGAAAGGGGGGGGTGGGAATGGATAAATATGGGAGTTTGAGATTTGCAAATGTTAGCCACTGTATATAAAAATAGATTTAAAAAATTCTGTACAGCACAGGGAACTATATTCAATATCTTGTAATAACCTTTATTGAAAAAGAATATGAAAACGATTATATGTATGTATATGCATGACTGGCACATTGTACTGTATACCAGAAATTAACACATAGTAAGTGACTCTATGTCAATTAAAAAAAGAGAAAGAAAAAGTGCCTCTAGAATGAGGCTTATCCTTAGCCTTACCTTTAAATTTGAGCTAGGGAGCCAGCTGATTGGTGTTGGTATGTCTGAGGTGGGGGTACCACTGAGCCTTGTTTAGGAGATTTGGGAAAACTGCAAACTGGAACCAGTCATTGTTGCTATGGTCAAAAACTATGGCTGTAGTGATGCTGACAGGAACGGGGAGAAAAAAAGAAGAGACATTTTCCATTGTCTCCTCCGACTTTCCGATTCCCCTCCAGGAAACTCTCCTTATTGGCACAGCCCTATAGGGAGCTGGCTGGCTGGCACAGGTGAAATGGGTTTGGCCTATCCTAGCTACAGCATCATGTTGCAGAGAATACAATAGTGGGTTTCAAGCTGAGAGACACTAGTTTATTAACCAGCAGAATAATGTCGATACATTTGAAAATTGAGATGGAAAACATGATATTTTAGAAAAATACAAATTCCAAAAAGGACCCCAGAAGAGAAATAAAAACCCGAAGAGGTCAACTGCCATTAAGAACTAAGTTGTTAAAGACTAACAATTGAACGCAATTTAAAAAATACATATACATCTACAAAGTCACAAACTGTATAAAACCTTCCAAGCACATAAAATTCTGATACTCTTTAAGTTACTCCAAAGAATAGACCTAAGAGGAATTTTCCTCTGCTCCCATCACTCAGCTCAGCCCTGTGCACTGGCTCTGGAGGCATCTGACACTCAGATCCAACCATACTCTCTCCTTTTCACATACCCTCTCCTTTTCACACACCCTTTGTGGCTCCCTATTGCCCTTGAAAGGGTGTCGGCTCCTCAGTTCAGGACCTGCACATTTCCTCCAAGTGACCCTCAAGTTCTAGCTATGTAAAATTATTTGCCAGAACACACAGGATCTTTCCTATTTTTGGCCTTTGCCCGAGCTGTTTTCTTCAAAGACCAGATCCAATGTCTCCACTCCAGAAAGTCTTACCTTACCAAACACATCCTGGCTCCCCCTTTGAGCTCCCTTAGCCCAGGTCCCCCCCTTTCCCCCACAAAGATCTACCCCACTATCCCTTAGCCCAGGTTCCTTCCTCGACCACTCTCAGCAACCAGAATGAGGCTGGGCCCTGAGGGTGTCTGAATGAATCAGTAACTTCCTGCATTGTGAATTCCTACACATCCATTAACAGCCCAAATAAACAGTTCCTGGATCAAAGCAGCTTGCAGAAAGTGTGAATTGTCCGGATTCCAGCCCCAGCCCTGGCCCCACTAGGCACTCACCAAGGTGGTCTGTCAGTTGTGTTCCAACAATACCATCTGCTCATCCTCGGCGTTACACGTTCCCCACCAGCAGCACCTGGGCATTGTCCCATGAGTAGGTCTAGATCTGGATTGACCTGGAGAAGCCGTGACAGGGTCAGGTTAGGGCTTGGAGGATGCAAACTCCATGCCCTCACCTGCCCTCCCTCACCCACTCCAGCCCCCACATTCCCATTATCCTTGAATATGGCAGGCTTTGTCCCTCCTCCTGGCCTTGTCTAGCCAGGAACACTCTCCCTTCTCCAAGTGTTTGCTCCAACAGTTCCCTGATCTTAGAAGTCCCTCTTTCAAGCAGCCTCTCCTACCTTTCCAGATCCCAGATCCCACTCTCCCCCAGAATAATTTCTCCCTCCTCAGCAAATTCAAAAATTTTCTTAAAATTTGTCATTACTTCTGGGCAGAAAATTTAAATGTTTATATCTTTTAATCTATGCACACTGGCTTTTTTTGTCCCTCTGGATTTTTTTCCCAAATGTTTACACTTTGATTTTTCTACATTAAATAAATAAACAAATGAATAAATAAATAAATAAATTTTCAAAAAAGAAAATATACTGTTTTAATACCAAACTCTGAGAAATAAAGCAAAAAATAAAAAAAAGAAAGCCAAAGACTAATTTTATTAATGAATGTGAATGTATCTACTACCTTCAAACTACATATTTGAATAATTGGAGTGAATTACCTAGAAAATAAAAAAAACTTTTGTCTATGTTATCTATAGCCAATGTAAACATGTAAGTATTTCTAGTCTGTCTTCTGTGTTTAGACACTGCTATAAACTTTTATTAATAATGGGCTATGCATACTCAGGTTGGATTAATAATGGGCCATGCATACTCAGGTTGGATTGATTAACTGTCATGTATACAGTGGTTCTCAATTATGGCTGCACTTTAGCTTCTTTTTGTGGAGCTTTGAAAAATCCTGATCCCCAATCTGCCTACCAGATGAATTAAATCAGAACTTTTCGGAGTGAGGCCTAGGCCTCAGTATCTGAAAAGGTCTATAGGTAAATACAACGTGAAGCCAGGGTTGCAACCACTGGAAAAAAAAAAATCACATAGTAGCAGAATTTTAAATTTTACAAGTTTAGTGACTAGAAGCCTAAGATCAGCAAGTGAACTTGAAATAAATATTTTGCATAATAGTCATCTAATATTTTAACAATTTTAAACTATCTTCTTAGTGCAGGGATCTGTTAATAGCCTGAAAATGGACTGAATCAAACACAGAGGCCACAATCACCACAGAGGCCACAATCACTACGTTGTGAAGTATGTGGCACTTTAACGTATTTTGGTATTGAAATGAAACTTCAACCGTTTCCAAATTTTGAGTTAAATGTGTAAGATGTAATTGTTCTTACATTTTGGTCATTAAATAAATGAGCATTCAAAATATTAATTATTTTTCTCTAATGTTATTCAGATCATTAAGATCACGGACAGTGAATATAATTTTGTTATATGTGATTGTTAATTTTATGTCTCAACTTGGTTAGGCCACAGAACCTGGTCACACACCAGTCTAGATGTTACTGTGTAGGTTTTTTTTTTTTAAGGTGAGATTAACATTTAAATTGGTAGACTTTGAGTAAATCAGATTACCCTCCATAATATGGGTGGGCCTCATCCAATTAGTTTAAAGGCCTTGGGGGAAGAAAGACGGTGCCTTGAGTAAGAGGGAATTCTGCCTTCAGGCTGCTTTAGACATGAGCTGCAACACCAGCTTTTCTGGATTCCCAGCCTGACAGCCTGCCCTGCAGATTTTGGACTTTTCAGCCTTCACAATCCTGTAAGCCAATTGCTTTAGGATAAATCTCTCTCTCTCTTTCTCTTCTGTATTGTATATGAATTCTATTGGTCATATTTCTCTGGAGAACTCTGATTAATAAACTATATTTAAGCGGGAGGCAATTAAGGGACACTAAAAATAATTTTATTCTCATTCTCAACCCAACTTCCACCCCTCATGTTTTCCAATTAACTACAAGTTAAATATTTTAGACATTTTTTTCCTCCTGTCAAAAGTATGAGTTCATGGTGTCCCCAACTCAGGATATTTGTTGTTTTGGGGGACATATTGGGTCAGTTCCCAAGGTATCTGTTGTGCCCTCAAGTTTAGCTCCTGATTTTAGCCAATTTGTGGCTGTCAATTTTTTCCCCCTAGAGGGGAATTTTCAAGATTTGGCATAAATATTCTGATCCATTTTAGGAAGAGAATAGGAGTCAGGAATTGTTTTGCTTTTTAAAAATTTGTGTTTATTTTTATATTTTCTTGTTTTGTACTCAAAAAGCCTCCAGTTATTCACCAGTGTTTAGTCTTATAAGGAATGCGAAAGTATTCCAGTAACAAAGGTAATTACACTTTTGTTTACATGAGACAGTAAAATGAATGAAGCAATTTACAGAAGGCCATGAAGTGGGGAAGTGAATATACTTTGAATTCAAACTGTTTTCTAACTTTGGGATCTTCTAAATGGAAGTTTTAGTGCCTTTGATCAATCCCCTTACCAATTAGTTCCATTTTTCAGTCCAGTTTGTCATCTCTCAAGGAGCATTTCTCAAAATGGTTGCACCATACTTTCTTTTATGTCTTAGTTTGGGCGGCTATAACAGAGTACCACAGACTGGGTGGCTTATAAATGACAGAAATTTATTTCTCAGAGTGCTGGAGGCTGGAAGTCCAAGATGAGTGTTCCAGCGTGGCTGAGTTCTGGTGAGGGCCCACTTCCTGGCTCACAGACAGTTGTCTATTTGCTGGGTCTTCACATGTCAGAAGGGGCAAGGGCTTTCTCTGCGTTCACTTTTATAAGGGCACTAATCCCATTCACGAGGCTTTCACCCTCATAACCTAAACACTTCCCTGAGGCCTATCTCCTAGTTCCAACACATTAGGGGTTAGGATTTCAACACATGAATTTTAGGGGACACAAATATTCAGCCTATAACACTCACTCTCTTCTGAGCACTATGAAAATCTTACAAATCTACAAAACCTTACAAATCTACTTCATCCCACCCACTTCTTTTGGGGGATGTGCCCCACAAGTTGAGAATCTTCTTAGTTGGTAGAGAGAGAAGGAAGATTAGATCAAGATAAATCTGGGAATTTTTTTCAACTTTTATTTCCTGTAGTTTGTATTAAGGAAAGAAAAGGAATCTTCTTCATCAGATGGACACATTTGGGGAGTTTCCATCACTTCCTAAAGACTGACACCTATAATGTTTAAAGATTTAGAAGAAAGACTTTAAAAAAATTTTCCCTTAGCCTAGGATAGAAGACAATGATTCTTTCAGCTTAAGATATAAAATATTTGCTGGCAGTATATTGATCTTTGCTGCATAAAGATAACACGCTAAGGCCAGTCCACAGAGTGGTTTTGTCTCCTCTTCTCCATCCTTAGGATATGAAGGTTTCCCTATCCTCCTTATCCTGTCCCTTATTCAGCTGCAGTACCTGGCAAATGAGAAAAGTCCACAGAACACTCCATGGAGCCCTTGTATTAGAGGAGGCATATTACTGAGAGTGCCTAATGGAACTCAGAACTGGGGAGGGCAGTGGGGAGGAAAGATCCAGGAAGACAACTCTGCAGAGAGATATGGTTGGGAGATCTGTTCCTAGGGTCCTGAACCACCTTGCGGGGGATGGGGGGGTTGGTGGGTGTTGTTAACCATGCAAGTTCCTAAGCTTCCTAAAGCTGAGTTTCTGAGGAGGTTTAGAAATCTGCATTCTATGCAGGTGTATTTAAGAAATATTTCTCAAGGGTTAAAGTAGGATAAAACTCAGCATAAGTCAAGTAAATGAGATAAATCACTCCTGACTCTGCCCTTCTGAAGATTCTGACTTGAAGTCAAAGTCAGATTGAACATTTTTCTGGTTCCATTTATGTGCATGATTAGCTACAAAAGCCTGTTTACGTGTGTGTGTGTGTGTGTGTGTGTGTATTAAATAACCCTCTCTTCTGTGCTACATGGAGAGCTAGGAACATAACTTCTAGTTAGATAAGAAGTTGAATCTTGATACCCTGAAAGCCAAAGGACACTACATATATTTAACATTATTTGTTGATTTTATTTTCTCAAATGCTATATTATAATCTTACTTTCCTCATTTAAATATTCCTAGGCATGGTGGGGAGTGGATGAGGCAGATGTTTCTAATTTTTCCTCAACAAATTGTTTGCATTCTGTGCTTCCCAATTTTAATGCTAAAGCTGACCTTGTTTTGCAAATAAAATAATCAGGTACAGTAGGTGGTCCACTCAAAGGCTTCTGTGAGACCGTATGTATAATCATGAAGATCATATCTAAAATCACTTCCTTAGAAGTGTTTTAAGTTTTTTCCAGTAACAGCAATCTGTGAAACACAAGATCCACATGTAATTTTATCTCTAAAGCAAAGTTTCTCAGCCTGGGCACTATTGACATTTTTGGCTCTTGGGCTGGTTAAGTCTTTATTGTGGAGGGCTGTCTTGTGCATTTCAGGATGTTCAGCAGCATCCCTGGCCTCTCCTTATTAGATACCAGTAAGCACCACCCACTTCCTACTCAAGTGTAGGGGAAAATGAAACCTGGTTGAGAAACAGAGTTCAACCCAGCTGGCACTGAGCCGTCTATAGTCATAAACCCATGCAAACTGTGTGAGTTTCTCTCTCAAATGAGTCCTTGAAAGACGGAAAAAAAAAAACCAAACTGGCGAACTACTGTTAATGAAGTTAAAGTCATGTTTATGAGATCTATCTGAGCAGGTCATTATTCTCCATGTCTGTAATTATAATCTAGCTCATTCTGCTTTATTGTGAGTAATTACCAAAGGTCAAGGAGCTGAAGAGAAAAGGAGGAATTCATGTCAATCATCTTAGCTGAGAATGTAACTTAGAGCATGGGTTTCCTCTTTTTCAGCCCCGTCTTTTGTCAAAAACACTAAATCAAATATGTCTTTAAAATCTTAGACACCTTTTCTTTTAATCTAGGTCTTTATGGCCCTTTCTCCTCCTGATAAAAGTTGTTGTGTGCTTTATGCCTTAAAATGACTAAGACCAAAGGTAGAAATTCAGGGTTGCTGTATACAGTCGTGCATGTAATGTATCACACAAATCCAGGAGCAGCTGTTCAAAACACCTCTGATGCTATGCGGTCTGCTGGAGTTGGCAAAACTCTGCTGCAGCCCTGGGACACTGGTCTAAACTGTACTCTCTTCTCTTTTGACACTACTGAATCTCAATTCAGTGTCTTACTCTTGACTATGCAGAAACATGTTTATTAACACTGAAATGCCCTTTCACATTTTAATGTTTGATTTATTCAATATATCTTGTAGTATTGTGCTCAGTTAAAAAAAAAAAACTATTCTCTGGAGATATTTCTTGGTACTTCACAGGAGATTTCACTTCAGCAAGTGCCTGATATGATTTGTGAAGCACTATTGGAGGCACATCTTAGAAATAGGATAATGTGGTTATGGAATCATCTACTTGAAAACCACGTCAGGAAGCCGGCAAAAATTAAACAAGAATAATATATGCAGTGTTCAATTAAATAACTTGCTAACAAAAGGACAGACCATTCAGGGAGGGAAGAATTCTGACAGACATCGTTAGAAAATGATCCTCAGTATTGGTATTTGAATAGAAATTACAGAATGGTTAGAATAATTTTTTAAATGTTTTAGAATATACAAGAATTGGGAGAAGGTAAATAAAAGCCAAGGGAGTGCTATAGTAATAGGAATTTGATGTTTGTTCCCAGCCATTATACCCTATTGTTTTGGCAACAGTACCAATTTTTATTTGGGAAATCTACTTCACATGCCCTTTTCTGTCCTTACGCTTAGTTGGGCTCCTCCATGTCTCAGGAGTGAAGCGTGTGACCCAGCCCTAAAACAATCAGTGCACTGCGTTTTCCTGGCTACGATGAGAGTTTTGAGGTTAGACATGGGATACAATCAAAACCATCAAAAGGCATTGAGAGTTTTACTAACTTTACAAAAAGCAGAACCTAGATACAAAAACTACAGAGCATGTTCCAGGAACTAGGAAGTGGTTGGTGAAGAGATGAACTTAAGGACCATGATTCACTGTAGATATCAGAAATGTGAAGATGGATCCATTCTCTCCCACACCTGTTCATTGCTCTGACTTATTATGCACCCAGTGCGTGTTTGGCTATAGCACTAATGTTTAAACTGTCAAAAGATAAACTGAAGCATGTTAAGAATTTTAAGTTTATTTGAACAAAAATCAATTCAAATCGGGCAGCACCAAACTAGAAGCTCCACACACAGTAACTCAGGGAGAGAATTTTGTAAAGGTGGAAGCAAAGCAAGGAAATTATTTGATTGGCTATCATTTAAGCATTTGGAAAGGCTGAGTTGGCTGTTTGTGGTGGTTCTTAGGTTTTGATTTTTTAACTTTGAGGCATTAACAGGCTTAGGCTTTGGTTTGCTTACATAGACCACTAAGGAATTAGAACCACCTTTGTCTACTGGCTTATTTAATTTAATTTATTTATATTTATTTAATTTAACTGTGTTTATCAGATGATTATGTGAAAGGTAAATTTTTTTAACAAGAAAAATTTTTTACAATGACATTGAATTTGATTCTCATATGTAAAGCAAAATGAAAAAGTTAAGTACAGCGCAAATGGTTTAATTCAATAATCTTAGCATTAATGAAAAAGGTCATTTGGGCTCATACCTTTTAGTCACAGTAAGAATTGAACATACATATGATTCTTATTGGTTTTTATTTTTGACCGAATGGGTGATTGAAGGGAGTCCAGTGATATCAAAGGTCAGCAAGAGGGCACAAGATGTGAGGTGGAGTAGAATGCATCCAAAGATGAATGCAAGGTATCTCAGAACTTAGATTATTTGACAATATTTCCCATCCAGCTCTGTGGGTGATAAAGTTGGCCATACATATACAGGTCACATGTGACAATATAGGTGACTTATGAACAATAAAAAATTTTGTAAAACTTTAAATTTTTCTGATTGGAATATCACCACAATATTGTGTAATGCCAATGAAATCTATTTATTACATGAGGCCAAACTATGGCTGGTGATGAAAGGGTGTGCTGTAGTGTAACGAGCACATGGATCTGGAATCATAGCTTCCAATCTTGATTTCACTACTGATACACTATCTGACCTCGGTCCCTTATTCCCCAATATGCATGTAAAAATGTGGGTTAAAAAATCCAAGAATTTTTACAAGAAGAAAATATCTGCAAAGTTGCTTAAGAAATGTGAGCTGCACAGAACTGTAATTATTATTATGAATTATTATTTTATGTCAGTAAAATAAAATAAGTGACCGATTAGGACAATGTCTAAATATATTTTCCTATACATTATGTATTGTGACAATTTGATGTATTGATTGCAGAAACAATATTTTTTCATGTGATTTCTCAGCCCCATTAAAAGGAAAATGGCCCATTTGTTTTACATTATCCTTTTATTTCAGAATGGAAACAGCTGTTGCATCACGCAGCCAAAGAATAATGTCATAACTCTGAGTATTACTATTTCAAATAATAGCCATTTAATCATAGAATTTTAATTCTGGAAGGCACTCTTGTTAAACCATTTACAAATGAGGAAACAAAAGATGAAAGAAGATTTAATGACTTGCTATAGATTTCCCAGATGTCCTTGATTTCCAATTTGGTTTTTTTCCATTGTAAAATATAAGTAAATTATGTTCTAGATTCATCGTCCACCAAATTTAAGGATGCATAGGCTTAATTTTAGGGATAGCTAAAGAAAGTGCTCAGAATTTGATGGTATCTCATAGTCACTTTGGATATATATATAACTTTTAGTAGAAATATTTTCAACATTTCACTACCGCAACTCAGGCAATTGTATTATCAATGGTCTATCAATCTGGTACTATGGTTTAAGTGAAATAAACTCAGATTTGGGGTAGCATCTTGTAGATTGCTAGAAGCTAGCAGATTGAATGGACAGAAATTATAGCTGGACAGGCTACATTTCAGAGGATTATGCTTGTGTCATTCAGATCTGATACCAATTTTTAAAAAATATGTATTAAATGTTGAGAAAAGGGAAATATGCTCTGTTGGTGGGAATGCAAACCAGTGCAGCCACTGTGGAAAACGGTATGGAGATTCCTCAGAAAATTAAAAATAAAACTACCGTATGACCTAGCAATTCCACTCCTGGATATTTACACAAAGAAAATGAAAACACAGGTTAGAAAAGACATATGCACCCTTGTGTTTGCCACAGCATTATTTACAATAGCCAAGATGTGGAAGCAGCCTAAATGCTCATCAATAGGTGAATGGATAAAGAAAATATGGTATATGTATACAATGGGATACTACTCAGCCATTAGAAAGAATGAAATCTTACCATTTGTGACAACACAGATAGGCCTAGACGGTATTAAACTAAGTGAAATAAATCAGACAGAGAGAGACATACTGAATGATTTCATATACATGGAATCTAAAAAACAGAACATGTGAACAAACATAACAAGACAGAAACAGAATTATAGATAAAGAACAGAGGGGTGAGGGGAGGAAAAATAAGTGAGGGAGATTAAGAGGTACAAACTTCTGGTTGTAAAATAAATGAGTCGTGGGTATGAAATGTACAGTGAGGGGAATATAGTCAATAACTGTATGATGCCATTGCATGGTGACATATTGTAACGACTTATGGTAATCATTTTGAAATGTACAGAAATATCAAAAAACTATCATGTGTAAGAGTAACTAACATGGCATTACAAGTCAATTATACTTCAAAAACAAACACAGAAAAGGAGATCATATTTGTAATTACCAGAGGTAGGGGTTGAGGGGAAGGAATTGAATGAAGGCAATCAAAAGGTACAAACTTCCAGTTATAAAGTTAGGAAGTACTAGGGAAGTAATGTGCAATGATAAATATAAGTAACACGGCTGTATGTTATGTATGAAAGTTGTTAAGAGAGTAAATCCTAAGAGCTCTTATCATAAGGGAAAACATTTTCTATTTAATTGTGTATCTATATGAGATGATGGATGTTCACTAAACTTATTGTGATAATCCTTTCATGATGCATGTAAGTCAAATCATTATGCTGTACACCTTAAACCTATACAGTGCTGCATGTCAATTACATCCCCCAAACTGGAATAAAAAATAAAAAGTATGTATTTACAATGTGAAATCAAATGTTTTATAGTATTGTGTCAATTAGGGTTCTGTTCAGATGTGAGGAATCATGTTAATCAGCTTAAGCAGAAAGTCAGTAAGTTTTCCATTGCTTAAAGATTTTGGGTGAATATTTCCAATACAACCTGAATAGTTGAAAACACAGCAGTATGCAGAAAAGCAAGATCTAAAGGGAACAGAGGAAAAGAAGGAAGAAAATAAGGACAGTATGAAGGAAAAATAAAAGAAAGATGCAGGAGATGCTGTTGGTATTCCTCCCAGATCCTTTTTATTGATCAGGAAGCCATCCTCCAAGCTCAAGCATTGCACTCACTCTGGAGAGTTGTTCTTCGCTGACCTGATCCTCACTTGCTAAAACTTAAGAAGTTACATGCCTCCCTGTATTTGGGACACCCAATGACTGACTGATACAAGGTACAAAAGCTCAGCCTTCTTGCTTCCAGGTGAGACAACGCTGTCGGAGCAATTTACACTTTACCTGAGGTCACTTGCTTGCTGGCTCTTTCCCCTTCCCATCCCTCTCTCTGTCTCATAAAGGCTTTTCCCTGAGACAACTTTCAAAATAAATCTTATTAGCTTGAATTTCTGTCTCAGGCCTTGCTTCTGGGGAATTCTACTTAAGATACAAGAAGAAAAAGAAATAGAAAAAGAAAAAAAAAAACCAAGAACTCAACCCTCCCATTTAGCCTCGAGAGCGTTTTACGATACCATTAACTCCAGGCAAACTGAAACACCTGGTTTTGTCTTTCACTCTAATTTACTAGTGAACCTAGTGTTTTTCCAACCATCTTTTAAGTTTTTCACTGAAAACTCAATGTAAGCACCAACTTGCAGCAAGTACATTAAGTTTAATTCTACTGCCAAATACAGATTTCCCATGAAAATCAGACAAAGGAGAAGGAACTACGGCAGGAACAAACTTGGTTTTGAAGCACGCCGATTTCATTTGTAGGGATTAGTGTTAGAATAAATAAAGGTTGTTTTTACTTTACCCAGTGGATATGAATAAATACAATGAAACTGGTCATTCGAGAAGGTTAAAAAAATTCAATGTTTATCTAGACAAATGGTATTCATGCTGATTAATAAAGGGAAGTCAGAGGGTACATTTTTAACATGCTGAAGCATTATCTTACATTTTAAGGACTTTTACCATGCTTATTCCACCAAACAGACAATATCGTGTGTGTATGTGTGGGCAGTGGTGGTGGTGAGGATGGTGATAGTGGTAGTGGAGAAAGTGCCTAGAAAAATGGCTTAATGCCGAAAACCTGTGAATAGTTAGTTACCAGGCAAGGAGGTCTTACCAGCCAATCAGCTTACTCTAAACCTGAGCGCATGCGTAGATTATCCAGGTGGGCCCAATGTAATCACAAGCGTCCTTAGAAGAAGCAGCAGAAGACAAAACGAAATAGTGTAAGAGTGGTTTTATTTGAGAGGGAATTAAGTGTCCAGGGCACTGCTATCTTTGAAAAATGGAGTGAGCCATGAGCCAAGGAATGCTGGCAGCTTCTAGAATCAGGAAAAAGCTAGAAAATGAATTTTCCCTTAAGACTTCCAAAAGGAAAGACCTGTATCAGACTTCTGATCTACAGAACTGTAAGGTAATAAATTTGTGTTGTTTTAAACCACTAAAATTGTTGTAATTTGTTATAGCAGTAATATGAAACTAATGCAGTATGTATACACATATATTTTAAAATTTAATGTTAGTTTTTTTATTATAAAAATAGTTTAAAAATAGCGCATGGTCATTTCTACAGTAAAAGAAAATATATTTTATATATATATTTAGTAATTTTTCTTCTCTTCTTGTAGCATTAACACCTAGGGTTCATGCATGTCATTCTCTACTTTTGCTATCTTTATACAAATATGATCAAACATATGATCACATAAATGGCTATTCTTAGCATTAATTAAAGTTTGGAAAATACTGGGATTATTCTTGTTTTTTGCAGTTAACTGTAATATGGACCTTATTGCAGGTCAATTGCTTTTAATAAATCCAACACTTTCTTTTCCATAGCTTTGAAATTTTTCGTAGTGTTGTTATGGTATAATTTACTTAATCATTCCTTAGTGATGAATGTTCATGTTTCTAGTTCTTTGTTGTTGCTGTTGCTTTTTTTCTTTGTTGTCGTGGTATACAATGCTATAATTAATATACTTTTGTATGCATACATACATGTGCTTGGACTTTTATATTTATAGGATCAGTTTACAGCAAATGAGAATGGCATTTTGATTTTTTTCAATTTTCCACTTGTAGGCCAAATACATCGTCAGATGTAGATGTTAATTTTATACTTTCCTTCTGTTACATTAGGATATCAGCAACTGCTCTGCAAAAACAAACCAACAACAAAACCCTGACAATGTTTTCTCCTTTTACCCCATTTTACTAAAAAGTATGCTAGAAAGGGAGAATAGTCATTAAAAAAAGGGCAGCAAGTTGGGGGGATAAAAAGGCAATCTGTATCTTCTGAAACGATTGCCTGAGAATACAGCTTTGTCAGTCTCTAGAAAATACACGTCAGCAGTTTGTTACTTCAGTTCCTCACAGGGTCCAGTTCTAAGACATGCTGATACCTCAGCGGAAGTGAGAAGTAATGGAGTACAAAGTTTAGGGGAAGTTTACCAGAAAATAGGGCTGCCCCAATAGAAAAGCTGTTAAAAAATTTACAGTATCCAAACTGCAAATTTAACAGGCTGTGATTTGGGGAGTAAGATACAGTGTCTGTAGCTTCTACAAAATTTGTAAGGGTAAATAACACCTACTAATGGTATAATGGTGAAATAACATGTTGCAGTTAGAAACTGATTTTAACTTTTGCTGTCATTTTTCGTTTAAATTTCTTTTATCCCACAGTAATTCCCCTGGACCTGGATGAGATCTTTGGTAGGCCAGAGGGAGGAGCAGAAGGCAGGATAGCTGTTACATGAGCTCAGGTAGCATCTGATGTTGATTTCCTCTGCCTTAGCTGTTGCTTGAAAGTGATTCTTCCCTGGGTGTCCAGTGAACTACTCAGTGGTTTTGGCCCTCTCCACATGGGTAGTCATTTTCCTTCCTCTGTCCAGTTGTGATTCCCACACAACTTCTGTACCTGGCTCTATACCTTCAGCCTCCCTGGATGAGGTCATCTTGACCTTCATAGAAAGCCCTCTTGGACATGATTCACAAACTGTCCCTCAGGTGACCCATGCCTTGTCCCTGAAACCTGGTCCCTTGACCCACTGTGAGATGGTCAGTGGCTTCCCTCCCAGCCCTCTACTGTGCCGCCACAGGCTGTTCTGGCCAGCTTCCTGCCCCTTATAAAGTCAGGCTTGAGTTGGAAACTAGACTGCGTGCCCTCTGACTCCATTTCTGAGGAGTTTGATATAATCTCCTGGTCTCCTTAAAGCTCTGTTCATTCAATCTGGGACCAGGGGCAAACTTCTCATGGGCCCCCACATGCCTCCTCCGGCTCACTATCAGTGGTCTCCAAAGAAATCCTCTTCCTGTTTCCTGATGTGTAATGTGCCTCTCCCACTTGCTTTAAAAGCCAGAGATGAGTGAAATCTAAGGTTAAAATTGATTGACAGACAGCTCTTTTGCAGTCCTGCTTAGGTGGTCTCGTATTTCGCGTGGGAATGTTAAAGTGTTGACGACTACTGTCCTGGACATTAGTAGAAACTGAGATAGAAACAGTCCCATTCAGTATCCTATTACTATGCTCAAACTTGAAGATCCTGGAGAGTGCACAGCCAGTGCTGGAGAGAACAAGAACCAGGCCCTGGAGGTGGTGTGGCTGGCGGGAATAAAGCAAAATATTGGAATATCAGTTAACTAGGCTGACATTCAAAGCAGGATTCCAGTTTCAAAAAGGTTGTACGGTCAGAATTCAGAGCAAAAACTAGTTCTAAGTCCTGGGCAAACAGCGGATCTGGGAGGGGAAATCTGCAGGCTGGTATCCAGGCTGCTTATAGCACATACTCCCTACTGATTGTTAACATATTATGTGTGTTTCTACTGCTTCAAGCCCTATATGAACTGGTTGCTCTCAGGTATTAATGAAATATGTGCTGAACACCTTGATTTTGCCCAGTGCTGTACTAGGTGTTGGAGAATGAACTAGGTGTTCTAAAGTGAGGTCCCTCTGAGGCCAGGTAGAAGTGAGTGACACTATTGCTGCTATTTTGTCCTTACCTTCTTTGACTCTTCCGTTGGCTCATGTTGTATTTATAAGTATCTCCAGTTTAAAGGGAGCAAGGGCAGACAGAACTGTTTAAGCCAAGGTGAGTTCTGACAGTTGTTAAAACTTAGACGAGATTTATATAAGAATCTGGGAACAAAATGACGGACCTAGAATAAGTTGCCAGTACTTCTATTTGTATGAATAATTAAATACTTTCCAAATTATTTTTTTGTAATAATTGAGTCAGAAAACAATAACAGAGTTAATTTACTTTCTGAAAAATCTCAGGCACTAACGGTTAAAAAAAAAAAAAAAAAAGCTTTCTTGCCTTAGCCCTCTTAGGTTTCTCTCTATCCTGTTTTAGTGTTTGCTTTATTTCTAGACTAGCCTGTGGCAGAAGGCCAGCTGCAATCTGAAAGAAATCAGTTACAGCCTTTGGTGTATTAAGAATATGTTCATATTAATAGATTTCCTCTAAGGATATCTCACATCACCATTCCTGAGCCAAGTTTAAAACAATATGTGTAATACTTCAAACACTGAGAATTCATGGAGGCAAATGTGCCAATCCATATACGTGTATGTTTTCTGATTGCTGTCATTAAATGAGTTTAATTCCATTGAGTACAGAGGTGGTTTTTTGTTTTTGAGTCTCTATGAATTGAAATACTGCTGAGCAACTAAGCATCTGATAGTTTTCACTTTTTGTTGCTGTAAGAATGTTGCATTATCAAACATTGGTTTTTTTTAAGCTAGGGCAAGAAAAGGCAAAAGAACACAGAGTAATTCAGTGCTGAGGTCAGAGATGGAGGCTGGATTCCTTCACCTTCACTCTTGGAAATAAAACTTAGAAATTTTTAAGGTTGGATGGGACCTTTAGAGATCATGTAATCTGATCATCTAATTTTACAGATGAGGAAATTACAGTCCTTAATGAAGTTTTAACCTTGATTTGCCAAAATAAATTTTGGAATCACTTTTATAATAGTGGAAGCTAGAGGCTGTCATATATATAATGCTTATTTGAAAAGGTGTCATTGTTTAAATGTGATTATGATTACATACAAGGATCATATGAAGATTAACAATAGTTTGTCTATGCTATTTGGTCAATGATATTAGATCCAAAGTAGTATGTTTGAAATTGGCAACTGGCTAAAACTGTCAGTTTTCTTTCTCTACTGTAGTATAATTTTAAATTGAACATTTCTAAAGGCAACCACACAGTCTAGTTATTGGAGCTCTGGAATAGGAATCAAGGATACAATGTTCCATATATAAGTATGACAAAGACTTTATTTGACTGAGAGTATGATTATTACATGAATGGGTCATTGCCTTGGACACATCTTCATTTGGACTGAGATGGCTGCCAGTTCCAGGATGCAGCCCCTCACTAGGAAGCTGTCTGAAGTAGCACTGCAAATCACGTATGGCCCAAATGAGGGTACAGATTAATGAGGAAAGCAGATAATCAAGGCAGGACATTGAACACCATACCCTGGGAATTGACACCTGGACACTTACATCATTTGATCAAATGGAAACTGAGCCTAATCATTTTATCATATCCTATCTTTTTCAGTTACTTCTTTCTTTTTGACTTGTACTTGATTTACAATATTATTTTTACGTGTACAACATAGTTATTTGATATTTTTAGAGATCATGCTCCATTTAAAGTTATTATACAGTATTAGCTACTTTCCCTGTGCTGTACATTACCTCCTTGTATCTTATTTTATATCTAGTAGTTTGTAGCTCTTAATTGTCTTCTCCTACATTATTCCTCACCCAACTCCTCTCCCTTCTAGTAACCACTAGTTTATTCTCTGTATCCTGGAGTCTGTTTCTATTTTGCTATATTCATTTATTTTATTTTTTAGATTCCACATACAAGTGAAAATATATAGTATTTGTCTTTCTTTGACTTCATGAAGTGTAATACCCTCCAAGTCCATCCATGTTGTTGCAAATGACAAAGTTTCATTCTTATTTTTATGGTTGAGTAGTATTCTTTTGTATATGTATATACCACATCTTCCTTTTCCATCCATCTATCCATTGACACTTAGGTTGTGTCCACATCTTTGCAATTGTAAATAACGTTGCTATGTACATTGGGGTGCATGTATATTTTCGAATCAGTGTTTTCGTTTTTTCCTGGTATATACTCAGGAGTGGAATTGCTGAGTCATATGGTAGTTCTATTTTTGGTGTTTTGAGGAACTGTCATACTGTTTTGGCTGTACCAATTTATACTCCCACCAAAAGTGTAAGAGAGTTCCCTTGTCTCCACATCCTCACCAATGTTTATTTGTGTTCTTGTTGATGACAAGCCACTCTGACAGGTATGTGGTGATACCTCATTGTGGTTTTGATTTGTATTTCCTTGATGCTTAGTGATATTGAGCATCTTTTCATGTTTCTGTTGGCCATGTGTATGTCTTCTTTGGAAAAAATGTCTATTCAGGTCTTCTGCCCAGTTTTTAATTGGGCTGTTTGTTTTTTTTTTAAATATTGAATTGTATGAGCTGTTTATACATTTTGAATATTAACCCCTGTCAGTCATATTATTTGCAAATATTTTCTCCCATTCAGTAGATTGCCTTTTTGTTTCGTTAGTGGTTTCTTTTGCCGTGAAAAAGCTTTTAAGTTTAATTAGGTCTCACTTATTTATTTTTACTTTCGTTTTTTTTTGCTTTAGGAGACAGATCCAAAAAGTATTGCTATGATTTATGTCAGAGTGTTCTGTCTATGTTTTCTTCTAGGAGTTTTATAGTTTCTGATCTTACATTTGGATCTTTTCCATTTTGAGTTATTTTTATATATGGCCTTAGAGAAAGTTCTAATTTCATTCTTTTATATATGGCCTGACTGGTTCTTTTTTATATTTTATATTTTTTTGTTGAAATTCTCACCGTGTTCAACTATTTTCCCAAGTTCAGTTAGCATTCTTGTTACCATTGCTTTGAACTCTTTATCAGGTAAACTATTAGGGTGGTAACTGCCATTAGACATAGAAGAAGCCTTATCTCACACCTACTGAGGGTGGAGTGGTGGCCCAAGGGGCTGGAGTACAAGTTCTGAGGGAGCTGGGTTTCTTCAAGGTGTGATGGCAGTCTCTCTATTTTGGTTCAGGGAGTGCCTAGGTCTGAGGGCTTGGGTGGGGCTGCACTTCTGTGTTGGTTTCACTTTTCCCTTATTGATTAGAGACTGGGTCCACCAGAGGGGTTGGAGTCACTCTACTGAACTGGTTTCACTCCCTCCCAAGTGTGTGCATGGATGCTTGTGTTGGCAATGGTGGTCTCTACCCTGGTCAGAGGCAGTGCTGGGGCCAGAGCTGGTTCTGTTACCTCTAAGTGTGAGCACTCTAATTGGCAATGGCAGCATCCACCTTACTGGGAAGCAGTGTTGGGGCAAGAGGGGCTGGAGCAGGTGCCTAGTCTATTTGCAAGTCTGTGCACGTGCTATTCAAGAGTGGAGCCTCAATTTCTTACAGCCCTGTGATAAGCCCCATTAGTTTTCAAACAAGGTAAGGGGGCTTGTTTTCTGATGTCACACACCAGGCCTGGGGTGTCTAATATGAAGTTTGAACCCCTCACGCCCCGGGGAGGATCCCTGAGCCTATGATATCCCCTCCTCGCCTGCGTGTCCTGCTAGGGGTGCGGATCCTGATTAGATTGCTTCTCCCTTTCTACCAGACTCCATGGGAATCTTTCCAGCTTTGGTTGTAGAAGAGCCATTCTGCTGGTGTTGAGGTTGATTTCAGCAATTGTTATTCTGTATGTAGTTGTAGTTTTGATGTGTTTGTGAGGGGAAGTGAGTTCAGCATCCTCCTCCTCCACTACCTTGATCTCAAGATCTCAGTTACCTTTTGATTTCTCTAAATCAAGAATTGCTTTCTGCAAAAGGGAAAAAGTGGGAAGCTACTCTGTGTTTATCATCTCTTCTGATCACAATGGGATTATTCTGATTTTACTCTGACACCCCAGATCTCCTAAAGCATAAAGATTTTTAAGGCGTTGTGTGGAAATGTGACAGTTTTATGTAATTCTATTCAAGATTTTATGAGCAATGAAAGGTTCTAAAATGCTTCTGTTCCTACTATCGTACATGCTGTCATCTTTGCTATTTTACCTTTGTGACAAATGCCAGGACTATGTGCTTTGTGCCAGCAAAGATTGATTTTCTTTCAGGCCTCTACCAGTTCCAAAGAATGAATACAGTACCAAAAATATAAGTACAATGGGAATATTTATAACCTGACAATTTCATATACAAAGAGATACAATAAATGAGTATATCTGAGAAGGAACTGAAACAGTCTTCTTTTAAGAAATCTTATTGAAATATTTTAAGTCTCCAAGGCAATTTGTACTTCCTGTGACATGTTTAATAATCAGTACAATGGAAAAATATGCCAGTATATCCTGGCAGTCTTTTGTACCTTTAAAATGTAAAATCATTATTGAAGCAGCTGTCACAACATCTTTTAGCTTTTTTAGACTTATTATGATAGACTGACTATAGGATTTTTCTGAGTATATACTTGGCTTTACTATCAGGATTAGTGGCCTTGCCTGGGGAGATGAAACTCAGTACATGCTACATAATGATGCAAAAGGACTTTTTAAAGAAACATCTGCAACTGAAAGGAATTATAATCCCAAGAACTTACCATATGCAGGGTACGGCAATATGTTCTTCATGTATATTGTCTCTTTTAAGTTTGACAACACTCTTGGCACGTAGGAAACATTGCACTTATTTTCAGATGAGGAATATGAGTAAGTTAAGTAATTTGCCTAATTAAGTCATTTGTCATGTAAAGGCATAGTTGGAACTATAGATTAAGTTTGCCTGACCACAAAATTGAGAGTTGGATGGAGAGTTTTTTGTTTTAAAAAAAAGTGTTTACATACCCTGACATATTTTCCTGACATTTTAATTCTTTCCCTCTATTTATTGGCAAAGCTTGTAGGTCAGTCACAGGCACAGGTCCTATATAAAGTGTAATAGTATGAGATCTAACGTGGTGCTTTCTCTTAAACCCTTATCCAATCCTTTATCAAAGTCTCTCCATCCTCTAGAAAGCACACCTCAAATATTTCTATGACTAAACTGTTCTGTATCTATGACTCTGGTCCAAATCACAATCATCTTTTGCCTGGACTTCTACAATATTCTCCTCATTCTTCTTGTTTCTGTTTTTGCCACCTCTAATGTATTCCCAAAGGCTAGCAGGAGAAATTTTTTAAAATGTAAATGAGAATGCTCCATTTTTAAAATGCAACTCTTTGATATTTTCCTGATCTTTTTGGAGTAAAAATCAAAATTTCTTATTTGGTGGACGAAGTTCTTAATAGTTTTTGACTACCGCTCCATGTCTTCATCTCATACTATACTCCTCAACATATTCCAAACTGTAACCATATTTTTTCCCTCTTTCCTGTATGCTAAGCTTTATTGTGCCTTAGGAGTTTGTGTATGTTGTAACTTCTCCTTGGAAGGTTTTATCCCATTCCTCCCTTAAATGTTGTTGTGGTGTTTTGTTTTTTTTTTAATTTCCCTATGAGTTCTTAGCTTAAATGTCAACTACTCAGAGAGGTTTTTTTGATTATCCAAACTAGTTTAAGTCTCATTATGCTTTTTCTTAACATTTAAAAATAATTTTTTATTTTATGCAAGTTTTTTGTTTGCTTGTATATTGATTCCACCCTCCTAAATTCTAAATTCTATAGTTTTCTACAGTATAGTCAACTTTTAATCCTAAGATAGCACAAATTTGGGGTTCAGTTTAAATAAAACCACCAAATTCAAATTTATGTTTTTAATTCTGTGATTCTTATTAATAAAATGGAAACTTGAATTGATTACTAAATGAATTGTTGACTATTTACATTATGTCCAGTCTATTGGGGGAAAACCATGTAAAAAGATCCATTATAGTACACCATTTTATAATGCAAGTGCTCTTTCAGAGTTAAATATAACGTAAAGAACACAGAGGATGGAGCAACTAAGTTGCCTCAGGAAAGAATTCACTGACACAGTGACATGTGTACCAGGTCTTAATAATGAGTTACAATTTTCCAAGTTCAGAAGGCTGAATGGGTGATGGAGGATACTGGAGGAAATGGGAAGGCATGAGTTGGTTTAAAAAAAAAAAAAAGACTTTGGATGAATGGCCGGAGCATAGACTGATTGGAATGATGGTGTGAGAGGTGGCCTAAAGTCAAATTGCATTGAAAGAGCTTCTGTACCAGACTATGGAGTTTTTAACTGGGAAGTGATATGATTCATACAATTTTATAGAAAGGTGGTGTTTCAGTAAAATAAATTGAAATTAGGAGAGACTGAGAACGGTTAGGGTGATATTGTGATATCCCAGCCCCAAAATGCTGAAAACCTTAATTGATTAATTGACTTTTAGTTATACAATAGGCATTGTGATATCTGTTGGGGATTTGGAACCACTGATCTAACAAGAGAGGTAATTAGACCTACCTATATTATTTATCTGGGTTTGCTTCATCTTTATACTTTTAGTCAGTTATTTGGCTTTTCCACATTTTACTTTTGTATACACTTTCTAAAGTTCATTACATTTGCAAATAGTGTATTTCTCTAGAAGACTGTATTTATTATGCAAATGTAGAGTACAGTGTAATGGAGACTATAGACAGCTCTACAGTGGCAGAGGGATTTCATAAGTTGTCATGCTTGAGCTGAAATATGGGAGCAGGCTAACTTTAGACAGAGGAAGCTCCATAAGCAAAGGCATGGAGGTATGGTGTAAACCAGGAATGGCAAATAATGTAACATGTCTGAACTACAGAAATAATAAGTGAGGATTCTCATGTGTCCATTGATTGTGGACTCTGGATGAACAAAAGGGGACTCAAATGAAATGCATAAATTTTACCATTTGGGAGCCCTCTTTGAGTGTGTGGTCACCTACTAGTGACATTGCAGCCATAACTGACAGTAATATGTGCTATTTGAATGTAGCTGGATTCTCATCAATACTAAAGATGTTCTAAATGTTCCTTTTTACTCATCACAGACTCAGCTATTTAAAATATTTCCACCTTCTTAAACTCTAGCCTTGTCTTGCCCCAGTCTTGGTCACCTAATCTCTTGTAATTATGGCTTTGAAGTAGGAGCCATCTGTCAAGGGATAATGTAATTTCCTATCTCGGGGCTTCAAAACTCCTCTTTCCTCTGCTCATGTGTCTCCCATCCCACATTCTCCTTTTTAATCTGTCACTCCATAAAACTACTCTTTGGAAAAAAATTTGCTGCCACCACTCTTTACCTTCCACTCACCCCTGACCTCTTGTAATCCATTACTTTCTTTACTGCTCTTTTGAAATTGAGTGAGTGAACTGTTTTCAGTTCTAATTTTAAGCTCCAACTTCTTGACTCTTTCTTTCCCCTTACCTTTCATGTAATACAACTTGCTTGTTCTCTTTGATTATTCCCCTTTTCACCTCTCATCTTTTCTTTCCATATGGATTAATTCTCTGTTATTTTTTTAAACAACTATATTTTCTCCAGTTTCTCCTTTAAACTATTTTTCTTTATTGATATCTACCAAACAGTATCACCTAGGGTTCAGATCAACGTATCTAAACTTCTGGTTACAAAATAACAACAACAACAACTTCTATATCCTGTTAGTTCTTTAAAATCAAGCAATATTTAAGATTTTAAGTCAACAACTCTTTCTGCTTTTTTCATTCTGTTAAGAGGGCCATCAGTTTCCAAGTCATCCATGCCTAATCAGGTAAACTCTTCCTCCTCCTTAATCTCCCACATTTAATACTGCCAACTGAATGCAGAGACAATCTCTTCCATTGAACTTATTTTCTCCTTTCATTCTTGTTCTATTTTGGCTCATATCCTCCTTTCCCCTTGTCTAGAAAAGCCTAATGCATTCTAACTATTCTCACCTTTATCTTTTTAATATACTAAATGAAGACTAACAATTTTAAACTGGTAGAAAAAAACCCTACTACTTCCTGGTAGGAAATCTACAGTGGTTCCCCATTTGCTATGAAATTTAGAAGGAAAATTCAGACTATAATTGAAAGTTATCTATTATGTTTTATATTCTCCTATATAAAGTAAAATTTCTCCTTTTTATTTTTAAAACAGATCCTTTATTTAGTTCATGGAATATATTACTAATCTATTGCTGCATAACAACTCACTCCAAAATGTAGCATAAATAACACATATGTATCACTTCCTGATTTGTGTGGTTCAGGAATCTGGGCATGGTTTAGCTGAGTCTTCTCCTTCAGTCTTTCATAATACTGCAAATATTATTTAGGGTTAGATTCTCATCTGAAGGCTCAGCTGGGAAGGATCCATTTCTAAGCTCATTTTTGTGCATTTTGTAGAATTTAGTTCCTACAGGGTTGTTGGAATAAGGGCTTCAATTCTTTGTAGGTTGTTGCCTGGAGGCTCCTCTTGATTCCTTGCCATTAGGGCTTCTATAACATGATGATTTTTTTCTTCAATTAAAGCCAGCAAAAGAGAGAGGCCGCTAGCAAGAGAGAAGTAACCCTTTTATATATGTTAATTATAGAAGTGTGTCATACCATCACATGAGTCAGATTAGAAACAGTAGTTTGTGCCCACAATCAAGGGCACATTCAAGGGGAGGGGATTATATGAGTGTGAATATAAGGAGACAGAGATCACTGGAGGCTATCTTAGAGGTGTCATGCCTCAGAAAGATTGGATCAAAATATAGGTGTGAGCTGCAAATGGGTAGCAGCTGTACTACAGCCCCAGTGAGGAGTGGTCTTGACAGACAGTGGATAGGGAAAATCATTTCAATGGATAGAGGTTTGGATGGTGTACCTGGTCAACCAGTTTATGTGGAAGGAGAAGTGACCTCAGATTGGATTATATAGACTCATATACGTATTCACATACATAGGTATGTATATCCTCATATAGATTATATACATATAGATATGTATAGGGCCAGTGGCAAATGGCGTGGCCAGCTGTTTAGGAATCTGGAAGGAAAAGACTGGAAAATTGAAGACAGAGCGGTCTGGGGGCAGGGGCATTTGGTTGTACATACGAAAGTAGGTATGAAGTTTGAAAATTATCATGTCAAACGTTAATGCCAATCAGAGAGCATCCACAAAGTGAGAAGCACCAAAGAATAAAGTAGATAAAGAGACTTGGCTATAAGCCAGAATTTGTCATCAGCCATCCTGGTGATGGCATAATGGACACATGCGTGAACCAGCATGGTGAAAGGATACAGGCTACACATGAGTCCATCAGCATGGGCTCCAACTTACTGAGACTGGTCTACCTAGTATTGCCAGAAAATGGCTACCCTCTCAGTGAAAGAGGCCAATACTAATCTTTTCACTTGATCTATCATCAATTTAAATTTTGAATACTTGCTTTTCTCTCTATTATATTCGTCAAAATCTTTTCTATTTATCTCCTGATGCTAAGATAGTGAAATGATTGACAGCTTTGATAGCATTGTTTTCTCAGCTGAAAGAAGTTTCTTATTACTCATATCCCACAATACACTGTGTTACAATCCAGTAAGTAAAAAGATCTAAACTCCCCAACAAAAGGTCTTTTGAAATTATCTTAATTATTTGTGAACAGAGTGGCTAATTGTTTATAGTTTAAGCATGATCTATAATCAGGGAAAAAAATCCATTAAGATGTCTGGGGTCACTTACATGCCTGTGCTTGGGAAGAAAACTCTGTTGGGACTGGACTGTCCAAGGTGGCTATACAGACACATACAGACACAGACAGACAGACACGCACACTGGGGGATTGGCATTGACTGTTGGCTAAGGTAACTCAGTTCTCCATGTGGCCTCTCCAAGGGGTCTTTCATCATTCAATATTCTAGCCTGAGATTATTCCATCATACTATTAGTCAAAGGAAGTCACAAGGCTAGTCTACATTTATAGGGAGGGGATATAGCTTTTACCCCTTGATGGGAAGAGCAGTAAAACTATATCACTATAGCTTTTACCCCTTGATGGGAAGAGCAGTAAAACTATACCACTCAAGGGCAGATTCCATAGGAGGAATTATTGTATCCATTATTTGGAAATAATCTAGTAGAGTAAGGTTATAGAGAATGGCAGGATTTGCTATAACAGAGTTGTCAAGGAAAGGTTTGCCTGAGCAGATGAAATTAGACTAAGTTGAATGAAATGAAGGAATGAGTTATACCAATATAAGGGAAGAAAGAATATTCTTGCCAAGGGAGTATTGATTGCAAAAAACTTGAAGTGGGACAAAACCTGGTATGTTAGAGGAAATGCTACAGCTTCTTAGGATAATTCAGGGCAAGGAATAATTCTCCTGAACCATGGAGATACTTGTGAGAGTGGTAAGTTCTTTCATTTAATATGTATTTTAAACTGATAACTATAATGGATAGGATTTGCTTTTGGATTATATGTTGGTATGAAAAAAAGAATCAAAGGTGACTATAAGGTTTTGGACCTAAGTCTTGGCAAATAGTATTACTATTTAATAAGATGAGGTAGAGTTCCTTGGGGTGGAACAAATGTGTGTGAAAAAATAAAAATTCAGCCTTGAATTCCTTGCTTGAGATTCCTGTAAGTATCCAAGAGGACATGCTGAGTTGGAAATTAGATATGAGTCTGAAATTTAGTAGCTAGGATAGGGCTAGATTTAGAACTCAACATATGTGACTTTAAAAATATGGGATTTGATGAGATCACCCAGAAAGTAATTGTAAAAGGAGAAAAGGAGAGACTTGGGACTAAGTTCTGGAGCATTTCAGTATGCAGAGGTTAAGAAGAGGAGGAGGATCTAGTAAAGGCTGACAAAGGAAGTAACTGGTGCAGACTGCTGGCTAGAAAAGCAGTATAAATGAGAGCACACGAGGGAGGGGATTGCAAGCAGAAGGGAATTATCAGTGGGGACAAATGATACTGAGAAGTCAAGTCAGATGAAGACTGAGAGCTGACTGTTGGATATGTGTAAGACTTTGAACTTGAACAGAGCTTTCAGTGGAGGGTGCAGCTAAAAGAGAAAATGAAAACAGTGTATGTAAATAGTTACCAGTTTTTTTTTTTTTCTTTTCTGAAAATGGGAGCAAAGAAATGGGGCGTGGTTTTGTTGCTGGGAATGATCTGCAGGGAGGAAAAAATGATGCAAGAGAGTGGATGATGGCAAGAAGCAGTGCCTGAAATTTTAAGAGAAATGAGAACAAATACTCAAGCAGACCAGTGGGTCTCAGGGATAAAGACTTTGTATCCACTTTAATAAAATGAAAAGTATAGTTTGGGCTTAGAGACATATAAGTTGATAGATTTAATGGTGAAAGATACAAAATTTCTTCTTGAAATTTTTATGCTAGGTAAAAATCAAGGTGATCAGCCGAGCAAGGAAGTAGTATAGGATTTTGAAATTTTGAGAAAAGGGATGAAATAATTATTTTGGGGGAATGAAATATGAAGTGAATAAAATAAGTAGTACAGTCAGCAGGCCTCACTAAGGGACCATTTGAGGTTTGTGGTAATAAATGTAAGTCAGCCAGTTTAATGTTTGGTTTTCTATAGCTGTGTGCAGTTACCTAGCTGTAACTAAGTAACTAGCAGGAGTCGAAGGGGTAGATTTTCACAGTTGAAGTTTAAACGGGTGAAATGAAATGAAGGCAGGATAAGGGAGATGAAAACCCCAAAGATATGCAAAGAGTAGATAAAATGATGAATCATGGAATGTAAGCTAGGTAAAGGAGGTGGGAGAAATCAAGAGGGTATTGGGAAGTGAAAAGAGGTGGAGCTATCCAACTTAAAATCCTGATGGAATGGGACTTGCAATGCTGTGAGAATCCACAGTTAACTTCAGAACTCTGAAGTTGTGGCACTCCTTGGAGGGGGACTACCATGAAAAATGACTGTGGCAGCAGAAACCAAAGGTGGCAAGGGTCCTGGGTTAGGAATGGGATGGAGAAGTCTCAATTACCAGGATTAAATATCCTTCCAGCCTAAATAAGTAAAAGAGTAACAATGTAATTTTAAGAACCCAATGTAGAATTTTTTACACATCTAAATACATATGTGTGTACATTTCTGAGAAGGGCGGTGGAATTTTGAAAGGGTTTGAAGGAGTTTCCCCTTTTAAAAATATTCATCTTCATGTATGCTGTAATTTATGCAATTAAAAATAATTTTAATTAAAAATCACAAAAGAAACAAAGCTTTACTGGCTATATAATGAGTACAATTTGCTACAAAGCATTAAGATATCTAAAGAAAAAATGTCTTTTGATGTGATTTGGTTAATCATGGGAGTCTTTAAAAAAAATAAAGTCATGGAGGCATATTTGGCAATTTCTGTCCAAGCATTGCCCTGGAGAAAAGGACACTTAGCCAACAGACTTTGAGTATATTGACTTCTTTGGCAAGCCTATCCCTATTTTAAGATGAATTCATCAGCTGTCTGAGCCTAATGCCATTAAAATTTGGCTTCATCTAACTTCTTTGTTTTGATTCCACATTTAATAAACAACCTTCTGATTATTATTTGTCTTTCCATGTGTGCGCCTACAAGGACAAAATGTGTTGCTCGTATGAGCTTCAAGTAGTTTAGTCCCTGTAACAATTATTTCACAATGTAAATTAAGTCACATTCTGGTTTTATTTATCTACCTCAGGAGCTTGGATAATGTGCACTCCTTCTTGAGAAGTGGATTTACTTTTGGAATGCTGACAAAACTAAGTTACTAGGCATGTGAGGCTGCAGGCCAATTCTTGGGCCATAGTGAGTCTACTCAGGTAAAGAATATCACTGTGAGGCCTCCTGGGAGGCAGCCAGGCTTTACCCTGGCAAGCTCCCCTGCAATCACTGTGGATCTCAACTACACTTGGAACCCTGGCTCACATTTTGCCTCTTCTGTGACGCCTTCTGTGGGCCCTCCATCCACTTTCAGCTGTCTGAGAGTGTGTTTTTTGGATCACACAATCTGCTGGACTCACAGAGAGGCTTCCCTGCTCAAAAGTAAAAGTACCTTAGGAGTCACTTTAGATTTCTTCTTATAGGAAGGCTATATGACTGACTGGTATGGCCTTAGAATTGCCCAAGCAAGTTATGTCTTTGTACTCTCAGTCCAGAAGGGAAGGCTTTAACCACATTCTTCTTCAAATATAGTATTCCAGGATTCTTACAGACCCTGCGTGTGAATTTTCCTAGAGTCCATTTTTGTGCTGAGGTAGAATGGTCTTGGACATGGGCAAGAATGCACATAAGGACTTTTGAGGTTAATGAAAATAGAAATTTTGATTCCTAGTATATCCTAAAAGGCTAAAATGAAAATATGTGCCATTCAGTTCTCAATGAAAGTACAGCTATGGTAGTAAAAGTAATCACTTATGTCATTGTATATACAGGTCAGGGTGGCAATATAATTTATCATTTAACTAGCACACTTTGGAGAATGAAAGTATACAATATTATTCCAGGGGAACTGGTATAGATTAGGACTGTCCTAAGTAAACAAAGTTGTATGGTTACCCTATGCATAGGCTGGACTGGTAATGAGCCAGTGCAGGCCAGTACAGCCATACTGTTTAATAGCCATCATATGCTACAGTTGGTCAGTGCCTTATTTTAATGTCATGTGCTGTGTTATTTGAAAAATACTTTAAAAATATCACCCTGGCATATAAGGATAAAAAAATTTATAATAAAAAAATTTATACCTGAAAGCTTGCTTAAGTAGAGAATAAAGTTTAGGGAAGATTATTCTAAGCAATGAAGTACAGGAAAAATAAAGTTTATTAATAAGAAAAGATCTCCTTTGATTATAAAAAATATAATATTTTATAATATTTTTAATTACCAGGAGAAGGATGATATTACACAGAGAGGTTATATTGAAAATATGATACTTTAGGGGAAGGGCCTTTTTGTTCATTTATATGTATATATATTATTCTCAAGGTAAAAGAATATTTTAATGAGTTTCTAAAATAGTATCATATCACAAGCATATTCCATGTAACTTATCATCTTCCTAGTCATATTTTTAAACAGTTAACATAGAATTTCATCAAGAAAGCCATAATGAAATCAGGTACTCCGTTATTCCTTTAATCTTGAGGATTTTTCCCCTATATTTTGCTATTATTAATAACAAAATAGTTTTTGCTAAGATAGTGTCCTCATAGTAAATTTATAAAAATGGATTTAATGAGTAAAATGAATAAAAACATTTCAGGCTCAATACACATTGTAAAAATGTCTGCAGTTGTATATAGAAATAAAGATCACTTTTAAAAAGCTACAGATCTCAGTTTTAATAACAAGTTCATTCTTTGTGGTAAACTTAGAGAAATTTCTTTTATAAGGAGATGTTTGCTTTTTGGTGTAATAATTTTAGGTTATGCCTATGCACCAGATTTCTCATAAATAAACTGCTTTTATTTAAAGTTTTAATGAAAACAGTACATACATATTGCCTAAATTAAGCAGACACTGATTTGTTTAAACCTTATTATTTATAAATTATGATTTTGTAAATATCATTTACAAAGGAGTTATATATTGAATAATACTTCCTTTATTATACAACTTATTTTCCTTGAAATAATAATTCTTACTTTACTTTCATTTTCTATGTATCTTTCACTGACTCATCCCCAAACACTGCTAGAAGTATACATTTCCATCATTATATTCAAATACATTCATTTATCTATAAGACATTATTTTACTGGTCAGGAAACAAATCTGCTTTCTGTCCTGAAGGGAGACACTCTCTCTGTCTTCCAAGGTCATTTGCTACTTAAACACCCTTGAAAGACAGTCATACAGAAATGTGAGACCCATGGAGAAATGTCTGTCACTAATGTACTTGAGTCTTTCTATTCTTTTCCACTGGTCTGATTGTCTGTTCATGTTAGTATCACATCCTTTTAATTCTAGAGACATCCTAGTGTGTTTTAATATCTTACCTTCATAGATTTTCCTTTTTAGGGTTTGCCTGACTATTCTTACATTTATAAATTTAGAGATAAATGATAATATTAGATATTGACTCATCCCACCCAAGAACGATAGATACCTTTCTTCTTGTTCAAATTTACACTTTATCTTTCAGTATAAATTTTGTATAAATTTGTATAAATTTTTCTCATATTGTTTTATAAATTTCTTGTACATTTCCTGTTTATTTTAAAATATATAGCTTTTTGCATTATTATTCTACTTTATGCAATTTGATTATTTGCATATATGAATATTATTTATGTATATTAATATTTTATTCTACTTCCTTATTGAATTTTTATTGTTTGAGCTAGTTTTATCACTGATTTTTTTTCTGGGTCTTCCAGGATTACTGTAATATAATTTTCTTTTTTTTCTTTAACAATTCTTTCCCTCTAATTGATTCCTCTTGTTTAAATGCATTCAGTATCTCTAATACAGTGTTGAAGATAACAACCTTGCCCTTTTCCTTATTTTAGAAGAAATGCCTTTACTATTTTCTCACTAAATAAGATGTTGACTTTAGGACTAAGTTAAATTTTATGTAAAAAAAAAACAATCCCTATTTTCTTGAGTTTCTTTTTTTTTTTTAATCAAGGATGGATCAATATTTTTTTGGATCCCTCTTCTAGAGTAATGGAAATGAAAGCAAAAATAATCAAATGGGATTTAATTAAACTCACAAGCTTTTGTACAGCAAAGGAAACCATAAACAAAATGAAAAGACAACCTAGGATTGGGAGAAAATATTTGCAAACAATGCACTGAGAAAGAATTAATTTCCAAAATATACAACAGCTCATACAGCTTAGTATCAAAAAAACCAAACAACCCAATCAAAAAATGGGCAGAAGACCTAAATAGACATTTCTACAAAAAAGAAATACAAATGGCCAAAAGGTACATGAAGAGGTTCAATATCACTGATTATTAGAGAAATGCAAATCAAAACTACAATGATATATCACCTCACACCAGTCAGAATGACCATCATCAAAAAGTCTACAAATAATAAATGCTGGGGAGGGTGTGGAGAATAGGGAATCCTCCTACACTGTTTGTAGGAATGTAAACTGATGCAGCCACTATGGAGAAATGTATGGAGGTTCCTTAAAAAACTAAAAATAGAGTTGCCACCTGATCCAGCAATCCCACTCCTGGGCATATATCTGGAGAAAACTAATTCAAAAAGATACATGCACCTCAGTATTCATAGCAGCACTATATAAAATAGATGTGTGTGTGTGTGTGTGTACCATATGATAATGCTGTGTGGAATCTAAACAAAAAGATGATACAAAACAACTTACTTACAAGCCAGAAACAGACTCACAGACATAGAAAAGAAACTTATGGTTACCAAGGGAGAAGTGGTGGGTGGGGGATAAATTAGGAGTTTGGGATTAACATATAACACTGCTGTATATAAAATAGATAAACAACAAGGTCCTATACAGCACAGGGAACTATGTTCAATATTTTGTAATAACCTATAATGGAAAAGAATCTGAAAAAGAATGTGTATGTATATGTATAACTGAATCACTGTGCTGTACACCTGAAACTAACACAACATTGTAAATCAACTATATGTCAATTAAAAAAAGAAAAAAAAGAATGGATTATGTAATATTTTAAAGGTTCTTTCAGCATTTATAAAAATAATAATACTTTTTTTCCTTCTTAGATCTATTTAGATGATTTATTATATTAATTCCTAATATTAAACTAATCTGTCTTTCCTTGAGAATATCCTGCTTGGTCATGTGGTGTTATTTTCTTAACACAATGTTGAATTCTGTTTGCTCATATTTTATTTAGCACTTCTGCACTGATATTCACAAGTAATATTTGTCTATAGTTTTCTTTTTGTACTGTGTTTGTAGGGCTTGCCTGTCAGTGTTAAACTAATTTGGTGAAAAGAATTTCCTTCATTTTTCAATGCTCTGAAATGATTTATAGATCACATGATTGTCTTTTCGTTGAAAGTTTAGAATTCCCCAGTGAAACTGTTTTTGTCTATTATTTATGCCGTATGTGTGTGTATAAAGTATTCCTGCTGTTCTACCTTACTTGTTGTGCTTTGTTTAAGCTTTGTATCTCCAATGGAGTCATTTTTGGTAATGGGTATTCCTCTAAAAAACTAGACATTTAATGTAGGTTTTCAGTTGTTTGCATGGATGTCTGAATATGTCTCATGAGTTTTTCCTGTTAAGAGTTTTTTTTGTTATTTTGTGTATTTGAAATTTTTCTATTTTTCTTGATCAAGTTAGCTAGTGGTTATATATTTATAATATTTCAATATTATATATTCCAAATACATTTATATCTTAATATATGTATTTATATATTATATACTATATTTATAAATTATATATTATATTATACTATATATTAATATATTATATATTGGAATATATATATTGGAATTTATATTTAGGATTCTGGTTAATTTGTTAGGTCTACTCCTTTTCTAGCCTCTATCATGAAAGATAAACACAGAAACTATGATTTCCTTTCTTACGTTTTTTGGTTTTGTTTGCTGTTCTTTAGTTTTTTGAAGTGAGAATTTAATACATTTACTTGAATTATTTTATTTTTATTTATTTGTGTATATCTTATAATTCTGGGTTTGTTTTTTGGGAGGTAGATAATTAGTTTTATTTATTAACTTATTTTTAGAGGAGATACTGGGGATTAAACCCAGGACCTTGCGCATGCTAGGCAAGCACTCTACCACCTGAGCTATATCCTCCTCCCATATATCCCATAATTCTGATCACTGCTTAAATGTATCTGTATAAGAAGTGCTTTATTATCATTATTTTTTAGAAGTTGTGTAATTTTAGTTTGTATTTTTCTTTTCACAAGAGCTATTTATTAGGTGTATGAAAACTTTCCATTTGGAAGGGTCTTTTATTATTTGATTTTGTTAATAATGCCTAGTCTCATTGCACTGAGATAAGAGTGTGGTTTACTTCTCCTTTATGAAGCTTACTGATGTTCTTTGTGACCCAATTTATAGTCAATTTTTGTAAATGTTCCATGGAATTTGAGCCTGAGGGGTGTTCTCTTACTACTGGGATGTAAAGTTGATAAATATTGATGAGCTCTCAGTGATTATGTTGTCTATGTTGTCAATATCCTAACCTGTTTTTTGGCCCTTTGATCTGTCTTGCACTGAGAGTGATATGATTAATTCTCTCCATTGATTACCATGTTTCTATCATGTCTCTCTATATCTTCTATTTTTCCATCAAAAATGTGTTTTCTGTATTATTTGGTATATAGGTATTTATAGTTATTATATCTTCATCGTGAACTACAGTTTTTAGTATTAAAGAGTAACATTGTCATATTCAGGCTTGAATTCTACTTTCATCACTAACCGTGTTTTTCTACTGCTTTTATTTGCCAGGTGTAACTGTGCCCACGTCTTTATGTTCAACCTTTGTTTTATGCCTGTTTCTTGTATACAGCTTATACTTTATCTTTGTGAACTAAATTTAAATTACTTTGTCTTCTAATAGGTGAATTAAGCCATTCACTTTAATATGACTGATGTGTGTGTTTTCAAGTCTGTCATAATATTGTATAATTTATTATGTTTCTTTTTCCTGTAAGATGTATAGTCTTACTGTTAATACTCTTTTTAGTTTTTTTATGTTTAGGAAGGTTTTCATTTTTGTTCTAATGTTTACCTTTATACTGTAACTTTTAAAAATGTCTTTAGTTTCCTATTTTCTTATTTAAAATTTATAGTGTCAGTTCTTTCTTTTTTTAATTGAAGTTAGTTTACAATGTTGTGTCAATTTCTGGGATGCAGCATAATGTTTCAGTCATACATATACATCCATACATTCTTTTTCATGTTCTTTTTCATTATAGGTTACCATAAGATATTGAATATAGTTCCCTGTGCTATACAGTAGTTGTTTATTTCATGTCAGTTCTTAGGCTCTTCACACCCACATACTGCCTATACATCAGTCGATGAGCTTATTTGTTTCCTTGTCTTCCCTTTTTATTTTTTTTTATTTTTCACACAAGACATATAATCTTCTACCCATGGCTATGCCTTTATTTTAGCCCTAGATCTATAATTATAAATATTAAAATGCCTACTATCTTTTTGTTAATGTTATTCCCAGTTATAAGTTTGGGAAGATGCTCATCCTCCAAAAATGCTTTAAGTATGGCTCGTGGGTGTAGGTTTCCTAAGTTTCTGTTATACTTAATATTTAATAGGCAGCTTGGATAATATAAAATCCTTGGTTCACACTTTCTTTCATTGATATTTTAAAAAATATGCTGTTCCATTGTTGCCTTGCTGTGGTGGCTGCATTTGAGAAATCTTAAACTAGTCTAATTCTTTTGCCCTTTTGTAATTTGTTTGATCTTTGGCTTGGAGAACTTGAGAAATTTTTTTTCCTTATCACTGAAGTCTAAAAGTTTTACCAGACTGTATCCTGTGGTTTATTGACCTGGATTAATTTTCTCTTGTGGCTTGTGTCTTATTTTCAGGTCTTTTTTATTTGTTGAAAAATTTTAAAGCTATATCAACTATAGCTTTAAATATTAGTGTTGTTATGTTGATTTGTTATTTGTTTTCTTTCAGAGACTTCAATTATACTTATGAAATTCTTTACCTTCTATTTTCAGTATTTTGACCATTTTTTCTGCCTTTTTTTAATCTTATTTTTATTTTTTTGATTTTCTTTTTGAATTGCTTTTCTTTAATTCCTCTTATTCCCTACTTTCCCTTAGGTGTCCTGTAACTTAGTCTGCATTTCTAAGAACATTTTATCCTTTTCCATTTTTTCCTAGATTCAGTCAACATTGTTTTTCTTTCTTTCTGTTTTATGTTTATTTTTGTTATTAATTATTGAAGTTTCGATTCAAAGATTTTTTGTTGTTGTTTGCGTGCTTCTCAAAGTGCTTGTCTGAGTATACTTCTCAATTTGAATTATTGTCTTACAGCTTTTTTTCTCTTTCAAAGGGTTTTCATCATTTTGAAGCCTGTTCAAATTGTCTAATTGTTTTCTCCTGTTCATTTTGTAGTTTTGGGATAATTTACAAGATTCCTAGGTCAGTGGTTTCCTTTTCTCTTGATGGAGCAAAATTTAGTTTCTTTAGTTAATTTTTCATTTTGTGGTGATGGGGGCAGGGACTGTGTGTCTTCCATGTTTTGGAGTCTCCTATTTTGTCTTGCAGACCCCTAAATTTTCTCTTCTTACTATCTTCCCCTTTATCATATAATTGCCGAAGCATGCTTCACCCTTTCTTCTCTGTATTTTTCTTTTACAGAAACTATATCTTTCCAACATTGCAAGTTCAAATCATTCATACATTTGAATGTTTTCTGTATCAAAATTACTTCCACATTAGCAGAATAACTTCTTAATAGTTTAACACTTAACATGAACTTTCTCTGACAGTGGTGTTCGAATCAGTCTTAGGCCTCTTACAAGTTCCACGCTTCTCTCTGTCCCTAGAGTTTTCCCAAACATGCCCTTGTTCATCACAGAGGCTTATGATAGGAGCCTGTGTATCACTCATCAGAATTTGGAGTGTTTTACCTTTAAAAGATTTTTTTAGTTATTTTTAAGTTTGGATTTTTTTCTTTTGTTTATGTGAAGGGCATGATTTTATGTAGTTTTATCTGTTCATTTTTCTGTTATGTATTATTTTAGAGGAATACATGGGGGAGGGAACAAAGATGTAGGCAGCAGCCATTATTTTAGGCTACTAAAATTGTCCCCATTGCTTTTAAAGTAGACTTAAAATCCTATTAACTTTTCCTCCTTTCTCTTTATCTGCCACTTCAGGAGGTATCTATTGTCTCAAATCCTAAACTTTCTGCAGTACATGTAAAAGTTTGTTCTTGCCATTCCTCACAGCCAAATTAAAATTCAGATATTTTTGACTAATTCATTTATCATTTGACTAAGTTATTGATATGTTTTCCAGGTACCAAAATTTTGTTATTAACTCCTCTCGTTTTCCTCACCTTTGAGTATTTGTGCCTTTTGAAAAATATTCACTTTTACACCTGTAAATTTTATACTAGTCAGTTTAATGGAGGGAGCAAGTGTTAATGCATGTTTTTAATCCACAATCTTTATCCAGCAGTTGAAGATGTACTCATGTGAGACACAGCTAAGGCTTTTCGGGAAAATATATCCTTGTTATTTATTCTGAGGATGTTATTAATATTTGGGAGTTATGTGTTTTAGGAAGAAAAGAGAACTAGGATAATAATTCTCCATTTGTTTGGTAAATAAAAACTCCCTATGGACATTTAACTTAAAAAGTAGAACTTTATATACTATTTCTGCAGTTTCTGATTCAGTAGGTCTGAGTTAAGACCTTAAGTTTTATATTTTAAACAATAATCCCAGGTTAATTCTGGCTATTGTTTCAGGCACTCCACTTGAGACACACGAAGCTATGGATAGACTTTTTAACAAAAAAGAAGGCTGTATCTGTGTGTCTGTGAAATTTCTTGATAACTGAAATAGATATTAGTGGCATTTATATATATATGTAATCTATTATATATTTATTTATACATATTTTATATATAATAGATTACACATATATGTTTTAAAAAAACTTTATTTTCTGTCAACCTTCCATTTTGTGTGTAAGAGTCTGGGAGAACAGCTTAAGACCACTCAGTGGTGCTTCTTACCGGTTCACGGCCCAGAGATGCCGGGCTGCAAACAGCCCTCAGTGGGGGCTGAGGCTCCATCTTCAGCAGGGAACCGCTGGGCGGGCACAGAGGGCACCTGTGCCTGCGGACCCATCTGTGACCTCAGGGGGAGTAGCAGCAAGTCTGGGAGCCGGAACCGTCCATTCACCCTGAAATTCCCCCTCGGTCTCAGCCCTCTCAGCAGCAGCCTACTCTTCCTTTCCGTCTCTTCAGGATCTCTGTGGAAACAGAGGTCGGGCTGAGCGCTGAGGCGAGGCGAGTTGAGTTCGCGGGAGACGGTGCCGCGCATGCGCAGAACGTCCCGGGCCAGCGTCAGACCCACCGAGTGTGCGCCCGGGTTATTGTGAGGCGATGATGGCTGCTTCCATACTGGGCGCAAGGAGAGTGTGTGTCACAGAGCAACAGTGGCCTGGTTAACAGAAGATCCCTCTGTGAGAGGCTGGTGGTCAGCCTGGAATCAGTAGCCACCGGAGGCTGTGGCTCCGGGAAGACGGCCCGGATCTTGTTAGCGAAGGTTCCAGGAGTGAGGCGGCCAGCAAGAGCAGTGGCCCCCGAGGCAGCAGCAAACTCCAGCACAGCTCGTTGGCCTGGAGGATACGACGCTGGCATCAGCTGGGTTTTCAATGGCATGAGCTGCCGGAAGAAGCTTCTCCCCTGTTGTCTTCAGATTTACAAGGTAGCTGCCATCATTTCTCCTTTGGTAGATGATTGTTACATTTAGAAATCAAGGTTGGTGCCACCTAAGTGGGTTCCTGGTGCAAGAACTTTGAGGACATCCTTGTCCTTTATTTGCAGGACATCAAGAACTCAGGACACTGTGAAAGTTTCCCTTTGAGTTGTTATGGGAATCCAGAACAACGCCTTCTGGGCGCCTTTCTGGGTCGCATGGAAAGCCTTGGTGGCATTACTCTTGAGAGGCTTGGTTGTGGCAGTTTTACTTTTGTTTATCAATATTCACTCCTCCTCTACTTCTGGAACTGAAAAGGATTATACTTATACAGACTCTTAGTATTACATGTGCCCTGTAGCAAAATAATAATAGCAAAGTTAATGAGGTTAGAATAAGGGTAATATTGTCTAGTTCACTTGTTTGTTAATTTTTATAACACACTAGGCTCTGTGAAGTTGCTCAAAAGCATAAAAAAAAAATCTCCATTAGTATTGTCCCTGGAGGGTACCATGTGCAAGACAGCTCTAGAAAAATTAGCACTTTGAATTTTGAGTATTTGTTCTTTTGACTTTTGATTTGCAGTTTATACTTGAAACCATTCATTGGTTTCTATGTCTGTGGTGTTTTACTTTGTATAGTATTTCTCCTATAGCAGTCGTGGAGTCTCCCTATAAATTTTTGTTGTGGCTGCTCTGGATGATGAATGACAGTTTGTTTGAGGTGACCCCCAAGTTTTTATTTCCCTAGTAAATGTGAGATGTGCTACACAGCTTATATGTTATAGTATGTCCATTCCAACATCTTCAAAACTTGCTGAAGCTCTTAGTCAGCTCTGGCTGCTGTAATAACAAAGTACCAGAAACTGATTGGCTCATGAACAACAGAAATTTGTTTCTCATAGTCCTGAAGGCTGCAAATCCAACATAAAGTGCCAGCATCATTGAATTCTAGTAAGGACTTTTTTCCAAGTTGCAGTCCGTTAACTTCTTGTATCCTCGCATCGCAGAAAGAGAGAGAGCTAGCTTTCTGGGCATCTTTTATAAGGGCACCAATCCTATTCATGGAGGCTTCATTCTATGACCTAATTACCTTTCAAAGACCCCCTCTAAATAAGTTCACCTTGGCATTAGGGTTTCAACACATACATTTTGAGGAACACAAAACATTCATTCTATTGCAAGATCTATTCAGACATTTTTGCTTGATGAAATAATAAACAGATATGTCACTAGGAACAATGATTTGCTTTTCCCTAATATAAAAGTAAAACATAGTCTTTGTAGTTTATTCAATAATTACAAAAAGAATAAGATAAATGAAAAGTGTACTTTTCAAAGATGAAAGACAATTGCTCTAGAAATTAATATAGTGTCTTGAAAACCAGCTATTTGAACTCAGAATAAATTTTATTGAAGTTCATCTGTATATAAAAATACAAATTAGTTACTCTTGGCAGGAAATGACTTTGAATATTCTAATAGTTCTTATAGCAGCTACACTTTTGTACCCAATTAAGTCTGTTTTGTTTAATAGCTTTTATTGAGAACACATTATTTGCCAGACACTGTTTCGACGCTCTGCATGTAGAAACTTAGTTAATGCTTATTACAATGCTGCGATGTAAGTGCTATTATTATCATAATTCTAGAGATAAATAACCTGAAGTACACGAAAATAATTTGTCTCTGATTGCTTAATTAATAATTGGAAGAACTAAGATTTTTGCCTTGTATCTTCTTCAGAGCTTTTATATTAACCATTACACTATGGTAATTTCTTTAACTTGTGGCAAATGGTAACATGCATCCATATATCTGAGATGATTCAGAGTTTCTAGAATGGGGCTTTTCACACAAAGCCCATGTAATACTTGCTGTGTCCTTATGTTTAAACAATGCAGGACACACTCATACTTGTTACTAAGCAAAAGTCACATAGCAAAAAAGAAAAATATATTTTGTCTCCTTTATTTGGGTGAATTTAAAACAAGTAGCATTTTGTTCACCCAGAAAGACAGAAAATTAGAAATTATATAAAATTAGGAAGCGACAATTATATACTGGTATAGCCCATCTTAGCCTATTTTCAAAGTCATAAAGATTTTACCCAGAGAGGATAATACTATTCTCAGGGACACCGTGCTCTATCCTTTGTGTGTGTTACTACATATGCTTTCCTCACTATTCCTAACAGTTCTCAAGAGATACACTTCTATAAACTGTGAAGCAAACATTACCCATTGTGTGATGTGGAGATGGGCAGCAGTCAGGCCTTGATTATGTTTCACAGTGTATTACTTTGGATTAAAGTGGAAAAAATCCAGATGGATGATATTAATGTGTCTTGGGTGATTTTTCACTTTTTGAATAGACGTCACTGACATGTAATATTGAAAGCCAGTTTTTGAAGGAAGCTTGGAACAACCTCTACCAAAGGGAGTTGTGCCATAGCTCGTTCACTCTCAGAGAACGTGGGCAATCACAGCATGTTCTATCTTACTGGTTTTTTTCGTTTGCTTGGGATGTAGGACCCCCTCCCCCAGCTTTATTGAAGTGTGATTGACAAATAAAAATTGTATATATTTAAAGTGCATAATGTGGTGATTGGATATACATTGCAAAATGATTACTACAATGAATCTAACACATTCATCACCTCATATAGAGACCATTTTTTTATGTACGTGGTAAGAACACTTAAGATCTTCTCTCTTAGCAAATTACAAGTATACAATACAGTATTAATTATATTCACCATGAAGTACAGTACATCCTTGGAACCTATGCATCTTAAAATGGAATGTTTTTACACTTTGACCAATATCTCTTCACTTCCCCCTCCCCCCAACCCCTGGCAACTACCATTCTACTCTTTAGTTCTATGAATTCAACTTTTTAAGATTCTTTATGTGAAATTATATAGTGTACAGGTAGTTTTTTAATATTTTATACTACTAAGTAAACTTATGAGGCAAATATATTAAAAACAGAAATTGGGCATTAAAATTTTTGAAGTAAGTATTTTGGATATGTAATTTTTCTCCTTATTTAAGCAATTGTCAAGTGGAAATTGAACCCTAGGTTAAAATATTTAAGATAGCAACTTGTAGAATTGCGTGGGCACCTCATATGGTAGTCAGTATCTTCTTTAAAGCTCTTCTTTTGGTGAGATATTTCTGAAGCTCTGGCTTCAAATGGGTTACAGGGATGGGTAAACATTATTGTAAGTGACAAGAACTCTTCTCAAATATAGGCTACCTCTTGTTCTTTGTGTACCCCCAGCATCTAATTCAGTACCTGGCACAGGGCAGGCAATTGATGCACGTTGGTAGAGTGAGTAAATTAAACAATAATAATATGAGCCTCTTTTGGATGGTTTAAGTTTTTTGTTTCCATGCAGGGACCCAGTTTTATTTTTCTATCTGTTGCAGTGTGTACTTATCTTTCCCACTGGTAAATGAAACTGTCTTAGACCTTACATTATCTAAATCTGACTTATTGGGGCCAAAAGCATGTACTAGAATTTTAACAGTATGGCATGAAGAAGTATGTGTTATCATTTGATAGAAATCCTTAAATTCCATAACAGAGTATCTGGATTAAATTTAATAAGCATTTGAGAGGGTAAAATCTAAATATTGTTTCTGAGTTTGCATGCAGAAGGGAGAATTAGTCCAGAGAGTACAGAAACAAAAAGGCAAACAAGAATGCCATCAGTAGATACATGTAAATTGTTTAACAAAGTGGAAAAGAAACATATATTGTAAGTGTATACATTTTCCTTGCAGTTAAATCAAGCCATGTCTTCTTCAAACCTACTTTAGAGATTCTGGGTGTAATGGTTTACCAGTCTTCACTGGAACCAAGACAAAAGCACAGTGACAATAATAGGTCAACCCATTGTGGACAGGGTAGGACTTTTTGTTGCTCAGAAGTACAGCATCCTCTGAGCAGAGAGCAATTTGTGGTGGAGCAAGTATTTAGTAAGTGGGGGTGAGAGGCCAACAAGAGGGACACCTCTTAATTTCTCCCTGTCTTTTTATAATTGTAAAGCCATAAATTCTTACCAATATTGAATTAGAATAACATTAAATGAAAACCAGGATAATATTAAATGAACACCAGAAAGTTCAGGCTTCCTGAAGCTGACCCTAGAAAGTGTAAAGGAAGCAAGAATGATCAGCAGTGTCAAACACAGGATGAGAAGAGAATGTTTTTGGCTATGTAGAGGTCTTCAGTATGTTTGCATTAAATAGTTTGAAGTACTGAGAATTTCTAGAACTCTGAGCATGCCATTATTTATTTTCTAGAGCAAAAGCACACCAGAAATCAAGCATAATGATTTTTCAATTGGTTATCTCTTTTTTTTTTGCATTATTTACCACTACTTCTTTCCATTTACATTTGATCATCACAAACTACCTGCTTACTACCCAAAATGTCCCCTCATTGTTTTGTTTATCAATTTTATGGAACATGTCCATAGAAAAAGTAAAGCTTGGTAAATGTGCTCTCTGAAGACCAATACTTTGGGTAATTATGTTTGTTCTAATGCATCATTCTTAAGTTTAAGAACTAATTCTCATTGTTGTGAATATACATTCTTATTTGTTTATGTTTAAAATCCTGTTTGACATGTTTTCTCATTGGCTTTTGAAAATATTGACAAATTCTCAACATACCTCATTTTGGACTCTCATGGATGAACTGCCCTCTTTCTCAGCAGTTAACAAAATCTACTCTTACTTGATCAGCCAAATTGGCCCTACTGCTGCCTCTTAACTCTGACTTTTAACAAGTGCCAAAACACTTTTGGGGAAAATCACAAGTGGGAGAAATATGAGCGTTTGTTGAGATTCTCTACTATCTTATTGGAATATTGTGTTTCTTGTCCCTTGTGAAGTAGAATTCTCACTTAAAAAATTTCCCCATGCAATAAGTTTTCAAAGGTCCCCGGAGAATCCCTGGGCAATTAAAACTGAGGACTCTGTTACAAAGTCTTCCTGAAGTCCAGGACCTTGCAGAATGTTTGGGTAAAGAATAACATGCTGAAGTACACATTTTTTGTTATTCAGAACAACAAAATCCACAAAAGCTGAAAGAAATTATAGTCTAAGCTTTTTTATATACATATGCAACTTTTTAAATGCAGGGATTATTTACCTTAGCAAACTAATTTTTAAAGAATGAAAGCAAATTACATTTTTAACATTCACTCCTGTGAAAGACTATTAACACTTTTATGGGCCCAGCTGTCAGCAACATGGAAATATTCCTATATTCATGTCTCTATTCTTAGTCATATTGGCGTGTTCTTTTGGTATTATAAAGCCATACAATGAAATCTAATAATAATAAAGTCCACTGTAAGAACAGCAAATGGAAGCCATTCAGATTATGAGCATTCTGCAAAGCAGTCCTATGAGGGAATGGTTGACTGAATAAAGTGAATACTTAGTACTTCTTCCATGTGGTACTGTAAGAATAAAAACTAGCAGATGGAAGTTAAAGATAGATGGAACTGAGTCCAATTTAAGGAATACATTTATTATACATGCTTTTATCCCTGGTGCCTAGAGTTGTATCTGGCAAATGAGAGTTGACAGGAAATGTTTGTTGTTGTAGATGATCAAAGTTGAATATTAAGCTTTCTATAAAAGGAATGAGCTCATTGTCACTGCATACATCAGGCAAAGGCTGTATAAACTTTGGTTGAAAATGTTGAAAGAATTCCTGCATTGGGAGTGATGTTGGACATGTTCCACTTCTTGGTTTCCTTCCATATCTGTGTGTTTATAATTCTATAAATTCGTATCCATATTAAATTGCCTTATTTTGGTGTCTCTACACTAAACGTAACTTACATTTCAAGGAAAATGTTTTCTTTTAACGTGAAAGGTTTTCCCTTGACTTTGTAGATTTGAAAGCTTAATTTAGACTTCTGTGTGTTCTTTTTTTTAAAAATTGAAATATAGTCAGTTTACATTGTTGTGACAATTTCTGGCATACAGCATGATGTTTCAGTCATACATATACATACATATATTCGTTTTCATATCCTTTTTTCAGCGTAGGTTACGACAAGATATTGCACATAGTTCCCTGTGCTATACAGAAGAAAATTGTTTATCTGTTTTATATACAGTAGTTAGTATCTGCAAATCTCGAACTTCCAATTTATCCCTTCCCACCCCCTTCCCCCACTGGTAACCATGAGTTTGTTTTCTATGTCTGTGAGTCTGTTTTTCTTTTGTAAATAAGTTCATTTGTGTCTTTCTTTTTTTTTAAGATTCCACATAAGAGTGATACCACTCATACTTTCTCTTCTCTCTGGCTTTCTGGCTTGCTTCACTTAGTATGACAATCTCCAGGTCCATCTATGTTGCTGCAAATGGCGTTACTTTATTCTTTTTGTGGCTGAATAGTATTCCATAGTATAAATATACCACAACTTCTTTATCCAGTCATCTGTCGATGGATATTTAAGTTGTTTCCATCTCTTGGCTGTTGTAAATAGTGCTGCTGTGAACATTGGGGTGCATTGCATAGTTTAGACTTCTAATGGACTATCTTAGAAATTCCCAGCCTCACTGATTCAAAAGGATCGCAACATCAAAATCACCAGTTTTAGACCATAAGATTCAAATAAGTTGTTTCCTTGCTAAGCCTCAATCTAAGTCATGTTTCTGTTATTAAGTACAAAATGTCCTTAATTCTAATGGGTTTTTTGACTTTCAACTCCATTTGTAGTTTCTGATCTGGTTCTGCCTTTGGTCAGTGATGTCAGGACCTTAATCTGATGCCACATGGAACAACAATAATGGTCTGTTTTGATTCTTACCTTAGCCCAATGTATACTTCATGCTTCCTTTCCTGGCTTTAGCAGTCCTTAATTCTCCACTAAACACAAGCACTCAATAAATATTTATTACTCTGTTTTTTCTGATAGAAGAGTAATTGTTGATGAGATAAAAGAAGGACATGAGGAAGGGAGTGGAATAGTGTGGAGTGAGACAGAGTTCTTCACCCCTACTCCTTTCTTGTGCTTTATTCTCAATGTATTGACCTCATCCTTCTGCTTACCTTCAGAAAATCTTTTATAAGGCCATTGAGACCACATACTCTTGGACATATAAATACCATATTAATGGTATTATAGAAATATAGTATATTCTTGAAGAAAACACTTGGCTGTTTCCAAGTCATATGACTTGCAATTTGCTAGGTTTTGTTCATTCCATATTTACAAGTGTGGGAAACTCAATTTCTACATGCTAGATGCCTGTGTATATTTTTTTCTTTTTTAAATATAGACTTAATTTTTTTAGAGCAGTTGTACGTTCACAGCAAAATTGAGTGGAAGATACAGAGATTTCTCTTATAGCCTCTGACCCTACACACGTGTATCCTTCCCCATTATCAATATCCTCCACTAAAGCAGTCCATTTGTTATGACGGATAAACCTACATTGATACATCATTATCATGCAATATACATTGTTTACATTGGGGTTCGTTCTTGGTGTCATACATTCTATGGATTTGGACAACTTTATAATGACAGGTATCTACCATTATAGAATCATATAGAATAGTTTCATTGCCATAAAAATCTTTTGTGTTCCACCTATTCATCTCTCCCTCTCTCAAAACCCCTGGTGACCTCTGATTTTTTTTTTTTTTTACTGTCTCCTTATTTTGCCTTTTCCAGAATGCCACATATTTGGAATCATGTATATAGCATTTTTTTTATTGGCTGCTTTTACTTAGTAATACACATTTATTTCCTCCATGTCTTTTTGTGAATTGATAACCCTTTTTTTTTTTTTTTTGGTTCTGAATATTAGAAATAACAGTTTATCCATTAACCTACTGAAGGACATCTTGGTTGTTTTCAAGTTTGGCAATTTTGAATAAAGCTTCTATAAACATATGTGTACAGATTTTTGTATGGAAATAAGTTTTTTAGCTCATTTGGAAAAAATGCCAAGAATAATTATATGATTAGAGAGTGTTTAGTTTTGTTAAAAAAAAAAAAGTGCCAAACTGTCTTCCATGCAAAGTGGAACATGCAAAATGGTTTCCACCAGCAATGAAAGAGGGTTTCCATTATTCCACATCCTTGCAATCATTTTATGGCATTAGTGTTCTGGATTTTGGACATTCTAATAGATGCATAGTAGTATCTTATTTTAATTTTCATTTCCCTAGTGACAGGTGTTATGGGACGTATTTTCATGTGCTTGTTTGCCATTGTATATCTTCTTTGGTAATGTGGCTGTTATGGTCTTTGGCCTGTTTTTCACTCAGGCTTGTTATTTACTTAGTGCTGAGTTCTTTGTATATTTAGATAACAGTCCTTTGTCAGATGGGTTTTTGCAAATATTTTCTCCCAAATGGCTTATTTTTTTCATTCTCTTAACAGTACCTTTCACAGAGGAGAAATTTTTAATTTTAACCAAGTCCAGCTTATTAATTTTTTTTCATGGATCCTTTTTTTGTTGTTGTATCTAAAAAGTATTGCTAAATCCAAGGTCATCTAGATTTTCTCCTATGTTTCTTCTAGGAATTTTATTGTTTCGTATTTTACGTTTAAGTCTGTGACCCATTTTGAATTATATTTTATGAAATGTCTGTGTCTAGTTTCTTTCTTTCTTTTTCTTTTTTTTTTTGCTTGTGGATATACAGTTGTTCCACCATCGTTTGTTGAAAAGACTATCTTTTTTTCCATTGTATGGCCTTTGCTCCTTTGTCACAGATCAGTTGACTGTATTTATGTGAGTATATTTTTAGGCTTTCTAGTATGTTCCATTGATCTATTTTTCCATTCTTTCAACAATACCACACTGTATTTTTGTAGTTTGTAGTAAGTCTTGCAGTCACATAGTTTCAATTTTCCAACTTTTTTATTCTCCTTCAATATTGTGTTGTCTATTCTAGGTCTTTTTCCTCTCCATATAAACTCAGAATCAGATAGTTCTTCTTCACAAAGTAACTTGTGGGATTTTGACTGGGATGGAGTTTGACCTATAGATTAAATTGAGAACAATTGATAGCTTGATAATATTGAGTCTCCCTATCCATAAAAATGGAATGCCTCTCCATTTATTTAGTATCCCTTAATTTATTTCATCAGAATTTTGTAGTTTTCCTTACAATGTATTTGTACGTTTTTGTTAGACTTAAACCTAAATATTTCATTTTGGAGAATGCTCATATAAATAGTATTTAATTTTAAGTTCTACCTGTTTACTGGTGTATAGGAAAGCAGTTTCTTTTTTTTTATAATTACCATTTTATTATTTTTAAAAACAAGACAATAGGCCCAAAATGGAATCACTTTTGCTGAGCCCTACATCACCAAAATGTAGTTGATTACAGTGCTGTGTTAGTTTCTGGTGTAGGGCAATACACACACACACACACACACACACAAATATACACACATATTCTTTTTCATATTCTTTTCTACTGTAGTTTATCCCAGGATATTGAATAAAGTTCCCTGTGCCATACAATAGGACCTTGTTCTTTATCTATTTTATATATAGTAATTTGTATCTGGTAATCCCAAACTCCTAATTTATCCCTTCCATTCCCTTCTCCATTTAATAATCATAAGGTTGTTTTCTATGTCTGTGAGTCTGTTACTGTTTTGTAAATAAGTTCACTTGTGTTATATTTTAGATTCTACATATAAGTGACATCATGCAGTATTTGTATGATTTCATTTAGTATGATAATCTCTAGATCCATCTATGTTGCTGCAAATGACATTATTTCATTCTTTTTTATGGCTGAGTAGTATTCCACTGTGTATATATACCACATCTTCTTTATCCATTCATCTGTCAATGGATATTTATGTTGCTTCCATGTCTTGGCTGTTATAAATAGTGCTGCTTTGAACATTGGGGTGCATATATCTTTTCAAATTAGAGTTTTCTTATAACATATGCCCAGGAGTGGGATTGCTGGATTTATATGGCAACTCTATTTTTAGTTTTGGAAGGAGCCTCCATACTGTTCTCCATAGTGGCTGCACCAATTTACATTCCCACCAAAGTTGTAAGGAGGGTACCCTTTTCTCCACATCCACTCTAGCATTCGTTATTTGTAGACTTTTTAGTGATGGCCATTCTGACTGGTGTTTATTGTAAATAGATTTGCATTTTTCTAATAGGTAACAATATTGAGCATCTATTCATGTGCCTGTTGGTCATTTGTATGTTTTCTTTGGCGAAATGTCTATTTAGGTCTTCTGCCCATTTTTTTGATTGGGTTGTTTGTTGTTGTTGTTGTTGTTATTGAGTTGTATGAGCTGTTTATGTATTTTGGAAATTAAGCCCTAGTTGGTTGTATCATCTGCAAATATTTTCCCCCAGTCTGTAAATTATCTTTTCATTTTGTTTATGGTTTCCTTTGATGTGCAAAAGCTTATAAGCTTGATTAGGTCCCATTTATTTATTTTTCCTTTCATTTCTATTGCATTGAGAGACTAACCTAAGAAAATATTGGTATGATATATGTCAAAGAACCTTTTGCCTGTGTTCTCTTCTAGGAGTTTTATGGTGTCATGTCTTATATTTAAGTCTTCAAGCCATTCTTGAGTTTATTTTTGTGTATGGTGTGAGTGTGTGTTCTAACATCACTGATTTACATGTGACAGTCCAGCTTTCCCAATACCACTTGCCAAAAAGATTGTCTGTTCTCTATTGTATATTCTTGCCTCTTTTGTCAAAGAGTAGTTATCTGTAAGAGTGTGGGTTTATTTCTGGGCTCTCTATTCTGTTCCATTGATCATATCTCTGTTTTGATTACTGTAGTTCTGTAGTATTGTATGAAATCGGGGAGGGTTATTCCTCCAGCTTCATTCTTTTTCTTGGTATTGCTTTGCCAATTCTGGATCTTTTATCATTCCACATACATTTTAGGATTATTTGTTCTAGTTGTATGAAAAATGTCATGGGTGATTTGACAGGGATTGCATTAAGTAGATTGCTTTGGGTATTATGGCCGTTTTAACAATATTCTTCCAATCCAACAGTATGGGATGTCTTTCCATTTTTTTTCCCTGATATTTCACTTTTAGTGTGAAGAAATGCAACATAAATCTGTATGTTAATCTTGTATGCTGCTACCTTGCTGAATTCATTTATCAGATCTAGTAGGTTTTTTTTTGTGGAGTCTTTAGAATTTTCTATATATAGTATCATGTCATCTGCATACAGTGACAATTTTACCTCTTCTCTTCCACTTTGGATCCTTTTTCTTTTTCTTGTCTGATTGCTGTGGCTAGGACTTCCACTACTATGTTGAATAAAGTGGTGAGAGTGAGTATTCTTGTCTTGTTCCAGATTTTAGCGGGAAGGCTTTCAATTTTCCACCAATGAGTATTATGTTGCCTCTGGGTTTGCCATAAATAGCTTTTATTATGTTGAGATATGTTCCCTATATATCTACTTTGGTAAGAATTTTTGTCATGAGCAGCAGTTGAATTTTGTCATATGCTTTTTCTGCCTCTATTGATATGATCTTGTGTGTTTTTTTTTTAGACTATTGATGTGATAGATTACATTAATTGATTTTTGCATATTAAACCAACTTTGCATACCTGGGTTAAATCTAACTCAGTCATACTGTCTAATCCTTTTTATACATTGTTAGATTTGAGTTGCTAATGTTTTGTTGAAGATTTTGCATCCATGTTCATGATAAATATTGTTTTATAGTTTTCTTGTAATGTCATTGTGTGATTTTTGTGCTTGAATAATGCTGGCCTCATAGATTGAGTTAAATATTCCCTCTGCTTTTATCGTTTGAAAGAAGTTATAGAGAATTAATGTAATCTCTTTCTTAAATGTTTGGTAGAATCTACCAGTGAACCCACTGGGCCAGATGTATTATTTTTTAGACAGATTTCACTGGTTTCAGTGTGCCTTAGTTGAAGCTGTGTAGAATTGGAGATTGGAAGACAAGTTAACAGCCATAGTACAAGTTGATGAAAATCTGTACTATGTTGCTAGTAATGGAAATAGGAGAGGGTACAAATTTAAAAGATGTTTAGGAGATAGATGACAGACAGTTGAGAATGTGAAATGAAGATGATGGAGAAAAAGAACTGGTCTAAATACCTGATTGGGCTAACAGATGGACTAACATGCTGTTGATCTTAATAAACAGTGAAGAATGAGAAAGCAGATTTTAGGGAGAAGATAATGAATTCAATTTTTGGCATACTGAGCTTGAGGTGTTTAAGGGACAATTAGATGGACACATCCAGAAGACTGTTATGCATATGGTTCTAGACCAGAGAACACATTCTTGTGTATAGTTATAGAAGTCAAAGAATACGTGGCAGTTGAAATCATTAGTGTGTGAACTGAGAAGAGAAAATGTGCAAGGTTGGCACCATGAGTAATGTTAAAAGTTAAAGGAAAATGTCATTGAAAAGGAGTAGTTGTGACAGTAGGAGAAGAAAGAAAAAGTAGTGTCACAGAAGCCATAAGTAACAAAGACATCTAGGAATTAGGAGTGATTAACATTATGAGATGCTATAGTCAGATCTAGGAACATAAAGGTTGAAAGGAATTCATTGGATTTATTATTTAAAAAATTATTGGTGTCTTTAACAAGAGATTGTTACAGTGGTGATGGAAGCCAAAGCATATTCTGAATATTCCATCAGCTAAGTGTAATAGAGTCCTGACAAATTCATAAAAAGATATAATTGTTTATCTTTCTTATTTCCCTGTTTCTTTTCGATGTCAGAGAACTAGAACTGCCAGAGGTACAGCTAGTGCTTTGGTGCAGGGTATCTTATCATTTATTACTATTTTTAAAAAATTAATAGCACATTATGTTACTGTACTTCTATTTTCCCAGCATAGGACTGAGACAGTAACTTTCATTTCTATTTCCAAGTGGCTAATAAATCTAAATTGGAAGTAGAAGCCAGGCATAATGCACAATTGTTTATTTCTATCTAAATGCATTTGATTTCTTAATTCACTTTGGTTTATACTTGGAGAATAGATTTTTTTCCCAATGAAAAGTGGTTGGTACTATTAACTTTATGTGACTGAAAGTATAAATAAGTCCAGATGAATTATTATAAGAAAAGAGATATTTTACCCAGTGACAATAATGGAATGTATTAGAAAGGTTTTAAGCAGAGTAATGTCTACTAATTGACTTTAAAATAAACCTATAAAATTATGAACAGGCAAAAATTGGTGAGTAAAAAAAGATGTTTGCAAGAATTTTTGGAAACCTCTTGATCTAATTCTTGGTCCTTGTAGATAAAAATTTCATTTTTATGTTTATGTCTGTTCTAAAATCTTTGTTACCCTAAATTTTAAATAAAAAACAGCGGTCATTAAAATTAAAATTTTTGAATGCTATAGACTACTATTTCTGATCATCAAGTGGTGACCAAATTCTCAGTTTTTAATTTAAATGTATTATTTTTCTTGCCCTCCATTATCCCAAATGTGCAAATATTATTTGATAAAATAATGTGATTAGGAATGCAAGGATATAAATTTGATTTGAATGATGGTTTTTTGTTTACTTGTTGTGAACTATATTTATTCATACTTTGTCTTAAAATTTTTCATCCTTTCTGTTTTATAAAAGTACTTTTACAGTTTTTAAAAAATATATTTTCAAAATAATGTCTCAAAGTTTTAAACTAATTAATGGATACTATTTTTCTTCACTAGAGTGTAGTTCAACTTTCATTATCAAATCTAGATCTTAACTTTGTCATCTTCCTCAGAATTTATTCCTTTCTATCCCTAGTGGACTTCGAAATACAGACATTTTGAGAACTGTTCTGCATATTATTCAACAGTCAGAATATGAGTTATGTTAGCAGATTTGGGTCTAATTTCAACAGTACAACTGAGATACTCTATTTTATATCTTGTTTCCTAATAGAGTTTCCATCTAGCAGTGAACAAAGAGAAAATAATAGATATCTTTTAGGAAGCAAAACAAAACAGTATTTTTCATTGGTCATTGGATGAGTGTCTCTTGGGTAATAATGGATGCAGATAATTTGTTAAAATTCAAAAGCAAAGAAAGCATACAGAGCAGTGATTTTTAATATTCAAATATGTTCTAAAATATTTTTTACAATTTTAATTGAATAGTTTGCCGCTACTGTAAGAACACATTTAATATTCTTTCCTTTTTAGGGTTTAATTATTAGTCAGGTGAATTAATATTTAATATTATAGAAAACCATTCAATTTTTAAAATATTTCTTAATTCTTAACATAATTGCTTTATTTGAGAAAATTAAAGTCAGTAAAATATGGGGTAAAACCTGAGCCTGGAGTAAAGCCGTATGATAGATTAATTATGTCTCGCAGATGATTTTCAGTTAACAAATGTTTACTGAGTATTTACTGTGTACTGTACTTCACTAAGTACAGAGTAAACCAAGAAACATGGTTTCATAATCTTTTCATAATATTATTTACTAGTGTCTTTTCATAATATTATTTACTAGTGTTTGGCCTAGGCAATTTATACATTTTAAATGCTAACATCTTTTTATATATAGATTGGGAGAAAGTTAAATTCACAAGATACAATAGATCTCAGCTGTTAATGTGTTTGGACTATATTCTACAGTTAAAGTAAAAAAGCTTTAGAGGATTGCTTTAGAGGAGTGCTACAAAAAGCTCCTCTCTTCTGTCTATTTCTGTAGTGATTTGAAAAGAACATAAGAAAGGAAAGGACTGAAAAAATAGATCAAGCAGCTTTTGAAGAACAAACAAAAAACCAATGAAATCAATGGCTGTTCTGACTGTCAGTGCTGCCCAAGGAAACTTCTTTCACCTACACTCAAAATAAGTAGTTCACTCCTGTTTGGGAATTTTATATACAGGTCATTTTACTACAGACCCACCATTGCATTGAATAGACAGTTGAAATTAGAAAAGCCAGAAAGCTTTTAAACAGTACTTACAATTCTAAGTAAATACCTTTGACTTTTTTGAAATGTGTTCTTTACAAATTCCCTTGCTTACAAATACTTTCTGAGAGATCTGCTGATGTAGTAGGAATATTTTTAAACAAAGAAGTCCAGGAAATCTAGAGTATTAAAAGTACAATCTCCCCAGCTCATGTTTATTTGCTTTCTTCTTTTGACGAGCTCTCAAAAGCACTCTTCTTACAGTACTAAATTTATTATGTTATATTTGTTGTCATGATCTGTTATTGAGGTGGCTAGGATCATTCTCAGTTTATTCATGAACTGTTTTTCTTTACCACAGGGTCAAGATAAAAGATACCAAATTGCATATATATTGCAATTAATTTTTTAAAAATTTTGGCCTTAAACTCCTAAGTCGAAGTCCTACCCTAAATGAGAGTGAATCATTATGGAGATTTTCTTAATTTGATTACAAGCAAAAGAAAATAACTTAAGATATCTTATCCAAAATCCAGTGGAATTTATTAAGAGGATACTGGACTATTTCATGGGATCCAAGGAAAATTTAAATAACTAGTCCTTAATAAGAGCAGAAAAGAGACAGTGCTGTGACTTTTAGCAGCCATAATAATAAACAGTTTCTAATGGAAGGGGTTTGTGGTGTGGACCTGGAAAGAACGCTAGAGATCCAAATGGTCTCTTTGCTCTCTGACCCAGAGCCTGTACTGCTAGCATACCAAGAAGCTCTGCAGGGTACTTGTCCTGCACGTCATTCTCTCTTTCATACTCGTACCATAAAATTGACACTCTAAAACTTATTACTATAAAGGTAAGAAACAAATCCAAAGGAAGAAAAGCAAAGGAACCTTGCCCAATGTCCAGAGTACAGACAGTTTAAGGTCTACACTCAGGCTTCTCCTAGATGGGTGCATCTTACTCATGAAAGGCTAGCCCTTGGCTCTATGACCCCTACACTATCCTTGGACTTGATCTATCTCAATTAACATCTCACTCCCAGGGAGAGTAGTGGGGATGTTGGTTTAGAAGGCCTTGATACCTCTTTGGATGCCAACTTAGTAAGGATTAAAATTTCCTGTTTTGAGAGGATGATAAAATGAAGTTTTTGGATTTTTTTTCCCACCACTGTTGCTTGATGATCTTCTCAGTTAATTTTTGTTTCCATTGAGGAGTTTATAAGCTTTCCAGCTCTACACAGCTCTTCCCCTTTAAATCACTTGGATGACACATGTGATGGCAACTAGCATCCCTACATTTTTGAAACAGAACCTCTTTCCTCCTATCATGTCCTAACTGCTTCGATCTAATCTTTTCCACCCTGACCTTATACCCAACCCTCATTTCTGCATTCATGTTTTATTTTGTCATTTACAATCAACTTCTGTTCTTTAGTTTTCCCTCTTGGTCTGCTTTTTTGACTTTGAACATTTTTTTTTTAAACTAAAGACTATGATGTGACTGAATTTAAAGTGTGTATCAGTTATTTCACATGTAAAAGATGTTGAAATTCTTGGAAAGCAAGAAAATAGCATGAAGTGATAGAAGATTGTCACTTGATATTTCTTATCTCTTCAGTTCTCCTTCCTAATATGCCTTTGAAGCCAGCATTTAAAAATAATTCTCTCGGAAGCCAACACCTACTTGTCTCTTTAAGAGAGGACAGAGAGAGGAAGGATTTTTTTTGAAAAATAGCATTCCAGGGTATTGTAAGGCTGTTAGGCTACTGAAGAGGATTTAAATCTTTAAAGTATCTAGGATGTAGTCTTTCCTTATTATTGTGGGAGAATATGCAAATATGCAGTTAAAATTTAAAAAGGTATAGGAATAATACAGTCAGTGAAGTCTCTGGCATTTTTAATAGTATTAAATATATGAAAATAGTATTTTGAAAAAGAATAAAGTTCATTTTCTAAGAGGAGAGTGTATGACCTCAATAATTAAGAAGTGCAAGTTTTTTGAAGTCCATCAACTTCAGGATAAAATACAAATTCCTTAACTTAATAAATGAGAGAGTGTAGTTGGCCATTGTCCAACATTTTTGGGGACACATTTATATATTGCAAGATGATTGACACTGTAGTGTTAACACTTCTGTCACATCACATAATTATTGTTTCTTTTTTGTAAGGAACAAAGATTTAATCTTAGTAAATTTGATTATAATGCAATATTGTTGTCTATAGATTCACTACACTGTGCCTTGCCCCACATCTTCAGCTTTGCTTCTGCCTTCTCCCACATCTCCCCTGTGCTTTCATAATTCCTGAATAGGTGTAGTTTCCTAAACTTTCTTCCTTCTGTACTTTTTGCAAATGTTAGTCTCATTGTCTCCCTCCAGCTCATTTTTAAAGATTGAACTCGGATGATTGCCACTCTGTGCAATTATAGCATTCTGTGTAATCCTCCATCTGATAACTTTCAAGCAATTTTTAAGCTCTTTTCTCCAATGCTAAGTGGGGAAACACATCTTTTATCCCTTTACCTATAATGCATCTAGTGCACGCTTTTTGCTCATAAAACATTTCTTCTATAAATAAATATATGAATGATAATTAGAGTTGAGAAATTCACATGAATAGAAACAACGCATATGTGCCCAATTAGGAGCTATTTCCTTTCTCTAGCAGATAAGGCCTTGCCTACCTTCTGTGACCTTATCTTGCACTTCTCTGAAATTTTCTCATGGGGAAAAAAAAACAGTACTATAAAAATGTTCTTGAATCAACACATTATTCATAAAAGAATGGCATTTAGAGTTTCACAAATTGAGATGTGTTTTGTCACACCCAGTGATATCAGCTAAGCTCACTTCTGATATCAGTGAGTTTACTATAGTTCATTTCTCTTCATGGATGGATTAACTTACGGTATTAAAGACTCATGAACAGCACAGACATTTTAGTTAAACACAGATGGGACAGGATCTGAGGGCCTCACATCAGTTAACAGAATTTGTATTCCTACAAACGAGTTTCAAATGGCCTTAGTAAAATTGGAATTTGCTTACAATAAAACCAGGAAGGAGACAGAAAATCCAGACAAATGTTTACAATGGACAAACTCCTCACTGTTAATAATCAGAGTTTTAAGTGTAATTTTTATTAAAAATTATTAGACATAGAAAATATCCCCGTGTCACGGAATTTTTCTTTCTAGTTAATCATTCTATCTACAAAAGAAAGTTAGAATTTTTGTTTCACATTAAGCTTTAACTGAAAAATGCATGTTCTCCATTTTTATTAGGAAAAAATTTCTCCCCTTCCAGGAATGGGCATTTTTGTTTGTTTGTTTGTTTGTTTGTTTGTATCTTTAACACTTTTACATCAGAAAAAATTAAACTGACAAAAGAGGAATTTTAGGCTCTTGGCAATTTTCCAGTTGTAATTTTCTTCACTCTGTTTTCGATGCATATTACCTAAATATTTCAATTTGCCTTCCATGAAGTCTTTCAGACTTCATCCATGAAGTCTCATGTGAATAGAAGAGATGCTTATATATTGTAAAAAGAAGGAAAAAAAAAACCAAACCTCAAACCAAGACAACTTCAAGAGCTAGGAAATCATTTCACTACAATATAAAGGTCATTGTTTTAATTTTTGTCCCTTCACCCTAGCTATATTTTGTTTTTAATTGATGGATTTTGCCTATTTAGGAAGAGCCTGTGCTGCTCAATATTAAGCTTGATTTCTATTCCTTATTTTGACCCAATGAACTTAAAAAGCAAGGCCCAAAACCTCATTGTTTGCTCTGATGTTGTCAGTCCCATCTTAAAAGAGTTTTATTTAGAAATTTCTGAGAGCAGTTGATTGTACAATTTATCAGATAGATTGTTATGTTTCCCATGAGTCACTGCAAAGACTCAAATATAAAGCAATTTATTATTTTTTAGTTTTGAGAGAAATCTATTTTTTCAAAAGTAAGGTTAATTCTGAACTTGAACATCAAATTCCACAACCAATGAAGCACATATGTTGGGTCCATTTTAGAAATGTCTTTGAATGTAGATCTATCAAACTAGAATCTCACACTCAATTTCAATCTTATTTTCCCTCACCTACCTTTTGAACACAATTAGTCATCAATTCCCATCCATTTTATAGAACTATCTAAAAATATATCCACTGCTTTCTGTTTCTTTTGCCATGGCCTTTGTCCAGGCCTTTATAATTTCCATCTTGAATCATTAATGTCCTGCCAAACAGTCTTCCTGATATACCAGCTTTTTTTTTTTAAATCCCAGATCATACACTGATCCCAGAACCATCTTCTAAAATGGACAAAGCGGATCTTTCTATATATACTCTGACTTCACATCCTCTGAAGGCTCTTCATTGTCTCATATGTTGATTCCAAACATGGGCTCTGCTGTTAATTTGAATTGGATTTGAATATGTTTACCATTCTATACCTAATATCTCTTATTTCCCACCACAACATCTCATGATCTGGGAAACTCTAATTTCTCCTTTAAGACCCAGTTCAAATGCCACCACTGAGGGGGAAGAGAAATACTTCCTACACACTCTTTCCATGTGGAAGAATCTCTACAACCATGACTTTTATGTGCTTACCCAACTTTTCTTAGCAATCTCTGGTTGCTAGGTTTTAGAGAAAGAACTGGGCTTGCATGGTTCTTCTCCCTCATCTCACCTTCTTCTTGGGCTACGGCCTACAGAGAGAACATGTTTTCTCTTCTCTCTGCCATGTGGTAAAAAGGCCTACGTTCATCTCCCTATTTCTAAGTTCTTCCTAATTCTCAGTATTATTAAGCCCGTTGTTACTGTACCTGGCATAGATTTGATGCTCAATAAATTACTATTAAACAGATAATGAATAATAAAAATAAAATTGGTTTTCCATCGACCTGCAGAACTCTGACAAAGAAAAGCGGTATTTTGGTTTACTGTTTTTGAGTTCCAAGAAGCCTTCGCCAACATCTTCATAAAATATGAATTCTACTTCAGTGGACCTTGATTGTCTCTTTATTAAAAATCATCTTAGAGTGCTTGAAAAATTCCCTACAAGTTCTTGGTGCACCCTCAAGATTATGAGTCAGTAGGTTTGAAGTCTATGCCAAGAACTGGTCATTTTAACAAGTACCACAGAAGACCTTTCAAATGCAGCTTGGCTACTGTCTTTAGGTTCCTGAACTTTGTTTATATCCACATTAGTGGGTTTTACTTATTCATATACCCATTTTCCCCAGTAGATTATGAACTCAGTGGGAACATTTGTCTCAGTATTTCAAACACATAACATAGACCCTGGACCTGGTAGGCAGTCAGCACATGTTTGTTGAATAAATGTGTGCTGATAAAGACACACAGGAGGCTGGTTCTTCCTCTCTATTTATAAAGCCAGCATTTGGGGATGGAACACAATGAAGACATCATTATTCCACTAAATGAGCTCACTACTAGCTTGTGAACAATCCAAAATTCATGTGTTTTTCAAACTCTTTTAGTGTGTTTTTCAAACTCTTTTAGTGTGTTTTCAAAAAATACTAAGCATCTTTTTTCCCCATGCATAATTCATAATTCTACATTAACTGTCACAAGGTCTTTCTTAAAAAAAAAAAAGCATGGTAAGTGACAAATAACTCATAAAAATCCATGCCACATAGAATGCATTTTCTTTATTTTATCCTGAGACTTGGCCATATCATAAACACATCCAGTTGTTCTCAGCTCGCTTAGCTTTCACTTGCGTATATTTTTCATCAGACCACAACAGCCTTTTTGCTAGGCAACAGAAGGAGGAAAATCTTTCAAAACATAAATCCATGAATTCCCCTCAAGAGAGGAAAAGGCAATATTTGCCACATTACTTAGGGAGTGAAAGGAAAGAGAAAAAAATCAGATCAACTTCTTTGCAGCTGCTCTTCAGTATTCAAGGCCACACCTGGACCGGGTAAAACTTCTCTGATTATAAACCTTTGGCTAAAAGGAAAAGTTGCTGCCTGAAAAAGCAGACTATGTCTTTGGGGATTCCTTTTGGCTATTTCAGTATTAAACAGATGTACTAGCTTAAACTTTATATTCTGAAAATAGCATGGGGCATGTAATTCTTCTTGAAAATTCCCACAGTGAATTTGGGTGTTTAAAAGGTAATTAGAAGTTGGCAATGTATCAATTAGAAACATCTTTCTAAATCTCTTTGGTTCATCCTAAAGTTTGATTATTTTATAGGTATGTTATGAGTGTGGCATTTGTATATTCCAATTACAAAACTGATATAATTTTGCAAATGTTCTGTAGTCACAGGTTGGGGTATTCACATTCTTTTCAAATCTGAATTATCAAGTGGCAAATATTTGTATGTAAATGAGGCAGATTATTACGATAAGGTATGTCCTGCGGAGAAACACACACACACACACACACACACACACACACATTTTTGGCTTCCTTAAAATAAGTCCTCATGTCAATGGTAAAATAATGATGTCTTCCGTATGTTATCATCTTAATACAACTGGCAAATATTTTGTGGCACTATGTTTACAGTTAGCATTGCTAAGATAAAGTTAAGCAATAAATGAACTACCTTCTTCCCATAAACGTGCATTGTTGTCACATGAAATTTAAATATGATTTTGATCAAAATGTTCTAGTGACACAGAAGTAACAAAACATCTAATAGTTTATGCTATTTTAAGGGCTTTGAGTTAAGTTATGGAAAATGTTTTTATATCCAGTGGTGATATTAGGACCTTCATTAAAGCCACAGTGATTCCCAGGAGAATTATTTTATAACGACAACCATTATTTTAAAAGGCCACCCAAGAAGATGTGCCAGAGTACTTGTACTTATATTGCCAATATTGTCAATTATATTATCAATTAGTTTGCCCTGGAACTTAAGGTAAAAAAGAATATCTATTAAATTGGCTGAAAAACTATTATTTTGAGTTATATTAATAGTAAAGACTGAATTAAAAACTCCATAAAGATATTCGTAATATGTCAGTGTAATAATTATTAAATTTGATTAGAGTGAGGAATATTTATGAATTTGATAGATAGACTTTCTAGGTCATTAAAACATTCCTTTTATTCAAGTAGATTTGTTTTGGTGGCTATAACAAAGTATAAAAATAGTCATGTAAACGGATTTTATATAGGGTCTTTACAAGTTAATCTCATAGAAAAATTTGATAAATAATTGTAGACACATGGATCATTTTTGAGAAATAAAAAACATATAGTAGAAATTCTTGACTATTAGCCCTGTTGGGCAGTACCTGAGATATAATTGTGTTGATTGCTGTTATCATTTCAAATTCAAAGTAGGGTTTTATTAAAATAGGCTTCTGTGTATCAGGACATTTATTTATTGGTTAAGGCACTTTCCAAAGTTCTGTAGCATTAAGTGCCATTTCCTGCAGTCTATAAAATTTTATTGACACTTCTCATTTATCTCATATTCCTTTAATTTGAAAGCATAATCTGTTGACAGTGAAAACAACTGTAATAAGGAAATCAGAAGGCTTGAGCTTATGTGCTGATTTTGCCACCATCTGGGTATTGACCCTTTAGAAATAAAGATTGGAAAGACCCAAGTGTGAGTTTTCCCTGCAGAGGCAAGAGAAAGTGTCAAAAGCCAAGTGGATGAACTTGGACCAAGAAACAATGAGAAGTCCAGTATTGCTAAAATATGGTGAGCAAAAGGGAGGTAGCAGTAGAGAGAAGTAGTTGGAGTTAGATAATGTGTTAGGTATTATGAGGACTTGGAGTTGGAATTTTTAAAAAAGCCTTTGTTTAGAAGTTTAAAAGTTTAAATAAGAGGTCTGATTTGATTTATCTGGCAAAATGAATAGTATGACGACTGTGTGGAGAGGAAAGTTTTGTGCTGTGGCCAAACTACAGGTATATGTTTATGTATATGTGTGTTAATGTGAATATGTGTATGTGTATCTATATATGATAAGTCAAATGAACTGATGAATGATCGAATCAAATTTGATTTGATGAATTAAATCAAAATGGTTGTGCAAAAATTTCTCTCTACTAATTGGAAAATACATCAATAAAAATGTAGTTGAGTAACAGGGACATTCGATGAAAACCTAGTTGTTGTATGTATAGGAAGATATGTGAGGTACTAATTGACTCTTGAAGGTTGGATATTATTGGAACCAGGAACTTGCAATAGTAGGAGGCCATGCTGCCCTGGGTGTGAAGGGGCGAAGGAAGGGAGCAGTGGTACTAGAGCTGGGTGAGAGCTGGTGCCTGGAAGAGGGGCTCCAGGAAAGGAGCTATAGAAATAGAGAAACATTTCTCTCTCTGACCACAAAACCCAGAGGAAACAACATAGAAAGCAATACCCTGATCTTCCACCCCTCTCATATACTGCTGCTGCCTTGTATTGGCTGAGCCCAATTCCAGGTCTGAAGGTGAGGGAGGCTGGATGCCACAGGCTGTAGAGGCTAACCTCCCAGGGCACAGAGCAGGGCAGACAAAAGTGGAAATGGATTTGGATGAACAAAAGGAGGTGAACCATGCACATTTGTTTACACAGTTAATTCCTCACAGCAACATTATATAGTAGGTACTCTTATTATCTCTATTTTACAAAGAGAAATAACCTTATTTTACAAACCACAGAGCTGTTAACCAACTTGCTGCAGTAAGAGATCAAGCAAAGATTTAATCCCAGAGGTAGTGTCTCCAGGGCAACTATTGAGCATAATGTTTCCCATTTCTGTAAAATTAAGGTCAGAGAAGTCTCACTTCTTGGCATGAGACTCATCATGCCTGTTGGGGATGAGGAAGCATTCATTTGGCAGCATTTACCACCTAAAGATATGAGCAGAAGGCAGCCTTTTGGCAGTATTTTCATGTTTGAAATAGGAGTTACTCCCTAGCACCCAGTGGAAAGATTCCCCCCACTCCAAAATCACTTTCATCTATGTAAGAGGAAGAGACTGACATCTCTTCCAGTTGAACAACTACTTAGCCACTGAGATTGCTGACCTGTCACATCCTATCAGAGGCTCGAGGATATGGTGGTACATCTTGATACAGTGAGTCAAAGCCTATCCCATCCCTTGGATTCCTGATTCTGTAGTTGTACAGAAGATAAATCATGCCCATTTACAGAGAAACGATGTATGGAACATTACAACAGAAGCTTAGACATTAGAATTCATATGGTGCCAAAACTGGGCATCAATTGCAAGTTGTGGCCTCATCTGGTCTGGGACCACCAGTACTTAAGGAAGCTACTTGCATTTGAGCTGATCATTCATTAGTGAGGTCTGCTGAGGCCAACCTGCGCATCCAGGTTCCACAGGGAGGAAGGAGATCAGCAGTGATGACCAAAAGGATGGAGATTACAATTTCACCAATAGCAAAAAATCACATGATGTCTTTTTTCTTTTAAATGACCCATGAGATTGAAGTTTTTGAATGAAGAAGACTAAGTCCACATAACTAGAATAAACTTGTTTTAAAAATAAAAGTTGTAAACCTGTTGTAAAAACAAAAGTTATAAAATTGAGCTAGTACATCTCTCAGGAAGTCTTCTATTTAGTGGAAAAGGGTAGACTGTACATAGTTCTAAGTCTCATCAAAATTTTTGAGAGCAAACTTATGCATGAGTAAGTAAATGAAGTCTATAGACTTTATTGTATGTGTAGGTTTTCTTTTGTGTTAGATTTTAAATGAAATTATTATTTTTATTGAAATACAGTTGATGTGCAATACTCATTTCCAGTGAAATAGTGATTTGATATTTGCTTACATTATGAAATTATCACCACAGTAAGTCTATAAGCCTAATAACCATCTGTCCCCATATAAAGTTATTACGATATTATTGACCATATACCTTATGCTGTATATTACATCCCTTTGGTTTATTTATTTTATAACTGGATGTTTATACTTCCTAATCTCTTTCACCAATTTAACCCAGCACCTCAATTTACCCCCCTCCCCTCTGACAACCCTCCTTTGTTCTCTGTATCTGAGTCTGTTTACATTTCTCTATATCTGAGTCTGTTTTCATTTTTGTTCATTTTTTAGATTCCATATGTAAGTGAGGTCATATATTTGTCTTTTTGTCTGACTTATTTCACTTTAGCATAAAACCCTCTCCATGTATCCATGTTGTCACAAATGACAAGATTTCATTTTTAGAGACTGAGGAATATTCTATTAATGTGTTCGTGTGTATGTGTATGTATGCCACATCCTCTTTATCATTCATTTATCGATAGTCACTTAGGTTGCTTCCATATCTTGGCTATTGTAAACAATGCTGTAATGAACATTGAGGTACATATATCTTTTCTGAATTAGTAGTTTTGTTTTCTTTGGGTAAATACTCAGAAGTGAAATTGCTGGATTATATGGTATTTCTATTTTTAGTTTTTTAAGGAAACTCCGTACTGTTTTCCATAGTGGCTACACCAACTTATAATTCCACTAGCAGTGCAAGAGGGTTCCCTTTTCTCCACATCCTCCCCAACACTTATTTGTTGTCTTTTTGATGGCAGCCATTCTGACAGGGGTAATGTAGTATATCATTGTGGTTTTGATTTGCATTTCCTTGATGATCAGTGATGTTGAGCATCATTTCATGTGTCTGTTGGCCATCTGTATGTCTTCTTCAGGAAAATGTCTATTCTGATCCTCTGCCCAATTTTTAATTGGTTGTTGTGGGTTTTTTTTATTTTTTTTTTTTAGATTGAGTTGCTTGAGGGCTTTGTGTATTTTGGATATTAACCCCTTATCAGATAGTCATTTACAATTGTCTTCTTTCATTTGTTAGGCTGCTTTTTCATTTTGTTGATGATTTCCTTTGCTGTGCCAAGCCTTTTTACTTTGATATAGTTCCATTTGTTCACTTTTGCTTTTGTTTCTTTTGCCTAAGGAGGTGTATCTAAAAAAATACTGCTAAGATCAACATTAAAGAGTGTACTGCCATGTTTTCTTCTAGGAGTTTTATAGTTTCTGGTCTTACATTTTAAGTTTTTAATCCATTTGATTTTATTTTTATATATGACATGAGAAAGTAGTCCAGTTTTCCCAACACCATTTATTGAAAAGCTATCTTTTCCCACTGTATATTCTTGTCTTTTTTGTTGTAAATTAATTGATCTTATAAGTGTGGATTTATTTAGTGGGGCTTTCTGTTCTGTTCCATTGATCTATATATCTATTTTTATGCCAGTGTCATAACGTTTTGATTACTGTAACTTTGTAGTATAGTTTTGAAAAAAGGGCATAATATCTCCAGCTTTGTTCTTCTTTCACAATATTGCATTGGCTATTCTCGGTCTTTTGTGTTTCCTTACGAATTTTAGAATTATTTGTTCTATTTCTGTGAAAAAAAAATTGATAGGGATTACACTGAATCATTAGATTGCTTTGGGTAGTATGTCATTTTAACAATATTAATTCCTCCAAGCACAGTATATCTTTCAATCTGTGTGTGTCATTTTCAATTTCCTTCATCAGTGACTTATAGTTTTCTGAGTACAAGTCTTTTACTGCCTTGGTTAGATTTATTCCTACAAATTTTATTTTTTTTGATGCAATTATAAATGGGATTTTTTTTTAACTTCCCTTTTTGATAGTTTGTTATTAGTGTATAAATACACAATAGATTTCTGTATATTAGTTTTGTATCCTGAAATTTTACTGAATTATTTATTAGTCCTAGTAGTTTTTTGCTGGCAACTATATATAGAATTTTTTATATATACTATCATGTCATGTGTAAACAGTGATAGTTTTATTTCTTCCTTTCAAATTTGGTTCCTTTTATTTTTTTTTCTGATTGCTCTAGCTAAGACTTCCTATATTATGTTGAATAAACTGGTGAGAGTGGGCATCTTTGTCTTGTTCCTGATCTTAGAGGAAATGCTTTCAGCTTTTCACCATTGAATATTATGTTGGCTGTAGGTTTGTGTCATATATGGTCTTTATTATGTTGAGGTATGTTCCTTCTATGCCCCCTTTCTGGAGAGTTTTTATCATATATGGATCTTGAATTTTATCGAAAGCTTTTTCTGCATCTGTTGAGATGGTTTTTACTCTTCAATTTGTTAATGTGGTGTATCACATTGATTGATTTGTGGATATTGAATCATTCTTGCATCCTTGGGATAAATCCCACTTGATCATTGTGTATGTTCCTTTTAAGGTATTGTTGAATTCAGTGTGCTAAATTTTTGTTGAAGTTTTTTGCATCTAAATTCATCAGTAATGTTGGCCTGTAATTTTCTTTTTTTGTGGTGTCTTTGCTTTTGCTATCAGGGTGATGCTGGCCTTGTAAAGTGAGTTTGTAATCATTCTTCCTCTTCAGTTTTTTGGAGTAGTTGGAGGAGGACAGTCATTCTTCTTTAAATGTTTTGTAGAATTTGCCTGTGAAGACATCTGATCCCAACTTTTATTTTTTGATAGCTTTTAAAATTACTGATTTATTTTCATTACTGGTAATTGGACTGGTCAAGTTTTCTATTTCTCCCTGATTGAGTCTTGGTACATAGTAACTAAATAGTAATATAATGGCAATAGTAGTAGTAGTGATTACAATAGTTGTTCTTAACACTGTTTACTGTATCTAGATGCTAAAATTTCCAGTGTCCCTCTTCATTCCTTTCCTATGTTAAGCTTACAGCCATTACACATACTTGTGCTTTATGTTGTCTGTCACCTTATTACTATAATTGAATCTCATGGTGTGAGACTGGCCTTTCTTCTCTACTCCACAGTCATAAGTTAGTTTGGTCTGTATCATCTCATCTTTATACAAGTACCACCTAAGTAAGAGGAACCCTGTTCTGGGCCACACTCTTAGAGGAACAGTCTCTGGTTCTCTCCTAGCCAAGCCTCCATGGATGAGAAGCTTGTGGAGCCAAAGAGAATGTTCTTCCTAGACCCTATGTTCCTCACCCTTCTAGACCACACTCCAGGAACCCAGGGCTTTTCAAGGGCCTTCTCCCTGGCCTTGTCTTCTAGGGGGTTGGATGAGGACTCATAGGACTGAGTTATGGCCAAGATTTTTTGTTTGCTGGTGGTGGGGGAAGGTGGTGGTGGTAGTAGATCACTTTTTGTCTGAGGTTCCTTGTGGTGAAGGGGAGAGCTGGAGGAGGGAACCAGAGGAAGAGGAGCACAGACCAGGGCCTCCAGTTATACTCTTGTCTTGTCCCACAAATGTTAGTGGCAGGTCTGTCAGGACAAATCAGTCATTTCCTAATTAGCCTTCCTCTCTGGTCTCTTGCCACACATATATCTTTCTCTAGTTTAATACTTTCTTCTAGCTTCTCATTGGCCACAGGAACAGTCTAACCTTCTTGGCAAGGCATATAAGATCTTTTATATTATGTCCCATGTTCATCTTTTGGCCGCATTTGTATCTCAGTCTCCAGACACCCAACTTTCCATCTCTTCTGAGCATCTTATAATTTTCCATACACATTGTGTTCTTTCTCTATGTAAAAAACTGTGTGTTTTCCCACTTCCTGGGAGTACTTTCCCATCTCTCTTTTAGTACATGCTCATTTATTCCTCAAGATTGAGGTTAAATACAACCCCTTCTATGAAGACTTCCTGGTTTCCTATGAGCTTGTTTCTTTTCCTCTCTGTAGTTCCCACTTTATTCCTTCCTTGATTATGACATTTTTTATATTTTATTCTGCTTATTTGTTTGAGCATCTGTATTTTTTGCCAGAACCTATTCAAGGACAGAGGTCTTACTCATTTATTTTTATAAGTTTTTACACTAACTCCTCCTCAACCTACTTTTTGACCCTATAGTAGATATTTATTGCATATTTTTAGAAAAAGAAGGGGGATGAAAGAATAGTTTGTATCACCTTTTGCCCTGTGGCTGCTTCTGTACATTTTTTCCATTTCTTTAATTTTAAATCTATCAACTTGGTCATTCACCTTGTTAGTAGAGATGGAATATACCCCTTCAACATTTCTTATACTTTACAAATTTAGAAATAATTATAAATTATTTTCTGAATTTATACTCCATTGACAGTATTGACAGTTAAAAGAGATTACTTCTGTGTAAGTAATATGTAAATAGATTTTTTGATAAAAGGAAATTTTATTTTCCTATACTTTTTATTTTGCTTTGGCTAACTGCATGCTATACTAAAGATCGCAACATCAAAGTTACTTTTTATTTTTAGTCAAAATTGAAGCTGTAAGGTAAGGAGTTTCTGAAGCCTTGGACCTTAATTAGAGATATTTTATTGTAAGATGGACACAGCAAAATCCAGAGACAGCCACATTATTATTTTCAATGTGTATTCTCTGATTATCTAGATATAATTGTATTGGTAAAATAATCCAATGAGTTCTTAACATGCAAAATTTGAGATAGTTTTAATATAGGAATAGAAAGGTCCTCATTTCATAAAGTTGTTGAGAAAAAACATGCAAGAAAACAATTATTAAATAATAGAGACATTAATCTACCTTCTTTTGTAGAATTTTAAAACTTCTGGGACACTTAGCAATACTATTCTATGAGGGAACTGAACTATGCATCAGGCACTGTACTAAGCACTCTGCATAATATTATTTTATTATTTCAATTTAATCACCATTAATTAGGATGGCTTTACCCCCATGCCACAGTTTAGGAAATAGTCACTTGGAGAAAATAAATAACCTGTTCAAAGTCACAGTTAGTACTTTTGGAACCAAGAGTCAAAGGTAGTTTATATGACTAGGAAGGCCTACTCTTAACCATTATACTGTAAATCTTAGACTGTGTGTGGTAATGTTATATGTAAGCTCCACACAGTGTGTGGAATGCTGAGAAGTGGTTAAAGAGATCTGAATATCTTTGAGCTACATCAGACTTAAAAAAAGACAGATCATCTACCATTTTCTCTGAAAGTGTTTGGTGTTATCTTAAAATAGCAATAAAGTTAAGGATACTTCCTGGGGATCAAGATGGGCTAGAATTAAAGGCCGAATGCTTTCAACAACTTCTCCTAATCAAAGGTAGATGCTCAGGAAATGCCTTGTATCCTCATCATCATTGTTTAATTGGAAATTCCTTACTTGAACTTAATCTACTACCTCCTCAAGCATTTGTTAATTACAAATACTGAGACCTCAATAATAGATAGCTTTTTTCCTATGGCTTAATATCCCTGCACACTTCCCACTCCGTGACACATGCTCTGGAGAGAAAAAATACTTAATCTTAAAACACCTTACAAAATACATTTACTAATTTATTCTTTAATTGTGAAGCATGACAATATTAATTCATTACAATGCTATTTAAGGCAACATGTGATTTAAACTCTGCCTAACTTCATCCTGTAAATGACACCTTGCCTAGTGTAATGACAATATTAATTTTCAAGTCATCTTGTATCCAAATCACTTCCCATATAGAATGTTATTTACTAAGACAAAAAAGCTAAAAAAGGGAAACTGAGGATTTACTTTTACTTTTCAGGGAAATGAAAGTCCTGACTACTACTGAATGACTTGTTTTCTTTCAAACGGACTGAAAATTCTGTGGATGAGGAATGGGAATGCTTTATTTTCAAGCTACAGGCAATCCGGTTTTTCTTTCAGTCTCTCAGCAGCTCTTTTATTTTATAATTTTTTTCTTTTTAAGGGTTTATTTTAAATACAAGGCCACCTTTAAATTGTTTCCTTTGCAACTTGCCCTCATGTAAGAAATGCTAACACTAGGAAAGTTGTGTATGCTTCAGAGTGTTATTATTAGTGGCTGCTTTTTATATGTATTCTTTAAAAAATGAAGATTGTAATCCCTTACAGTGAGTCCTGGGAGTAGATAAATAATGAGGCAAAGCTCAGGAAATGTCAGAGGAAGGTGCATCCTGGGAGTGTGTTAGTCCATCACTTTCAGGAAGTGACAATCTAGTCCTCTGTCAAGTTGGTCTGTTCGGGCCTTCTCAATGCGGCAAGCTTCCTCCGATTCATGCTTCTGTAAGTAGTTATGGCTCAAATAGGAGTGGCTCTTCTAGGCTTTAAACTCCCCTTCTAGGAAAAAGTTTCCATCATTCACCATTTCCTACAATTGTTATACCTCAAGCTGAAAAAGCTGTGCCTCGCTGGGAAAAGGCGGGATTCTGGAACTCTCCTTTTCCTGTCTATCACCTGAATTAAAGCCAGAGGGAGGGGAAAGGGATGTAGCACATGGTGACATCTCTACTGAAAATGGAATTTTACAAAAAAAAAAAAAGTTTTAAAAGCTTAGAGCTGATTATGAGGGCTTTAATTTGCAAAGACGTAGAACCAAGCAGGGAATATAATAAATATCTCCAAAGTTAGGTTTATATTTTTCTTGAAATGTTCTCCCCCCACCCCCATCTTCTTATATATCGTGTCGTTCTGTGCTGCTCTACTTGAAAATGATTAAACAGAGCTGGAGAGGAATCACATTCTTTATTTTTCCTCTTGGTTTCCTATTGCTGAATGGAAGCCCAGCTCAATGGCTGTCAAGCTGATAGCCCACAGTGTGCAGTCTGATTTGGACTGATCCAGAGAGTGCACATTTCTCAGGCACTCTGTGAGCTCACTTGTTCTTTCTAAAGTATTTATTGATAGAATAAAGGTAAAAAAAAAGAAAAGTCTGTAAATTCTTGCTAGTGCTGTGCTATCCCAGGAAGTTTCACAGGGTACTTTGCTCTATCCACCACCTCCTGTTGGAAATCATACTATCATATTGCCAAGAGAAAAGGACTTCCCTTATTTTCCATCAGTATGAAAACTGTCTTACACCAAAGATGACCTCACTTATCTTTAAACTTAGTGTCAAAATAAATGTATAACACCCATGCCTTCTACTCAGCATAAAATTAGAAAATGACATAAGATGAAAGATTTTCTCTTTATTATCAGATCAAGTGAGGATTTACTCATGTTAAAATAAATTTTTTTCATCCGCAATTTTCATATGTAGGTAAAACTTTAAGGGCTGTATTCTTGTGTTCATAACAGCTACAACAATAGACAAACAAGCTGACCCACATGTATCACTGGAAAGTTTTTGTAAAATTCTAACAAAGATAAACTGCTTAGAACTTTGATGTCCCTTTTTTTTAAAACAGTGGGGGAAAAAAATCCTCCTTTCTGATATATCCATCCACTCACTGTTGACTGAATTAAAATTATCAGCTATGCAAAAAATAAATCAGAGAAGGAAACAAACTATTTATATTCCAGGCAGCCCTCAGACTGTCTTTTTTTAGTTAAATATATAAACAAAACTAATAAATACTTACTAGAAGTATTTAAATTTTTTGACTTTTCCCCTCCTCCCAACTCTATTTTCTTCATGTTTCAGAAAGAGGATTTTTGAAAATGTTATTTGCCACTTCTCTTATTTGCTTGCTTTCTTTGTAAAATGAAAACTTTTTTTCCACACAATTATTTTGTTTAAACCATTCTAGAGGGAATGTCAACAGCTGTGATGTGATTCTAATAGTTGTCCTTCTTGGAAGTTTCTTTAGCCACCAAGGAGGTCCTCTCGAGTAGTGCCTGAAACTGCTGCCCCTGCTCTCCTAGACCTTCGTGCACTGGCCAGCAGGGCGCAGCGGCTTTCTTGGCTTTTGCTTTATTTTTCAGGATATTTCCTGGCCTTATTGTGATCACTTTTTCATTGTCAGCCAGCTCGTGAACTCTCAGGAACAGACATCCTCACAAACAAAATGACATTATGAAAAACAGACCCAAGATACTGGCACATCAGCAAAACAGATGGGGATTTGGGAAAGGGGGGAAAAAGAGGGAAAAAACTTTGGAAAGATTTTCATGGCTCCACTATACACAGAATGTTGCTCTATTCTCTACCATGCAAAGCAATACAAATTTTAAATAAGGGAATTTTAATGTAATTACATTAAAAGAGAACATATTGTATGAGTCAACAGAAGGAATTCAATTGTAGGATTTTAAAGAAGTTGCCCGGCAAATCTTTGGGTTGCTGGTAAAAAATGTATATTTAAGAATTTCAGAAGCTCAGTAAATTGAAACAATCGAACTTAAAGTTTGACTAGGTAGGGTTTGTTTTATGTAATATTAAATATTTGATTATAATCCTTAGTCTTTGTAATAAATTCAGATTCAAAAGAATAATTGACTAAAGAATTGTGAAATGAAGAATTCCTTTTCTAACACTGATCTCTAGAATTTGTTGAGAATTTACAATGGATTAGGCACTGAATGTTTTAAAAATCTGCATTATTTTATTTAAGCTTCACGATAACCCTAAATGAAGATAATTTTATTGTCTCATTTTTTTTTTAAATGAAGAAACTGAGGGTTGAGCAGCTTAGCTTAGCTATCCAGGCTGGCACACTGTGGCGCTGGGACTGGACCCCTGGTGGTCTGATTCCAGAGCCATTGCTACACCCTAATAAACAACTTTCCTTTCATTCAGTCACTCCTGGTACCTGTGGTTCTCAGCTTTGGTTACTCACTAAATAATCTGTAGAGTTAAAAAAAAATAAGTACTAATGCCCAGACCTCACCTCAGAGCAAGTAAATCAGAATTTCTATAGTGGGGAGATTTAGTCTGGGCATTAGTAATTTTCAAAAGTTTTGTGAATTTTTCTGAATCACAGTCAAGATTTAGAACCACTTTCTAAACCAACAATGTTCCAGGTGGTGAGATTACAACATGAAAATGGTAAAGTTCCTTCCCTCATAACAGAGTGCATTAGTTTCCTATGACTGGTGTAACAAATTACCACAAACTTGGTAGCTTAAAAAAACAGAAGTTTCTTTTCTCACAGTCCTAGAGGCCATAAGTCTGAAACCAAGGTTATGGCAGGGCTGTGCTCTCTCCGGCTGCTCTAGAGAATCCATTCCTTGTCTCTTCCAGTTTGGGGGCTGCCAGCATTCCCTGGCTTGTGTCTACACCTATGACTGCATGTAGGGCCTGCCTGGATAATGCAGAGTAAACTCCCCATCTCAAAATCCTGACTGAATCACATCTCAGGTCTTTTTTTGCCAAAAGGATAACATTTACAAGTTCCAGGGATTAGGACCTGTCATCTTTGGTTGACCATTATTCAATCTACTATAAGGAGTCACACAATTGAAGATAGAGTTCAAGTAAAATTTAAAGTGCTATGAAGAAGAGAGGTCTTTACAATGATTTTACAATAGATCCAGGGAAATTATGGAGATGAGGGAAAGCCAACACTTTAACTTAAGGTTTTTAGGGCCATTCATATGAGATTCTCTTAAACATAGCTCACTCTCTATGTGCAAAAGCCACTCTTTAAGTGACAATCACTTTCCAGATTTAGCTTTTATGTTAAAACAGTTTTTTGTTGTGAATTGGGATTAATAGGGAAATTTATTAAAATATGGACTTTCAGGAGACTGTTCAGAATCTCTGAAGGTAGGTCCAGGACTTTGGCTTTTGTAATTTCTCTCATTGATTGTGATGAAAAAAAGTTTGAGTTTCTTGAAAGGTTGTATGTCTTTTTAAAATACATGTTATATATTTTAGTGTCGTATTTTGAATCTTTAAAAAAATATCTTGACTTGTAGAGAACAAGTTTTACACTTGGAATTTGAAATTTTTATTATCAGTGTGCTGTTGGTAGAAATAAAATCTGGATGAGATAACAGGGGAGGAGAAAAGGCATTCCACTTGGTTATGGTCACTTAAGAATTTAATGATCTAGAGAAGAGGGTGAGGAGATGCATATATGTATGACATTATTTATGAAGTATCCTTTTTTCCTTCTTAGAGTTAGTGATATTCAAACTTTTGGTGCTGTTCTTTAACTCTTAAGAAATTAATAATCCTTAAGAAAGAATATAGGTATATTATAGAATGTTTAATACATGTACTTTCTTCAGGTTAAATAATATATATTTATATCTCTCTCTATTTGCTCATTTAGCCAAACTTTTTTTTTTTTTAACAAAAATGCCATTCTAATGATAGATCTCTGGGAATTTCTAGAAATATTGCCCAAGCTATTGTGAATGTTTGGAATTGCCCAATAGCTAACAGTAGATTTCCCTACAAATGTGACTAATGGTGTAAAACCTTCCCACTTCTTAATAAGTTCTTTAGTTCAAGTGTAAAGACCACAAGTTTTGGAGAGAAATAGCACAGCTCTGCAACTTGCCAGCCCGATGACCTTGAGCAAGTTACTTATCCTTTTCTCAAATACAGGGTTCATATTACTCATCCATACAATTGTTGTGAGGATTAAGTGATAACCTATACTTAGAAACAAAGAATTCCAAGAAGAAATAAACATCTTTAGAATTTGTAAGGTTCTTTTTCCTACAGTCATCCAGCTATCGGCCTTTTCTGCAGCTGACAAATAACTTTAAAAGCTCTAATCCATGTTAGGTTCTGTGCTGTAAACTTAAGCTTAAACTTAGAGGCCTACAAAAAATATCAACACAGTTGAGGTAATGAATATATCAAGGCTGCAAATAGAGACAATCAGAAGAATCAGACAGTCATTGGTTTTATAAAGGTTTACATCTTGATGAATTTAGACTCAATTTAACTTTGTTCTACATAGAAAGCCCAACTATACACTATACATATACATATACTACGTATATACAAAATGTATTTAGTAACTCTTCCTTACTAAATTTCATTGATGTAGATCTTTTTATTCAACTCTTCATGGTCATTTTGAACTCTAAATTCATGCTCTTAGGCATGAGTTAGGATCTAAATTTAGTCACAGTCATGGACATAAAGAATATTACATGCTTTCAATTTTAGTATCCATGTCATCCAAAATCACTCACTGTAGCAGACTTAATTTTATTTTTCAAGTAAATGAATTTGATCAGCAAAATCAAATAACCTAGGAAACATCAGCTTCATAAACATACAAATAAACTTTAACCTGTGCTCAAAGCATTTAATTTCCTGAAAAATTATTGAGCAGTGTCTTCAGGCAAAGTAAAATAGATTGACTTTACAAAATACTGCACCTAAACTCTTTTTTCAATTTACACAGATTGCATATTCTTATGAAAAATGACACCATTTTAATATATTTCAAGACTTACTAGTTCAGAAATTTATTCTGTACTACATTTCAAATGTCTTAAGTATAGAGAAGAAAATTTAGTGTCCTACTAGGGGAGATATTAAAGCATATGAACTTTAATCTTACTGTTAAATACATGGGTTTAGTTATTTAAAAAAGAAAGGTATAGATTTATAAAAGTAAAGGTACAAAATTCTCTCTGGAAGAAAAACTTCAGAAGGGTTAGAAAGAAGTTTCAAATACATGCATCAGGATCTAAACCTCAGTACTTATATACAGTAACATGTTTTAACAATGGAGGACAGAGTTCAAGGATAATGGTCAGGTAATGTTCATGGTCAAGTGCTGAACCACAAATCCAGTTGATATGAGTGAAACTGATTGTAGGAAGGTTTGGGTGAAAGAGTGTAGGTTTCAGTAAAAATTCATTATTGTTACTATTAGAGGGGCAACTAAGGTGTATGTATTTTGTTTCAACAGCACCATTTTGTAGTTTCAGGTCCATTAAAAATAACTTTGCATTAGTAAGGTTGCAAGTTTTCTCAGTTATTTTACAACTTCTGCAGTATAATAGTCTGATCTTAACAGACTGAATTCCAAACAGAACTCATTCAACATATTTTCATTTATCACCCAGCATTTTTTGGGTGATTTTAGGTGACACCAAATAGAATAGTAAATACAAATGAGAAAACCAAATCTGAAAAGATATTTCCCTCTTAATTTCCCTTAAGAACTCCAGTCAAAAAATGTTATCAGTACTCAGTAAATATTTAATTGGAATCTTTTTGGACAAGGCACTATGAGAAACAATAAGCCAGTTGTAAACCACAGAAATGTGTAGTTTAGATGTAACACAACAGACACATAAATCTAAGAACCATAGATTTACTGTGATACCAAATGTAAACAAGAACTAAAATACTGCAAGAAACTGAGCCCATTAGTTTCTATTTGAACATTCTATATTTATCTTTAACTATTTAAACAAAGCTTTTCATCCAGATGTGGTCATGATTAGCCTAGTTAATAACAATACTGTTATTAATTATAAATATATATTATGTTAGCAAGCACTCTAAGTATTTCATATTTATTCTCTCATTTAATCCTTGTAACAATCCTCAAATATTCTCTTATTATCCTCATTTTAAAGCTCTTTAAACTGAGTCACATAGAAATAAAATAACTTGCCCAAGTTCACTCACTGGAAGTGACAGAATCAGGTTTTGATCACAGATACTTCTGACTTTGAGAAGATAATATCTCTTTCTGATGAAAGACAGACATGGTTCTTGGCTGAGCGTTGATGAGAAAGAGCTTCTGGAATTAGTTTGGGTGGTTATTCTGTGTGGAGGTACAGGGTTGAACCTGTTTGTGTGTCTGACACCTACTCTTACTAATGAAGAAATGTAGTGTAATAGTAAGCATATCAGAAAATGTTAAATTTCACAAGTAAACAAAGAAATTACTATAAAAACAAATTTTCAGTTTACTCTATCAAATACATAAAGATTAAAGTAAATGACAGTATCCAGAATTTCTAGTTATGCATAGTTTAAATGAAATAAATATTAAAAATCTCTCTCACGTCTACTTTTTTGTAGAAATATTATTGATACAAATTAGGGGGCAAAGCAGTAATACATATCTGTAGGGGAGGAAAGAATTCTCCTCAACCCTCTTGGGTCCCTGGCATAGTCTAAGAATTAAATTGACGTAAGATAGATTAACAGGAGAAAAACATACAAATTTTTATTAAATTTTTACAAGCACATGGCAGGCTTCACGAGAGAATGAAGACCAGGAGTGACCCAAATCCAGAAGCTTTTGTAACTTTTAGGCAACTTTGCATAATTCTGCTTGCTCGCTCTTGCATCTCTGCCATTGCAATGAGGAGAGCATGTCCATGCTCGTCACTGGTTCCTCTGAAGCAGAGCATTTCACCCCAGCTGAACTCAACCCAGATCCCAGGACCCTCAGCTGGCCTCCAGAAGGATGTGAAAGCTAAGGTGAGGTCAGCAGAGCTGTCCAGCCTTGAGCCTCTGAATGCTGAGATACAAAAGAAATAGGTGTTCATTGTGTATGCTGCTGAGTTTCTGGGGGGGTTGTTATACGGTGAAAGCTGAAGATACAGATTTTAAGAAGCACATTTTAAGAAGAAAAGTATCTATACGTTCAAGCAGGACAAAGCATGTTGGGGCACAAAGCAAATAATTAACTGTGGTTATTTTAGTTTTATGAATGTGGGCAACTTTAATTTTTTTCTTTGTAATTATGTTTTAAAAAGTATACAATAAACATGCATTATTTGCCATAAGTGGAATTTTAAATAAAAATGATAATAATGAAATAGTTATTTATCTTCAGTTTTAAAGAGAATAAACTGCTTTAGAAACTTTATTATTAATCCAAATAACATTTTTCCCTTAGAAAAAAAGAACTGACTTTGATAAGTGATAGGAATAAAGATATATGAATCAGCTATTCAATAGTATAATCTCTGGATTTAGTGATTTGTACTTGTTAGATTTGGGGAATATAAAAATCTCAAGGTAATGCTATGTATAATTGAAAAATAGACTCTAGTTTGCTTTTCTGTTTCATAGCCAACATGTGAAGAGTGCATTTTTTTGCCATTAAAAAGTTTATCCAACTTTTTCATGGCTAAAGTATCATTTTCCCAGGGATATTCTCTTAGAAAATGTTTTAATAATGTTTTAAATGCTCCTACAGTACTTGCTGAATAGTATTTGAGACAAAGGCAAAACTCTGCTTTTGATCTAAAACAGGCAAGATTAATTCATCCACAGCTTTGAAATTTACCCTGGGAGACTTTTAGGTTTTATGGCATTATTTTCACAAATGAATGTTTCAAAGTCTGAGAAACTTTGAAAGTTATATTTCATATTTCTGTTTTCCTCAGTCCTCACATTCAATTCATCAGCAAGTCCTGACACTACTTTTTTGCACCTCCACTTTTATAATTACACTGTCAGAGTATAATTTTTAAAGTTAGAAACTTGAATTTCTTACAGATATCAACTGAGCATATGCCGAACATCTATTTAAATTGTTACTGAGGGAATCAGCGGAAAGGTAAAGATAGTTCAAGGAGCATTTCAAGAAGAGAGATTGATAAAGTCTGTTAAGAAAAACATACTATAATAAATTTGCCAAGTTAGGAACAACACTGGTTAATATCCTATGGAGCAATAAAATTACAGCCTCTGGGATTGTCTTTCTTCTGGATACGAGCTATATACATCTCTGATGGAAAAAACTACAAGTGAACATGTGACTTCACTGATTCTTATCCTAATCCATAGTGAAAAATAGCAGAGCAAACAGATATTCTATTAATTTAATAGCCATATTGGATAATTTTTCGTAACAGTTCCCCTTTGCCACCATAATTAATTCTCAGAGAGTATTCTTGATCACAAAACAGGCTGGACTTTTTGTATTTTGGTCTGATTAATTTACATACTGGTTAGTAAAAGGCATTAATTAAACATCTATACTTCATAATAATATAGTCAGAAAGTCTAGGCCCACTCAATTTTTAGCAACTATTACTGCCAGAGAATTAATTTCTTTCTAGAGATTGCATAAGGAAAACATTAAAAGAAATAAGAATATGTAAAATAAATTGTGTTGGATAAAATATGACAACAAATTCTTTTATGCTTTTTTCGTCTAGTCTTATTTCCTCTTTTTAAGCTTGGGTTAATCTTGCAACTTTTCCTTAATCAATAAAATTCAGCAGAAATGGGTTGTTGACATCTTTTCACTAGTGTATTCCATCAGAATCACATCTAATATATCTATCTCAGTAAATAATGGCTGCATAAATGAATGGAAACTAGAAGAAATTTTTCTCGACACTGTTTGTTCAGTTGACAAACGAATTATCAAGATACCATCTTTACAGAAAGGAGACTCTATGTTTTACCTTTATATTAAAGAATTTCCTTAGTAGACTTCTGGAGTGAAGAGTTTGTTTCTTAATCCCCCTGTCTTTACGAAGCATGCTCTCTCCCAGCTCAGAATTTCTCTGCTGGCTGTTCTCACATGATGGCCTCAGCCCATGCTGAGTTCTTTACTAGTAGTGTCCCATTATCTTTTAAATATCGTCCTTAGTTTTATTCAAACCCCTTGAAGTCTCTGCCAAGGCCTGATGGTTAATAATTAGATAAATCAATTTCTGCCTTGATACTAGCTTTTTAAGAGAAAGCATAGAATAAATACAGGGGGTTTGGAGTCAAACTCAGAAAGACATTGATGGAAGTTGTGTCATGACACTACCCCTCAGCTAATAATCCTTTCAATTTAGACCAGTTATTTTATTGCTCAAGACTTCATTTTCCCCTATGTAAACTGGGAGACTTTATACCAACTAGTATGAGGATTAAAAGCAGCTATGTATACTTTGTTCTGATTATATGGCAAAGGATTAAGTAATTGTGGCTATTGTAAAGAGTGATTTTTTCCCCCAAATGTTATATTGCCTTTCACTAGGTGTTCCTAAAAGAAGTTGAGAATTTTAATATTGAAAGATGCGAGAGATCTTGGTTAGGTGTCATCTTCACAAATAGTCTTTTCTATCTTCTCTAAGGGCAGACACTGCTTATTTTGGAAGAAGACACTTCAAGATATAAATGGTGAATTTTTCTATTGTGGTTGACTAATCCTAGCCAAATAATCAGAAGCAATTTTAGTTACCTTTCCAAAAATCCCTGTGCTTTTCAAATCTGCAGTAAATTATAAATTATAAAATTTGAAATTATATTTATGATAGCTATTTTACAGTTCTGCTTATATGACATAAAAAACTTGATAGAATCTCTTAACATAATTTTTTTTCTCCAAGCACTTACCTCTCAAAGCATCTCTTACTACTATGACAGCTTACACGTCTAGAAGAGAGTTCAGTATGGGTTGTGTTAATAGAGCACTTATTTAGCAATAGTCTCTCCTATTCTCATTAACAGCTTTCTTTCCTAGGTCCTTCAGAAATGGAGTTTGAAGAGGCCACCTTGAGTGTGTGAGATGAAAGTGAAATACTGGATAAGGAGTAGTTTAAAGCATGTTGAATGAATGAATAGCATAACAGGACAGGTTGTTTTTTGGATCCTTGGGAAAAATGTAACTATAAAAATATTTTTTCTAATTCCTGAAGTTTGTATTATTTGAATAATGAGCTAAAATCCTAGAACCCTTTTCAGGTGATTTGGTTCATCTAGCCTCAGCTCAAGAAGATGCTAGCACTACTCCTTCAATAGCAGATTAACTCTTGACTGAAAGAGCTCTATGTTCATGATTAGATTTCCTTTGGTCAAAGTCAGCTTCTGCAGACTTTCAGCTGATGACTTCATCACTTATTGCTGTATTCTACAACTAAGTCCTTGGTTTTGAGATTAGTTTATTTATTTATTTATTTACTTATTTTTTAACTTAAATTTCAGGACACAGTTCAACAGCACATTTGAGGTGCTTGCTGTTGGAGTATATTTACTTCACTTTACAAAGAGTAGTTTACTCTTTTGTTCTCTTGGTTTTTATTTGTAGCATGAAATTTATGCTTTAGTGAATTAAACAATTTTAATTAGTATTTGAGTGGGTATGGTCAATGTTGATATTCAGATCCAACTTAAAAGTTCTCTTCCTCAATAACTATTCGGAGGCCATGTTATCCTGGAAATCACTTTAACTCTTCCCCTCTATTCAGTTTAGGAACAGCCTGACATTGTTTAAAACAGTGCACCTTTACAGCACTCAAATTTTCCACGAAACTCTCTTTGTCATTTAAAAGAGTCAGCTGTTGTACCTTTGTTTAAGCTGTCCTCTGCTTTGCTTACTCTGGTGGCAGGAATCACCTTTCAGAGGTCACACACAGCCAGTAAAGGCCATTCAGTTGGTGCCAGTGGTATTTCGGTTCCTTTGTGAACTGTCCCATCAGTATTCAGTGCTGTATTCTTGAAATCCATTATTCATTCAGTAATAGCATAACATTGGGTGTAGGGGGCGGGGGGGTGTATTTCCTTTTTGGCTTTAACAAAATAGATTAAAAATTCTTTGGTTTCTATGTACCTGAAAGATATTCTAAGAGATCTATCCAACTAAGTCAGCTTTTTATCTTCCAACCAACCCACAGTCTTCAAACATTTGCAGCATTTGTAGCTTTTCCAGTCACTTACAGTTTTACCAGATCTTAAAATTCTCATTAAATGTTGAGAAAGTTATTTTGCTTCAATTTTCTTTTTAGTAAAGATACTAATACTGCAGTTTTCTGATACTTATAAGCCTGTCACAATGAAAATGAAACTCTGAAATTTTTTTCCAAAATCAAGCCAAAATGAAAGAAGTAAGCCACCTTGTAGAAACTTGAGGTGGGCCTTGGGGATTTTAATGTCTTCCTAATTTCCATTGGCACACCCCTACCCAATCCATGTACACATACATATACACTCAGAGGGGTCTTCATCAGTAAAGACAATTGGCATTTCCTTATCTTGTGTAAGATGCAAATTATGCAAATGAAGCATCAAAGCTTGTCTCTGAATCTCAATTCCTCAGTCTCTTCTCAATAAAAATTTGACAACTGCCATTGATGTCACCCTAAATTTCCTTGTATGTGTTCTGAAGATATTTAAGTAGATGATATGATTTCTTCCATCTTTAAATTTCTAAACTAAGTATCTTTATCCAGTGGTATATCCAGATAAATAATGAGATTGAAGAGAGTTAAACAGTGAACTATAAAAATTTCTGCAAATAGCATATAATTGTATAAGAAGTGTAGACTGATATTATTTCAGTGGTTTCTTGTCATTGAAGTTGGCAGTAGTCTATTCCCAGATGCTGAACACAAACTAGTCTTTGATTGTAATGAAATAAACAGAAAACGTATTACTTTAGGGATATCAGTCTCCACTGGAGGAGAAAGGACCTATACAAACACTGCCTAGGACTTATGGGATGGCAGACAACAGGGCTGTTACTCAAGAAAGAAAGCTCCTGTTACATAATAGGCACAATATATATTTGTTGAATTACTTAATATTTTTTGAATCTTGATGCCAAATTTTTAAAAATTGAGATATAATTGATATACAGCTTTATATTAGTTTTGGGTGTATAATATTCAAAATATTTTGAAAAGATCACATGTCTAGTTAACATTCATCACCACAGAGTTACAACTATTTTTTTCTTTTGATGAGAACTTTAAAAATCTACTCTTTTAGCAACTTTCAAAAATATAATGCAGTATTATTAACTATAGTCACCATGTCCTACAGTGCATCCTCAGGGCTTATTTTTCAACTGGAATCACCTAACATTTTTAAAGGCATGAAGTTTGCTTATTCTTTCTGTGTTCCTTATATCAGAAAAATGACATTACTACCCATCTTACTCAAATCAGAACCCAGGATCCTTGGTTCTCACCTCCCTGCCATCTTTTATCATCTGTGTCCATCCAGTTGTCTATTGAACTTGCCCACTTCTTGCCATCCTTACTCCACTACCATAGTTCAGAACACTGTTATTTCCCTTCTGAATTACAGCAACAGCTAAGCTCAGGTGAACTCCGTTCCTTCTGTGCAATTCTACAACTTGCCTTCCGAACTTCATCCATACTGAAGATTTTTCAATTTCTAGAATTTCCTATAGTTTTTTATATTTATGATATTCTTGTACCTGATTTTTTTTTTGTTTCTGAAATGTTACATTCATTTCATCTTCTGGTGAATTTCTTAACATAGACATAACTTATTTCCGGTGATTTTTCTGAGCCCCACAATCTGGGCTAGGTGTCTTTCACATATAGTTATACCAAATACGGCACTACCTCCATTATTACAGCCATCATATTTTATTTGAATATCTGTTTATTTGTATCAGTGACTAGACCATAAATTCTCTGAGAGCTGGGAATTTGTGTTCTGTGTTGAATCTTCAGCACTTAGCTTGATGCCTGTTATAGGCATTTGATAATCATTTATTAAATTATTGTAAGACAAGGGTTGGCAAACTTACGGCTCTGGTCAGTCATTTATTTTTGTAAATGAAATTTTATTGGAAAATAGCCATGGACATTAGTGTATGTATTGTCTATGGCTTTTTTTTTTTCACTCAACTTCAGAGATGAGTAATGAGGAACAGTCGCTCTATGTTCTGCAAAGTCTAAAATAATTATTGTGTGGTCCTTTGATGAAAAGTTTGATGACCATCCATATAGGTCTGTGGAGGGTTTTTTCTTCAGTGAGATTTGGTAATTTGTGTCTTTAAAAGGGATTTTTCCTTTTAATCCAAGTTATCAAATTTATTGACATAAAGTTATGCAAAATATTCCTGAATCTCCAGTGATCCTCCTTTTAATGACTGATATTAATAATTTCTGTCTTCCTTCTTTTATTCTGGACTAATTTGACTAGATATTTATCAAATGTTTTGGTCTTTTCAAATAACCAGGTGTTTGTTTGTTTGATGTTCTTTACTGTTTCCAGTCTCACCGATTTTGGCTCTTTTTTATTTCATTTCTTCTGCTTGCTTAGGGTATGATATGATTTCTATTTCTATTTTTTAAAGAATGTTTATCTTGCTTAGAGTCTCTAGGCTTCTTTGATCTGTGATTTGTTGTTTTTCATTACTTTTTGAAAATTCTCAGGTAATATTTTTTCAAATATTTTTTCCTATTCCTTTCTCTCTTTTTATTCTGAGATGTCCGCTGCACATATGATAGACCATGTGATGTCGTTGCACAGTTCATGGATGCTCTGTTCTGTCGTTTTTTCCCCTACTTTTTTTCTTTTCATACTTATTTATGGTCTATTATAGTCTATTAACATTTATGAGTAGACTTTGAGTAGAGCAGATTGCCATGTGTGGGCCCATGTGATCAATTGACAGCCTTAAGAGAAAAGACCAAAGCCTTCCAATGAAGAGGAAATGCTGCTTCCAGACTGCCCTGGGACTCAAGTGGTCTTCCCTGGATCTCCAACCTGCTGACTTGCTCTAAAGACTTAGAACTTGCTGGTCCCCCAAGAATTGCATGAGGCAATTCTTTGAAATCTTTCACTCTGTCTCTGACATATATGTGGTGTGTGTGTGTATCTCCTATTGGTTCTTCTTCTCTGGAAAACAGTAATGCAAAACATCACACCCACCACCCAGTCACCAAGGCGGTGTTACATGTTTTAGGTTTTTTTAATGGTAATACACCATTTCCAGTACCAGTTTGTTTTATTTATCTACTGCTATATAACAAGTCATCTCAAAATTTAGGAGGTTAAAACCACATTTTTGCTCATAATTCTGTGTGTTAAGAATTTGAGCAGGACAAAAGTCTCTGCTCCATGATATATGGGACCTCAGCTGGGTGGCTCAAATTTCTGGAAGATGGAAGGGATGGTTAGATGGGGCCATATGTCTATGGCCTCAGTTCTAAATGGTAACTGAGTTTCTTGGTTTTCTGCTACATATAATCTGTCAGACTTGAACTTCACAGTGTAGTGGTTTCAGTGTCCCAAGAACGTTCTAATATATAAGCACGTATCAGGCCTCTGCTTACATCATATTTGCTGTAGTAGTCTGCTAGGGTTGTATAACAAAATGCCACAAAATGTGGCTTAGACAACATAAATTTATTTTCTCACAGTCCTAGAAGCTTTATATCCAAGGTCAAGGTCTCTGGAGTTTGGTTTCTCATATGGCCTCTCTCCTTGTCTTGCAGAAGGCTCACTTCTCACTGTGTCTTTACATGGCATTTTCTCTGTGCACACGCATCTCTGGTGTCTCTTCCTTTTCTTCTAAGGACACCAGTCCTACTGGATTTAAGCCCTACCTTTATGAGCTCATTTAACTTCAGTTAACTCCTTAAAGGCCATCTCTCCATATATAATCATATTGGGGGTTACTGCTTCAATCTGTGCATTTTCGGGGAGACACAGTTCAATCCATAACATTTGCCAATGTCCCATTGGGCAAAGCAAACATATGGCCAAGCCCAGAGTCAAAATGGAAAAATACTACACTGGGGCAGGAGCACTGGATTCATGGTTCAGTAGGGATCCACAGCTAGTTAACAGACTAGGGAAGGAAAAACAGCTACTCTCTGAAAATCATTTCTTCTGTATTTTAAATAATTCTTTTCTACAACAGAAGTCAGCTTGGCACAGGTTATTTGCCTTTTTAACTACTTCACGAGATACATATTATCCTTCTAAAATGGGTCTATTCATAAGTCCATTCAAAGCAATTCATACACAGAGAGGAGAAATAAAGTGGCTAATAGATTATTTAAGGCCAAATTAAAGCTCTGTTGTTGCCATTATAGTATTACAGAGATTAAATAAATAAGGCCTCATATTTCAGTAGCAGAAATTATTCTAAATTATTTGATCTTTTTTTTTGAAATTTTAGTAATTCTTGTCAACATCCTAGCCAAAGACCATCAGGAACACATCTACAGTTGAGCAGCTTGGGTTTGTTACGCATTACAGTGAGGAAGAATGTACACCATGAAGTCCTATGGGGTACCTTAGTAATAGAATGTTAGAGCTTGTTATAGTATTTTGGCTTTGGTTGGGTGATTTGGGGAAGAGTCCAAAGAGCTGAGGGTTTTCTATAGACTGGCCATTGTCAGAAAGAAGGAGACAATTCTATAATTGGTCTAAATAAATTTTTAGGGGGTGTAGACTGGAGCAAGGCTAGAACAGATATTGGTAAAACACCCGTCAGCTGGAAGTGGGGGATGTTTGAAATTCTGTACTTGGACAGTGTTCATGTTTTTTCTGTGTTCAGACATGATTATGAAGTGGTCTTGTTTTTGCCTTGATCTACCGTGGACACAAAGGGCCTTGTCTGATATTGATATTCTGTGTGTTTGTGTTCGATAGGAGACCACCAAGCCTTGCTGTTGGTGCCAGGTCAGCTCCTGGGTATCAGGGGCTGCCATTTCTTTCTAGTTCTTGTTCTTTCATCCCACCTTAGCTGGGGACATAATACTTGGTACAAACTTCTGTTTCAGTATATTCAAAGTAAATATGTTTCACATAACAATTAAGAAGTTCTTTGGAGATTATCCCTATTAGTTTTAAGTTTTAGTCTTTTAATTTCCTGGCCTGGACATGGAGTGACCTCCATGGAATCCACAGAGGAAATCCCTGTGTCTCTCTCTCTCCTCATTTTGCAAGTACTCACTTGTGTCTCCCTAGGTTTCCAGAATCCAGACTCTGCCTCTGAAGCACCACCCTCCGCTTGTCCTTCTTAGCTGAGTGCTTCGGGCCTTTCCTCCTTAATCACCCGTCAGGATATACTTGCCCTGCCTCATTTCCTCAGTTCCCACAGCTGCATTAAAAATTTGGCTAACAAATCCTTGTTAATGCTTTATTACTTTTTTAACACTTCACGGCAAATCCTGTTTCATTGTGGCTTCCTGGAAATAATCCTGGACTTAAAAATGCTAAGGGTTTTTGGACTGGAAATGCAAGAGTTATTTGGGCCAGACAGAGCACTTTTTTCCCCTCTCAAATTTCCCAAACAAAGCTGGTGGCTTTCTACCCTATTGGTCCCAGTTAGAGACTATTCCTCTTATTAAGTCAGAATGAGATTTGCTTATTAATGTTCTGCCAGGTCTTCAGAAGTATTAAACCCTAACAGCCTCATCAGGGAGGGGTGAAGGACACTCTGTACTTTGGAATGCCAGTTTCTGATAAAGGATAGAGGAAAGAATGTTTCATTATTTCATTTGCTGATTTTCCAGCAGTAAGCTAGCTCCCTCTAAATCATACCTTTGATGTATTTGAGATGTGGGATTATTCTGATTTTAGTGCAAAGTCCAAATAGTTACTTAACAGATGGTTATTATCATTTTTTCCAACAAAATCTATCTTCCTTATCAAAAAGTAACTGTTCTGTGGAGAGGATTCAAAGAATAAAATCACAATGTTTGTAGCATGATTGATTATTTTCATCAATATGCCTTAACATCAAAGAGGATTCCACACTCATCCTGAAAGTACCACATGGCATCTAATATTGTTAGATTTCTTTCCTGGGATGAAAAATTTAAATAGTTTTACTACTGAGTAATGTATTTAGCATGTGTGCTAGAATGATTTCCAGTGGTTATTGGAAGTTATCTCTTTGCAACACTGACTGCAGAAAAAGGCTTTCAATTGCTGCTGCAGTAAAATAAATGAAGTGAATCCCACCGCTGGGAATGTTGGCTCTACGTGAAGGGTAATGAATGTGTAGGTAACTATCAAAGGATATATGAAAACATTCATATAATTCCTTACATTCCTAGAATAGAAAGATGCTTTTTCTATCTCTTTTATAAGGAAACTTTCAATAAACAAAAATGGAGACTACAGGAGAGACAATTGCTGAAATTTATTTTGTTTCAGATAATTTTTTCATTATTAACTAATGCAATAACTCTGGGCAGCTTATTTAAGAGTGAGAAAATACAAACTTCATAATGCATTGGAAATAATCTAAAGCTCAGAACTGGCATCCTAGAAAAATGTCAGGGAAAAAATATCCCAAATCCACCAGTGTCCCTGCATTTTTCACTGGCTTCAGTGATATCAATATTACAGAGAAAAATCTGTTGATAGCTTATTGTTTGATCTCTATAAATAAATAAACCTAACTCAAGGGCCATATAATTGTTATGAATTGAGTTTTAACGTATTCTCATAATTCATCTGATGAAGTCCTTACCCCTACTATCTCAGAATGTGAATTTATTTAGACAGAGGGTTATTTACAGACATAATTAGTTGAGATGAGATCATATTGAAATAGGGTGGACCCCTAACCCAATTTAACTGGTATCTTTATTAAAAAGGGGAATTTAGACACAGAAAGACATGCATACAGGGAGAATGCCATGTGAAGATGAAAGCAGAAATTGGAGAGATGCTCCTATAAGCCAAGAAATGCTAGAAATTGTCAGCAAACCACTAGTAGCTAGGAGAGAGGCATGGATAAGCTTCCCTCTCACAGATCTCAGAAGGAAGTGACCCTGCTGACACCTCAGTCTGATCTCAGACTTCTAGCCTCCAGAACTGAGAGACATAAATTTCTGTTAAGTCTCTCAGTTTGTAGTACTTTGTTATGGTAGGCTTAGCAAAATAAAATAGCAATGCAAACATCTTATTTATATTTTTACATTAAATGATTGAGCTTATGACCTAAGGAACTGAGTGTAAGGATTTGATGTAATTTTCCAAGGACCAAATAAATAAGTCGTAACAAAGTTTAGTTTTTACCACATATTAATGTTGTGATTTACTATCAAAAATGTATATATTGATAGGATAAACTGGCTTTTCCTGTTATTTTAATGTAAATTTTGTGGAAGTATAACATACTTTCAAAAAAGTGCCAGTCTTAAGTATACAGCTGGATGAATCTTGAGAAAGTGAATATATGCATGTATATATGTATGTACATATGTATACATGTCTAGCTTCTTTTTTTTTTTTTACATGTCTAGCTTCTTGATCAAGAAATGCATTAGTAGAACCCAGTGACCTCTTTTTTATTTAGGTAAAAGTACATAACATAATATTTATCATTTTAATCTTTCTTAAGTGTGTAATTCAGTGGCATTAGGCCTCTGAGTGGACATAGGAAGGGGCTACTTGATATTTTTATAAATTGTATACATGCATATACAAATACAAATATACAAATTTATGTTCAAATATAATATACAAGAGAAGTTGTACACACAAATGTATTTATCTACCTATCTCTCTCTCTCATCTGTCTAACACTGAGTCCGTATCAGTAACAGTTCAGCACAACAGGATTCATTCAATTTTTTTCCTTTCTGTATTTGGAAGTCTTTTCTGACAGTGAGAAACCTGGCTCTGTTATCCTCAATATATTAACTTCTCAGGCCAATGACCCCTCAGTGTAATGAGCTTCTCATTTCTGTTACCACCACCTGTCTACTAACATACTTTTTACTTAATTCGTGCTCCCAGATCTCAGCATCCCTTAATTCAAACTCCCTCTTCATACTGCTCAGGCTCTGACATGTCCCTGTGGGCTGAAAATGTCATGTGCTTGGATCTTTCAGTGATAATGCGGGATAAGTTTGATACCAGAGTAGCCTTAGATAATATTTGCTGGCCTTTTTATTTTGTTGATGAGAAACTTTTGGCAGAATCACAGTGTGATTCCATCACAACAGCTGGCCCTTTGGCAGTATTAGAGTGTCAAACTCTGCTCTCCTATTCCTAAATGAAATCTATATTCAGAAAAGTCTGGCTCTTAGAGGTTAATAACATAGATTATTTTTATCTCAGATTTTAGAAGAATTAAATGCACTGTGATCTTGTTGGGGCTAGCTAGGAAGTCCATAATGATTTATAATGCAATGTTTTCCAGGTCAAACCAGAATCGAACTGCACCATTTGTCCCAGTCTCACTGTTGGTTATCTTAAGCAAACAAAACAAAAAGGAGTATTATGATTAAAACTATTTAGTCCAATAAATTGATTTGCTCATGAAACACACTATAGTAAACTAAAATTTGTAAAATTTTACATTTTGAATAAAAGTCAGCATTTTCTTTCAACAGATAAATTATGAAACATTTTGTTATAAAACATTACTTTATGCCACTTTAATTCATATTCTGATTAATGAGTGTGTCAAAATTACTACTACTTCACTTCTGGAATTATCTTAATCTGAGTCACTAGCTTAAGAGTAATTTAGTCTCAGAAATGTATCATATTTAAAAAAAAAACTTCATTTAGAAAAACACTGTATATTCCTTTAAATAGTTTGGTGAAAAAAAATGGGTTGTTAAATTGGAAAATGTAGTTTTTGTTTAAAAAAAGTGCTAGCATTATAAGATAATGAACTATATATTTCATCACGTATTTTGAGTTCTAGCCTTCAGTCAGGTTAGACTCCCAGAAAGCTACAGTTTTGGATAGATAGCTTCAGAAATATCTTTACTGAAATACATTTTATTGGATAGTCTCTAGCATTTTACCAAGTTTTGGTGAAGCTGACTTTCTTAAGAATGCTTTAACTTGCATAAAAATTATTTAAAATGTTGATCACTTGTTTTTTTTTAAAATTGTGTAATTACTTTTATGAAAGAACTCACAAAATTATTCTTTTTATGAATGCACTGTTAGTGAAATTTCTTTCTCTTAAGCAGATACCAATTCATTTTTGAGATGATAAGAATTACACAATCCTCTTGTGTTTCCCGTTTTGTAGGGACTTCTGGAAAGCTCAAGCTAAATTTCTTGGTAAATCACATCAATTATATCAGCCTCAGTGGCAAATGTATTTGCTACTGCCTCTTCCCAAAGTTTTCATATCTCTTTTAGAGATTTATTATATATATTTCATATAGCCTTTATTTTAAACTTCTAGAAATGGGATACTTGAAATTATATATTTGTGGATCAGTAATTCACATGTGACAAGACTGACTTTTAAGTGTTAAACATACATAGCAGGTTTGTCAGACTGCATAGGCTCCCACAAAAGATGGACAGCACATTTTAGATGTGTAATTGAAGACAGTGTAGTCATTTTGATTATATATTATGTTCAGTATCTGTAACAAATACTCAAAATAACAGTAGCTGAAACAATCTGAAATTTATCTTACTCATGTAATCGTTTAGGCATAAGGAGTCCAGATCTGGTACTTGGATTAATAAAGACCCAGATGCTTTCTGTCTTGTCGCTCTCTGTATCCAGATTGCCAGAGCTGTGTAGGTAAACTGTCTCTCTGGAAAAAATAATTCTTGGTTTGTAGTATTTGTTGATTTTTGTAGTATAAATATTCCAAAATAGCCCACTTTAAGCTACCAATGGTGTAATCACTGGCTTGCAAAATTCTTGAGAACTTAATAGTCAGCTCTGTCTGGCAACTTGGCATGAGCTTAGCTCTAGCATAGCACTGGGTGCTGCCCTCATCCCCATGGACACATTCCAGCCAGGGGAAAAGGTCCCTCCACTTAAGAGTGTGACTTGATATTGCACATATCATTTCCACTTTCATTCCACTAGCCAGAAGTTAACCACATGCCTACACCCAGCAGACAGAATAAGAAATGTCTTTATTCTGTTTAGCTGATTATGCGTCAGCTATAAACTGGGTGTTTGTTCTTGTGGGAAGAGGGAAGAAAGCCATTGGTGAGTAATAGCAGATTTTGCCACAGACATGCATTAAAAAAATTAGTGGCACTAATATATAGTCATGACTATGAGAATGACAATAATGACTATAATGAAGAAGTTTATATGAGTAAGTAATATATCACAGCTGTTAATTTGAAGAGTTTTCCATTTCGACTGACAAAGGAATTGGGAATAACCAGTGTCTTGTTAATAACAGACAAAGAACAATGCAGTTCTAAATTAAAACAATGACAAGAATCACTGAGATGTTTTCAGAAGTTAATTATGATCTTTGCACTAATCAATTATCATTGTGCTTTTTTCACAAGGTACCCTGATGAAGTTTTTGAGAAGTTATTAAAAATTACATATCAATAGAATGGATTAAGAAAGAAATTTAACTTTGAGAAAACTTTCCCACTCCCTAGCTCTTTATTAGTGAAACTAAAACAACAATGACATCTGAAAATTTTATATTCTTAAGAGTTCAGATTAAAGAATGAGTAATCTAAGACAGGTTGTCTATGGATTACAGTTGAACAACTGGGCTGGGTTTGTTAATAAAGAAAATAAAGAAAAGTAAGTAAAGGTGTCCACAACAACCAGTGTGTTTCAGGTAAGATTCTAGAGTTCATCTTAAAAGCATATTTATATTATGCTCTTCAGACACACAAATCAAAATACCACCTTTGTGCTAATCAGCGATCCTCCCAAGTGTGTTGCATCACCCACTTCCTGCATAACATCACCTAGTAGTCCTGCTTATATTTCTTCAGACAGTAAAATATAACCTGAAGGGGTGGTTGCATTGATCTTCTTAGAGAATGATTCCCAATTACATCAGATATTTGTCAGTTAGTATCTTTCAAGTTTTCCCCAGCTTTATTGAGGTATAACTGACAAACAAAAATTGTATACATTTAATATGTACAATGTGAATGGTTTGATATAAGTATACATAATCAAGTTAATTAACACATCTATCACCTCACATAATTACTTTTTTTGGCGGGGGCATGGTGAGAACACTTAAGATCCACTATATTAGCAAATGTCAGATGTACAATACAGTGTTATTAACTATAGCCACCATGCTGTATTTGAGTCCCCAGAGCTTATTTATCTTTAAATTATCTTTCAATTCTTTGTCATTTTTAGAAAGCCTCCGAAAAGAAGATAGTGTATATCATATTTTCTTTCCTTTTTCTTGTTGAATAAATCAACAGGGATCAATCCTTTATATTAGAAACAAGACTTTTTGTTTTTTCTATTCTATAGAAAAGACTTTTTTGTTTTTTCTATTCTATTCTATAAAGTAATTCTTATGTAGATAAATAGTTTTTGTGTGTGTGTGAATTTTCTGCACTCTTAGTTGATTTATCACCCTAAGTTTTTTATTTTTCCACCTTGAGTCACTGAACTCTGTGGCTACTGTTTTCCCTTTTAAAAACCACTATCATTTATCTTTCTTCAGGGATCTATTCTCTGCTTCCAAGGCCCTAAGTATGTTTATATTTGTTCCTTTGTTGACTTATTCATTCATTTCATTCAGCCTGTTTATTAAGTATCTCCATTGTAAGTACAAAGTTTCACAGAGAAAGAATTTATTCTGAAAGATACTGTAGAGTCCCCGATTTATAGAAAGACCCTTTGTCTTATTCTCAAAGAATTTATAATCCAGTAGAAGAATATGCGCATACTAGGAAAAGAAATGCAAATGTGGAAACTAAAGAGTATAGGAGGACAGAGAAGAGAGGATCCACTTGGGGAACATTCACGGTGGGTTTGGAATGGGCACTGTGAAGAGAGAATTGCAGTGGAAATGGTGGCACTCAGCATCTATTCCACTCTAGTAAATAGTGTCCTTCCTATAAAGAAGAGGCTGGAAAGATTGAAAACTACATTTCTTCAAACCTTTTCAACTAGGATCCTAATACAGTTTACCTTTGACAGATATGCTTGCATGCAAGATTTGGAAGACAGAATTGAAGAAAGGTCTGATTCTGCTGTTTCTGCTCCATCATGAAGTGACTTTCCTCCCTCTCTCCTTCTTTGGTAGTGGTGGCAGAGGTCCTAGAGTCCTAACACTAGCATCAGAGGCATTGAGAGATAGAGCATATGGAATCAAATTTGTGATTCTAGCAGCCTCAGTTTGGTGCTAAAGCCTGCAGCAATGGTGGTAGCTCCTTGACAGTGGCTATCTCATGATTTTGGTAGTTCCTTGTGACAGTGTATATGGATCTGGAGCCAGTGGTCTCCACATCTAAAAGGTGGTTGATGGTCAACTTCAGTGGTATTGGTTTGAGTATCAGCCTACAACCTGGTCCTTCAGCAGCCCTAAGAATGCTGTAAGCTATTTAGAATATTGTAATATATCCCTGTGTTTTGAAACTGGCTAGATAGACTTTTGTCTCTGCAACTGACCACTGTCCAATACAATAATATTGTGAAATCTTCTTTCTCTATTTTTCATAGGAAAAAATGATGAGTAGAACATTCTAGACAGAATGAATAGCTCAAGCAGAAGCAGAAAGTACAATATTTGTGTGGGAATTCCATCATAGAACCAAGCAGTTGGAGCTAAAATGTAGGGGCCCTATGGAGATTTGTTTGGAAGTGCAGTTTGAAGAGGATGTGATCACCGGCTGAGGAGGCTGTCTTTTATTGGCCAGGCAATATAGAGTTGGGTAATTTGGGAATATTAATCTGGAAGGGAGTGTGGAACAGATTTGAGGAAATAGAGACTGACAAGGGCCTGATTCATTAAAAAGGTAATACAAATAGTAAGGATAAAAAGCATAGGGTAAATATGAGAAAAAAAATCATAAAGGACAATGCTGGGTGAATTCTGGTGTTCATTTTAATTGTTGTGTTCCAGATAAATGTACCCTGTGCTTCCAGCTTTATCTGAACCATGGGTGAGAACATGGTATGGACTTCAGTGCAGGCAGGGGAAGTGCTTAGATGTACAAGGTGGCAGAGGGAGCAGGGAGGAGTAAAATGACATTGAATGAAATGAACTATTGAATGTCAGAAGTGTTTCCAATAAGCAGGGACTGTCTGATTTGACAGTGTTGTTGGTTTCAAATTGAATTTATAGAAAATTAATCAGTTGTACATATATTCTTCTTCTAATAATTTGTCATAGCCAGTTAGCGCTAAGTTAAAGATTTACTTAATTATTTAGTTATGGGTATACTTAAAGACCACCGAGCTTAAAAGATACCAGTTCAGGTCCTGCCTTACTTTTTGTGTGTGTGATCTTAGACAAATCACCTGACACCTCTGAGTCTAAATTTTTTTTTGTCTGCAAAATGGGGATTATAATACCTGCCTTAATGGTTTGAAGGGCTTATTTTAAGAATTAATGACTTCATTTTGAAAGACCATCTTATTCAGTATTCTGTTCCAAACTCTGAATGGAATTGAACTACATTAAATATCTTTGATCTATCTCATCACTTTTTGGAATACATGGAAATAACTTAAATTGCAATAAAAGAGTCTCACTATAAATTTAAAAAATCCTTAATTGCAGTATAGTAAAACCTTGGGAGTGGAATATTTATTCTAGAAAATATTATGCCAGGGAACACTACCCTAAAACAGCAATAATAATGATACATAGTACTTATTGAACAGATATTAGATGAAAGTCACTGTTTTAAGTGCTTTATAGATATTAACTCATTTGATCCTCACAAGAAACCTATGAAGAAGGTATTAAATAGTAAAATAGGAATATTTGTTGAATGTTTAAAACAAATGCTGCCAATGTTTTCTTTCTGTTCAAATTCAGCCTACATTCAATACCTGAATGTTAACTCTCCTTCAACATATGTTTATTACTTCTCTTTTTATCTTTAACACTTAGAATTTTTTTTAAGGTTTCAACCATTGACTTAATTTCTCTGTGACTAAAAAGAAACCACATTTTAGTGTGGTAGCTGAAAACTTGTATTATGTAACACAAAAATGTCCAATTTAAAATAGTTTTTTGCTTAGACTCTCTTATAATGTGTTACTCAAGCTATCCCAGTTTTATTTTCATTGTTATTTGTATGGTATACCTTCTTTCCCATTTTCTATGTAACATTTCTTTTAAATGTGTGTCTGATAGAGTGTGTAAGAGAATTTTTTTTCTAAGTAAATCTGAAGAATGCCATCTTAAGGGATGATAGAATCAAGCTACATTTGTTGCGATTACTAATTTTTATTGTTCAACTTGTTGATGTTTTCTTTTAACTAGGCATTTGTTTATCTTTTTTTCATTTTCCTTTTGTATGTTCCGTTTGCTCACGTTTATTTTTGTATTTGATTTTTAGCCACTTTAACCATGAGGTACCAAGAACTGGTTTTATTTGAATGCTATGGTGTATAGTGCTTTCTGAAGTATTTATCAGTTTCAAAATTTTATAACCATTCTCTGTTAAAATATTGCATCTATCCCTTTTTTCCTCTCCTCTCCTTTATGGACTCCAAATACCTATTGTTTGACCCTTTCACTATGACTTGTGTATCATTATACATTTTTCTCATTTTCCACTTTTATCTCTTTGTGCTTCAGATTGGATATTTTTTTCTGAGTCATTTCCAGTTTATGGCTTCTTTCTTCAGAGCTATCTAATCTTCTAGAATACCTGTCTATTTAAATTATTTTTATTCTTCAATTCTAGAATTAATATTTGATTCTTTTATGTAGTTTATTTCTTGTCTGAAATTCTTCATTTTGTCATTTAATATTTATACATGTTAATCTCTATTATTTGAAATTATTTCCCCCAAATTCCAATATCTGGATCTCTGGTGGGTCTGTTTCTATTAGCTGATTTTTCTCTTTATTTCATTTTCAGTCAATTCTTTTCTTTCCCTTTTTCCCCTCAATGCTGCCTCTGTTTTATTCAGTGCCATATATTACATATGAAAAAATATTAGATATAATATTGTTTTTAGATCACATTATCTTTCTTTTGCTTCTGATAGGTAGTTAAATTGTAGCTGGTTCAGCTTAATCTAGTTAGACTTTGAGCTGATTCAAAGCTGGTCTGAATCTTTGTGAGAGCTAGTTTATTTCCAGCTCACATTTACTCCTAGAATGTATTCCTTTGGGAATATAAACTAAATATTGGAGTCTTAGTTGATTCTGAGATCTGATTTTTGTCTTTGGAATTATGAAATTCTCAAAAGTTGAGTGTGGATTTTTTTTCTTTTGCCAGCTTCTTAGCCTATCGACTATACTTTCTCTTCTTTCTGTTATCTTTTCAGACACTGTTAGTCCTTAAAGAACTAATAGATGCCATATGTTATTTCATTCTCCTCAGGCTAACCTCAAATCTTCTGCTGCCCATTAATCCTCTCAGCCATTCTGTGCTCTCTTTATGGTGGTGGTGGCAGGTGTGGGGGAGAGAAGCAGGAAATCTTAGCCACTCTTCCCTTGCTACCCCGAAGAGTGTAAAACCTTTGAAGTCCTTCTACTTTTTATATTTCTCTAAACTTTTCCATTCTACTGCTCAGGAATCATGGTAAAAGTAGTGGTTCTGTATAAGAACCACCATTGCCATCTCTTGAACAATTTGGGATACAAGCTTATGGTTTCCTTCTGCTCTGGATTCTTCCAACCCTATGAAGGAGAGATCTATGTGTTATGGTTTTATTGTCCCAGTTAATTGCCTTACCCTATAGTTTAGGTCATTGGGCTCTTTCTCAGAGACTCATTAATGCTTCAGTTCCAATCATGTTCTTTTAAATTTTCCCTTTGCTCACTTGGCCCAATCTTACCATGTTGGAACAATGAAACAGCTCGTATCTCCTCACTTATTCTTCCCACTCAGTGTATTATGGATTAAATCTATGTTATGTTACATATACTTTCACTCTTGATATTTAAACTCAAGGTTTTAAAATTACTAACAATACACCAACAACTCTTTTCTCTCTTAAATATCTACTCTTTTAATTGGAATCTAGAACTTTCAAAATTACAGTCTGCTATAGCTTTATAAAAGTTAACTTAGGGGAAACAGTCCTCCAGTGCTTATGAGGTGCTATACTCCCATAATCTGTGGATTGTATTCCCTTGAGTAAGGGACATCAAATTTGTTACTAAATTGTTTTGGTTTTGTCATTTACAGTTTGGCAATGAGATGGGACCTTATGACAGCTGTTGAAGATTCTGGGATGGCTCCTAGATGCAGGTGAAGGTTCCCACAGAGCCCCTTGGGTTTGCTGCCTCTTCAGCCACACTCCATGATTTCTGGTAAGCTTTTTGATCAGATTCTACTTATTTTGTGCTCTGAGCTCTTTGTGTTAGTTTGTTCAAATCCTTCTGGATAGAAAACTGGGGTGTGAGAGACTCAATGTTTATCACAGAATGAAAATTGGGGTATGATAGGATTTAGATTTTCATAGTGAGTCTTAATGGATAAAATATCAAAGTTTGTGACTGATCTCATCTTCAAAGTAAGCACTTTCAGGAGGTCCTGACAGATCTCAGGAACTGTGCCCAGTCAGCCCAAAACAGTAATTTTTAAAAAAAATTTTGGAGGATTATTTCAAGAGAAAATAACGGGTATCCCTCAGGATGGCAGACATTAGGAAACTCACAAAACCTCAAGGTAAGTCCTTAGCTCAACTACTGGGGGACTTGGGGAAATAAATTAAGACAAATTCAAACTTTTTTCACCAACAGCACATCAAAATCTATGTAGGCAAAAATCAAACCATTAAAAGACATTATAGTCTTTTAGGAAATATTCTTATGAGAGGAATAATAAATCCATTGCTAATAGAAATCTCAGAGGCTAAAGCCACAAAATTGGTGAGCACTGGTTCAGTGTTCAAGGGCGATAGAGCCCTTTCCACCTGACTCCAAGACTCCCATGCCAGGATAAGTTGGTTACAAAATGAGTTAGATCAGACTAGGTCACTTACCAACCTCAAGAAATTTTAGATCATTCTTGTTAATTATTGTCATTTGTTTAATCTTTTTATTTTGAAATAGTTCTTCAGGCTTTTTCTGATTTTTGTAACGTTGATAGTTTTTGAAGAGGCTACCTTCATTTTGTGATTGTATCTGACTCTTGCATCAGAAAATACATTGTCCAGGTACTTAATTATTGACTAAATTTCATTTAAAAGGAAAATCAGGGCTTTAAAAATATATATAACTACAAGTAAAGCTTAATATTCAGAGTTTATAAAAGTTAATGAAACACGAACATAAATTTATACTATAGTTTAAATAGCAAATGTCAGAGAATATTTAAATTATGTGTTATGACATGAAAGAGAACAGGAAGACCCAGTTAACACTGAGAGTTAAAGGGACGAATGTCAGACAATATGGGGAACACTGACAAAATTCTGTTTTTCACAATTTTAAGTAGGATCCGCTCTGATAGTTACCAAGACCTGTAAGTTGAAATAAAGGTGCCGTATTTTTTCTTTTCATACCTGGGACCAGGACAATGAAATTTAACTCTGAACAATGATCAAGGAGATTTCCACCTACTGTTCTTCCAGGAAGCAAGTTTATTTCATGGTAAACTGGATAGTAAAGAAGCACAATATCAAAATATAAATTCAGAAACTGAATTTGAATAAATGCCAGAATGGTAGAGGAAGGAATGCTGGAATCAGACAGACCCAGGGGTGATAACAATAATAGTATCAATAACAACAATGATGATTAGAGCAATGACTGTTTCTGAACACTGTGCTAACATTACCTCATGTAATCTTTACAGTAACCCAAGGTGAGTTTTATTACACCTATTTCCCAGAGGAGCAAACTGAGATTTACAGAAGGTTTAAGTCAATTATCCAGCATCCCACAGGTGAAGTAATGGAGATAGTAATGAAGAGGGTCAAGATTATGTCCTAGTTCTGTCACACTCTGAAAGAATCTCTTTACTACTAGGTTAATGTTGCCTCTTAAATGCGTCTTGCACCAAAGCTATTTTTATGTCTTTGAGCCTCGATTTTCTTGTTTTTAACATGTAAATAACAATCTTCACAGAGTATAAGAATTGTGGACAGACTAACTCACAGTAGTCATTAAATGTAGCACTCCTTTCTAGTCATCCTAGACTTCCAATTGTCTGTATATTGCTAGAAAATTTTAATAGTCAAATGTACTCAAGTATAAATGCATGTCTTAGACAGCAGAAATGATAGTCTGAAAAACATTTCCAACATAAAATCTCTATAACTTAATTTATTAGTGGACAGAAAAGGAATGTGTATTCAGTACTTGATATTACCTAATTTTATCCAGGTCTCTTTTTGCTGCTGCATCCTCAGGATAATAATTTGACCTTCCCCTTGAACTTTGATTTTTTTGTCATGTATTTTTAGGTTTCTGTATTAACAGGAAAAAAAAACAGCACCAATTTTCTCTTATTCACGGTTATTTTGTTCGCATTTCCTCCTCTACCACCCATCTCCCTGGGCAACAAAGCAAATAAAGGGAAGCCTTTTATTTTCAAAAAATTCAAATAAAAAATTAAGATAAAAATTGAGTAATAAATGAGGATTGCTTTTTCAGATGCTTATGTAACTAGAAGAAAAGCAAAAACATCTCTCACTTAAATTCTGACATTTAAACACCAGCTGCTTGCCTCACTGGGAACCTTCTATGTGAAACTGACCCCAAGGCCTCACTGGTGAGGGCATGAGGGACAGCAATTAACCTTTGATCTTAAGCATCTCTGTGTTACACATTTATCTTTGTTTTTTCTTTCGTTTCTTTATGTGAAACCATATAAGCTGTCAGGATAAAATTATTTCACATGTTCAAAGTAAACAAAACTTCTCCTTCTGGTCAAACATTCCTCAGAACTTTTTTCCAGGGACACTCCAAACCAGATAAAACCGTTATATGACTTTTCAAAGCATGGCCTCAGTGTGTTCAAAGTGATTTATTTTTGAAAGTTCCTAAAATTTTGCTTGGAAATTATTTAACTCAAGAAACCTCTGTTATACTTTAAGAAAGAAAGAAAGGAAGAAAGAAAATATCCATGAAATAAGTTAAGTAAAATACCAGTTCTGGACTAAACTATTAGTAAAAAGTCCTCAGCAGATTTAGTTTGAAAAGCATGGTTATTGGTGTTGGAAGATGTGGCCAGGGCATCTGGAATCATCAGAAAAGGCTTCTGCAATCTACCTTCAAATTACAGCAATATTTCTTAATATCCTGGGGAACTATTTCTTTGACCCTTGTATAGTATTAGAAACCTTTAGCTATTTCAAGCCAGAATTGGCAAAAAGAAGTCAAGAAAATAGCAAGGCCATGGTTGCTCTTTCACAATAGGATAGCAGCCCATATGTTTTAGGGTTAAACAAATTTTTCTTTTCAGGATGGAAAAATACTGCTATTTAATGAGCACCTATTATGTGTCAGACTCTGTGCTAGGTGGTTTAAAAACATTTCTAATTAACTTTAAACGTTTAGTATTGTCTTTCTAGAATGTATGCAAGAAAATTAAAACTTGGAAAGGTTAAATAGTTTGCCAAGAATACAAACTTAAACTGCAACCCTGGGATTGAAATACAAATCTCATCCCTCTACTGCAACTTACTGTGCACAGAGGTGATTAACAAAATGAAATAATCACTGGGAGTAGAACAGGTGTAAGTAGCCTTATTTCATGCTCCAAATATTTTGACATATATTTTTGTCAAATCACTACAGGGCAGTCATTTCTTTTATTATTATCAACTCTTACAATATTACTACCAGCTTTCTGGCTTGTGTGACTGATAGGACATGTTTGGGGGAAAAATATTTCATTCAGTTTAAATATATTTGAATATATTGAACTTACGATACTTGTAGGCCATCCAGTTTACCATTTTTAATCCAGTGGCAAGGAAGTTCTGCAAGTAAGCAACAACCAGGTGCACTGAGGGGACAGTGCTTTTTGACTGTACTCTGTATGTAAACTGAAATACTATGATGGCCTTTTTTTATGTCCTTTGAGTATCAGAATGAATCACTATGAAGGGACAAACTTAATTATTTTTTAAAGCTGCCAGCTGGAATCTTAACTGGAAATTCTGCAGGAAGACAATGCCTATTAATCCTTTCAGTTGTTTATGAGCAAAAACCAAAAATTGCTGGATCATTCATTCTTAAAATATTATTATTGTAACTATTGTTTTAGTGGTGTGAAGGTATGTTTCCTATTTCTTGTGATTTATAGCTCTGTATCCTTATGAATGGTAGCGATTTTCCACAGGCAACTGTGCAATGAAAAGATTAAAAGATAGTTGATCTCGCATCCCATACAGTAGTTTTTATCTGTATTGTCAAGACCTCCTTTTTTCTTTTGATAATTATTTCACTCACCTGCTTCTATATTGTTTTGTAATGGACCAATGTTTTCCCAGTTATGCTTGGCATTATACAAGGCAGTTATCTAGATTAGAGAGTGATTCGTTTAAAAAGAAAAAGACAATGCACACTTGTTGTCTATAAATTATCAAAAATTTAAACATAGATATCTGGTTTTTAAATTTTTAAGAGACATCTGGATATTTATCTTTGCTTTTATAATTTCTATTGAAAACATATATTTAGTAGTATTTCTTTTGATGATAATACAAATGTGAAATAGAGTTACATTTTTCTGAGTTACCAAGAGGTAGAACACAGAATCTGTACAGTTCTATAAATTGCCCTTAAGCAGTGGATTAAACACAAGTAAACTAACAATTTTTATTTTAACACTATTAGAGCATGTGTAGAGATTAGGTTTTTTAAACATACATTTTTCTTTATCATAGATACATATTTTTTAAATGTTAGAGCCTTCTCAACTCTATGGAAGACCAATTTTATCCTATTTAAAATAAATTTTTGACCCTTTGTACTTAAAAAATTAACTTCCAAATTAAATATTTTTTCCTCTTCATTCACCACAGCAAATACATATCCAGTCATCAACTTTTCATACTGACTCACAACATGATTTCCTTAACAAGTTCATTTGAAGGTCATTGATGTTTTGCTTTCCAAGTATTTCAGTCTCACTGGGTGTTGTACATTGTAACAGAAATTTTATGTGAGATAATTAAAATGTTCTATAAAACTACAGGCATGTTTACATGGCAGAAAATATATGTCATATTAAATGCAGTGATGTTATGTTTTCTATATTCTGTACATTAAATGTGAAATATCACATTTCAGATGGTATTAAAACATTCTCTTAAAAATAGAAAACCTAGAGAGTAAACATAATATGAAATATTCAAAATGAAAATGATCTGTGAATGACTTTTGATTGGGTGACTGTCCCAGTAGCAGAACATCTTGTGTGTTTTGTGGAACATAACACTTCATTAACATTCTCCTGCGGTAAATGAGCTCAATCCTCCTGAAGTTTACCTTCAGGAATTTAAAGCACTTGGTCTTTACATTTTCTGGGCCAGACTCCTTTAAGTTTCTGACAATACCATTTCCATACATAGGCACCGTCTAATGTACAATGGCAAAGATTCCCAGACCACCTGAAGTTTGTAAACCATCATGGCACATATTTATGTGCCTGAAATAAAAAAGAAAAAAAGACATCTCCTGGGATAGTTTTAGCTTTTGCATCCATGAATCACATTTGGGAGCAGCCTCACAATATCATACTATGATAATCTCAGTTCCAAAGGGCAAAAGAGTCTCCTGAAAAATAGAAGCAACTTGAAAGTACTTTCTGCTTCATGTGATTGGTCTTATTCAACCTCCCTCTTCAACTTTTATTTCCCCATGCTAATCTTCTGGGAACAAAAAATATTGCCTGTTTACAGAACATCTGATAGGCTTTCTAGGTTACTAGGTAATAGTGCACTTTTAGTTATATCATCTTTCCAAGACTAAAAGAGCTTTATTTTCAACTTAGAAAGAAAAAGGAGAAAAGGGAAAGTCAGTGTATTGCCGTCAAATAACAAAATAATTAATTTGAATTTTAAAATTTTGCTAAGATTAGGTTCTTGTCTTGCGCAGGAAAGAATTCAAGAGTGAGACATAGTAAAGTGAAAGCAAGTTTATTTAGGGAGATATACATTCCATGGACAGAATGCTGGCTGTCTCAGAAGGCAAGAGAGGCAGCCCTAGGGTATGGGGTTGTTAGTCTTTATGGGCTGGGTAATTTCATATGCTTACAAGTGGGAGGATTTTTCCAACTGTTTTGGGGAAAGGGTGGGGACTTCCAGGAATTGAGCCCCTACCTACTTTTTGGCTTTTTATGGTCAGCCTGGCAACTGTCATGTCACCTGTGAGTGTGTCACATAGCATACTAATATATTACGATAAGCCTATAATGAGGCTCAAGGTCTACTGGAAGTCAAATCTTCCGCCATCTTGGCCTCATTGGTTCTAACCAGTTTACGTTGTATCCTCATCAGCTGTGTCATTCTTTTAATGGTTATGCCTTGCCCCCTTTCCTCCTGTCCCTAAAATGCAAATGAGAAAATAAGAACTTGCTTTTTTTGATATTGCTTAAAAATTTTATTGTAGTAAGAACACTTAAATGAGATCTACCCTCTTAATTTTTTGAATGTCCAGTACAGTATTGTTGACTAGAGTATAGCAGACTTAGAGGTTATTCATCTCACTTGACTAAAACTTTATGCTACTAATTAGTAACTCCCCCTTCCCTCTCCACTAAGCCCCTTGCAATCACTCTTACATTCTTTGATACTATGAATTTGGCTATTTTTGAACTCATTTTTAAAATTTCACTCAAAGTTGCAATTAAAAATTATAAAGCAATATAAAAATATTCTAGAATGATATGAATAAAGTTATATTAGTAAGACTAGTTCCATTGTTTCTAGCCTTGCTTTAATGTAGGCAAATGGCTCAATTTAAATGTCTTTATCACTAAGTTATGGAGAGCAAAACTTTGGCTTATGACTACTTCCCTAGGTAAGTTAAGATGATTTTTCCATTGTTAATCAAGAGAACAGAATATGCCAGAGAATAAGGTATAGTTCCAGTCTTCAGAGAACTTACTCTTAGATAAAATATGCATACATTAATAATTATTAAAATACAAAACAGTAACTCCACTTCCCTCTGATCTTACTTATGAAGTGAGATAGGTTGTCGTTGGGCTGAACCTCACAGGCTTATAAGTCCTGTACTAGCTTACAAGTCCTGTACAAGTCCTGTACTAGCCTAGTTTCAAGACCAAAGAAAGAGCCCAGAGTCAGTGACAGAGTCATCAATGGTGTAATGGATAGGAGGAGCTTATGTGTTTGAAGCAAGGTCATAGAGAGACTCCCTACTGTGTGCAGTGGATGGCAGGCAGGACGTGGCAGCAATCTTTGCTTGGGGGGTTGGGGTGGGCTGCCAGTTATAGGGAGAATTGTGTCAGGTTGGCTCACTGGTTACCAGGGACCAGCAGAGGGGGATGCCACTCCCCGCCCCCTTGATAAGGCTAGTCACTAGCTGGGATCCTGGGGCAAGTATGTAGGAAGGTCAGTCAGGTGAGTGGGGTGTAGGTGAATCAGGCACTGGTTGATCAGAGGATGTACAGAGAGCAAGAAAACAGCCGTCTTGAATGGCCTAACCATAAAGTTGTGAAATTGGAAAAATAAGAATTAAAAGTGTGAATAAATGGTATATGTGCGGTTTAGTACGCGAGTGACTTTATATTTAGAATCGTCTACTGATTAAAAAATCAGGTAAAAGTAGGACTTCAACATATAGTAAAACTGTAAGTGTGAGTCATTATTAAATATCAAATGCATTACCTATTATATTTACCCAGTGCTCTCTAGGTTCTTAAATGAGGCTCACAGTTGATCTTGAGACAATCTGTAAACTCCCTGAAATTTTAATAAAAGCTGTTGTGTCTGTGCACACATATATTTTTATGGGGAAAAAGTCCTTAGTTGTCATCAGTTTGTAAAAAGTATTTCTGACCCAGAAAAGGTTAGGAGTTACTACATTATCTCTCCTGATTATTCATTGTAAACTTTTAAAAACTCTAAAACATTGATTATTTATTCCCAGAGAGTGAGCATGAAATAATAGACCAATTAAAGTCTTTTTTATTGGAATAGAATTACTGAAATGTGCAGTGTACAAAACAAATACTAGCTCATAGCAACATGAAAATAGAAAGTTTTCCCATGAACCTAATAACCCAGAAGAAGAGAAGTGTGGCCGTATGTTGAAAATGATGAAATTCATTTAAAGTGGTGCTCTCCAGTGGGAAGAGCCTCAATTAGAATGAACACAATCTCACAATATTTCATTCAATGTCTATTTCTATTGGAGTTAGCTTTTTCTGTCCAGTTCAGTTAATATTGTGTTAATTTGTTAAACAACCAGTATCATCTGGGAAGAATTTAAATGTGAAATTGTTGGTGATGTTTAATTAAGTAGAGACTGCTCTTTATTCATTGGATTATTAAAGTATGGAGACAAACTTATGTTTTTAAAATGTTGACAGATATTTATGGTTGCTAGATATGTGATAGGTTGCCTAGTTAAATTTGAATTTTATGTAAGTGATAATTGTTAGCATAATTATGTTCCAAATATTGCGTGGGATATGCTTATATGAAAAAATTACTTGCTACTTATCTAAAATTGAGGTTTAACTGTGTATACTGTACTTTCATTTGCTAAACATAATAACCCTATATTCATATTATATGCTAAAAATCATTTCAGAGGCAACAGTAAATAACTTTGCATTAAATCTTAAAATGAACAGTATAGGGAAGAAATTCCCTTGAGAGTTAATATTCTCTTTTCAAAACAAAGGTAAATGCTTTCTGTCTGTCCAAAACAGCAGATTAATATACCCAGTAAAGAAAAGTCACAGCAAACTTAAATTTTAAATAGAGATATATTACTATGTTTGATAAAGAAAGAATACAAATATTATGTTTCATAATACTCTTCCTTTTCTATTGTAAAAAGATGACCTCTGAAAATGAAATTGATTTCAGGATTGGAGTTTTTGTGTCAAGAAATGTTTGTGGTAAGTAGAATGTAAGAAAAAAATGAATAAAATATTGTAGCTCTAGAACATTACTAAATATGGATGTATCATGATTGTGTTTAATTTAGTAGCCGTAGAACTGTCCTGATGTATGTAAGGGAGGAAAAATACATTGGAAGAGGAGAATGTTGAAGGGCACTTTAAAACTGACAGAGAGAGGATAAAGGAGCAAAAGAAAATCTTGGCATTGGAAGGGCAAAGGAAAAGGAAAAGCAAACTCCACTAGTAACACAGAGTTAAGTTAGCAAGTTGGATTGGGAATGTTCTATTTGAGAGAGAAGAAATAGATTCATAGACTTTCTCAAGGTTGAGGAGCCAGTTGAGAAAGGCAGACAGAGGGTGGGGGAGGGAAGGAGTCAATGTTAAGGCAAATTCCAGATGGGTTGTGTAAGATAGCAACACAGTGTGTAATTGCAAATCATAAGGTTGAGGATATAGTTGTTAGGAGGTGGGTTTTGAGTGAGTAATATGATGAGCTGAATGTATCAGACACACATCACATAGCTGTTAGCAATCGTTTTTGTAAGAGTATGTGATTATTATGGCCAATTAGTGGTTGCTGTGTGTGTGTACCAAATAAAACTGTTTATTGGGTCATAGATATGAGACTTGTCTAAATTGCAAGCTTGGCTCCCTCACTTGCACCTTGTTTGGGTGAATGAAGGTGTGAAGGAGTTTCATTCTTTCATACATAGAAGAAGAACCCTATCTAGTGACCTTAAGTCATCACATAACACATGGAATAAAAAAAAGTTCAATACATACTAGTTGAATGAATTAATTAATGAAAGAAACCCCGTGGTATTCCCAAATAATGCACTAAAACAACTCCATTTCCTAAATAACAGAGCTTGCCTTTATATTTGAGTAGAAGTTAAGCTACTCTGATTTAATCAGTGACGGAAATTAGTTTTGTACAAGAAAAGGCTTCTGCTCCTTGAATATCAGTTTCAAGATTCAATGTCAACATTCATTAATAGACATGCAGATATATAAACCAAATATATTTTCAATATAGCTAGAGCACTTCCTCAAGTCAAACTCAGTGCTAAAAAATGTGGTGAACTCTTTAAAATTCTATATGAAATAAATGGTTTTTTAAAAAATAAAGAATGATATAATTTTAAAGAGAATGAAACAGGCTTATGGAAACCCATGCTGAGGTAATTATAAAGAAAATTCAAATCATTTAGAACAAAATGTTCTTGAAGAGCTCATAATAATTTGAAGACTTTGAGAACAAATGCTCCTCCACTCAGGTTCCCAGAACTATTTTCATCTGGTTGTAACTCAGCTAGCTGTAACACATGTTCATTTAAATTAGTTGTTTTTAAAGATATTCTTATCATTTTAAAGAAGCTGTCATTGTTGAGAGTGTTTCAACTCTCATTTAAATAATTTATACCTAATACCAATCTACAAAGAAAAAGTAAAATAAGACACAAAGAAATAAATTTTTATGCCCTGTAGGTGAGGAAATTTTTAGATGTCTGACAATATCAAATGTTGGGAGATTGTGGATCAGAATTGCTGTTAGAGTCAAATTTTGTTCAACTGTTTTCAAAACAATTGAGCACGCTGATGTAAAAATATCTTTTGGGTTCATTCCTAGAAAAACCTTTGTACAAGTGCACCATAAGACATGTACGAGAATATTTTAGCAGCACAGTTTGCAAATGAAAAACACTGGAAGCAAACCAAATGTGCACTGAGGAAATTAATTTTAAAAATTGTAATGTTTTCACAAAACGGAGCACCCTACAAAAGAAATGAACTATAGTGTTATGGATGCTGTAGTGTGCCACCAAATTCTCTCCTTCAGCGTTGAGACTACTTATTCTTCCAGCTGCAAGGAGTATTGATTGCTGATGAATACTAGCTGAGTCGCTCCTAGGCAATCACCCTTGGTCAGAGATGGCTGCCTCCTCAGAGGCAGTTCACATCTAAGAGGCTATGACAGTCTGGTCACCTTTCTTCAAATCAGGACTTCTCTGAAGGGCCACATAGCTTCAGAGCTTCCTTTGGGTTTAGCCAATGTCTCTTGGTTAAGAGACATTGCAGTTCAGTGTCTCCCTTACCCAGTTTGCCTTTCCTCATCTTTTACAGGTATGGTTCTTGAGTGCACTTCCCAATAAACCACTTTCACACAAATTTTTCTGTCTGTTTTCTAATAACCTAAACTGTGGCAAATGGTATCAAGAGTAATGTTGGAAACAGATACTAAATGGGAATCACTAGTTCATCAGCTGGCAATGAGGACCTATTCACTGATAGTAGATGAAATACTTATAACACCAGGCATGATATAATACTAAAATTTCTAAGTTTCGCTGGCTGTGATCAGAAAATAGGGATAATAGTGTAAGAAATGTACTGCAAATGCAGTATCTCAGTATCGGAAAGGTTCAGAGGAAGTAGAAATAACAAGAACTATGGAATGAGAAGGCTGTTGTGGTAGGGGGAGGTGAGGGGAAATCAGTGCCTGGGAGGATGAATACACTTATCTTTGAAAACTATAAGACATTGTTGAAAGAAATTGACAAAGACACAAATACATGGAAAGCTATCCTGTGTTCTTGAATTGAAAGAATTAATATTGTGAAAATTTCCTTACTACTCAAAGAATTCTATGGGTTCACTACAATCCCTAAAATTCCAATGACATTTTTTACAGAAACAGAAAAAAAAAATCCTAAAATTCATATGAAACCACAAAAAAGCCCAATAACCAAAACAATCTTGAGAAAGAAGAAAGCAGGAGGCATCACATGTCCTGATTTCAAACTGTATTACAAAGCTATGGTAATCAAAACAGTATGGTACTAGTATAAAACCAGATACATAGACCAATGGAACAGAATAGAGCACCTAGAAAATAAATTCACACATGTATGGTCAACTAATGTATGACAAGGGTCCCAAGACCACACAACAGGGAAAGGAGAGTCTCATTAGTAAATAGTGCTAGGAAATCTGGATATCCACATGCAAAAAAATGACATTGAATTGTTATACCATAAACAAAAATCAACTCAAAATGAATTAAAAACTTACATTTAAGACTTGAAACTGTAAACACCTTGAAGAAAATATAGAAATAAAGCCCCTTGACATTGGTCTTGGCAATGATATTTTGGATATGACACCAAAAGCAAAAGCAACAAAAATATAAATTAACAAGTTGAACTACATCAAACTAAAAAGCTTCTGCATAGCAGAGGAAACAATCCAGGAAATGAAAATGCAGCCTACCAAATGGTAGAAAATATTTGCAAACCATGTATCTGATAAGGTTAGAATGGCTATTCTCAAAAAGACAAGATATAACATGTGTTGGTGAAGGTATGGGAAAAGAGGCACTGTGGTACACTATTGGTGAGAAAGAAATTGGTGTAGCCACTTTGGAAAACAGTACAGAATTTCCTAAAAAAATATTAAAAATAGAACTACAAAATGATCCAGCAGTATCAATACAGGGTATATACCCAAAGAAAATAAAATCAACATGTCAAAGATATGTTTGCACTCCCAGTTCATTGCAGCATTGTATTTATAATAGCTAAAATGTGGAAACAACCTAAGTATCCTTCAGTGTAAGAATTGATAAAGAAAATGTGGCATATATGGAATCTGAAAAAGTCAAATTCATAGAACTAGAGAGTATTATAGTGGTTACTGGGAACTGGGGAGTGGGAAAATGGAGAGATGTTTGCCAAAGGGTACAAACTTTCAGTTATAAGACAAATAAGTCCTGAGGATCTAATAGTGCAGTGACAATGGTTAATGATACTGTAGTATATAATTGTAAGTTGCTCAGAGAGTAGATCATAAGTGTTCTCACCACACCAAAGGGGAGGGAGTAGATGTGTGAATTAATTCAATTGTGGTAATCATTTCACAATGTATGCATTATCAATCATACTGTACATATTAAATATATACAGATTTTGTTTGTCAACTACACTTCAATAAAGCTGGAAAAAATTTTCAAAATAAATTTTCAGTCTTGCCCCAGGACTATTTTAACTTTCTCTATCCTTGGATGTAGTCTGGAGGAAACTGGACATTCTGTAAATCATATTGGCCCATTATACAGATATAATAATGTTGATTATCATGTTTATCCGTACACAGCAAGGACTTTAGTAAGACAGTTGCACGAAAGAGGGTGGGATGTAAGCCTTATGAAGATACAGGGGACTCCTACAGCAGTAAAACTGAGGGGGGATGTCTAGTGGTCTGAAGGACTCAAGGCCATTCTGGGAAAAGGGGCACTTAACTTTAAGTTCTTTGAGTCACTCCTTTGGCATATCAGTGAGCCTCTTTGCCTAGGGTACTCTTCTAATAGAAAGATTGACACTGATACACTGAGAAGACCTCATTGGTGTTTTCTGGTTAAAACGGATAACTTGAATCTAATCATGAGTAAACATGCATCAAGCCCAAAGTTCTACAAACAAACTGACCTATACGTACACCCCAATATTCATAGTAGCACTGTATACAATAGCCAAGACATGGAAGCAACATAAATGTCCATAAACAGATGACTGGATAAAGAAATTGTGGTATATTTATACAATGGAATACTACTATTAACCATTATCACCATACTGTTAGATCCCCAGGACTTACTCATCTATAACTGAAAATTTGTACCCTTTGGCAAACATCTCTCCATTTTCCCCACTCTTCAGTCCCTAGTAACCACTATTATACTCTCTAGTTGTGTGAATTTGACTTCTTCAGATTCCATGTATATCATATTTTCTTTTTCTTGTTTATTTTTGCTTTTATTTCTATTGCCTGGGTAGACTGCCCTAGGAGAAGACTGCTGAGATTTATGTCAGATAATGTTTTGCCTATGCTTTCTTCTAGGAGATTTATTGTGTCTTGTCTTATATTTAAGTCTTTAAGCCATTTTGAGTTTATTTTTGTGCATGATGTGAAGGAGTGTTCTAACTTCATTGATTTATGTGCTACTGTCTGGTTTTCCCAACACCACTTGCTGAAGAGACTTTTTTCTCCACTGTATATTCTAGCCTCCTTTGTTGAAGGTTAATTGACTGTAATCTAGGCTTATTTCTGGGTTCTTTATTCTGTTACATTGATCCATATGTCTGTTTTTATGTCAATACCATGCTGGTTTGATTTGACATTGGTCTTGGCAATGATGTAGCTCTGTAGTACTGTCTGAAGTCTAGGAGGGTTATTCCTCTAGCTTCATTCTTTTTCTTCACTATTGAGAAAGCTAACCTCTTCAAAACAACACATAAAAAAAGATACATAATAGTTTGAAAACAGAGATTCAGAACAACAAATGAGAGGTTAGATTTGATTTGTCTGGACAAGCACATGAACTGGCTTCTTATTAATTTTTCAGTGAACCTCAAAACAGTATCAGACATTCCATTTTCCTGCTGGAAAGCAAGACTATGGGATTTGGACTTTAGTCATAATGTAATTTTGGGATTCTGGTTTCTAATTCACATGCAGCTTTGTAAATTCACTATGATATATGGCTTCTTGTTCATGTTTCCCAATTTGTGAGACTGAGTTATGCAATCTCATAGGTCAGAATGCATATAGTGGAGCCAAATTTATTTTATTGGTTCCTTCTTGAGTATTGAGGACTACTGATTGCTTTAAGTAGGAATTAAATATAAACCAAATTCAGGGAATGTAAATGCCTTGGACAGAAATTGTCTAAAGAATTTTTGTGAACAGAACTACTAGCTCCATTAAATAATACATTTTAAAATAACAAATATGAAGAACCAAAATAGTGACAACCTGCAGACTCTAAAGTGATTCTGATTATGTCAAATCAGCTATATAGCTGATCATAAAAATCATAAAATGACTCAGATTAATCCTACTTACACTATAAACATCTATGGGAACCTTTTCCACAAGTTGCTACTTCTTATTATTGGCAAAGACTCTAGTAGTCACCTTCCTCCTCCTTTTTCCCTCCTCCTCCTCCTTCACTTCCCTTCTTTCCCCTTCCTCTTATTCTCTTTCTTCCTTTATCCATAATCTTGTTTTCATAACATAGCAGGTCTTGGTGAAAGTTATAGGATTGACCTAATTGACAGATTTATTTCTTATATTGGATAGAATGGAAACTGTTGTTATGACAGTGACTATAATAACCCCTGATCTAAATCTCTAATAAACTCTAGGAGAAATGATAAATGTTTTGTTTACAAGATTTGCACCTGGTCTTTCTTTTCCAAAACAATGTGAGTACAGGTTAGAACGTATACCTGGTATATTAGACCAACATAGATGAAGTTTTTCCACGAAGTGATATATCTTTGCTAAATTACAGGGACAGTTCTATTGGTTATTTCTGTTTTCTTTGTAGTGCAGATTTGAAGCCAAAAAGAGTAGAATATCTAATGTAGGGGCTCATTGTGTGTCTGTGTGTATGTGTTTGTGTGTGTTGGGGGTGGGGTGGGGTGCGGTAGGGGTGAAGCTAATGCCATACTAAGAAAGTCAGTGAATAAATTATATGACGGGCAATGTCAAGGATGTTTGGCTGGAAACCAAGATTCATAAAAAAAATTAGAGTAAGGCTAAGGAAAAGTAACAACAAATGCTATGTCTTGGGACAGAAGAAACTAAGGTTTTTTGGTTTTTTTTTAATACAAAATGTGATGTATGAATGAGGATGAAAGTCAAACAAGGAGGAGTCAAGGGAAGAGTTGAGCAGGAGAGGAAGTAGTGACAATAGGAGTCAGAAACATTCCTCCAAGAATTACTTACAAACATTGATTTGTCTTTTCTCTCTAGGATTTTAAATACTGCTTATAATTCATCCATGAATCTTAATTACCATCTCATATTACTCTGAACCAAATTATTCTCCCTCTATGACCCAGTGCTATAAAAAAGTTAGACATATATTGTGCACATCACCCTAATGAACATAATTTAAGATGTGCACTACAGAAATGTCTTTCTTTTTTTAGCTTTTCAAGTAAGTCTTTATTAGGGAAAAAAATCATTCAGAATGTAATCTATATTAAAAATGAACCTGACAAAACAATTACACAGTAATTGTGTTCAAAAAGATGTGTGTCTCATTTAACATTTTGACCAGCTTTGATTTATTGAGGAGTTGACTAGTAAGTCATGACAATGGTAGGAAGTGGGCTGGGATCAGAGACTCCTCCAGTGTTACTGTAATTTCTACATAGTGTTTCCTCTTTGATACCACTTTTTTGTGATAGATAGTTTAAGACCATTTCTTGCTCCAAGCATAGCAAATAGAATCCGCATTTTTCTTTTCCACTTCCTTAGAAGAAACTGTCTTAATAATATTCTTGAATTGTTCAGTGAATGCTATGTCATATGAGAAAGTCTGATTCATTCATAAAATACTTTAGCCTCTGTTTACATTTTAGTTTAACATTTATTGGGGTTTCATATTATAATGAGCTACTTATTTCTGCTTTCACTCTTGGCCAAATTCTAACTTTAGGTTACCCTAAAATCTACCAGTGAATGAAAACATGGAATTTTGAAATCCTCTTTTAAATGGCAAAGTTCAGTGGAGGTTATACGTTCTTAATAAACCCATTTGGGAAATTAAACTGATTGTGAAAACATGCCACAAATTTGTTTTAGGCTAATGCCTTTTAAATAATTCAAAGTGAGAACGTTAAAACTGAATCGTGTAGATTCATTTTGAACCTTGTTCTGGGAGGGTGAAATAATCTGGTTCTGTGAGTCAGCGACTTTGTAACCTTAGTCCCTTAGACACACGAGTCCTCACTTGGCTCATTTACAGAGTGAGAAAATTGGACTATATGACTTTCATGGGCCCTGCCGCTCTGTGGTTCTATGATTTGCCTCTTTTGGCTTCATGAGTATGACTTCAATATGTATAGGCGAAAAAAATGTCAAAGTTATAACTTCATGTCTAGGACATTGTGAGCTACTAATAATTAGCTGAATAAATCTATGAAGAGTACTTTTCAAGAGAATCAATATAACTTAAGCATCTGTATCTTTGAACTTGCTCTTCCCTCTGCTTTCCCCAGTTCTTCAGATGGCAGGTTCCTCATTACTCATCACAGTTCAAATGTTACTTCCTCTATGTGTCCTTTCTGGACACCTGTCCCAGGGAAATAGTGGAAAATCCTTTATAAAGTTCTAGCTTATCCTGTGAGAAATATGTCTGTAAAAGTTCTCCAGAAAATTTATTTTAGGGAAGTTATTTAAAGGTCCTGATAATTGTAAACACATTATTTGGACATAATATGTTAAATAATATATTGGAAGGAATTGAACATTCAAATGTAATGAGTTTAATTGATTAAAAGAGTGTTCTTTTGGGATTAAGCAGTATTTGCAGATGTTCAGTTTACTGCTTGAAACATGCAGATTCAAGGGACTTAAATGTTGAAAGCATTTGATTGATTATTAAACACTGCCTTTAAAAAAGAATTGATTCAATTTTTTTTTTTTTGGTCAAGCATGCAGTGTCTATGACCAAGGGTTAATGTATTAGCTAAAACTTTATTAAAGTAGTAAATTTATCCTTATAATATTGAGGCAGTCACTGTGATACAGTTGGGATCCTTCACACTGTGAGTTTCTTTGTTTTATGATGACCTTGACAGTTTTGAGGAATACTGGGCAGGAATTTTGTAGAAATGTCTCTCAATTGGGGTTTGTCTGATTTTTTTTTATATAGACTATGATTATGGGTTTTTGTAGAGAATGACCAAATTGGTCAAATGCCATTTTCAGGTAATAGAGTTTGCATTCTGTTCATTATGATAGGACATCACTCTATGTAATTGTCTGATAATATTATACAGATTATATATTATTGGTAGAAAACTTTCTGTTTATAAGCTTATTTGTTTAATATCTGCCTCCAAATAAAACAGAAGGTCAGATCCATGAAAGCAACTATTTGGTTATCTTGTTCATCACTCTATCCCTAGAGCCTTGAAGAGTGTAGGGCATCTAACAGGAATGTGATGAATATTTGCTGAATGAATGAATAAATGAGTGAAGGTATCTTATGTATAGGGAGCTGAATCCTAACTCAACTCTAGTTGTGTGCTGTGGCTAATATAAGGAGAAACATATTAGGCAAGGTCTCTGTATTTGGCTTTGATGTCAAGAAGAAGTCACACTTTGAGCTTTAAAAGAAATTAATAAATAGTAGTTGAGGTTAGTAATCTACAGAATACCCTAATCTAAGATGTGGTTTTAGTTTGGAGTACTATGCCCTAAATCAAATCAGGAAGATCAGAGTTGACTTAAATTGTCATGGAGAACAAGTATCCTTTGGGAGGTGTATCAAGTCAGTATCCAACCAAAACAAATAAAAAAGAAGGAACTTAATACTAGAAATGGGCTACTAAGAGGTTAGAAGGTTGAAAAACAACCACAAGGAGGCGAAAATTAGGAACATTGGGATAATGTTACTCCATGGAGCTGGCGAAGGAACAGGGAAAACTGTCACTCAAAGCCCATGATTGCCATGCCACTGAGGCTATTGCTCCTGCAGCTGAGCTGTCTGTGCAGGAACCCAAGATAGGTACTGTGTTTCCCGCTGTGGCTGCTTCTGCTTCCACTCCAGCCATTGCTAGAGGCACTGGTAGAGCTGGAAAAACAATGGCCTCTTATTTCTTTTGACCTTCAATCTCCAGTCATTGCCTCTGTTACCAGACAAAAATTCATGTGCTTGAGGCACAGTGAGTCCAAACAAACTGAAACACAGGAAAGGTTTGCTGCAGGGTGGAGCAAGGAGAATGGGTGGCTTATGCTCAAAAGCAAAAACGAAATCCCCAGTGGTTTTCGGGGTAAAGGTTTTATAGGCAAAATTTGAGGTAAGGGCTGGAGGATGTGTGACTTTCTTCTGATGGGTTGGTGGTGAGGTAACAGGGCGGTGGTGTTCCAGAACACACTCATCCTCCACCTGGGTGGGGGCCTCAGTTCCTGCAGAAGACATTGCTATGAATATTCCACCAGGCTCTTGCCCCATCTTTTCTTGATTGTTCTTCCTTTGTTTCTGCATTCCCTTAATTCCCTGATTAGTAACTGTTTGAATCGGCTCTTTAGTATTCAGGAAGGAGGCTGAAGCCTTTTTCCTGCGGAAAGGCTTTTGTGCCCAGGAGGGCCCCCAGGGTCCTGCTCAGTTTCACCTCTGTAGACAAGAGGTGACTAACAAGTAGTCATTTCTGACAGGGGGTCTAGGCAGTATATTTACAGGTTTTCCGTGCCAAGAGACACTAGTCACAATGAACACTGGCATGTTCACATGACTGAACTATAACGGATTTTATACGGTCAATAAGGTCAGTAAGCTTTTACTGAAAAACTATTATAAAGGGTACAAGATATAAACAAGGTGTTGTGCTAAATGTTTGGGAAACCCCAAATATTTAAGATACAAACTCTGGCTGCCATAGGAACTGGTATAGTGTGAACAGACACATTTATAATTAAAAATATGCAAGGCAGGAGGTAACAAATATCCTACTAGGAATATAAACAAAGTGGTACATAAGGACAAAGAAGAATGTCATTAATTTAATTGGGGAAACCTCTGTTTAAAAGGGCTGAACTATGTAACCTAATTAACTTGGTTCAAATTCTGGTTCTGCTGTTTCCTTCCTATATAACCTTAGGCAAGATTTTCAACCTGTTTGTGCTTCACTTTCCTGCTCTGTAAAATAAGAATAATGATGAAAATAATAGTACCAATTTTAACAGATTATGAGAGTATGATGGGGCCATCCATATAAAGCTGGAAATTAAATACAATAACAGTAAGGGCCTATAAATATGTTAGTTTAGGTAAATGTTTTGATTATGAGTTTTAAAAAGGAACATCAAAAAAAAAAAAAAAAGGAGTTAGGAATTTTCCAATGATCTGTGTGCTTCTAATATGACCTGGACACAGGGTTTTGATTAAATACAAGTAATCTACATCCCTAGGTAGGTATATTTTATGAGGGGAAAATCAAATTTTACAAACCAAGAGTCCAAATTTGGCATATAATATAAAATTTATTCTGAGATTTGTGATTTTATTTTAGCACAAAATCTAAAGTATATTAAAAATCTAACTCTGGTTGCTCCTGGTACATTTAATATTGAAGATATCCCATGTATTTGTTAAAGGTTGAATACACTTGCTGCTAAGTTGTTCCTTTGCATATTATAAAGTCATGGAATTTTATGTATATATGAGGTCCTAAAGATTATTGTTCAATTTTACTCTCTGCTGCCAAAGCTCAGAAAAGTGAAGAAGCATGTCCAGTAGCTAACAGCTTTCTAGCTAGGCATTGACAAAGCTGAGAGTAAATGAGATCTCCCATTTTCTGTAACTGTGGCCCTTCCTTTTTAACCTTCTTGCCAGTCATATTTCTTTCTTTCTAGATTAGACATATTTCCTTTAATTATCTTTTTGCTATGAGTCTTAGGGTTTTTGTTTTTTGTTTTTGTAATTTTTTTTTAACAACTCTGGTGTATAGTAATTATTTTCCTTTCCCTTTTTGTCAGTGTGGTTCTATGCTTTTCAAGAGTTAGTATGCCCATTCTCTGCATTCAAAAGTTTAGCAATTCAAGCACATACTTACTGTCTTTTCTGAAATACCGTTGTCTATATAGCATGATGCCAAATTGATTTTCTATTTATATTTATAGCATAATTACAATGATAAAGATTGTAAAAATTCCCACATCTCAGCTAACCTACATCTTAAGTCTTAAACACAGAAGTCAGGCATAGAAGTTAGATGCAACATTGGAAATGTTAACTGGGAAGAGCGGAATACAAGTTACCTCAGATCTTAGTCACCCGGAAAAAAAAGAATTTCTAATGGGAGACAGAGAGAGTGATATAAACAGAAGATTTTATTAGTGAAGTTAAAAGGTAGTAAAATATAGTACACCCCGTAGAACTGGGGGTGGGCCAATCCAAGAGAGGAAAAGTGTTGCTGCTCCTTTGTTTTTCCTGCTTTTATATCCTGGTTTAGCGGGCGGTTTTGTGATTGATTGATGGTTCACATTCTTTGAAATGCTCAGGCTGATTGACAGCTCACATTCCTTGTGCTCAGGCACACCCATCTCTTTTATGCATTTTTTAAACATTTTTTTTTATTGAGTTATAGTCGTTTTACAATGTTTTGTCAATCTTTTATGCATGTTTTTACCCATGATGCATACAGAGAAATATATGGGAAGGGGCTCAAACTGTGATGTTAATTACATTATAATGAGCATTGAGTCAAGTTATGCTGGGTCCTTCTCTCTGCTGTGCAGCATTCGATGCTAGCCAGCTTCTTTGCTGGCCTTCATTTAGAGAAAGTAAAAGTTTTTGAAGCCCCTTATCCTGAGCCCAGGTGTGCTGTTATTTTCTGGGTTGCTCCCTCCCCTTCCTCTCCCCTTGCCCAGTGCTCATTTCTGTCTAACTACCTAACAGAAATGTAAATGGAGAAATAAATCCTTTCTATAAATGCAACTTAATTTTTCAAAAGGAGTAATTTTGAATATCACCCAGTGTGTTGGTATTCGAAAAGGATAGCTTTCAAAAGTGACTTGGGACAGCAGTTATAACCAGGAATGTTTGACCTTTTTAAATATGAAAGAATAAGTGAAAAAACAATGTCATTTAGGAACAATGTTCGTAAAATAATGAAGGCCTTAGATAACGCTCAAATAAACTATAGTGAAGCAAAATGAAATAATGCTATTTAAGGGGAGTGATAAATAAGCTAAGACATTTGTCAACAGGGTTGACTAATAATTCAAACATCATTTCCTCTGTTCTACCTCCATGAAAACTTTCTTTACTGACTTTCTCAGGAAGAATAAGACTTCATTCTTTAAGACATTATACTTTTTTTAAAATCTTTTTTTAATTTTAATTTTTAAAAAATGTTTGGGGGAGGTAATTAGGTTAATTTTTATGTATTTATTTTAATGGGGGTACTGGGAATTGAACCTAGGACCCTGTGCATGCTAAGCGTGTGCTCTACCACTGAAGTGTACCCTCCTCCTACTTTTAAAAATATTTTTTTAAGTTTTAATTTTTTATTTATACTACTTTTAAATTATCTCCAGCATGCCACTTACTTATTTTACTTACTGCCTCTGCCTTTCTCATAGACTGGGAGATCACTAATGACAGATATGTCTTTCATTCACTCACTCACTCATTTATTCAATAATCCACCCATCCATTCAAACATTCATCTATTTCTTCTTGCATTCAGAAGATATTTTTTGAGTGCCTACAATAAGGCAGACCAGTTGAGACTGATTATGAATACTTTGAGTTTGAAGTCTCCTACAACTTACAAAATAGGTCCTAGGAAATAAATATGAAGCATAAGTTTCAAGTAGTTGCTGTGGTTCATTACACATTATTTATGTATCCTACCAGTCCAGATCTCAGGACAAAAAAACAAAACACTGAACTCCGTATATCCTGAGATACTCATATGCTAAGCTTCACTTCTGCTTTCTGTGATGAGCACTGTCCTACAGCCAAATGCCAGAGGCTACTCAAATCCAGAAACACCCTAGACACTTAGAATCCAAAATGTGTCCACTGGCGGTAGAAGTCTTTTTCATATTAGAAACCAAAGGAATTGCCTACATAGTAAACCTGGATTATGCCCTGCATAACTACCACGTGTTTCTATTTACCCTCAGAGCCCGAGGCTAGAGAATTTATTGATATCAAATTGCATTGAGCATTTCTTTATTAATGCCTCACCTTCTCCTTCTGAATTTCATCTTTTCCCACTATGAACTTGATTCAGAGTGAACATGACATTTTCTCATGCTTGCTCCTTCTAATATCTTGGTACAAATTACAATGCCCCTTGGAACTCTAGGTGCCTACAACCTCATCCTGGTGCAGTGAGTAGAAACAGCTTTTTAGACATTCTTGAGTCACTCTAAGCATTCTGTAATGTTCTTTAGTCTACATGATGCCTTGGCTATCTGGCAAAGTTTCAACACTTGGAGTAAGAATTGCTAATAAATCTAGATCATACTTTGACATTTCTCCTCAATTTTGTCTCACAACTACCATCCTGGGTGGTCGTGAGAGCCAATAGCTATTTGATTTCTGGTCCAACACTGAGTAGTCTACCTTTAAAAGGACAGAGGTGGTGTCCCCGCCCCATCTTGTCTAGCCAACACAGCTATTTCTTAGTCGATAAAAAAATCTGTTACATAAAACCTCTGGAATATCAACTATTCAGAGATTGCAGGACATGTTAGTCTATAAGCACTTCATTTGTCTCCTCTTACTCTTCCACTCTTTGCATAACACGTTAACATGCTTTCACAGTAAACACAGAAATTTAATTGTACCTTGGCAAGGAAAGGATCCAAAAACAAAATTCCACCCTTATAAAAAATTTCATGCAAATTAACAAGAGAACTTGCTTTATAAAAGGAGATCTATGTACCAGATACTTGTCTTCGGCAAAGTAAAGTGGTCCTTTCTGTGAAAGAAAACTGCCAGATAACAAGAGTACCTTTGAAGCGTGGAGACATTGCTTGGGAGATGTGGCTTCACAACAGTGAAGCTTGGGGAATAAAATGCAGGACAATTCAGATCCATTAAAAAGTTCAGAATCCACTGGAGGATACTGATCAGGACATGGCATGTATGTAACCTAACATGTTTTAATTGGGTTAACAAATTGTTTTTTCAAAAATTCTGAGTAGAAGAACCTCTTCAGGTGTTGTTATAATCAGTATCTAGACTGTGGACTTGATCTATCAGAGTCAAGATTTTGGTGTCAAAGAATAAGCCCTATGTCTTAGAGAAAGCTGCATTATCTGGTTTGTTTCTATCTGGTTAGATTACAGATTTCAGTAACAGAAGAAACATATTTTTCCATTTCTACATAAAAGGAAAAAAACCCCACACTTTGCTTGAAGTCTTACAACAGCCTTTTTCCAAATTGATGAGAAATTTTTCTTTTTTGACTAATTACCTATGAACTTTAAGTTTCTGATAGTCCAAATTTATACTCAGTATTCCCTTAGCAACTATCATAAACAGAATTATATATACATTTTTTCTAACAAATGATCTAGAGTTATATAAATAAATCCCATTTATAAATGCAAGTTTAAAGAAAGCCTTAGGTACAAATGTAAATTATATATTTAAAAACAGAGACACTATATATGTGTGTGTATATATATATTATATATACACATATATAGTATGTTAACCACTATTAAACAGTTGAAATATTGTATAAAGCAGATAGAAAGTTATACAACTTGAAGTTTAGGGGGTAAATCCTATTATTTTCAATTTTAAATGCCTATTTTATCTCAGATTTTTAGTTTGACAAGACTATTAATTCAATCACAATATTGATAATGGAATAAATAAATTTGCTTGTTTCTACTTCCTCTGGCTGTAAGTGGAGAAATGAGTCACTTAAATATTTTATACAAGAATAATTTTTGTAACCTCAAATAATGCTAAAATATGCTTTACTTTTCATGTAAATATTATCTGCTGTTGCTACTACAGCATGGAGACATAAGGCGTGGGACAAAATATGTGTGTATATATATATATTTTTCAAATAATTAATTGTAAATTATCACACACAAGACCTACATGTGTTTCTGTGGGCAACATTTTATAATATTCCAGTTGACATTTGACCTTGGGTTCCTCAACTAAGAAATCAATATAGAAAGGTAAGGCCTAATTTCAGGGCTCCACCCAAAGCTGCTGATGATTCCATTTCAAAAGATTTCCTCTGCAGATTTTCCACTGCCTTCACAGGAGCTCTGAAGCACTTGGGATGAGACACCATTTCCTTTATTTACGGGAAGTGTTGCTAAGTTGGGGCCTCTATACTTACCATGACATTTTGCTTCAGAAAGATAGGAGAAAGAAAAATAACCAAGACTTTTGGCAGATGGTTTCTGCATGATTATGAAACAGGGTTACCTGAAAACTGGTGTGTCCTAGGAGAATAGCAGGAGTGGACACAGAATGGCTATCAGGTAATAATAGTTTCTAGACATTCTGGATAATTTTTTAAATAGAGAAATTTCTAGTTTTATTTTAAATGCTATTATTATGATATTTTTAATACATTACTATACAAAATATGGGATAAATATTAAACTATGACTTTCTATGAATAAGGCGCTGGCTCATTCAGTCAACTGACCGCTCCTGATTTCAACTACATCTGAGAAATACCAGGAGAGGTCACCCAAGAGAGCAAAATCAACTTAGAACAAAGTTAAATTTCTTCCCATGTGATTTTTCCTCTATTTTCCCTAAAAATACGCAGAAATACATCATTGCTTAAAGAAGAGCTTCTACACAGAATTTGCAAAACCCAAGGATAATTCTCCCCGTGTTTGGTCCTGCGTGTTTTGCCAGCGCATGTCAATACTACTTAGCTCAAGTCATCCTGCCCTGAAAGACATTTGGGTTTAATTTTGGGGTTTCCAAAGAAATTGTTAGCAACAAAAAAATAGATTGCAAAAATGAAAGAGTCTTTCTCATACAGGATTAATGAAACTGGAGATGACATTTAAAATTTCTATTTATAAAAGAAATTCAACTCATATATTTTAATTTCTTTTTATCGTAACATGAAATGACACTTTTATTTTCACCATAATTATTAAAATACAAACTTAAATGCTAAAAGGAGATAATTGTATATTGAAATGGATGTGTCCATCCTTTACTTATTTAAACTCTAGGTCAAGAGTTCATCCTATGTAGTGTAAAAAAAAAAAAATGGAATTGATTTGCAAAAAGATAAAAGCAGATTTTCTTGAACACAACTGAGAGTAAGACGTAAGTACTTAAAAATTGAATAGAGGATGTGTGAAGATGTAGTAAAATTACTTAGAGAAGAGACCACCAAATATGCTCAAAAACTGATTTTTTTAACCTCTCATACATTATGTTGTCACACAGAAAGTGAAATAAAATTTAAATCATAAAAGCGTTAAGACAGAGAAATGCTTCTTACTTAATTCAAGAATCAGTGAAAACATCTCAGCCATTGGTGTGATGAATGACACATTTGACTGGAGATGAGATACCTAATGAATATCTGAAGGTCACTAAAATATCAAAATATCATATATGCTATTGCAGAGACATCACATGCAACGGAGAACACAAAAATTATTCAGTGACCGAGATCCACATGTAAATTTCTTTTTCCAAAAAAGATATGTGAGTAAGTTAACTTGAGTTTTCTAGAAATACAGAACAACTAAAAGCATTGAATGGAGTGGAAAGGAAGAATAAATTAAAGAAAAGAAGAAAGAGTTGCAGTGAGAGGAGAGAATTTCACATAGCAAAGAGAAGAACAAAAGGAGAAGGAAAGTAGGTGAAAGACTCCACTGTGTGCAGATGCACAGTTCCAGGTGAAAGGGTCAACGGAGGACCGGAATGTAGGAGGAAAAGACAGAGAAAATCTAATTAGTTCTAAAATGAGTTAGTGTTGTTTATTTGGGCTTTGCACTTTCAAGAGGGTAATTTATATCTCTGGTGGCATCCTTGATAAGCACTGTTTATAAGAATAAAGATGGTGATGATGAGCACTAACATTTCAAAGAATTTACTGTTTCAGGAACTGTGCTAAGTACTTTACATGTATTCTCTCTTGGAACATTTACAGTAATTCTGTAAGAGTTTACAGATGAGTAAACTAGTGTTCAAAGAGATTAGGAAATTTGCCACATGGCTAGTAAGGCTTTATAAAGAGTGACTATGCACAGCTGATTTCCAACCAAAGCCTGGGTGGGTACTGCTTTTGCTCTGCTATGTCTCCAAAGGTTCTTCAAAGGAGAGGGGCCATTCTGAAAGGACTAATAAATTTAACCCTTGTTTTTTTCTTTTGAGTTGCCTAAGCAATCATGCTTTTAGCTTTGGTTTACAACAGAATTACAGATCAGAGCCAAATGTTTCCATATCTTTTTTAAAGTATCCCTGAGACTTACACTATGAAGGGTGTTTATGAGCAGAAGGGAAGAGGGACAGAGTACACTCAGCTTTGGAAATTGAAGATAGGAAGAAAGGGGATAAAAAGGAGGAAGGAGGGAGGGAGAAAAGGACAAAGAGAGAAAGAAGAAAACCAAGCAGAGAACAAAAGTCCAGAAAAAAGAGATGTTGAAAATTATTGGAATATTAAATTAGAGGTATTCTCTTATAAGAAGAAGAGGCTTGCATAACTGCAGTTTGATACCAACAGGGCATGGTTGTGAGATAAAGAATGTCTGTGAAATAATAGCGAATACCTAACACGTGTAAATTAGACAGTCTTCTAACTTTTACGTATATTAATCAGCTTAAAGTAAATCAAACTAGGTCCTATTAGTATTTCTATTTAACAGTTGAGGAAACTCTACAAACTAGGTCCTATTACTATTCTTATTTAACAGTTGGGGAAACTGGATTACGGAAAGGTAAGTGACAGCCACCCAAGTCCCACCCCTAAAAGTGACAAAGATGGGATATGAAACCTAGGTTGACTTCAGAGTTCATGGTCTAAATGATCTTCATATAAGGTAAAAATACAAATATTAGTTGGTGCCAGTAAATCTTTTTACTCCTTCCACTCAAGAATAGTAGTTTTGAGTAGGGCTAGAACAATTCTTTTCAAATATTAATGTGTATGCAAATCACTTAGAGGTCTTGTTCCAGTCCAGATTCTGACCAGTAGATCTGGAGTGGGGCCTAGATTCTGCATGTCTACTAAGTTGTGTTAACAAATGGTTAAAGAAGACAATTTAAGTGATACATACAAACTTTAGTTAACAGTTCATGACGTGGACAGACTCCATTGGGAGAACTGCAAAACAGGGTAGAAGGCTGAAAGTTTCATAGGAAAAGAATAGGAAAGAGACAAATAGAAGATATCTGATTGGCTGGGGTTATGTAGCCAACCGTGTTTAGGGTGAGAAGAAACAAGGAAATAAGTTTGGGGATTGGTTGACTGGATCTACCAGATTTCTAGTAAGAGTACTTACAGGCGCATGGAAATTATTTAAGTTTCATTTTGCTGATGTTGCAGTCCCAGCAGGAACAGCTTCATCTTGAGTCCAGAAAATTCTTTCAGAAGTTCCGATGTGATGCTGCTGCCGTTGGTCCCCACACCAGCACTATGTAGTGAGGGTTTAAAACTCCACTGTAGGCTCCTGAAAGGAGTCAGGGTAGGGGAGATACGAAATGACAGGAAAAATGGTAAGGAAGGATTCAAGCACCAAGATACAGTTAAAACACGAATGATTAATTCATGGACCTTTGGAGATAAGGTCATCATGCTGAATTAATTTACTTTCAACATGACGTTATGCTTGAAGGGACTGTAGCTTAGTTACACAGCAAGTCAGTGATGACAACCTATGACTCTTGTTCCTCAGCCTTTGCTCTGTTTATTCTGCTACAGCAGTTCTGAAGGAGGTACCCACTCTTTTTTTTCTAACTTAATCATTAAAGAGGATTAATCATGCCTATTTTTTTTAAAAAAGGGATTTGAGAACCTTGTTTTTTAACCTTTATTAAAACATATTCCTGATTTGGAGAAATGTGGTTACAGATGAAAGGAAAGGGCTTTGTATTAGTCAGGGTCCTCCAGAGAAACAGAACCCATGAGAGATACACACACATACACACACACTTAGGTTTATACACACACACATATAAAAAGATTCATTACAAAGAAATGGCCCAGGGAATTATAGAAGCTGAGAAGTTGCAAGATGGAGCTGGAGACCCAGGACTGAGATGGTGTAAGTTCCAGTCCAAAAGCCAGCAGTCTCGAGAACCAGGAAAGTCTGATGTTTCAGTTTAAGTTCAAAATTCAAAAGAAATCCAGGTCTCAGCCCCAGGCATTCAGGTAGGAGGATTCCCTCTTGTTCAGGGTAGGATCAGACTGTCTGTTCTATTCAGGCTTTTAACTGATTGGATGAGGACTACCCACACTGGGGAGGGCAATCTATTTTTTTAGTCTACTAATTCAAATGTTCATTTTATCTAAAAAGAAACAAACAAAACAACCCTTGCAAGCACATCCTTTATAATGTTTGACCAAATACCTAAGTACCCTGTGGCCCAGTCAAGTTCACATATTTTGAAAACTTGACTTAATATATTAGAAACAGTTTATATAGAAATTTTTCAGTTTCATAGTCACACTTAAGTCTTGAATAAGTCAAGGCTATAAAAATCCTGACCAAGCTTACCTCATCCAATTTCATAACTTTCAGTGATAAGCACTGGGAATACTATTCTTCAGGTGCCCAACAGGTGGTGCTGTGCATTAATTTACTACGTGAGTGCTAGGATGATGGTGGTGGTGGTGATGAAGATGATGATTTAGCTGCCTCTTTTTGTGAAGAAAAATAACTATAGCAACCTTAGTTTAGCAATAAGATGAAATACTGAAAACTATTATTCATAAGCCAATAGTTATTCAACTCTCAGTTCTCCTACCTCAAAACTCTTTGACTTTGGGGAAGTTACCTCTCCTCTGAAATTGCAGTTTATACCTCTAAAAAATGGCAGATAAATAGGACCTTCCCCTTATTATGATAATTAATTGAAATAATATATAAGAAGGCCCCATCCCAGTGTCTGGCAGTTAATAAAATATCAGTAAATGCCACCAACTATTACTATCATTTCTGATTTTTTTTCTGAAATAAAGTACTCTTCTCATATTTAGCATGTATGGACTATGCTGCATTTAATATGTGTTTCATATTAGAATAAAGTCTGTGTACTAAGTCCTCAAAGAATATAAACCAGAAGAAAATACATTAAATTGTTGTATTCACTAGTAAGAAAGATATTTTTGAATAAATTTCTAATATGTTATAATACTTTACTTGGGTATTTTAAAACCACCTCTTTAATAAAATCTCATTGTTAGTGTGTACTTGGCAGTTCAACAAAATTTTACTTCTTGTCTGTAGATTCTTTAATGGCTTACTCTTGCCATTAGTGGTTTTGTTCTGTTCATTTTGCTTCTGAAGGGAAAATCATAATGATAAACTTCAAATGAGTAGGAATATGTGATTTAGGATAATTTTATGTTTGTCATTACTTAACTATGGCTTTTCTTGCTAAAGAACTCTCTAGATGAAGACTACTGATTTGTTGAAAAGAGTAATTATTATGTTAAACTCCTTGTAAAATATCTTACAAATTATAATTAAAATGTTCATCTGATAACATTAACTTTCTACTCTTCTATTAAACTGTTCAATTAAAAGAATATTGCTAAAGATATTTACTGACACGAACTGATTCACTTTGGAGTCTTAGTGATACTCCAATGTAGCCCTGAGGTTTTGTTAAAATGCCCTAGGACTGTAAACATTTGACAGTACCTTTTGGTTTAATCAATGACTTCCTATTATAAAGGAAGTTCTTATTATGTACAAAATTGTGTTATTTCTGTATCTACTCATTTGACAAAATACATTGCTACTGATCTTTCTGGAAAAGAGCAAAGTGAAATATGTATCCAAAAGCAGTCATATGGTAGAGTGGACTAGGAGCCAGAAGTTTCATATGCCAGTTGGCCTAGGCAACTCTCCTATACTTTGACCTGAATAAAATTTTATTATGTGCTTCAATATCCCCCATTTTAAAGAGATAGATGACTATTAACAGCACAAACTAAGAATGTAAACCTACCTTCCTACCCACCCTAAATCCCTTGATTTAAAAAGAAAACATGTATTTTATGAAGAATAAATTCCTAATGACATTTCAAACAAGTCTCTGGACCACAAATATCAAAACCATCTGAAAATAGCCATATCTATGTTGATGAAGGAAATCATAGCTCTAAATTCATAAATTAATGTCTACTTGGGAAGATTTCTGTGGCTTTAGGAACAGTTCATTCATGTCTCAAGGCTGGCAATGTTAGAAGAAAGAGGATAGTCCTAGGACAAGGATATTGAACTGTGTATGTTCATCTGGAGAGCACAAGTTAGACCCTACTGCACCCAAACCCCCAACTCTTGTGTTGAACTGTTTTTTTACCCACAAACTGAAACAGGGAGTTTGAGATTTGGATCACAGTACCCCAGACAATCAGTGTCCCAGAAGGAAGAGAGATCTCCAAAACAGAAGATAAGCTATTGTCTCAGTTTTCCAGTAGAATATCTAACTTGTAATCCATGTTATCACAAGGAACATGTTCCTGTAAACAAAACCAGTATTCACAAAGAGGGAAATGCGTACCCTCAAAATAATATTGAACAAATCAGTGTCATCAAATTTCTGAAGAAAGCAGTGAAAGAGAAACCAAGGACTGATTCCCAAGACAATTCATTTAATAGAAAAAGATATTAAACAAATTATCTCATCTACAGAATAAGAAAAGTTAGAATTAGAGGTCTTAGAAATAAAGAAAATACAGGTCATTAAAACTAGAGTTTGATAGAAGGGCTAAAAGGAATAGTTACAGCTGCTGAGTAGATTGTTAATCGAAAACTGAACTGTAGGCATCTCCCAGAGCAAGTTAAAAAGAAGAAAAAAAAAAAAGGTTGGCAATGTGGCATAAAACTTAAGAGAAGTGACGGAAACCTATAAAAATTTAAACATGCATCTGTTAGGAGTTTCAGAAGGGAGTAACTGAGAAAAATGGTAGAGAGGAAACAAATAAATCATAAAAACATTTCCCAGAACTGAAGGAAGATTAAGAGGCATTAGCTTTGGGAAAAGAGGGTTGAGCGTTGTCTCTAGCAAGTAAGTGAAATATAAGGCCACACCAAACAAACAAACAAAAAAAGATATTTCTAATAGTTTTCAGAAAGGAAAGGCAGGTTACCTACAAAAAATAAAAAATCAGGTTGGCATCAGATGTCCCATCCATAAAACTGGTTATTAGGATACAACGAAGCAGTCTCATCAAAGTACTGGGGGAGAAATTATGTTGGACCTAGTTTCTCAGACCCAGGAAAACACTATCGTTTGGGTAATGTGGGAAAAACAGATGTATTCGCAAAGTCTACCCACTCTCAGACCTTACTTGATAGAATTAGAGAAATATGTACACCAATAACATGAAAAATGAATTACAGACTGGAGATGATGTGGTGTTCACAGAAGCGTGGTGAAGAATCGCAACAACAACAAATGAACCATAAAATCAATCTGTAATTAAGTCCAAGTTACTATTGGTGCATAACATTAAAGCAAAACAAGATAATAACTAAAATCTTAGAAGTTTTCCATGGTAGTGGTGTGTATGCATGAGTGTGTATAGGTGTGAATGGAGTGGAGGATTTTGAGTCCCAAGAAGACTCTTGTCTTATTTAATGGGAAGTCAAAGACTGATTAAAGGTAGATTTTGATAGAAAATATAAAATTCAATGGGTGTGAAAAGTTTAGCATAACCACTATTAAAGATTGAAACAGAATATTTCCAGACTATTAATGTGGAAAAGCTAATAACTTCCAACTGACTAGAGGGGAAGAAACCACACAAAAGATTCTATAGAATACATATAAAATAGGATGGCTAGAATTAGTATAAATAAGTTGGTGTTCACAATAAAAATGTGGGCTGTTTAATTCCCACAAGTCAATAAATCTAATTTGATTTTAAAATTATAAACTTGGCTATAGTTTGTTCATAGGCAGGGTTAGCCCAGGAAAATCTCATTTTATACCTGTTGCCATATTTCCTTCAAAAAAGTTCTGAGCCTCAGGAAGATATTAAGCAGCTTATAGAGAGAAACACTTGAATATTTGCATATTAACAAGATCATTTTGGCAAGATAAGAAGGAAGGATGGAAGAAAAGAGGCAGTTGAAATATTTTGGCAATTTTAAAGTTACTGTTTCACACAGGGATCAGCTAAGACAGTGTGCTGAGTAACAGTAATGCTGAAGATGCTTATGGATGTTACTTTAAAAAAATCACATAAAAACAAGTCTATTAAATGTTATGGGGGAAGAGTATGCTATGTGGGCTATAATAGTATATAAAAGAGGGACTAAAATGACCTATGGGGTAAAGTCTTCCAGAAGACCTAATTTTAGATTGTTTCCCACACAATTAATAAGAATTAGCAGGGGAAGATGGGGGTTGAAGGAGAGCACAGAGTGTTCCAGGAAAGGGAACAGGAGGTGGAAAAAACATGGTTCCAGGACTGAAAAATTAGGGAAATGTGATTTGCATGTAGGGAAAAAAAAGTGACATGGGATTAGGGTGTATAGGTGGGCAGAGTTAGGTTAAGGATTTTTTAAAAAAAATTTATTATTAGAGTAATGAGAAATAATTGTAGGCTTAAAGCAGAGGAGGGATGATAATAATAGAATTGTGTCTTTAAAAGAACCCTCTAGTTTCTGTGTAAAGGAAGAATAGTTCAGAGGATACATCAGTAGGGCAATTACAAGTCTAGGTCAATAGGACTAGGATGTTGTTTGGTGAGATTGAAAGAAGTAGGTAAATTTTAAACATACAGAGAGAATCAACAAAAATTGGTGATGTTATGTAAGTATGCTAGTTATCTGCTGCATAACAAATTACCACAAATTTGACAACTTAACACCCATTTGTTTGCTCACAGTTCTGTGGGTCAAAGTCCAGCAAAGTGTGGCTAGAAATTCTATTTAGGTATCATGAGGCTGAAATTAGGGATTTCTGATGAGTTCTCTTCTGAAGTGTCCAGGGGAAAATGTACTTCCAAGCCCACTCATGTGGTTAGGACAACAACTTTTCTCTAGGTTTTAAAATTGAGGCCCTACATTTTCCTGGCTGTCAGCTGGGGGCTATCCTAAGTAACTAGAAGGTGCTTGTATTCTTTGCCATGTGGCATCCTTTATCTTCAAAATCTACTGTGTAGTCTCCCTGTCCTTTTAAAGTACTCACCTGATTAGATCTGGCCCAGCCAGGATAATCTCTCTTACTAAAAGTCAGCAGTGTCATATGACATCACATAATCATAGACTAATAGCCCATTATATTCATTGGTCCCTTCCACAGTCTCAGGGAGGAGATTATGAAAGGGTCTGGGTCATTTGGGACCTTTTAGAATTCTAACTACTACAGTGAGATTTAGGGATATGACAAGGATAACACTGAGCTGTTGGCCTTGGCTCATTGCGTAGGTGATGGTGCCATTTTCTGAGATACAGTTTGATAGCACAAGTCAGTTTGGGATATTTTTGAATTTGAGAATTCTTGTCTAAAGAAGCAGCAGGTGGTCATATTGATATGAATATGTGAATCAAGTGCTTAGAATTCTTAGAATACTAATGTGCACTATGAAAGTTCAAGTGTATGCTACATTTCCCAAACAAATTTGATCAAAGAAACTTGATTTTGCAGAGCATTGAAGGACTAGTGTTATATGGGAAAATCGCCTTAAGGTATAATTCAGAAGAGAGAATATAAAGATAGTCCTCAGTCACAGGGAGTCTGAAGATTATTTTTATCTCCTATGAAGTAAATGAAGCAGAGATGCTATGCTCTGTCACAAGAAATTTGGAAGAATACTGTAGCACTCAGTAAAAAATTTTAGAAACGAAGCACGTTCTCAAGGAGTTTACTGCCTTTTGCATTATCTTGGCTCATAAAATTAATGTAGTTCCAGAGTTTATCTCTCTGGATGAGTTTAAATACGACGTAATTTTTCTGAGATTATGAAGGGAAAGAAATTTCTGGGTTTTTTTACCTTTTTGCTTTAGGAAGATAGTATTTTATTATTTATTATGGCCTTTTATATAATTACTTGTGGTTTATGGAAATATGCTGGAGTGACAACAAAAAAAATCCCAAAGGGTAAATTTTTTTAATTAAGAGAAACGTGTGGTGAGTGATACGGAATAAAACAAACCAAGTAAGAAGAAACGAGAGCTCAGGGATCTGTTTTACACTCCCTAAGCCAATAAATTTCATGTAGGAAAGAAAAAGAATATACAGAGAGAAAGGAGAGGATAATCCAGCAATCCTTGAAGCAATACTGATTTTTGTGAGTGTGAGCCATGGAAGTCCATGGGGATGTAAATTGCATGATTTGTATCCTTAAAACAACTGAATACAAATAATAGAAGATATCAGGGAGAATGGAAGTGCACCCTTGATGGGAGTGTAAAGCAGTAAGGAAACAAGAACAAGTTCTCAATCCCTGAAATAAATGATAATTGCTTCAGTGAAAATTAACTACAATTAGTTCCCATTCAGTAACTGTAATCCACTAAATATTTCCTGTGCAACCCTACTGCGCTTTACAAGGAAAAAAGTTTTAAGTTACCACTACATTTGTGTAGTCAGTTTTTCCTCTGTTATGTCACAGATGCTAAACAAGCAAGTAATGAAAATTGATGAAAAATACATGTAATTTGTAACACTACTGTTGCTTAGAAGCCAAAGAATTGCAAAATTGTGAAGATTTCATAATTTTATATTAGATAACTACACTTTTGTTAGAAAATTCGAAAAAGGTACAAAAATTCAGTTATTTTACACAATTCTGGGATTCTATGCCTGTAGATGACTACCATCATATTTCATTAAGGTATCATTGGTATATAGAATTGGTAATGACCTTGTTGAATAAACAGCCTTTGTCTGACTAATCACCACTGGTAGCTTCTGTCAGTGTTAATGGAGGTATACCACTGACCCTCTTTATTTAATCAAGTAATCAAAAATCTTGCAAGCAGTTTTAACTGCTGTTTTAATGGGTACTCGACTTTTTTCTTCTTAATAATTTGGACTGCTGTTTCTGTGTCTTAATGAGTTGTGACAAATAAGATAAACTGAGACTCTTTCCCCTCCTCCAGTAATTAAATAATTTAGGCCTTAATATTCCCATGAATATACTGACCTGGACAAGAAAAGAACAAAAAATGGAAAATATGTCAAGGAGTTCTGAGACCAGCAAAATATGTTGAATTACTGATGTGAATCATTCTGTAGCCAGGTCTTTATCTTATAGCCAAAAAAGATGTTTTAAATAGGAAGGTCAGTATCTTGGTATTAATGTTCTTGCAGGTATGTAAATAAGGGATTGAAACAATAATTTTGCCAGTGTGACCTTCTTTGGACAGGTGGTATTCAGAATGGATATAAAAAAAGGTTGCGGCCTCAGATAACTTGTGTTTGAATTCTGGAAGCTCCATTTACAAATTGTCTAAAATATCATGAAATATTTTTAATCTCTTGGGTCTAGGTTTCTTTGCACTGAATTTGGTACTGACAAGGTTGCTATAGGAAATAAAAAATACAGAAAGAGAAGAAGGAATACAGTGATGTACGATAATAATTATCATAGCCAGTTTTTTTGTCTCTAATACTCCATACATCTCATCCTACACATTTTTCCTGGGTGATTACATACAAGCCCAATTACCATATATACTTTGATAATACTCAAATTTATATCTCTGATCCAGATCTCTAAGATTCAGACTTTTATTTTCAATTTATAAATTCCCACTTCTTTATTAATGCATCTTTTTTTCCTGCCCCCCAAAATTAATAAGGAACAATAAGATTTTTTTTTTTTGGTTGGAAGAAAGGCTCAGTCCATCTTATTCACTGTATCCAAAGTTTCCTAGAATGTCCATTGGGTTATCTTACTCAGGGTGACAGAACCAAGCCCTTCCTTCCTGCATATTGCTTTCTTGGTATTCTCTCTGTGCCTTTTCTTTCATGCTAGAAAACTTGGGTCCCCCTTGATTCTCTTTCCTTCAACCATTATGTATATATAGTCAGGCATCTGTGATTTGTTCAGAGTTGCACGTGTGATCTTTGTTGACATAGCCAAGGAAAATCTCAATATTTTTGTGAAATTTGTATGTACAGTTGGAGGTCTTCCTTCTTCTAGGTTTGGAATTTTGAGGCTGTGAGACTGGAGCTGTTATTGCCACTTGGCCACTGTGAGAGAAAAAAAAAAAATGTCTGAAAATAGAGCTAAGCTGGGGAAGCATGTCTGGGATATAGAACCAAGGCAGTGCATGATGGTGACATCATTAGTGTCCCTTATCAATTTATGCTTATACTTGGGCTTTGTGTTCCTTTTTGGCTTGTGGTATTTTGTACTGGGTTTCCTGTCACTTGGAACTGAAGCATTCCTGACTCACTCACATGATTCTCTATCTCCATCATTTCTACTTTAGTTCAGGACTTCCTCATCTCTTTCATGGATTGATCTAGAGCCTCCCCCTGTGATCTACCCTGCTGCAATATTTCCCATCAATCCTGTACTCTACACAGAATGACCTACCTAACACACAAATCTGCCCATGTCGTGTCCCTGCTTAAAACGTCTTTTCTGGCTACAGAATAATGACCAGTATCTTTAATCTTGTACGGGAAGCTCTGCAAGATGAAACCCTCACCTAAGTCTCTGACCGTTTACCATCTTTTTTTTTTCCCTCTCAATATTTGTGTATCAGCTGCCCTGAACAGCTAGTCTATTTCCGTAACAAACACACTGTGATGTTTTTTCAATGCTTTCACCTTACTCAAGCTCTCCTTTGGCTTAGAATACTCTTTCATTTTGCCTGTTGATGATTCTACCCACTGCTATTCATTCTCCTATTAAGAATCTAATTCCCCTTCTATAAACTCTCCTGACTCACCTCAGAATCCCCCAAACCTGGGTGAGATACTCTTAACCTGTGCTTTCAGAACTCAGTCATTATTTTTACTCCTGTATCTACCATATTATACTGAGAGCATATGCTCATCTCTAAACAACTCCCCTCCTCCCACTATCAGCCAACCCACATATATGACTATGTCTTGTTTTCCTTTGAATCTTTAGCACCTTGATAAGTTCCTGACAATAATGCCCAATAAATATTACTGATCAAATGAATGTATAAGAGAAAAACAACACCTTGCTTCTTGTCTCTTACACTGAAGAACTTTGTAGTTGAGCAGAGATATGGAAATATATTTCTAAGGAAAACAATATTAAGAGAACATATACTTCAGACAATTATCTTTCTGGCACAGGAGTGAAAAACGTGATTGCTGCTGCTTCTTTCAGCATCTTCAGAAACTGTGATATATAATTCTGCAGAGGAAGAGAACTAAATATGCTGGCCCAATTTCATGAAAGTTGAATTTGTGTGTAAACTTAAAAACCAAGTTACACGAATCTTCTATTGTAGATGAATATCTCTTTAATATTCATCCATTAAATTCAAATTGACACTTCTGTTTTCAATTGAACTAATGTATTACATTAAAATTTCCTAACCTCATTATAGCTGGCTGGCGGCCTAATGATTGCAGTATATTTCAATTTTACAAGAACAGAAAATACAGGAGCCTCTTCTGAATTTTATTTGATATACCCCTGTCAATATGGCCACCTTTTCCCTATTGCTCCAGTTGGGAGTTTCTTCCCTCTTCCTCTTTATTTCCTCCTTTCATTCACAACAAAAGCCATTGGTGCCCTCTCTCCAGTTCTCTCAAATCATCCCCACCCATAACAATTCAATCGTGATTCTTCACTTTATCTCAGCATATTTTCAGCACAATGTCAAAGGGCTGGCAGGATGTCTGGGTAAAATGAAAGAAGAAGAAACCCTACGTCATGGCTATTCCGTTGTACTAACCTTTTTCCACCGCTGCCTCAACCCAGCTCCAGTGCTGGATTCCCCAGGACCGTTTTTAGCACCACTTTAAGTTTTGATCCTTAGAAGATTGTGGGTGGGCTAATAGGACTCTTAAAATTAACTGAAATCAAAGCATTAATTTCCCTCTTACATTTCCCCCTTTCTTATTACAAACTAGAAACTGTCCAATTCTTTGAACTTAAGAAAAATAAAACTTCTCTGATCTCTGTTCCTTTGTATGTTGCTGCCTTTTTCTCTCCTCATCACATTCAAGAGCTGTCAAAGCATAGACTACTATCTCCTCTCTCTTTTTTATTTCATCCATTCTTTCATCATTAATTTTATTGTGAGATGCAGCCTACATTAAAAAATTCTCAACTTGAAAAAGAACACCTACAAAATCTACAGCTAACATCATATTTAATGGTAAGAAACTAGATAATTTCTCCTTAAAATCAGGAACAAAACAAGGATATCACTTCTCATCACTCCTGTTCAACATCTTACTGGAAGTTCTAGTTAATACAGTTTCCTTAAGAAAAGGAAATAAGAAGTAGACAGATTGGAAAAGAAGAATCAAACTGTCTCTGCTCCAGATAGCACAATTGTCTGAATAGGACATCCCAAACAAGCAACAAGAACAGCAAAAAGAACTTCTGAAATAGCAATAAATTATAGCAAAGTTGCAGGATACAAGTTTAATACACAAAAGTTAAACACTTTCCTGTATACCAGCAATGAAAAATTAGAATTTGACATTAAAAACAAAGCCTCATTTATACATTAGTACACACAAAGAAGTACTTAAGAATAATTTTAATGAATTTATACAAGATACGAGAAAAAGTATAAAATTCTGATGAAAGATATCAAAGAAGACATAAATAAATGGAGATATATTCCATGTTTATCAATAGGAAGACTCAATATTGTTAACATGTCAATTCTTCCTGGCTTGATCTATAATGCAATGCAATATCAAAAACTCAGCAAGTTATTTTGTGAATATGTATCCTTATTTTGCTGATTTTTTTGGATGGGCTTTGGATTTTGTAAAATGCTTCTTCTGTATCTATTGATATAATTATGTGATTTTTCTTCTTTAGTCTATTGATTTGATAGGTTATATTAATGATTTTTTTAATGTTGAACCAGTCTTCCATTCTTGGAACAAACCCAACTTGGTTATGGTGTATTATTCTTTTTATATATTGTTTTTATACATTGTTGGACTCAATTTGCTAGTGTTACATTGAGGGTTTTTTTTGCACCTGTGTTCACAAAAGATACTTGTCTATGGCTTTCTTTTCTTGTAGTGTTTTTACCTGATTTTGGTATTAGGGTAATACTAGCCTTATAGAACAAATTAGGAAGTGTTCCTTGTATTTCTGTTTTCTGGAAGAAATTTTAGATAATTGGTATCATTTTACTACATTAATTTTAGCAATTATCAATCTATTCTATGACTCTTACAAATACATAGTCACTGTGTCCCCAACTTTGTACTCTTTTAACAGATATATACATTCCCAACTCTATATTTTTATATTATGTTGTGTAGATTGAATTATTGGCCCTGATTCTTCACCTTTATAAATATCCATGCCCTTTGCCTTCTAACTTTGCAGTTTTCAGTCCATGATTTTGGGCCTAACAATGTTATTTTTTTTTGACCAAGAAGACTTTAGAAGATGTGATATGAGAAAACATTTGATATATTCTTGCACAGTGTGGCTTGTCCTCTTTACTTTCAATCATTCATAAGAGAAGAACAAGCATGTGGCAGTTAACCTCTTGGTCCAAATAAAATGAGACATCTGGAGCATATATGGACCCAACCTACAGTTTGGAGCCAAATAAAGACAGGAATAGCTTGATTATGGGCATAACCAAGGATTAGTGAGGATTTGAATAATGGGCGTGGATTACAATCAAATAAACAAATGTTATTTCTCTGTTCTCTCCTGAGTAATAGCCAATAAACATCTAAGAGGATTAAAAAAAATACAAACTCCATTTTCATTGAATTTAGTGACTGAAATACCAGTTTCTAATATCTAAGCATTCCAATAAAACATAGTTTTTAAAGTACTCAAATTTATGCACTTTTGTTAGTATAATACTGGTATTCCATCAATTTAAAACCCAATTTCTGAATCATTTACATCTGAAGCTCAAAATCAATGACTTCATCATATGGAAAAAATGCAAACTAATGGCAGCCTCAATTCTAGAAGGTCTGTGCTTTCTAGAATTGCAATAAGCAACTATGTTATGTAACAGAGAAGTTTAAGTTGCAATAATAATTATTCTCATTCAAATATTTCCTAATCTTATGGAACGTGATCATATAGTATTACAATTTATACATTTAACATTTTATCAAAATCTTCATGAAGAATTTAAAGATGAACAAATTAACTGCTTTTATTGAAATAAAATATAGAAGTTTTGTTTGTAAACATATTGTAGTCTGTATTCATTATGATTTGGTCAGAGAAATGGAAATCACTCCAAGTGTTTCAAACAGAAAGAAATTTAAAACAGGCAATTAGAAGCTAATTAAACTACTGAAAAACTCAGGAAAGTCACAATCATTTCAGGAAATCAGGAAATACAAGAATAGCTGGAAACAACCAAAATGGTCTGTATGAATGGTCCACACCACTGAACTGAGTTATTTCCAGAAGGGCTACATTGAAAAAGGGTTATCGTTAAGTCACTGGCAATGTTTCATATCTGCCCACTCCTACTCCAAATGCAAAAAATGAGTTCTGCTTCTCTTTTCCCTTTCAAATCTTCTCACTGGCAAAATCTTGCCTGGAACTATGCTAGTAAGCATTGTGGGAAATGTGGTTCTAGACTTCCAACTCATACTAAAGGAGAGAATATGAACGGCGACTACTGGCATACAGTTCATTCTTCTTAAAAATGTTCAAAAAGATACCCACAAACTTTCAAATGTAAGATAAGATTATTTGAAGATAAAGAACATAGGGGAAAGTATTTGGAATTAGCTTTGAACCATCTTCTCACCATTCCCTCTTTTTCATTCTTTATCCTTCTCAATCTTTTTACCACCTTCCTTCTTAACTCTCCCATACCTTGTTGATTCCTGTCCTGTTTCCACAATCCCACCGAAGTTTTCCAGGTAAGTAGTGTTAAAGGCTACTGAGCTATTTTAAGTGGGAAGGCCAAAACTAATCTTGGAGCATGGCATTATGAAGAGCAGGGATCAAGGTGGAAGGGCTCCGGCCTGGGAGGGGTGACCAGTCCCAAGATTTTACTCACTGATATGTTTTTCACAGATGAATCTTGGACAAGCTGAAGGGGGGCTTGGTTCATTATCACTGGCTACTTGTGTGGAGTTCAAGCAAGAGTGCTGATCAAAGGTTGGAGCTTAGGGCAGCCTGGTGGAGCAGGAGACACAGATCGACTGGGAACAGAGTACATGGGATCACCAGGACCACTGCATGGACTCACCATCTCGGTGATCTGTGTACTCTGGACCAATAGTCCTGTCTCTCCTGCTCCACATGCCAGTGCTTATATTTTTATCCATTTAATTTTACTCGATGCTTAACAATTATATTTATACTTTTATTTATTAGAAATATATTAGCTATTTGGTTTTACTTTTTTATGAACTCTGAACATAATTTTATAAAATATGCCATATTAATACTAATACTTTTATAGCCTGAAATAAATTATACATTCGTATCATATTGCCACTTGGCTCGTGTTGCAACTACTAAACAAAACCAAGGCCTAACCCTAAATTGCAAATGCAATAAAGGAAAAAAGAAAAGAAAGAAAGAAAGTTAAGTTAGAAAAGATGGCTGAACAAAGTACCCATGACTGAAGGTTTGAGACAAATTCTACAAAGCAAATTTTTCTGTAGTATGTGACATATACTCTGGAACAAAACTGACAATACCATATTTGAGATAATGGGAACAGAAAAGTGAGAACAACTGGAGTTAAGAACTTCTCAGCTCTAATTTGGCTCAAAGGAAGCCAAGTAAAGGACAATGAGTGAGAAATCAGGCATAAGATGTATTACAATCCGCCAGTGGAGGAGAAGAGATTCTGAGCTGTACACAGATGTCTAGGTGCTAATCTCTGTTGTCCAGGAGAAATAAATGCATAATTACTCATTTAAATATACAACTGCTCAAACATAATCATAAACTTAAATAAATAAAATAAAATTAAGTGAAATAGGCATTCGCTTTGGCATATAGAAAGGAACTACAATATGAACTTGTAGAAAGCAGAAAGAAAAAAATTATTAAATACAGAAGCTGAAAATAATAAAATAATTGAAAAATATCAGAAATAATGAATAATTCAAGAAGACAGTAAATATCAGAAATAATGAATGATTCTTTGACAAACAGAAGATAAAGTAGATAAACATTTAATCTATCTAATTAAAACATAGCTAGGGAAGTGTTGATGGCACATTACCAGACTAAGAAATGAAAATAAATGGAAATTAAAAGAATAGTAAGACTTGTTACCATAGTTCATAGTTAACATCTTTGTCTTGTTCAGTATCTAATGGAGAAAGCATTTAATATTTCATCATTATTATGATGATCCCTAAAGGTTTTCAGTAGTAAATAGTTTTTACTATTTTAATTTGTTTAATTAACTTTACCAAACTAAGGAAGTCCTATTCTCAATTTGCTTGTTTATTTAATCATTAATGAGTGTTAAATTTTATCAGATATTCTCTTTGTATCAATTGAGATGACCATATATAGTTTTCTCTTTTACTCTGTTAGTGTGCTGAGTTATAGTTACTGCCGTTTAAACACCAAACAAACCTTGCATTGATGAGATAAACCCACTTTTTATGACTTTATCTTTCTAGGATCTCTAGATTTAATTTGCTAATGTTTTGTTAATTTTTGCTTCTATTTTAAAAGTCATATTGACATGTAAATTATTTTTGCTGTAGTGTTTGAAAGTTTGGTATCAGAATTTTACTGGATTTCTATAGCGTTCTGAAAATTTAGAGGTGAAGAGTATACCATGAATACATCTAGTGCTGGATTTTTCATTTGGGAAAGTTTTTAATTAATTAATTTTATTTAACATACATAGGACTAATCAGATTTTAAACTTCTTTTGTCAATTTTTGAAAATGAAGTTGATCATCATTTAGTTATGAATGAATGAAGTTTATTTAGTAAGGAATAAAGTTTTAGTTATCTTTATTGTTTCTAGTTTAATTCCACTATGATCAGCCAGCATCATTTGTATGATTTCATTTCTTTGAAAATTATTGAGCCTTTCTTTATGGACCAGCATATGACCTATTTTAGCAACTATTTGATATGTACTTGCAAAGGGAAAAATAATGCTTTACTGTTGTATTCTGTATATGTCAACTAGGTAAATTTGGTAAATCATAATGAACAAATTTTTATCCTTGTTAAGATTTTGCCTGCTTATTCTAGCAATTACTGAGAGATAATGGGTTAAAATTTCCAGCTATGACTATATACATTGTCTATTTTTAGTTATATTAAAATTTGCTTTAAATATCTTGAAGCCATGTTGTGAAATTTATATTTATATGAGCAACACAATGCAATGATCAACATAATTTATCTAGCCCTTACTTTGTTCCATCCAAGTTCTTTGCATATATTAGTATATTTAATTTTTAAAACAACCTTATGAGATAAATTTTTTTTTAATATTTCAGTTTTATAGACACATTAACTGAAGTTCAGAGCAACTTGCAAGTTTGCATATGTAGTAAGTGGCAGCAGTGGCATTTGAACCCAACCAGTCTAGACCAAAATGCTTTTATTGGCTAAAGAATGGTGACTTACAGTCATGCAACATTTTTTTAATAAAGACTCTAAAATTAGATTCTGACAAAATAATTTTGTTGTTATTAAGGGCCAGAAAGTAAATATTTTAGGCTTTTTGTGCTACATGCACTTTTTAAAAAGCACTTTAAAATTTTTAAAAATATTCTTAGCTCACAGGCCAAAAATTGATTGCTTGCCAGATATGTTCCATGGGCCATAGTTTGTGAACTCCTGCTCTGTTCCATGAAGTTGTGAATTCTAAGTTTTATGCATGAATGAAATATTATTTCAATACTAGGACAACTGCCTCTTTGAATGGGGGAGAATCAGAGGAACCAACAATGAAATTTATACGAGGAAAAATAAACAAGCAAGTAAGAGCAGAAAATTTAGAAATCAAAAAGCAGAAGTGCATGGGGTAACTATCCATGCAACATATTACAATGTATCACAAACTCTCCATTAATTAAAACAGTGAATGAAACATATACTATCATTGCTTCCATAGTGTTTGCATAGTAATGATGGTTACAGGTGACAAGCAAATAAATATGGAATATGCCATCTGTGATAAGCCCTATGATAAAAAATAAAATAGAGGAAGAGCACAGTAAATCAAAGAGAGATGCTACTTTTCATGTGTGATTTGGGAAGATTTGTCTGTGAAGTAATTTGAATATCTAGAGAATTTGAAAGTATACATTCCTGATACCGCAGAATTCTCATTTTACATATATCCTGAAAAGTAGTGTTTCCTCCTCCTAGATGCACATTAGAATCATTTAGAAACATCAGTGTTTTGTAAGGTATCCTCAGGTGACTCTGATGTAGAGTCAAATGTAAAGATCCTTGCTTTAGGAAAACTCTTGACCATATATATTCTTGTAAATACAAAGAAATATGTACAAGGATACTTATAGCAGCTTGTTTAAATAACTGGCATATTAGGAACAATATGTTGTATCTTGTGAATGTATAATTGTATAATCATATAATGGGATGTGATGAAGCAGTAAAAATGTATAACTGAAGCAACATCTATATCAAGATGAATAGCTCTCCAAAGCATACTGTTAAGAAAGTATAATTTATATCAGAAAGTAAAGAATATTATATATAAAATATTTTTTTTAAAATTACAACTCAGACTCTGTGGGATATGGCCAAAGTGGCAATGTTTGCAGGTAAATTTATAGTGTTAATTTGTAAACTTTAGAATCAGGAATGGATATCAATATTCTGTTCAAACTGTTAGAAAAAAATAAGAAAACTACAAAAAAGAAATAAGATAAAAGCAAAAATTATATATTATATGCTTATAGTGATGCATATATCATAAACAGCTTTTTATTGGAGTGAATAGACAAACTACCATCTATCACAATCAAGAAACAGTAATCACGATCAAGAAATACCTATCACAATCAAGAAACAAAGGGAGAAAGTGCACATAAACTATTATGGGATAGATAAATTATAAATGGGAATAAAAAATTACAGAAAAAGAGAAAATTGATAGAAATATTAGTATATTTGACATTTTAGAAAAATTAACTCATCATAGAATAACACAAATAACCAGATTTGACTCCAGGAGAAAGGAATCCTAAATAGAATAGTTTTTATGGAAAAAAATACATTTAAATGCTACATTCCTGAAAGGCACCAGGCTCAAATATTTCATAGGTTAGTCCTGTCAAAATGACTAACGCAGATAATCTGGTGCTATTTAAGCTACTTCAGGAATAAGACAAATAGATATATATATTTTTTGCTGATATTAAGAATCATCAAGGTAAATTAAGTAAAAAATAAAGAAGTATGACAGTATTTACAGTATGCTCCCACTTGAGTTTCCAGAAAGACATATTTACATATACTTGTAAGCACAAAAAAATGTCTGGAATTTTACAAAAAATAATCTGTTCGCAGTGGTTGCCTTTGGGGAATGAGCTTCAGAAGGAGACTTGCTTTTCACTTTATACCCTTTCATTTTCATGCGAGACACTGTACACTTTTTATCACGACACATTTAACGTTTTCTTTTAAACACAATATTTTAAACATTAGAATTCTGAAGGACACAATGACAAGTCAGCTATCTCAGGAAATGCAATTCAGAATAAAAGAGCAATACAGATTAATATTGCAACCAAAAAAACATGAAATGGCCAACTAGAGAAGTGAACAATTCAGTTCATCATTCAGATGATTTCTCTTCATGCTACTACGATCTGGACGTTTTGAAACCTGTGATATTTGCATATTTTGGTATCATGTAGTCTTAGTGCAAAGTCAGTAACATTTTAAGACATTAAAAATATATTATGAAATACTTAATGCACTCAAAAATGATGAAAGACTAATATTAGAAACTCATTAACCCATCATGGAGTTTAAATAGATCATGACCAATGTAACTGAAGTATCCCCAAATTTATCCACTTATCCTACCACCATCGGATCTAGCCTCCACTCTGGAATTTCTCCTTCCTTTTCTCCTTTTCTTTGTGAGATACACGTATAGATAGACAGATAGATATTTCAGCAAAATGTATTTCTAAATATATATTTCTAAATGAACTATTGCTTACTTTTGCTAATTTTTGAAGTGTACTGGAAAGTATTTGTTTTTATACAACTTCAGTATTATTAATGTTCAATACCACTAGCTTGTGGAGTCGTTCCTGAGAGTCGTCACTGAGGTACAACTAACTAATAAATTTCTTTTCACTATCCTATCGTTTTTATTATACTCCCTTTCAAAATTGAATTACCTTCTTCTTGATAATAGGTATTTGTATTATTTTAAGAGTTCTTGCCATTACAAACTGTCTGTTGCAAACATTTTTCAATATGTCTCATTCATTTGTGCAAGAATTTCTCTAGCCAAAGCAATTTACAGTTGGGTTGCTGGGATATTTTATCATTATATAGTATTTCATGAAATTTAACATGCCATTTGTTGTAAGGCATTATTATTTTATATAATAATGTAAAAGGAAAAGTATTCTGTCAACCACTGGTTTATAAGATGTGTCCTGATTACAGAGATGATAAAATGTGAAGTGTGATTTTTAAATTAATGAAATATAATACATAATGCCAGAGTACCATATAAAGAAATAGTATTTATATGCATATCCACAAGAAGTTTACAAGAATGTCTGTTGCTCTTCATCCTTACTGATATTTGGTATAATCAGATTTTATAAATTTTACGGGTCTTGTGAATATAAAATGATGTTCTGGTTATAACTTATATTTTTTAATTAATAAGAAACTTACTTGACAACTTATATAAATTATGTATAATTTCTGCTTTCTTTTGTATTCTTCATTATTGATCTTGCCAGAGAGCCTGTTATTCTTTTCAAAAGAGATTAATTTAGGATAATTAAAGTTGGGTTTCAATTTTAAGAGTTTAAAATTGTATGTTACCATTTTGTTATTACATTCTAACCATGGCATATGAGCAGAGGACAGATTCTGTGTAAAGCCAGTTCTCTGGATTTTGTTAGATCTTGTTTTATAGCCAATGCCTGTTCAATTTTATATTACAAGTTTGTTTGAGTCAAATGAGTATTATCTAGATGTTAGGTAGTATTCTATACATGTCTGTTGATCAAGCATCTTAATTGTGTTATTTCTATATTCTATAATTCAAGAAATGTGAAGACATTTTCATACAATAATTGAAGGTTATCTTTCTTCAAGGTTAATTTGGTCAAAATACAAAATATTTTTGGAAAAGCAAAGTATTTTTGTAAGTTCTAGCACAAATGTGTGAGACATTGTAAGATAAGCTTTTAATAAATGTTTTATTATACAAGGTAAGCTTAGTGTTTCCAAATTTCATTGTTGTTGCTATTTTGTTTTGTAAATGTCAATAATTGCATTAAATTTTCAGTGTGTATATAATGGCAAAATTGATTATTTTGGCAAAAAATGTAGTTAATGGTTGTTTATATATTTTTCATGCATTAACTGTTTTATATAACATTTATACTTAGTTTTAAATATTGGAGGAGATTTATTGTGGTTTTAAATTGCATTTATACTACTAAAGTTTTATTATCAACTTTTTAAATCATAGATTGAATGACTCTTTAATGAGAATTAGCCACTCAATCTCTTAATGAGGTAAGTAGTCAATCCAGGCTTGAAAGGAGTCAAATTTGAGATATCTACAATTTTATGTCATTCTTCTGCCCAGAGCCCCAAAACATTTTACAGAGGACAAATATAGATAAACAGAAGATTAAATGTAAAATGTAACTGTAAAATGTAAGGCTTAACAGCTTTAGAATTTTGAAGGACATAACATGTATCAACTAAACACAATACATGTCATAATAGAAACAAGAACGCCAGCTGGAGCAATGGTGCTAATTATATCTTTTTAAATCAACCTTGAAAATAAATGGGTTAAATAGTGGTAAATTCCTTCATTAATTTGATATGCTCTTAATTTTGAAAAATGATATAAAGCAAGAAAGATTATTAAAACTAAAATATCAGGAAATTACCTCATCTGAAAACAGCATCTAACAATTAAAATGAGGTAATGTCCTGGAAAGCCTGTATTGTGGTTTAAATGTGTGTTGTGATATAAATGATTTCAGTCACATATTTCCACTTTCTTGAACTCTTGGCCAATCTGTCCTCATTGTTACACAGCAATGCTAAACAATCTACGGAATAAGTGTTACAAAACATATTATACTACATTCATAAAAGATGTTGAGTACCTTCCATAGACTCCTGGTTATTCTCCATGCCTTAACTTTTTTTTTCTACTAGTTAGCAATTTCCATTTTAAAGTCCCCTGTATAAGCTAAATACTCCAGTCATCCATATTGCTTTACAATTAGATCTAAACACACTATCTTGGGATTAAAGATCTACTATAATAACATGATCATAGTTCCTGGTGTGCCTGAGACAGTCTGGCTTATACCTGTTGTCCTAGCATGATTATCAGCAGTGCCCCTTTCACTCTTCAAAGTGTCCTGTTTCAGAATGTATAGCATCCTATTCATGACCATCTCCTAGCCAATTTTCTCAGTGATATCTTACACTAGACTGTGTTTTATGCATCTCATTCTCAACCCGAAATAAATTGCTTAATCTTCCCTGTACAGTTTTCCCTCTCTTTTCTCTCCTTGTACCTCTGTTTATACAGTTCTCTTGTGCTCTCTGAAATGACCTTCGTCTCCCATTGTTTCCCTCTCCTTCAGTATTCATCATAGGTGTCACCTCTTTCACAAAAACTTTCATGATTCCCATTTGCAGGCAATCTCTTCTTTCTCTAACTTGGATAATATTTTACCTAGATTCATTTATCAGTATAATTTTCTATCTTTACATGAGGGTATTTAGTAAATGTCTGATCTCCATTACTAGATTTGATATTCCTTCAAGGAAGAATCAGTGCCTTCTTATTTTATCATTCACAGTCCCCTAACATTTTGGACAGGCTCAACAAATATCATTTGATTAAATAAATGAGAATTTTAAAGTCATACATTATGGTATATTAAAAAGGTTTTTTATCCAAAACAATTACATTAATAAGTATAAAGGAATTATGAAAAAGACAAAATAAAATTTAACATTATTAAGAATTGTATTAATTAGATTTCTATCTCCTAAATTAATGGGAATTTGACATTATAATTCATATGGTATAATTACATAATTCAGAAATTTGAAAAGCACATCCTTTAAAATTTGTAAGGCCTATTAAAAATTCTTCAATGCTGTTATTTTGTGGTAGTTTTTACTTTCTCTGACTGCTGAACTTTAAACCACTAAATTCTACCTGAAGTGATTAAACTCAACAGCTTTACATAAGTAATTTACAACAAAATTTGAAGTCCTTCATCAGCCTTAGAAATTATTTGATCTTTTTCAGTCCATCTTAAATATTTTCAGTTTTTTTCCCAAAGAAAATATTGCAGTAGTATTTATAAATCTGACAAAAACCAACAAAAAAAGCAAAACCCCTTTTCTAGGAAAAAGAAGCAAATTTGTATTTGAGAAAAATTGGTTTTTTCCATTCTAACATTGACTTACTATTAATGAGTTAAGGCTATTACAGGTCATGTGTTTGAAAATAAAATGAAAGAAATACAATAATCAAAAAACACTTTCTGAAAGGTGAGTAATAATTCTTAAAAATAAAAGTGCATCCCAGTAAAGAGGATTATAGTGGACTATTTTACAATATTTCTAAGGCTATCGGTGTAAAAATATTTTTTTAAATATATGAATGTATTTTGTTACATATATTAGGTGTTAAAGAAGAATTTACTGTTCTTTAGGTAAATGGAGAAAACCTTGTAATGAATTATGCTGTTCTTAAACACCTCATAAAATGTATAAGACAAATTATTATCTTAACATTAATTTGTAGTAGATATTCTGATTTTTTAAATTATGATATTTTACATGTTACTAGCAATAGAAAATTCTTCCTGAGCTACTGAAAGGAGCTCCTGCCCTCACTTTGAAACCTGCTGTCTTAGGGAATTCCAGCCAAATCCAACCCGTAAGGTCAGCTTTTAGAGCCTGGTTTCTTCAAGCCTTGTGCTTTAAAAACTGTTCAAGATATTTAGAGCCTCCACTGTTGACCTGGGATTGTGGCAGTGCATTCATTGATTCTTAAAGTTAACAAATACTAGAAAAGTAAAAGGTCAGATGTTTTGAATTCTAACTTGTTTTTCTTGTTATTTTTCTACATCCAAAGGCTACCTTATACTATATAGTCTGAGGAAAATTTTATATAAAGTCAGAGGGAAATTAGTATTGTGTATTTAACTAATAAGCAAGCCCCTAAAAATCAAATGATTTGATAATAAAAATCCCTTGGCACTAGATTAATGAATCAGAAGCTACTAAAAAGATGCATTGTGATAAGATCTATAATGAGATTCAGAGTGAAAAAAGATGCAGTCTCTTCAAATGGGTCAGCTGTCCCATCAGGGACAGTAGATAAAAGGAGATACAATCCTTGGTTCTTGGATTGCCTGTCATTTTGCCAAGGTGGTTAGACCTCTTGGTCTCTTTAACATTGGCTTTTCTGTACCTTCAGCCCACATGGACACAGGGAGAATATAAATGTGAGCATTGCTGTAACTAAAATGTGAGCAAGTAATGATACAGAAACACAGTTACTTTACAAGAAACCTCTAATGACATCACTGAATAATGTAGCTTTACAGATTTTACAAGTTAGGAAACTCATGGCCAGAAGCTAGAAAAGTTTCAATTTTACATTTCTTATGCAATAAAGTGACATTTTCTAAATTCTTTACAAATCACATTCTATACATACTGACTCTTATACCACGAAATTCCTATCCTCCATGTCAGTACAGGATTAGAGAACTAAAACTCGCCAGAGACATCGAGGGATAGTATTAAATTTAACCAGTATTGTTCTGTTTTTAAAAGCTGATTGTTAAAAAAATTTTTTAAATAACGAAAATTAATTATGAGCGGTACCTAAAAGGTGTTATTTATCGTTTCAGATATAGTAATACATACTGTTTATAGGTGTCTGTAAAGATTCTTACTACTCTTCTTGATTAGTTAGTTTCCTTTCTGCTTGAATGATACTATGTGCTCCTCATTACAGGCTATTAATATTTCCATTCCAAGCCACGGTGATTTCTTTTACTCTTTTTTTCTAGCTTTTCTGTAAAACCTTCCACTTTTCATCTACTTTTTTTTTACCTCAGCCCTGCCTTTTTCTTTTTCTGCACAAGCCATTCAGCTATTTGAAGTCCAGATCAATTTCTGTTTATGGAGTCTTCACTGATGATTCAAAGTTAATTTAATTCAATAGTATTTGTTGTGCATATTATATAATTTATTCCCTAATTATACCCAAATTAGCATTCCACATTATGCCATCTTGCACAGTGCTATAGTTCTTTTCTGTACATGTATGTCTCTTTCAAATAAGATTATAAGTAGTTAAAAGTTTGGAATTAAATTAACAGCATACCACATATAGATAGATTCTTTTATGCTTTTTGTACTTACAAATGTGTTTGACGTATTACAGAGAATGTATTTTATTCCAGAGATGGTTCTTTAAGACTCTATTCTGTACTTTGGATAAGTTTCTGAAACATAGTAAAGAAAGTACTTTTGTAGAAGTTTTATGTAGTAGGTGACATCAGCAAAATGGTGGCATAGGAGATACCAGCCATTATGCTCCCCCCAACACAAAAATAATTAGATGGCTATCCAGTAAGAAAATAGTTCTTGGAAGACAGTTAAATATCATTAATTTCAATGACAAATATTTTGGGGTCTTTACTTGTTGTTTGGTGGAATTGAGAATTTTCTTTTTCATAGACTTGTGCACAAAGACTGTCTAACAACTATTCATATTTCCTGTTAGTGACTGTATACATGTTAATTCCTGCAAGTTTAAAAGTCACTTGGTTATATCAGAGTTTTTGTCCATAATATATGCCACCTGTGAACACAGTCACAGCTAGGGGATGATGGACTTTATCATTGTTACAAGCAAATAATATCTATGAAATCACAACTTTGATGTACTGGTTATATTTTAAATATACATTAAAAACGTATAAAGTTAGCATAATAATGTTCTTCCTTTTATCACCTAGAATTATTTTACTCTTTTCTGCATTATAACAGCCATGAATGTTTGGCAATTTTATTTCTCTGGTAGTTGAAGAAATATGATTGCTCATTATGTTCATTCAGTATTTCCCAGTAAGATGTTCAAGCTCTGTCCTGGTGATATGTAGGTTCAAAAGCTGAGTTAGAGAATCACAGTAACAAGTATGACTTACAGATACCTCATCTGAGGCAGAAAAAGACAATTTTGCACCCTTTGTCCTCTATTTCCTTAATTAATGTCTTAGTTATTCAAGCTTGTGAAATGGCCTGCTGTGCACTGTGGTTTGAGGGATTGAGGACCTATTAATCCCCAAATATTTGTTCTCTAGATCCACATAATGCAGCTGCTCCAACCCATATGGCCTGACAGAGTCACCCTTAGAGCAGATAGATACTGAAATATAAGAAAGTGCTTTACATGTCGGGGGTGATGAGCATGGAAAGAGAGTTTGGAGAAGTAGAGGACATTTTTAAAGCATGTAAAAGCACGGAGAGGGATTTTGCCTTGAGATACAGCATAGCTCAGAAACAAGAATGGTGAATACACCATTTACCCAGTGTGGGGTGAGGAGACCAGACGGGGAATTGGGAGAACAGCTCAAATAAACTTTTCCTCGGACTGGATGCTAATGCTGTACTAAGGAAACGTTTCTTTCACTCATCTAGGATACTTATGGTATCTGGCTCAGTACCTTTAGGCTTAATGCTTTAGAAAGATTAACCAAACTAACAGAGGTTGATTGAGGGCAGGACGTCCTAAGCATCGTAGATGTAGTGGCTGAGGCAAAGCATTGTACTTTTTATTTCTAGAAGGTATAAACTGTATCTCTCTTTCTCTTTTTAAATCTGGAGAGATGGGGGATACTGGTGCTCTGCTACAGTAGAGAGTTTTCATGGGAAAAGAAAACCATTGGCCCAATGAATAAGAACAGCTAGATAAAATGATTACAATCTACCATATCACCCTCTGAGTCCACCCAGTTATGTCATGGAACAGGAAATACATATGTACACAATGGAATTAGTATTCAATGTGAGAAGCATTTTTTCCTTGGTTATTTTGAGTATATAAACAATAGAGGTTCATTTGTGTTTATTTTTCTGTATGTATCTGAATATGTATGGAGAGATTGCTAGAAAAAAGATTTAATCTAATGCAAGATATATTAGGTTCAATCTGAGGATTACCTCCTTTGTCATAGATAAATTGACTGTAGGTGCATGGGTTTATTTCTGAGCTGTCTTTTTCTGTTCCATTGATCTATGTGTCTATTTTTGTGCCAGTATTAATGCTGTTTTGTTTACTGTGGCTTTGTAATATAGTCTGATGTTTGGGAGGGTGATACCTCCAGCTTTGTTCATTTTTTTTCAAGATTCCTTAGGCAATTTGGAGTCTCTTATTGTTCCATATGAATTTTAGGGTTATTTGTTCTAGTTTTGTGAAAAATGTCGTGAGTATTTTGGTAGAGATTGTATTAAATCTATAGATTGCTTTGGACAGTATGACCATTTTTAATAATATTAATTCTTCCAATTTAAGAGCATGGGATATCTTTCTATTTCTTTGTGTCATCTTCGATTTCCTTCATCAGAGTTAATGCCAAAGCATTAACATGAACACTATTAATCTTGTAGTGGAGTTACGTGGCTATTATTAGCAATTGTTTGTGGCATTCTAATCTTTGATTGTGTAAATTAGATATGTTACTCAGCATTATATGTGCTCTTGACCCTTCATAAAACTGTAAATGTTTAGTTACATAATTCCACAACCTTACCAAATTTTAATCTGGACTTATTAATAAATCATTAGGGGAAAGTTTTAGTAAAGATGGCACAGAGGGTTATTTCCAACTGAGGTGATTGGATAGTGTAATGACCTAAAATAATGAGACTAGAAAGAGAAACAGGTTTGGAGATGACAAGTTCAGTGTGGGCCATGATGATTTTAAGCACCTACATGACTTCCAAGTCTTAAAGTCTAGCAGGAAGTTAGAAATACAGGCCTAAATTTTTTAAAAGATTTCTAGACTGTTGAAAAAGATTTACAGTCTTTAGTATATAGATCTTGGTTTTAAAGCCAGAGAGAAAGCACGTAATTAGCAAAAGAGGGAGACGTGAGTCTTTAAGGAATGCTGGGGAAAACAAAAGAGACTATCTAGCAGCAAAACAGGAAGGCATATAATAGAGAATGGTGTCTTGGAAATCAAGGGCTGATGGGTTCCACAATTGTTTGATGGTACCACAAATAATATGGAGCAGTGAAAGAAGAGAAGGGATTAAATGGGTTCATTACATTTTGAATGCCCGTGGTCACTGACAATTTGAGTGAAAGTAATTTCTTTGATAGGGGAAGAAGTCAGACTGAAATGCAGAGACATGAGTGAGGAAAAAACAGACAATGCATGTGGGAAACTCAAGTTGCTGGACTATGAGGGTTGGGAACAGATGGGAATATAGTCATAGGAAATCATGAAACTGAGGGAGCTTTTTTTTTTTTTTTAATTGGGAAATGAGTGATGGACTTTATACAAAAGAAATAGAGATAGTAAACCAACCAAACAAACAAAAAGATGGTGAAAAAGAAGAGATACTTAGTAGAACGAGGTCTCTGAGGACAGAGGAGGGTATCATATTTGAGCCTGGATGGAGGGGCAAGGCAGTGAGGGCACTGCAGCTTGGCCACTGGACAGACTGACTGTAGGCTGGAGAGCAGGCATCTGCAGCTGAGGCGATTTCCCCAGCCCCATGTTCATGGAATGTCAGAGTGTGACTACCCACCTTTGGTGGCAGTGGAGTAGTGGGGGGCGCTGCAAGGAGAACTGTGCACTCTCGAGGTTCACTTAAGGCAAGTGTTGTGAGCAGCACTTTGTAATGAGGTGCAGCTTTACAGGCAATATTTATGATGAAATTAGCGTCACAGAAGGAGCAGTGAAAAGTTTTTGAGAGGGAGGGGTCTTGTTTATAACGGATACTTCTGATTAAAGTTTACTCTATGAAGCATCATTTTCAAGTTCAGGAAGCTAGGTGGCCTCTAATTGTTATTAATCACCTGTCAAGGGCCGCGCTTGCTTCCTCCTATTAAGTGTGTGTTTTCTCTTGTACTGTCCTGTTGCTTACACTATTTTCTGTAGTTCTTCCTATTGCTTTCTCATTGAGTCTTCTTATCTTTTCTCCCATTTGTTTCCTTGTGATAAAGCAGGGCTCAGTCCTCCTGGTACCTTCAGTAGCTAGCTACGTTACGTTTCTTTCACTGAAAACATTTCTTTTTTTTAAAGTTTGGGGCAGGGGTGTGTTGGGAAGGGAAAGAAAAACTGTTTCTAGAGAGAGAAAGGGTATGGGTAGAAATAGTGAGGGTTCTATCAGGAGACCTTGTCTTCCATTACTTTCTTTCCTGAAATTTTGTGATGACATTACTGATAACATTGAAGAGTTTAATAGATCCATTTTTTTCCTGATTTTAATATGTATGTTTTACATATGTAAACATCAATAAATTAATGGTTTAAGTTATGTTCAAGAAGTTAAAAAAGAGGTCACACTTCCCTAGTAAGTCTTGAGAAAATATAAGAGCTTAATTTCAATTCCAGGCAGAAATATTCTTTCTGTGATGTAGGCAAGTTTTCTGTGACATGTAAAACGAACTATCTTATACAAGCATGGCAAGAGACAGATTTTATAATAGCATAAACATTGTAAAATAAGGAGAGTACAGATATGTGTGAGAAAGGTCAGTGCCAGTTAGAAATCATAAGGAAAATTAACTAAAGGTAACTTATCCAAGTAGATCCCGTATTTTACTACTTCTAAAGATTCAGCCAATTTTTTTTTTTTTAATTCTAGTTATGTAGCTTTCTCAGAGCAGTATGGATGTTTTGCTTTTGAGAACAAGCAAAGATTTTACCACAGTGTATCTCAGAAGACATTGTACCAGCTTTTTTTGGTACAAAAAATCAAGTAATTCTTTAATAGTGTATATGTTTGTTTAAAAGTATCTGCAATTCTAAGAGTGGCTATATTCGAGTCACATAATGTCTACAGAAAACAATCAAGAAAGATCCCTCCCCGAAAATTCCCGCCCTTCTTATCACTTCCATGTTAATTCCTCAAAAGATTATTGTTTTTCTAAAGAATAGTAGTCTTATTTATTTATCCTTAACATTTACCACAATGCGCATGAGGTAATAAATTCTCAACAAATGTTTGTTGAACAAATGAATGAAATTGGAACAAACTATTTTAATTCAATTTGGCCAGTTTTTAGGTAGAATTTTTTAGATAAATGAGATATGATTTTGAGTCTTGGAAAAAACTAAACTGAATTAAAACAATCTTAGTTTTTAACTTTTATATGAAAATACTAATTATATAATTTGTTCATGTTCAATTCAAGAAACTGCCTGTTTTACTAAACAATGGTTACTTGTTTGGAAAGAGGTAACTATACCATTTCTTTTAGAGTGAAAATCCTCACTGAAATAAATTTTCCTCCTTATGAACAATACCATAACAAATACTAATATGTGTGTGTATACACATCTCTTCTTATTTCCAAAAGATACATTACCAAAAAGAGATTTTCTGGGAAGAAGAGTTTCATAGTTTAATGTTTTTGATGCACATGTAGTTTGCAAGGTCACTTTCTTTGCTTTTTCAATCAGTAGGTAAGTGGGGAAAGAACCCAGAAAAAGTTTATTACTGACTTTAGTTTCCCAGCTAGGAAGTGGCACCCATCAACTCTCCTCTGAGCTTAAGTTCCATTCCAAAAACTTGTCTGCATAGACATTTTTGTTTGTTTTTAATGATGAAGAATCTGCAATGTGATGGGTAAAAGTTATAGGTAAGGAATAGAAAAAAATTAATAAATAAACAATTCTAACTTAAAAATTAAACTATTGCAGTGGGCCTCCTACTATGACTTTTTAAAAAATTGCTATATTATCTAACTCCAAGCTCATAGAAATTGTTGTGAAAGAATCCTGTTTTATTATACTTCTATATTTCTTTTAACTACATTAGGTATCTCTCTCTGTCAAGAACACTTTTTAGTATGAATTATCTCAAAAATAAAATAGTGAAAATAACCAAGTAAAAGAAAAAGATGATTAAAAATATATGCCCCATCAACTATTACTCTATTTAAAAAAAAGGGGACCATAATTCAGAGTATCCTGCTTTCCTTTTATGTTTTGATTTTTTTGTGATTTGTAGTTGCCTTCTTCGAAGCCTATAAGAATACTCAGATAAATTAGAGTAAAATTAATGAGCTAAACAAGTTGTATGTAATTCATCTACCCGGATTTTTTCTAAGTATAATCTTTTAAGGTACTTTCACAAATTGTCTTAAGTTTTAGTAGCTGATCAGGAAAGAATAAGCTTTAACATTAAATTAAAAATAGAACAATTTGTAAATTAGTTTTCAGATTATTTTCGCTGATCTTAATGATGCACATATTGTCCCTAGTAACATACTTGTATAAACTATTCTTACAGAAACAAAGCTAAAGATACATTTTTTGTATAATTAAATATTTATATACAGAAATGTTTGGTAATCAAATTAGAGTACAAAGTTTAGTTTCAAGTAGTGATTTATTTTCTGAAAATGTCTGATCGATGTTTAAAAATTATTTATTTATTTATTTGGGAGGGAGGTAATTAGGTCTACTTATTTTATTTTTTTTTAGAGTAGGTGCTGGGGATTGAACCCAGGACTTCGTGCATGCTAAGCATGTTCTCTACCACTTGAGTTATACCCTCCCCCTGAATTTTTAAATCATACTTCTCTCAGTACTCTTTAACTTTATGTATTTTACTGATCAAACAGTATCATGTAATAAGTAATATTGTTCAGGTAATCATATCCCCTTGAATGCTATAAATAGTATAGTTATTTCTACTCCTATGTACTTTCTGATTATTAATTTCTAAGACTATCTGATAGTCAAAAAGCATAATAATCATTCACATTCAATTATTCCCCTAGTAGAAAGTCTTAAGAACTGGTATATGTGTGTTTATATA